>NC_092374.1:87714261-88343147 GCF_030028105.1 Mobula birostris | reverse complement strand
ACGGTCTTATGGTCTAAGCAAAAGACAAACTGTGCAAATAAATAAATAAATACATACATACATACTGAGAACATGAGTCTTCCTGGTCTTCTTTCCGACTGCCATCAGATTCTTGAACTGACCTGAAAAACTCTAACAGTGCCTTGGACTATACATCCTTCAACTTAGACTAATGTTGTTATGTCTATGTACGTTTGTTTTGTTCTGTAAATAAGGGGCAGCTAGGGATAGGCAATAACTGCTGGTCTTGTCAGCAACACCCACCTCCTACATTTCTAAATGATCAACCTTAGGTTTAGACTTCCAAAAACATGAAACTTACCCAGGTAGAAAGAAAGTTTGGCAAGTAGTTCATGAGACTTAGGCAGGTAGTTCATAAGACATAGGAGCAGAATTAGGCCATTCAGCCTATCGAGTCTGCTCCACCATTTGCTGATTTATTTCCCCTCTCAACCCTATTTTCATACCTTCTCCCTGTAATGTTTAACACCCCTACTAATCAAGAACCTACCACCCTCTGCTTTAAGAATAAACGCAGTGTCTGTGGCAATGAATTCCACAGTTTAGCCACCCTCTGGCTATGCAAATTCCTCCTCAGCTCTGTCCCAAAAGGGACATCTTTCTATTTTGAGGCTGTGCCCTCTGGTCGTAGACTCTCACACGATGATATAGCATGGTGGCGTAGTGGTTAACATAACACTTTACAGTAAGAGCGTCCCAGGTCCCATTGCCACTGCTGCCTGTAAGGAGTTTCTATTTTCTCTCTGTAACCATATGTGCTCCGGTTTCCTCTCACAGTTCGAAGATATGCCTGCTGGTAGGTTAATTGGTCATTGTAAATTGTCCCATGATTAGGCTGGCATTAAACTGAGTGGCGTAGCTCGAAGAGGATATTTTGTGCTGTATCTCAATAATTAAATAAATAAAATTTGACTAAAATCCAACCTCAAATATCAATGGAAAGTGACCATCAGAATTGACAGTCGAGCCATCCACCTGCTGGTGGTGGAGCAGCTTCTCAAGTGACAAGAGCTACTGGAGAGATTGACTCGATCAAATACCTCAGGCAGAAACAGGCCGCTCAACCTTCATAATTTTCATGCTCCTTAAGTGATCGATCTGAATCCTTCCGCTACATCTTCCTCTTCCTCACCACCTCAAACCTTCAATGGATTTCTCCCTAAATGAGTTGAGGGGTTCATTTAAAAAAGTAAGTAGGATAGTTGTATTGGTTTACAAGACGCAGAGAACATCCTGTCTTGCATACTGTTCAGACAGATCAAAGTATTATGCAGTGCATTGAGCAAGAATGAGGTAAAACAATAACGTAGAATGAAGTTGAAAAGCTGCAGAGGAAATGCAGCACAATAAAGTACAAGATCATAATGACTGTGAGTTCGAGAGTGGACCTGATCGCACAAGAGCGCTGTTCAAGGTAGAAGCTGAGTGTGGTAAAGGATGAAAGAAACAGGATAGAAAGAGGGAGACAGAGAGAATATCGCCATAAGACGTAAAGACATAGGAGCAGATTTTGGCCATTTGGCCCATCAAGTCAGCTTCGCAATTCAAACACAGCTGATTTATTAACCCTCTCAACCAACAAAGCCAACGTTTAATGTCTGCCCCTAACTGCTCCTGAGGAGATAAGTCAGTCAAAGCTCAGCTGGACTGGTGGGTTTGGAGTCACAGGAAGGACAAGGATGATCTTTTTTTCTCTTTCCTTAACACTTCATCAGACTAAGAGGGCAGAAAGGATGAAGTTGTCCCAGGCATCCACAGTTGAAAGAGGAAGCAGCAGTAAAAAGTGTGGCAGGACAACATCTGTCTGATTTGTTCCGTACTTTCCATGATTGTTGTCTTTAATCTGCAAATTTCTGTCAAAGGCAATAACAAACTTGTGGATGCAAAGGCAGGAGGAATAATTTCTGATGACACTTTGGGTTTGTGAAGAAGAACGGTCAAAGAAGAACGGTTCCCTTTGTTGTGGTCATGGTCGGTGACTTCTAAAAGATTTCGGAGGACAATGGGAAGATTGACGGTGTCAGCTCACCTGAAGACTCAAATCTCTCCCTCTCTCTCTCTCCATCACTACTCAACTCAATACCATGAACTGAACTGAACTTTACTCATCATCGTAAGACTGTATCTATTCACCCCTAGACTTGAAGAAGCTTGAGTTTTCATATATTTCCACACTTACTTACATATAATCATTGCTAACCTGTTTTATATATCTGCATTTATATTACTGTATTGCGTAGTTACTAATAAATTCCATTAGTTAATAGCAATACTGGACTCCAAAGTGTTTTCCATTTCTGCTCGTTCTTTAACCTGTCACCGGGTACATGACAGTACATAAAAACATACAGTCAACTGTGACGCTTGCATCAAATCAAATCAGTGAGAATTATGCTGGAGAGCCCGCAAGTGTCACTTTGCTTCTGGTGCCAACATAGCATGCCCACAACTCACTAATCCTACCAACTGTACATGTGGTTCAATTTAATATCAGAGAGTTATACAGTATACAACCTGAAATTCTTACTCTTCACAGAGACATCCACGAAACAAACAGGATTTTTTATTGGAACTTGGGAGAAAACCAGAGCATCCAGAGTTAACCTACACAGTCATGGGGAAAATGTGCAAACTCCTGGCAGACCGTAGTGGGAATTGAACCTCAATCCTACAGCGGGCACTGTAAATCGACACGCTAACCGCTATTTATCTATCTTATGGTAGCGTAGTAGCGTCAGCGTCGGACTTCGGGACGAAAGGTCCCGGGTTCGAATCCAGCCAGCTGGCTCCCCTGCAGGCTTTCCATCTGTGCTGGGTTACGAGCTGGTGATCTCTTTGGAAACTCACCCAGCAGAAGGAAATGGCAAGCCACTGCTGTAACTTGCCTTGTATGTAATTCCCCACTCGTCCGCTAACTGGAATAACTCCGGATGCAATGTACCTTTCCTTATTTCCCTTTGTCAAAAATATGTTCCACTGCCTTTTATTAACAGAATTCCAAAGACAGGCAACACTCTGGGAGACAAAATATTCACCTTTTCTGTGCACTTCGCTGTACACTACCCAGGAAAATAAAATGTTGTTCTACCAGTTTGGGCTTGGCGTCTCCAAGGCAGCGGAGAAAGCCTAGTTCAGACAGGTTAGTGTGGGAAAGTGGAGGAGAGTTAAAATACACAAAACTGAAGACAGCCATTGTCAGAGTGTAGGTGCCCAGTGAAATGGTCAGTAATGTAGAGGAGGCCACACCATGACCACAGGAAGTGCTCAGCCCCGTTGGAAGAGGTGAAGGTGACCCGCTTGGTTCTCTGCTTCATTTGAAGAAGTTGCTTAGGTCTGCTGGAAGGCAGTGATGGAAACAGATGTGACATCCCCTATAGCGGCACAGGAAAGAGCAGCAGGGGGAATCAGAAAGAGGGAGCTCCCTGCGGTAAACAGAAAAGGGGCAGAGAGGGAGGAAGATGGTGGGGGTCACAGATCAGGTTCAGAAAAAGCTGCAGAAGGTTGTAAACTCTGCCAGCTCCATCACGGGAACTAGCCTCCCCACTACTTAAGGCAACATCAAAAAGGCAGCATCCCTCATGAAGGACCCTTCCCACCCAGGAAATGCCCTCTTCTCATTGCTGCCATTGGAGAAGAGGTGCAGAGCCTGAAGGCACACACTCAACATTTTAGGAACAACTTCTTCCCCTCACCATCAGATTTCTGAACGGACAATGAAGACATGAACACTACCTCACTATTTTTGCTCTCTTTTTGCGCTAGGTATGTTTCACCCTGGGAGTTCCACTGCTGTTACACATAATTAATTTATTTTAAGGTATGTTTCTTATTGCAAATTACAGTTTATTTATGTCTTATGCTGTATAACTGCCTTCAAACAACAAATTTCATTGCATACACTCAGTGGCCTCTCCACTAGGTATCTTCTGTACTCAATAATTTGGCCACTGAGTGTGCCCATGGTCTTTTGTTGCTGCATGTTCATGGTTTGACGTGTTGTGCATTCAGAGATGCTCTTCTGCACACCACAGTTGTAACACGTGCTGGCATCGTGTCATCGTGAACCAGTCCAGCCATTCTCCTTTCATCTCTCTCACTAACAAGCCATTGTCACCCACTGCCACTCACTGGATAATTTTGTTTTTAGTTTTTTGAACTATTCTCTGTAAAATCTAGAAACTGTTGTGTATGAAAACCCCAGGAGATCATCAGTTTCTGAGATACTCAAACCACCCTATCTGGCACAAGCAATCACTTCAGAGCCAAAGTCACTTAAATCACATTTCTTCCCCTTTCTGACGTTTGGTCCAAACAACAACTGAATCTCTTGGCCACGACTGAATGAGTTTAGGCATTGAGTTGCTGCCACGTGATTGGCTGATTAGATATTTACATTAACAAGCAGGTGAACAGTTTACCTAATAAACTGATCACTGAGTGTATGTCAGTGACAGTAAACCTAATTCTGATTTTGGCGCTGGTGGAAGTTGTGGAGATGTTGTGTGCTGGATGCAGAGGTTGGTGCAGTGATACAGTGAGGACCAGGGTCTCTATCACTGTTCTCTCTGGGGAGGAGGGAAGATGAGAGCAGATGTGTGCAATGAAGGAAAGGTTTCTTTTTTTCCACACTCTCTTAGATAGGTACAGGTATGTTCAGAGTTTGGAGTGATCTGGATATTGTGGAGGTAGAAGGGACTCATTGGGTTGGCCATTTAATTACCAGATTTGGATCTCTCCGGCTCAGGGGCTGATGGAAGCGGAGTCTGTGAATGTCGTTAAGGCATTAATGTCATTAGGAAATAAGCAGAGGGTGAGGGGATGATAAGTGATTGCGACGAGGCAGGAATGTGAGGCTGATCATGAGCAGGTCACTCAGATCAGAGCAGACAAGAGGAGCCAAGTGGCCTTTACCTGCTCCTAGTTCGGTGACTGGTTACACAGATAGGAAAGTAAAGAGCCATCAATTTGTATCTGAGTTTAGGCCAGTCATCTATTGGACTCCATGCAGATTTCAGTGACAAGTTGTGACAGGTTACAGAAATGCTTCTTTGCAAATAATGTTCTGAGAAATGATTCCTGCCCCAACCTGCTGAGAATTGTGCAGGCCGCTCGGGTGGGACTTTCTCAGAAGGGACAGAAAAAAACAGCCATCGAACATAGAGCAGTACAGTACAGCACAGGATCAGCTGCTCCAGCCAATTTCTGCTGAATGTGTTAAACTTGTAATTAAATGCTGAAGTATACTAGTCCCATTGGCTACTATGTCCATACCCTTACATTCTCTGCATGCCCATTTGCCGCTCTAAGAGCCCCTTAAACAGCTCTCATAAACACGAGTTTCTGCAGACGCTGAAAATCTACAGAAATACATGCAAGAAATGCTGGGGATCTCAGCAGGTTGGAAAGCATCTATGGAGGAATATAAATAATCAAACAACTCTATCTTAATTGCTCACACCACCATTTCTGGCAGCACATTCCAGGCATCTCCCACCCTCACTGCAAAAAAAAACTTATCCTTTTAACTTTCCTCCTCTCCTCTTCAATCATGTTAGTTACTTCAACTCTGGGAAAAACCGACTGTCTACTTATGCCTCCACGCCCATGGATCGCCAGTTTTCACGGACCTCCAGCCAGTCCCATCAACCCAGCTCCCTCCAGTCTCTTATGAGTAAGCCAGGTTCAAATCTAAACTGCCAAGTCACTGTAGATCATGGGCAATCTTTGGGATTGAGATAGAAACATAGAAACATAGAAAATAGGTGCAGGAGTAGGCCTTTCGGCCCTTCGAACCTACACCGCCGGTCATTACGATCATGGCTGATCATCCAACTCAGAACCCTATACCTGCCTTCTCTCCATACCCCCTGATCCCTTTAGCCACAGGGGCCTCATCTAACTTCCTCTTAAATATAGCCAATGAACTGGCCTCAACTGTTTCCTGTGGCAGAGAATTCCAAAGATTCACCACTCTCTGTGTGAAGAAGTTTTTCCTCATCTCGGTCCTAAAAGGCTTCCCCTTTATCCTCAAACTGTGACCCCTCATTCTAGACTTCCCCAACATCGGAAACAATCTTCCTGCATCCAGCCTGTCCAATCCCTTTAGAATTTTATATGTTTCAATCAGATCCCCCCTCAATCTTCTAAATTCCAGAGACTATAAGCCTAGTCTATCCAGTCTTTCACCATATGAAAGTCCTGCCATCCCAGGAATCAATCTGGTGAACCTTCTTTGTACCCCCTCTATGGCAAGAATGTCTTTCCTCAGATTAGGGGACCAAAACTGCACACAATACTCCAGGTGTGGTCTCACCAAGGCCTTGTACAACTGCAGTAGAACCTCCCTGCTCCTGTACTCAATTCCTCTTGCTATGAATGCCAGCATATCATTCGCCTTTTTCACCGCCTGCTGTACCTGCATGCCAACTTTCAATGACTGGTGTACAATGACACCCAGGTCTCGTTGCAACCTCCCCTTCTCCTATTTGGCCACCATTCAGAAAATAATCTGTTTTCCTGTTTTTCCCACCAAAGTGGATAAACTCACATTTATCCACATTAAATTGCATCTGCCATGAATTTGCCCACTCACCTAACCTATCCAAGTCACCCTGCATCCTCTTAGCATCCTCCTCACAGTTAACACTGCCGCCCAGCTTCGTGTCATCCGCAAACTTGGAGATGCTGCATTTAATTCCCTAATCTAAGTCATTGATGCATATCTTAAACAACTGGGGTCCCAGCACTGAGAGTTGCGGTACCCCACCAGTCACTGCCTGCCATTCTGAAAAGGTCCCGTTTATTCCCACTCGTTGCATCCTGTCTGCCAACCAATTCTCTATCCACATCAATACCATACCCCCAATACCGTGTGCTTTAAGTTTGCACACTAATCTCCTGTGTGGGACCTTGTCAAAAGCCTTTTGAAAATCCAAATATACCACATCCACTGGTTCTCCCCTATCCACTCTACTAGTTACATCCTCAAAAAGTTCTATGAGATTCGTCAGACATGATTTTCCTTTCACAAATCCATGCTGACTTTGTCCGATGATTTCACCGCTTTCCGAATGTGCTGTTATCACATCTTTGATAACTGACTCTAGCATTTTCCCCACCACCAATGCCAGGCTTACCGGTCTATCACTCCCCAGTTTCTCTCTCCCTCCTTTTTTAAAAAGTGGGGTTATATTAACCACCCTCCAATCCTCAGGAACTAGTCCAGAATCTAAAGAGTTTTGAAAAATTATCACTAATGCATCCACTATTTCTAGGGCTATTTCCTTAAGCACTCTGGGATGCAGACCATCTGGCCCTGGGGATTTATCTGCCTTCAATCCCTTCAATTTACCTAACAGCACTTCCCTACTAACATTTATTTCCCTCAGTTCCTCCATCTCACTAGACCCTCGGTCCCCTACTATTTCCAGAAGATTATTTATGTCCTCCTTAGTGAAGACAGAACCAAAGTAGTTATTCAATTGGTCAGCCATGCCTTTGTTCCCCATGATCAATTCACCTGTTTCTGACTGTAAGGGACCTACATTTGTCTTAACCAATCTTTTTTCTTTTCACATATCTGTAAAAGCTTTTACAGTCAGCTTTTATGTTCCCTGCCAGCTTTCTCTCATAATATTTTTTCTCTTCCCTAATTAAGCCCTTTGTCCTCCTTTGCTGGACTCCGAATTTCTCCCAGTCCTCAGGTGTGCCACTTTTTCTGGCTAATTTGTATGTTCCTTCTTTGGAATTGATACTATCCCTAATTTCCCTTGTCAGCCATGGGTGCACTACCTTCCCTGGTTTATTCTTTTGCCAAACTGGGATGAACAATTGTTGTGGTTCATCCATGCGATCTGTAAGTGCTTGCCATTCCATATCCGCCGTCAATCCTTTAAGCATCATTTGCCAGTCTATCTTAGCTAATTCACGTCTCATACCTTCAAAGTTACCCTTCTTTAAGTTCAGAACCTTTGTTTCTGAATTAACTCTATCATTCTCCATTTTAATGAAGAATTCCACCACATTATGGTCACTCTTATCCAAGGGGCCTCGCACGACAAGATTGCTAACTAACCCTCCCTCATTGCTCAGTCCAGAATGGCCTGCTCTCTAGTTGGTTCCTTGACATGTTGGTTCAGAAAACTATCACAGGAGATGCACAGGATCATGTGATCCCATGTGGGGCCTTGTCAAACACCTTACTGAAGTCCATGTAGACAACTGCCACAGCTCTACACTTATCAGTCACCTTTGCCACCTCCTCAAAAAACATTGAAGTCAGTAATCAATGCAGGAGGACCACAGACCACATCAGCATAGGTTCAGCAGAAAGCATTCTGATTGGTTTGCCCTCTTCTCAATGCTGACATCAGGAAGGAGCTACAAGAGCTTGAAGACCCACAACTCAAAGCTCAACAGCATCAAAGTTCAAAGTAAGCTTATTATTAAATTACATATACTACAATATCCAATCACCATATACTACCCTGACTGTCATTTTCTTCCTGGGACTCACAGTAGAACAAAGAATTACAATAGATTCAATGGAAAACTATACCTAAAGACTGACAAACAATCAACAAATGTCTGTTAATGTTTCCTTTTTGTTTTATTTTTTCCTCTCTTACTGTACCATTTAAATGGCCATGGTGTGCTCTTCGTGCCGGATGCTGGAGAACTGGGAGTCCAAGACTCTCCCAGAACTACATCTGCATGAAGTGCATCTCACTGCAGCTCTTCGAAGACAGTGTTAGGGATCTGGAGTAGCAATTGGATGACCTTCAGCTTGTACGGGACAGCGAGGATATAATTGATCAAAAGTTACAGGGAGGTAATCACCCCGATGTTGCAGGAGGCGAGTAGCTGGGTGACTGTCAGGAGAAATGGAAATAGGCAGTTAGAGCTGTGCACTCCTGTGGCCATCTGCCTCAAAAACAAGTACACCGCTTTGGGTACTTTTGTGCGGGATGACCTCCCAGGAGAATGCCATGGCGACCGGGTTACAGGCACTGAGCATGGGTCTGTCTTGCAGAAGGGAAAGACAGAGAGAGAGAAGGGAGAGCGAGTGATAGGGGACTCGATAGTGAGGGGAACAGACAGGAGATTCTGTGGATGTGAACAGGACACCCGGTTAGCCTAACGTCGGTGGTGGGGAAACTGCTGGAGTCAGTTATCAAAGATGTGATAACAGCTCATTTGGAAAGTGTTGAAATCATTGGACAAAGTCAGCATGGATTTGTGAAAGGAAAATCATGTCTGACGAATCTCATAGAACTTTTTGAGGATGTAACTAGTAGAGTGGATAGGGGAGAACCAGTGGATGTGGTATATTTGGATTTTCAAAAGGCTTTTGACAAGGTCCCACACAGGAGATTAGTGTGCAAACTTAAAGCACACGGTATTGGGGGTAAGGTATTGATGTGGATGGAGAATTGGTTAGCAGACAGGAAGCAAAGAGTGGGAATAAACGGGACCTTTTCAGAATGGCAGGCGGTGACTAGTGGGGTACCGCAAGGCTCAGTGCTGGGACCCCAGTTGTTTACAATATATATTAATGACTTGGATGAGGGAATTAAATGCAGCATCTCCAAGTTTGCAGATGACACGAAGCTGGGTGGCAGTGTTAGCTGTGAGGAGGATGCTAAGAGGATGCAGGGTGACTTGGATAGGTTGGGTGAGTGGGCAAATTCATGGCAGATGCAATTTAATGTGGATAAATGTGAAGTTATCCACTTTGGTGGCAAAAATAGGAAAACAGATTATTATCTGAATGGTGGCCGATTAGGAAAAGGGGAGGTGCAACGAGACCTGGGTGTCATTATACACCAGTCATTGAAAGTGGGCATGCAGGTACAGCAGGCGGTGAAAAAGGCGAATGGTATGCTGGCATTTATAGCGAGAGGATTCGAGTACAGGAGCAGGGAGGTACTACTGCAGTTGTACAAGGCCTTGGTGAGGCCACACCTGGAGTATTGTGTGCAGTTTTGGTCCCCTAATCTGAGGAAAGACATCCTTGCCATAGAGGGAGTACAAAGAAGGTTCACCAGATTGATTCCTGGGATGGCAGGACTTTCATATGAAGAAAGACTGGATGAACTGGGCTTGTACTCATTGGAATTTAGAAGATTGAGGGGGGATCTGATTGAAACATATAAAATCCTAAAGGGATTGGACAGGCTAGATGCAGGAAGATTGTTCCCCATGTTGGGGAAGTCCAGAATGACGGGTCACAGTTTGAGGATAAAGGGGAAGCCTTTTAGGACCGAGATTAGGAAAAACTTCTTCACACAGAGAGTGGTGAATCTGTGGAATTCTCTGCCACAGGAAACAGTTGAGGCCAGCTCATTGGCTATATTTAAGAGGGAGTTAGATATGGCCCTTGTGGCTATGGGGATTAGGGGGTATGGAGGGAAGGCTGGGGCGGGGTTCTGAGTTGGATGATCAGCCATGATCATAATAAATGACGGTGCAGTCTCGAAGGGCTGAATGGCCTACTCCTGCACCTATTTTCTATGTTTCTATGTTTCTATAGTATGTTGCCTCCCTGGTGCCAGGGTCAGGGATGTCTCAGATCTCGTCCACAACATTTTGGAGAGGGAGAGGGAACAGCCAGATGTCTTGGTACATACTGGTACCAATGACATAGGAAGGAAAAAGCAATGAGGTCCAAAAAAGAGAATTTAGAGAGCTAGGTAGAAAGCTGAGAAGCAGAACCTCTAGGGTAGTAATTTCTGGATTATTGGCTGTGCCACGTGCCAGTGAGGGTAGAAACAGGATGATTTGGCAGGTTAATGCATGGCTAAAAAGCTGGTGCAGAGGGCAGGGACGCAAGTTGTTGGATAATTGGGATCTCTTCTGGGGCAAGCATGACCTGTTCAGAAGTGACAGGTTGCACCTGGACCCGAGGGGTCCAATATTCTTGCAGGCAGTTTGGTTAGAGCTGTTGGGGAGGGTTTAAACTAACTTGGCATGATAGTGGGAACTGGAGTGAAGGAACTCAGGAAAGGACAGATGGTTAAAAGTAAAGATAGCGTTCAGTCAGATTGTCAGGAAGGGCATTGACAGGTGATGGAACTTAGTCGCAGCCAACAGGCCGAGTATCAAATCATTAGGGATACAGAATCAGAAAGGATAGCAAATACGGTACTCATGGTGTTGTATCTAAATGCACATAGTATAAGAAAAAAGGTGGGTGATCTTGTTGCAGCATTACAGATTGCCAGGTATGATGTTGTGGCCATCACTGACTCATGGCTGAAGGATGGTTGCAGTTGGGAGCTGAATATCCAAGGTTACACGTTATATCAGAGGGATTGGAAGGTAGGCAGAGGGGGTGGTGTGGCTCTACTGGTAACGAATGGCATCAAATCAGTAGAAAGATGTGACATAGGATCAGAAGATGTTGAATCCTTGTGAGTTGAGTTAAGAAACTACAAGGGTAAAAGAACATTGATGGCAGTTATATACAGGCCTCCCAACAGTGGCTGGGAGGTGGACCACAGATTACAACAGGAAATAGAAAAGGCGAGTCAAAAGGCAATGTTATGGTAGTCATGGGAAATTTTAACGTCCAGGTCAATTGGGAAAATCAGGTTAGTAATGGATCTTGAGTTTGTTGAATGCCTATGAGATGGCTTCTTAGAGCAGTTTGTCATTGAGCTGACGAGGGGTTCAGCTGCACTAGACTGGGTGTTATGTAATGGAGGCAATTAGGGTGCTTTAGGTAAAAGAACCCATAAGAAACAGTGATCACAATATGATCGTGTTCAACTTGAAATTGACGTCTGATGTAGCAGTATTTCAATGGAGTAAGGGAAATTACAGTGGTGTGAGAGAGGAGTTGGCCAAAGTAAATTGGACGGAGCTGCTGGCAGGGATGTTGACAGAGCAGCAATGGCATGTATTTCAGGGTAAAATGTAAAAGGTGCAGGACGTGTGTATTCCAAAAATGAAGAAATACTCAAATGGTAAAATAGTACAACCATGGCTGACAAGGGAAGTCAAAGCTATTTTAAAAGCAAAAGAAAGGGCTTAACAACAAAACAAAAATTAGTGGAAAGATAGAGGATTGGGAAGATTTTAAAAACCCACAGAGAGCAACTTAAAAAATCATTAGAAGGGGAAAGATGAAATATGAAAGCAAGCTAGCAAATAACATCAAGGTGGATAGTTAAAGCTTTTACAAATATGTTAAAAATAATAGAGAAATGAGAGTGGATATAGGACCGTTAAAAAATGAGGCAGGGGAAATAATAACAGGGGACAAGGAGATGGCTGATGAACTAAATGAGTATTTTGTGTCAGTCTTCGCTGTCTAAGACACTAGCAGTATGCCTGGTGTTGTAACGTGTGAAGGAAGAGAGGTGGCTGCAGCTACCATTACAAGGGAGAAGGTGCTCAAAAAGCTGAAAGACCTAAGGGTACATAAGTCACCCGGACCAGAGGAGCTGCACCCTAGGGTTCTGAAAGAGGTAGCATTAGAGATTGTGGTGGCACTAGAAATGATCTTTCAAAAATCATTGGACTCTGGCATAGTGCCAGAGGACTGGAAAATTGCAAATGTTACTCCACTCTTTAAGAAAGGAAGAAGGCAGCAGAAAGGAAATTAGATTAGATTAGATTATGAGGACACGCAGTCCTCTTTTATTGTCATTTAGTAATGCATACATTAAGAAATGATACAATATTCCTCCGGTGTGATATCACATAAACACAGGACAGACCAAGACTGAAAAACCAACAAAAACCACCTAATTATAACATATAGTTACAACAGTGCAACAATACCATAACTTGATGAAGAACAGGCCATGGCACAGCAAAAGAGTTCAAAGTCTCTCGAATGTACTGCATCTCACGCAGACGGGAGAAAGAAAAAAACTCTCCCTGCCATTCCCGACCACAGTCTGACTCTGAGTCGTCCGAAAACTTCGAGCCTCTGATCAGCCCTCCAACACCCAGTACCGAGCACCATCTCTATCTGAACAATTCGACCTCAGCCTTAGTTGCTAGCAGCAGGCAAATCTGGGGATTTTGGGGCCTTCCCTCCGGAAGATTCTCGATCGTCCAGTAACAGCGGCAGCGAGCCGGCGTTTCAGAAATCTATCCAGGTGTTCCTCTGTGCTTTCACATCTGTCTCCATCAAATCAGAATTGTCCACGGCCTCTATTTAATGGATATGATATCATTTTCACCAGAGAGTTGCGTGCACGCGTTGCGCTGCCATCTTCTCCTCCTAACTGATAGACCAGTTAGCCTGACCTCAGTGGTGGTTGGGAAGATGTTGGAGTCAATTGTTAAGGATGAGGTGATGGAGTACTTGGTGACACAGGACAAGATAGTACAAAGGCAGCACGGTTTCCTTCAGGGAAAATCCTGCCTGACAAACTTGTTGGAATTCTTTGAGGAGGTTACAAGTAGGATAGATAAAGGGGATGTTGTATATTTAGACTCTCAGAAGACCTTTGACAAGGTGCCAAATATCAGGTTGCTTACCAAGTTAAGAGCCAATGCTATTACAGGGAAGTTACTAACATGGTTAAAGCATTGGCTAATTGGTAGGAGGCAGCAAGTGGGAATGAAAGGATCCTTTTCCGGTTGGCTGCCAGTGACTAGTGGTGTTCCGCAGAGGTCAGTGTTGGGACCACTTCTTTTTATGCTGTATATAAATGATTCAGATGATGGAATAGATGGCTTTGTTGCCAAGTTTGCAGATGATACAAAGATTAGTGGAGGGGAAGGTAGTATTGAGGAAACAGGTAGGATGTAGAAGGACTTTAGATGAGGAGAATGGGCAAGAAAGTGGCAAATGAAATACAATGTTGGAAACTGCAAGGTCATGCACTTTGGTAGCAGAAATAAATGTGCGGACTATTTTCGAAACGGAGAGAAAATCCAGGAATCTGGGATACAGAGGGACTTGGGAGTCCTTGTGCGGAACACCCTGAAGGTGATCTTGCAGGCTGAGTCAGTGGTGAGGAAGGCAAATGCCATGTGTTACGTACCCCGTACCTGGGTTGCCAAACCAGCAGAAATGGAACACTTGTTGGAGTCTGGATTACTAGGAACTAATAAAGTTTTATTAAAGAAACAAATAATACAGTACTCTAATCGTAAGGATATAAATGTAACAGGTTAGCAATGATAAGACACACCTATACAAAGAACTAGGGTAATAGGAATCCACCAAGCTCTATCGCAGTCGAGGGGTAAAATGATCAGTCTTACAGTGACACAGAGCTCAGTTCAGCTTAGTGCAGTTCGCAGTCATCGCTGTTGTACCATTGGAGAGAGAGAGAGAGATGCAATTTGGTTCAGGCAGACCTTTGATGTCTTCACAGTTGGTTTCGGGCAGACCCTTTTTGATGTCTTCTATCCCACTGTGGTCACCGACTGTGACCCCTCTGTTCCGGATACGATTGTTCTTCCGCGGTGAACCTGGCACCTAGGCAAGGGCGGACACACACCCCAGGTTCCCACCGATCATACCTTTACACCTTGCGAGCCTATGGTCGGTTCCCGCGAACCGGACCTCCAAACTCCCACCACTTGTGTGGGCACACTGCTCTTTCCAGGGTCTCGTTGTCTCATGGTCTCGTGGTGTCGCTTGCCTTAGCGAACCTGCTCTTTTTATCCCCCTGCTGGGGTATCACCTGTCCATCAAACTTCAAACAGTTCAGGTTCAAAGCAACCAGTCTGTCAATATTCTGAATTGTGTTTCTTTTCCGTTAATCCCTCTCTCCTCTCTTATTAGCATTTTGAATGTTTCTCCATTGTCTCTCCTATCTCTCTCATTAGCATCAATCGTCCGATAGCTTGGTTTGGCGTCACACATGTTAGCATTCATTTCAAAAGGTCTAGAATACAAGAGCAGGGATGTGATGCTGAGGCTTTATAAGGCACTGGCGAGGCCTCACCTTGAGTATTGTGATCAGTTTTGGGCCCTTCATCTTAGAAAAGATGTGCTGGCATTGGAGAGGGTCCAGAGGAAGTTCACAAGGATGATTCCAGGAATGAAAGGGTTATCATACGAGGAACATTTGTTGGCTCTGGGTCTGTGCTTGCTGGAATTTTAAAGGATGAAGGGGGGATCTCATTGAAACCTTTCAAATACTGAAAGGCCTAGACAGAGTAGATGTGGAAAGGATGTTTCCCATGGTGGGAGAGTCTAGGACAAAAGGGTACAGCCTCAGGAGAGGGACGCCCTTTCAAAACAGAGATGCAGAGAAATTTCTTTAGCCAAAGGGTGGTGAATTTGTGGAATTTGTTGTCACATGCAGCTGTGTAGGCCAGGTCGTTGGGTGTATTTAAGGCAGAGGTTGATAGGTTCTTGATTGGACATGGCATTAAAGGTTACAGGGAGGAGGCCGGGAACTGGGGTTGAGGTGGAGATAGAAAAAAAGTTTCAACCATGATTGAATGGTGGAGCAGACTCGATGGGCTATATGGCCTAATTCTGCTCCTACGTCTTACGGTCTTATGGTCTAAGCAAAAGACAAACTGTGCAAATAAATAAATAAATAAATACTGAGAACATGAGTCTTCCTGGTCTTCTTTCCGACTGCCATCAGATTCTTGAACTGACCTGAAAAACTCTAACAGTGCCTTGGACTATACATCCTTCAACTTAGACTAATGTTGTTATGTCTATGTACGTTTGTTTTGTTCTGTAAGTAAGGGGCAGCTAGGGATAGGCAATAAGTGCTGGTCTTGTCAGCAACACCCACCTCCTTCATTTCTAAATGATCAACCTTAGGTTTAGACTTCCAAAAACATGAAACTTACCCAGGTAGGAAGAAAGTTTGGCAGGTAGTTCATGAGACTTAGGCAGGTAGTTCATAAGACATAGGAGCAGAATTAGGCCATTTAGCCTATCGAGTCTGCTCCACCATTTGCTGATTTATTTCCCCTCTCAACCCTATTCTCATACCTTCTCCCTGTAATGTTTAACACCCCTACTAATCAAGAACCTACCACCCTCTGCTTTAAGAATAAACGCAGTGTCTGTGGCAATGAATTCCACAGATTAGCCACCCTCTGGCTATGCAAATTCCTCCTCAGCTCTGTCCCAAAAGGGACATCTTTCTATTTTGAGGTTGTGCCCTCTGGTCGTAGACTCTCACACGATGATATAGCATGGTGGCGTAGTGGTTAACATAACACTTTACAGTAAGAGCGTCCCAGGTCCCATTGCCACTGCTGCCTGTAAGGAGTTTCTATTTTCTCTCTGTAACCATATGTGCTCCGCTTTCCTCTCACAGTTCGAAGATATGCCTGCTGGTAGATTAATTGGTCATTGTAAATTGTCCCATGATTAGGCTGGCATTAAACTGAGTGGCGTAGCTCGAAGAGGATATTTTGTGCTGTATGTCAATAATTAAATAAATAAAATTTGACTAAAATCCAACCTCAAATATCAATGGAAAGTGACCATCAGAATTGACAGTCGAGCCATCCACCTGCTGGTGGTGGAGCAGCTTCTCAAGTGACAAGAGCTACTGGAGAGATTGACTCGATCAAATACCTCAGGCAGAAACAGGCCGCTCAACCTTCATAATTTTCATGCTCCTTGAGTGATCGATCTGAATCCTTCCGCTACATCTTCCTCTTCCTCACCACCTCAAACCTTCAACGGATTTCTCCCTAAATGAGTTGCGGGGTTCCTTTAAAAAAGTAAGTAGGATAGTTGTATTGGTTTACAAGACGCAGAGAACATCCTGTCTTGCATACTGTTCAGACAGAACAAATTATTATGCAGTGCATTGAGCAAGAATGAGGTAAAACAATAACGTAGAATGAAGTTGAAAAGCTGCAGAGGAAATGCAGCACAATAAAGTACAAGATCATAATGACTGTGAGTTCGAGAGTGGACCTGATCGCACAAGAGCACTGTTCAAGGTAGAAGATGAGTGTGGTAAAGGATGAAAGAAACAGGATAGAAAGAGGGAGACAGAGAGAATATCGCCATAAGACGTAAAGACATAGGAGCAGATTTTGGCCATTTGGCCCATCAAGTCAGCTTCGCAATTCAAACACAGCTGATTTATTAGCCCTCTCAACCAACAAAGCCAACGTTTAATGTCTGCCCCTAACTGCTCCTGAGGAGATAAGTCAGTCAAAGCTCAGCTGGACTGGTGGGTTTGGAGTCACAGAAAGGACAAGGATGATCTTTTTTTCTCTTTCCTTAACACTTCATCAGACTAAGAGGGCAGAAAGGATGAAGTTGCCCCAGGCATCCACAGTTGCAAGAGGAAGCAGCAGTAAAAAGTGTGGCAGGACAACATCTGTCTGATTTGTTCCATACTTTCCATGATTGTTGTCTTTAATCTGCAAATTTCTGTCAAAGGCAATAACAAACTTGTGGATGCAAAGGCAGGAGGAATAATTTCTGATGACACTTTGGGTTTGTGAATCATTGAGATTGGAGTCTGAGGCCTGATGTTTTGCAATTGATATGGCCTGGGGTCAATACTGAGGACTGAGGCCTGAGGGTCGAATTAGAAGTTTTGGAAGTCCAAACCCATAGCCCAGAGCTGATGCTATAAATCTCTGGGTCTGCTGGGGAGGTGAAATCCGCTTGTCCAAATCCATGTCTGGTAGAGACTGAATGCAGAAGCTTGTCCTGGGGCTAAAGGACTGTATATGTGTGGGTGAGAGTGAAGAATGGGCCTTGATTTTGCTGTTGCTGTTTCAGCGTTTGTTGTGTTGTGGGTTGTTCTACTGTTTGCCATGGAGGAGTTAAAATAAGAATGAAAATGCCAAACTGAATGGTTCAAGAATGGTGGAAGCAGACAAACTTATTGTTTTTGTTCTTGCCATGAGGTCGAAAAAATGGAGGCTGCCATTTTGTGAAGCAGATCTGCGTCCTCCATTTTGTGAACTGAAGTTGTTTGGCATGATTAATGCTTTAAAGTAGACCAAATGGTGCTCCAGGTAATTTGCAGGACCAGGGATCATTTCCAAATAAAAAGTTATTTGAGAAGTGTTCTTTGTTTAGATATAATATGCAGGCTTCTCTCTGTGGGGTTGGTGACTTCCCTGAGTGATTCAAACTGGCGACTGGTTTGGTAACTGATTTAAGATAAAGAGCCACAAATTACCTGTTGTCACTTTCAGAAGGGGGCCAATAAATGTATGCAGGTTTGGAGGAGAGCCAATAAAATGTTAAATGTTAATCCGATGACGCACAGCCAATAATACTGAAAGGCAACATTTGAACTAGCAAGGAGTGCACATAAAGCAGAGGTTTTCAGGTACAAGGTAGTGATACCTCTCTTCAGAGACTCACCATTGCAAGGAAGAGCCTCCACATCAGGGGCTGGGGGAAGAAAGGATTGATCATCTGGCTAATTGAGATCCAATATTTTGAAAAGCGAAATGTGGTCTGATTTGAGTATTGGTACAGAGGGAACAGTAGAATTCACATTTTAAGTTGTTGGCCCAGGGTCAATATTGTTGTTAAAGTGCCTGCTTCGATTAATTAGGAGTTAATTTCTGAAACTACTTCCTTTGATAAATGGTCAACATATTTTGGCATCCCTGGGTAGGTTTGAATAAAAAGTATAAGGGTCTGGGACCCTAGTTTTGAGTTGAACCACCCACTAGGTTGGGATATTAAAATGAGAAAAGCACAAGAAGAACCCAGGGGGTTTGGAGTAGCAGAGAAATTACTTTCCTAGTTATATATTAAGAAAATGACCCAATTATGAGGAGTGGATAGGTAAGTTTGAGAGTGGAAGGTTATGGACCCTGGGGAATGCATTGTGAAAAACAGTTAGTGAGAGGAAATAGAATAAATTACAAGAGATTTTAAAAAGCTATCATAATTGCTATTATAATTGAGGTGGAGAGAGAAAAAACTAAAACTGGCAGGAGAATTGTGTAAGTGTAGATAAGAGCTGAAGTGAAGAAGGAAAGGAAATGAAATCCTGAGGGAGAAGGGCCAGGCGGATATGATACATATGAGTCTGTTTCAGGCTCACTGCGAATGCCTAACGAGAGAAAAGGAGAAACAGGAAGAGGAATGTTAAAAGGCAAGTACAGGAGCAGAGAAATGGAAAAGTCTGTTTCAGGATTTACAGGCTGCTATAAATATTTTGCAGGAAACAGCAGCTAAGAAGAAAGGCAGCGCTGATCTACAGCATAAATCAGGCCTTTCGGCCCACAAAGCTGTGCTGAACATGTCCTTACCTTAGAACTACCTAGGCTTACCCATAGCCCTCTATTTTTCTATGCTCCATGTTTCCATCCAGGAGCCTGTTAAAAGACCCTATCATTTCCGCCTCCACCACTGCCGCCGGCAGCCCACTCCACGGACTCACCACTCTCGGCGTAAAAAACTTACCCTTGACATCTCCTCTGTACCTACTTCCAAGCACCTTAAAACTATGCCCTCTCATGCTTGCCATTTCAGCCCTGAGAAAAAGCCTCTGACTATCCACTCGATCAATGACTCTCATTACCTAGTACACCTCTATCAGATCACTTCTCATCCTCCGTTGCTCCAGGGAGAAAAGCCCGAGTTCACTCAACCTATTCTCATAAGGCATACTTCCCAATCCAGGCAACATCCTTGTAAATCTCTCCTGCTTCCTTTCTATAGCTTCCACGTCCTTCCTGTAGCGAGGCAACAAGAACTGAGCACGGTACCCCAAGTGGAGTCTGACCAGGGTCTCAATAAGCCTTGCATGGGGTACCTTATCAAATACCTTGCTAAAATTTATATACACTACATCTACAGCTCTACCTTCATCAATGTGTTTAGTCACATCCTCAAAAAATTCAATCAGGCTCGTAAGGCACGACCTGCCTTTGACAAAGCCATGCTGACTATTCCTAATCATATTTTGCCTCTCCAAATGTTCATAAATCCAGCCTCTCAGGATTTTCTCTATCAAATTACCAACCACTGAAGTAAGACTCACTGGTCTATAATTTCCTGGGCTATCCATACTCCCTTTCTTGAATAAGGGAACAACATCTGCAACCCTCCAATCCTCTGGAACAACTCCTGTCCTCATTGATGATGTAAAGATCATCACCAGAGGCTCAACAATCTCCTCCCTCACTTCCCACAGTAGCCTGGGGTACATCCCGTCCGGTCCTGGTGATTATCCAACTTGATGCTTTCCAAAGCCTCCAGCACATTCTCTTTCCTAATATCTATATGTTCAAGCTTCTCAGTCCACTGCAAGTCATGCCTACAATCGCCAAAATCCTTTTCCGTACTGAATACCGAAGCAAAGTATTCACTAAGTACCTCTGCCATCTCTTCCGGTTCCATACACACTTCTCCACTGTCACACTTGATCGGTCCTATTCTCTCATGTCTTATCCTCTTGCTCTTCACATATTTGTAGAATGCCTTGGGGTTTTCCTTAATCCTGTCAGTCAAGTTCTTCTCACTGCCTCTCTGGCTCTCCTAATTTCATTCTTAAGCTCCTTCTTGCTTGCCTTATGATCTTCTAGATCTCTAACATTACCTAGTTTTTTGAACCTTTCATAAGCTCTTCTTTTCTTCTGGGCTAGATTTACAACGGCCTTTGTACTCCACGGTTCTTGTACCCTACCATCCTTTCTCTGTCTCACTGGAACATATCTATGTAGAACCCCACGCAAATATCCCCTGAACATTTGCCACATTTCTTCCGTACATTTCCCTGAGAACGTCTGTTTCCAATTTATGCTTCCAAGTTCTTGCCTGATATCCTCATATTTCCCCTTACTCCAATTAAACATTTCCCTAACTTGTCTGTTCCTATCCTTCTCCAATGCTATGGTAAAAGAAATAAAATTGTGATCACTATCTCCAAAATGCTCTCTCACTGAGAGACCTGACACCTGACCAGGTTCATTTTCCAATACCAGATCAAGTACAGCCTCTCCTCTTGTAGGGTTATCTATATATTGTGTCAAGAAACCTTCCTGAACACCCCTAAACAAACTCCACCCCATCTAAATCCCTTACTCTAGGGAGATGTCAATCAATATTTGGGAAATTAAAATCTCCCCCCACAACAACCCATATCTGCTCCTCCATGTCCCTGTTACTATTGGGTGGTCTATAAAAAACACCGAGTGGAGTATTGACCCCTTCCTATTCCTAATTTCCACCCACAGAGACTCAGTAGACAACCCCTTCATGACCTCCTTCCTTTCTGCAGTCGTGACACTATCTCAACAGTGCCACGCCCACCTCTTTTGCCTCCCTTCCTGTCCTTTCTGAAACATCTAAAGCTTAGCACTTGAAGTAGCCATTCCTGCCCCTGCACCATCCAAGTCTTTGTAATGACCATAACATCATAGCTCCAAGTGCTAATCCGCACTCTAAGCTCATCTGCTTTGCTCGTAATACTCCTCGCGTTAAAATAGACACGTCTCAAACCATTGGTCTGAGTGCGTCCCTTCTCTATCACCTGCCTATCCTCCTTTTCACACTGTCTCCAAGCTTGCTCTATTTATGAGCCAACCTCCCTTTCCTCAATCACTTCAGTTCGGATCCCACCCCCCAGCGATTCTAGTTTAAACTCTCCCCAATAGCCTTAGCAAACCTCCCCGCCAGGATATTGGTCCTCCTCAGATTCAAGTGCAACCCATCCTTTTTGTACATGTCACACCTGCCCCAGAAGAGGTCCCAATGATCCAGAAATCTGAATCCCTGCCCCCGCTACAATCCCTCAGCCACACATTTATCCTCCACCTCACTCTATTCCTATACTCACTGTCACATGGCACAGGCAGTAATCCTGAGATTACTACCCTTGAGGTCGTGCTTCTCAACTTCCTTCCTAACTCCCTGTAGTCTGCTTTCAGGACCTCCTCCCTTTTCCTACCTATGTCGTTGGTACCAATATGTACCACAACCTCTGGATGTTCTCTTTCCCACTTCAAGATATCGTGGATGCAGTCAGAAACATCCCAGACCCTGGCACCTGTGAGGCAAACTACCATCCACGTTTCTGTCCTGCATCCACAGAATCACCTGTCTGACCCCCTAACTATAGAGTCCCCTATCACTGCTGCCATCCTCTTCCTTTTCCTACCCTTTCGAGCCACAGGGCCAGACTCTGTGCCAGAGGCGCGGCCACTGTTGCTTCCTCCAGGTAGCCTGTCTCCCCCAACAGTACTCAAACAGGAGTACTTATTGTTAAGAGGAACAGCCACTGGGGTTCTCTCTAGCACCTGCTTCTTGCCCTTCCCTCTTCTGACTGCTACCCACTTATCTGTCTCCTGAGGCCCTGGTGTGACTACCTGCCTATAGCTCCTCTCTATCACCTCCTCGCTCTCCCTGGCCAGATGAAGGTCAACAAGCTGCATCTTCAGTTTCCTAAAGCGGTCCGTAAGGAGCTGCAGCTCAATTCATCTGGTGCAGATGTGGCCACTCAGGAGGCTGGGAGTCTCCAGGGCCTTCCACTCCTGACACCGAGCACAGAAAACTGGCCTCACACATATTCTTTCTGTCTGTATTCTAAACAGATAACCTACCTCGCTTCGACCCTTTATCGCTGAAGTCCCATTGAGCCAAGGTCTTCCTTCTCTGTCTCCCTGTACTCTGTCACCCGTTCCTCTGATGCCCGCTCTGTAAAACTGGCTTCTTTTTAAACTCTTTCTGCTGTCCTCACTGGCCGACTTCCACGCGCTTGTGCAGTCGTGCCCCATTCAAACTGCTGAAGAAACAATTTTAAAACAAATCAAAAAGTTGCAAAGTCAACTCTGTGCTCAGGTAGGAGTGATAAGTGCATTTGGTGCGAGGGCTGATGATGATTGTGATGTAGATTGATATAATTTAGCACATGAGGGGATACACTATAATAGTGAGAATGATTTTGAGGAAGTGGGCAGCCTGCCCCAATGATGTCCATGGTGATGAAGGGAGTTCAGGTTACACCACGGCCAGCGGGATCAGGATGACATGATCCCATCCCTTTTGATATGGCCCAATTAATTACTGTAGCCGTGAATACAACAAAGTGTGGGCTGAGAGATGTTCCCCAGGAACTTTTCTAGTGTATTTGGCAGTACCAGATAATTCATAGTTTAGATGACACACATAGAACATAGAAATCTACAGCACATAACAGGCCTCTTTGGCCTGTCAATGTTGTGCCAAAGCGTAACCTACTGTAGAAACTGCCTAGAATTACCCTACTGCATAGACCTGTATTTTTCTAAGCTCCATGTACCAATCTAAGAGTCTCTTAAAAGACCCTATTGTATCCACCTCTACCACCGTCACTGGCAGTGCATTCCATGCACTCACCACTCGCTGTGTGAAAAACTTACCCCTGACATCCCCCTGTACCTACTTCCAAGCGCCTTAAAACTGTGCCCCTTCGTGTTAGCCATTTGAGCTATCCACACAATCAATGCCTCTGATCATCTTACACACTTCTATCAAGTCACCTCTCATCCTCCATCACGCCAAGGAGAAAAGGCCAAGTTCATGCAACCTGTTCTCATAAGACATGCTCCCCAATCCAGGCAACATCCTTGTAAATCTCTTCTGCACACCCTCTATAGTATCCTTCCATATCCTTCCTGTAGTGACGTGACCAGAACTGAACACAGTACTCCAAGTTGGGTGTACTTAGTTGTAAGATTACTTCATGGTTCTTGAATTCAATCCCACAGTGGATGAAGGCCAACACACCATAAGCCTTCTTAACAACACTGTCAACCTGCACAGCAGCTTTGAGTGTCCCATGGACACGGACCCCAAGATCTCGCTGATCCTCCACACTGCCAAGAGTATTACCATTAATATTACATTCTGTCTTCAAATTTGACCTACCAAAATGAACCACTTCACACTTACCTGGGTTGAACTCCATCTGTCACTTCTCAGCCCACTTCTGAATCCTATCAATGTTGCACTGTAAATTCTGACAACCCGCAGACTATCCACAACACCCCCAACTTTTGTGTACTTACTTACCCTTCTACTTCCTCATCCAGGTCATTTATAAAAGTCACAAAGAGGAGGTGTCCCAGAACAGATCCCTGCAGAACACCACTGGTCACCATCCTCCATGCAGAACATGAACCACCTACAACCACCCTTTGCCTTCTGGATCCACAAAGCAAGGTCTCTTTGGATCTCATGCCTCATTACTTTCTGAATGAGCCTCGCATAGGGAGCCTTATCAAATGCCTTACTAAAATCATATATGCTACATCCACTGCTCTACCTTCATCAATTGTGTTTTGTTACATCCTCAAAGAATTCAATCAGGCTTGTAAGGCATGACCTGCCCTTGACAAACCCATGCTGACTATCCCCAATCAGATTATGTCTCTGCAAATGCTCATCCTGCCTCTCAGGATCTTCTTCAATAACTTACCCATCGCTGAAGTAATAGTCACTGGTCTGTAATTTCCTGGGTTATCTCTACTCCCTTTCTTGAACAAGGAACAATGCCTGCAACCTTCTAATCCTCTGGTACTTCTCCCATCCCTATTGATGATGCAAAGATCATCACGAGAGGATAAGCAATCTGCTCCCTCAATTCCCATAGTAGCCTGGGGTATATCTCATTTGGTCCCAGTGACTTATCTAACTTAATACCTTTCAAAAGCTCCAGCACATCCTCTTTCTTAATGTCTACACATTCAAGCATTTCAGTCCACTGTAAGTCATGTTGAGAATTTACTGGTGAATACTGAAGCAAAGTATTCATTAAGTACCTCTGCTACATCCTCCAACTCCATGCACATGTTTCCACCATCAGTCCTGATTGGCCCTATTCTCACACGGTTCATCCTCTTGTTCTTCACATACTTCTAGAATGCCTTGGGGTTTTCCTTAATCCTCGCCAAGGCCATCTCACAGTCCTTCTAGTTCTGCTAATTTCATTCCTGAACTCCTTCCTGGCACCCATGTAATTTTCTAGAGCTCTAATAGTACCTAGTTTCTTGAAACTTTCATAAGCTTTTCTTTTTTTTCTCAACTAGATTTTCTACATCCTTTGTACATCATGGTTCTTTTACCCTACCATCCTTTCCCTGCCTCAATAGAACATACCTATGCAGAATGCCATGCAAATGTTCCCTAAATATTTGGCACATTTATGCTGTGCATTTCCCTGACAACATCTGGTCCCAATTTATGTTCCCAAGTTCCTGCTTAAAAGCATCAAACTTTCTCCTACCCCAATTAAATATTTTCCCAAATTGTCTGCTCTTATCTCTCTCCAACATCATTGCAAAGTTAGCCTTCCGTGTCTAACTTCAGTGTTACACTCTGCCCTGACGGAGGAACAGGCACCAGGGCAGGGGTCATGTAATCTACAGCCTAACACAGTTAGAGATTGGAATTACAGAGGGTCATGGGATATGTTGGAATTTTGGGTGATTTCATGCTTTACACTTGCTGAATGTTATTTACTTGTACATGATTAATAAATTCAAGGATTCCTTTATTCTGAAGTAATGGATTTCCTCAGTTTTATCAGATTGTAACTGGATGTTTTGATAACAATTTAACCCTTAGGAATAAGAATTTTTCTAAAATGGTTTAAAGTGTGAATGGTTTGTATGCTTTAATTCTGTGAAGTATAGCCACATGTGAGTTTATTTGAGGGTGTGTGAGCATGTCTGTGTGACAGAGAATGCAAAAACTGTTCTGTGTTTGCTCAATCGATATTGGGAGGAAGTTTCAGACCAAAAGGTGATTAATGCAATTAATTTCCTACTTTGGAGCAATTTCAATCTTGTCTTAAGAGCCTGTGCCTTTAAAAGGTTCATGAATTTGTTAATGTGTTGGGGGCCCCCACCTAACTGAATTGTTTTTTTTTTCATTTGTCCTTTGGAGTATGGTTCAAGGGTGGAAATTAAAAGTTTATTCTAATTTTTGCAGTTACTTGTAGAGGATTTGAATGAACAACAGTACAAGTATGGATTTTGTATTTTGTCCTGTCTGTGTTTTGGGGTTTTTTCCATTTATTTTCCATGGAATTGTTTTCAGAGAAACCAAGATTCCATACTGGCCATGTGTAATCTATGTTGAGATGGAAATTTGTGCACCTCTGTTCTGGATATGAGATGTCCCCATTTCAGAGGGAAATGGACATTTAGGGGAATTGCTCATTGGTGAACTGTTAAATTAAGAATTTGAAATTAATGATTTTGGGAAGATTAGAGTATTTGGAGACTAATCCTAAAGTTGTTTTACTAACAAGACTGCTTCCTTTTACAGAAGATAAAAGATGTTGCCCGAAACCTTTGACATATGGATTTTGAATTGCCATTCCATGGTAAATTGTTTTAATGTAATCAGTATTTTGTCATATAAATTGCAAATGAAAATTCAATTTAAATATTGGACTGGTCAAAACAGTATTTCAGCATTAATTCACTTACTATCTTAAAACACATATTTATCTAGCTACTGCTGGATGTTCGAATTAAAATGTCTTGATCAGTCAGCCTTGGCACTGAAGAATTCAGTTGTAGCTAAAAAGGGTATTAAAATTTCTCCCTTCCTTATAAATAATCTTCATTGGACTGGAGAACAGCATGGGCATCAGGATATGATACCAAATGACCCCAAGGGACCATTTGTATCAAAATAATAAGAAGGGGAGGTAGAAGGAGATCAGAAAGCAAAACCAGAGAAGGAAGACACAAACAAAGGAAGGAAGAACTTCTTTTTTCGATGGTTCCTCACATGTACAGGATGCTGAGAGGAAAGCCAACTGTGGGATATATGTGAAGGAAAAAAAGAACACAGTCATGAAGGTGGAAGCTCACATCAAGTATCACAGAGGGAATAATAGTCACTTTTTAGATCCAATTATTGAGCAACCCTTAGATAATGATGGTCATGGTAAGATTATAGATGTATGGGATCACACTTGTGCAAATATCAGTGGGGCTGAAGTTCACTCAAGATAAATTTATTGGAGTGCCTACAGCCAAATATTTTCCAAAGGATAATATTATTAACTGTAGACAGGAAAACATTGTACAGTGGGAAAGTAGAGTGAAAACGTTCATTAATGTGACAAAACTTACAAATTGTGTTATCTGTTCTTATGCAAAATTTTCATTGCTTGAGAATAATCAGTTTATCTGACAATATCCATATTGTATAGTAACCACAACAATGAGTTATACCGAGGGATGGAAACAATATCCTTTGAAAAGTCACAATGTCACAACTGGGAATGTGATTTCAGATCTGGCTGTTGGAGGACAAACATTCTTAGCTAGCAGTAAATGTGGTAATGAAGGAAAACCTCACAATGCAACGCAGTGATGCAGATCAATATTTTTGGGACTATGTTGTTATCAAGTTGCCACTGATCTGTCACTTGACTGCAGACCAGATATGTGTTGTGAATGAGGCAAAGGAGATAATCTATCAATGAAGTAAACACATTGAAGTAATTAAAAGATACACTAGTGTTCGGAAATGATTGGTGTTGGAATACTATTGATGAGTGGCCTCAGTGGTGGAAGATTACATGTACTACGAATGAACTTGTGATGAACTGAGATGAGATTGCGTAAAGGAAATGAGATTGATGTTTTGTGGATACTTGTGGCCAAATATGGGAAAAAGATGGGAGTGCTAGGATAACAGTGGGAAGTCATGTTTTTTTGGGGGGTCCTGCTTTAGGAAAAAAGGGGTTTATAATTTGAGTACAACTTTATTATGAATGTAGTGGCACGTTGACACAAATCAAAAACAAGATCATGGGCTAGTATGTGCCCCAGGCAGATGAATCTCAGCAACACACATCAAAGTTGCTGGTGAACGCAGCAGGCCAAGCAGCATCTGTAGGAAGAGGTGCAGTTGACGTTTCAGGCCAAGACCCGTCGTCAGGACTAACTCTTCCTTCAGTTAGTCCTGACGAAGGGTCTCAGTCTGAAACGTCGACTGTACCTCTTCCTACAGATGCTGCTTGGCCTGCTGCGTTCACCAGCAACTTTGATGTGTGTTGCTTGAATTTCCAGCATCTGCAGAATTCCTGTTGTTTGAGATGAATCTCAGTGTCTCTAGAGCTCCACAATCTTCCATATATACCTTACTCCAATGTGGAATTGACAATAACTGATACCACAACCATTGCAGTGCCAAATTCTGCTAGTCCTTTGTTGTGTGATGAGGTCTGGAACTGCAAAGGGAGTAAATTTGGCTTCTTGTCATCAAGAAGGAGATTATTGGGTTTGTCTAGTGAATTTCATTAAGAATCGGTTAACAGGTTGTAGGTTTGTTCCTTATGATTATTCTCTATTCATTTTACCTGTCAATGACAGTACATTGCTGAAATTTGCTTGGTGAAGGATACTAATTACATTGATACTTCAAGCACACATTACAAGAAGGGATTCTTAAGTAATTTTCAGTTTTTAATGTTTTGCAGGACTTAGTTTTGACTGGGCAAATATTACCATAACCTTTGGTAAAACCACCAGTTCAACTGTTCTTCCACCTATAGCAGTGAGATATGCCAGCTATTTGAGTGGTGTCACAGCAACAACCTTTCACACAACATCAGCAAGACCAAAGAGCTGACTGCGGACTTCAGGAAGGGTAAGATGAAGGAACACAAGCCAATCCTTATAGAGGGTTCAGAAGTGGAGAGAGTGAGCAATTTTAAGTTGCTGGGTGTCAGATTCTGAGGATCTACCTGGACCAATATATTGATACAACTATAAAGAAGGCAAGACTATATTTTGTTAGGGGTTTGAGGAGATATGGTTTGTAAACTAAAACACTCGAAAGTTTCTACAAATGTGTCGTGGAGAGCATTCTGACTGGCTGTATCACCATCTGGTATGGCGGGGGGCTACTGCACAAGATCAAAGTAAGTTGCAGAAACTTGTAAAATTAGTCAGCTCCATCAAGGATACTAGCCTTCGTAGTATCCAAGGCTTCTTCAAGTTGCGTTGCCTTAGGAAGGCAAGGTCCATCATTAAGGACAACATCAACCCCTCCCCCCACCCAGGCATGCCCTCTTCTCATTCTTATCATCAGGAAGCTTGAAGGCACACACTCAGCAGTTCAGGAACAGCTTCTTCACCTCTGCCATCTGATTTCTGAATGGATATTGTATAAAAAACTCACTACTTTTTATTTCTGTTTTTCACACTGCTTATTTTAATTTAACTATTTAATAGACATATATATATACTTACTGTAATTCATTTTTTCTCTACATTTATCATGCATTTCATTTTACAGCACAGCGGGATTGACTTACTTACTAGAATGAAGCTATTATTAAATAATGTAATGAAGTTTCCAAGGCAATTAAAGATCATGTGGATTTAGTTAATGATGTTCTGCAGAATCCATTCTTTTTGGAGTAAAGTTTGGAACTGGGGTTTAAACATTAATGAACATTTTTGACAAGAACAGTCCATTAGGTCCAAAAAAGCCTGCCAAATTCCTATTCACATGGTGTTGAAAGAATTATCGAGCTTAGACTGAAAATCTCTACAGTACTGCTCTCAACTACACAACTAGGTATTATGTTTCAAGTGTCCACAACTCGCTGTGTAAAGAAATTCTTCCTGATGTTAGTCTGAAATCTCCCTTTAACCACTCTCTACCTATGCCCTGTGTCCTTGATGATGGATTAATTTTGAAGTAGCAGTTGGCATCCACCTTACTTACATCCTTCCTGAGTTTGAATGCTCCTATCATGTCTCCTCTCGTTCTACAAGTGCTTAGGCTAAAAAGATTTAATTCTTCAAATCTTTCTTCATAGCTTATACCCTGTGGACCTGGGATGACTCTCACTGCCCTTCTTTGAACTCTCTCCAGTGCCTTCATATTCTTCACGCAAAATAAAGACCAAAATTGTGTAGAATACTCAAGGTGTAGCCTCACAAGTGTATTATACAGCTTAAGGAGAATGTCTCTAGACTTGAACTCCACTGAGTGCATTATATAGCCTAACATTCTATCAGCCTTCCTTCTCGCTTCTGTGCATTGTCTAGATGTTGATAGTGATGAGTCTTCCTGGATGCCTAAATCCTCCTCATACAGTGCACTTTCTAACTCAAAACCCCCATTGTGTATTTATACCTAATATTTCTACTTCCTATGTTGTAATACTTACTTACATTAAATTTCATCTGCTATTTATCTGCCCACAGCTGGACTTTGTTTAGATCTAACTGTATTGATTCACCTGCCTGAATGTTATTAGCCTGTCCCCCTAATTTTTTGTCATCAGCAGACTTTACTAGTTTATTTGTTATGTGCTTATCCAAATTATTAATGTAAATTAAAAACAGCAGCGGCCCCAAAACTGGTCCCTACAGAACCCCACTCTTAACATCTTCTGGTGTGAAAATGATCCTCTCATCATAACTGTTTTGTTTTTGAGCCAATTCTGCACCCTTTCGCACACCTTACCCTGAAATCCTCCTATAATTTGATTATTACCCTCGTGTGGTGTACTTTGTCAAAAGCCTTCTGAAAGTCCAAGTAATTGATATTAACCACTCTATCGTTATCATAAATTTTAGTTGTCTCTTCATAGAATTACAGAATATTTCTAAAACAGAATTTCAGTTTCTGAACCCATGTTGGCTTTCTGCTAACATGTCTGTTCTTATCAACTGCTTTCCTAACTCATTCTTTATTATTGTTCCGTTATATTACTTATGATACATATTAAGCTTACTGATCTAAAGTTACCATAGTTAAGTGCAGTCACCCCTCTTATATACTGAGACAATGTTAACCCAATTCCAGTCCTTGGGGATATCACCAGTCTTCAATGACTTTTGAAAAATACATGTTAGGGGCTTGTTTATATAATTACAGACCCCTTTAAGTACTTTCGTAAACATGTTGTCTGGCCCTGGAGGTTTAACTTGCAGCCTTTTCAGCTGAAGCAGGACCTTGTGTTCTAAGATCTCTGTCACTTAAAACAACCTTATTTTTCTCTGCACTTACTGGCATATTGCTAACATCTTTAGTAAAATATGAATTAAGAGTATCCGTTATGTCATTCTCTGCATAACTTAACACCCCACTATTATTCCTAATACACTTAACTTCCTCCTTGACTTTTACCACTAAAGTATTGAAAAAAATCTCTTGGGGTCAATCTTAGCATCATCAGCAATGTCCTTCTCAACCTCAGAGGTTTCAAAGGTACATTTAATGTCAGAGAAATGTATACAATATACATCCTGAAATGCTTTTTCGTCACAGCCATCCATGAAAACAGAGGAATGCCCGCAAAGAATGAATGACAGCTAAATGTTAGAACCCCAGAGTCCCTCCCCAGCTCCCCTCCCTCCCGTGTGTAAGGAATACAGAAAAATATAGTAATGATGTTAACTGTAAGGCATATGAAAATAAGAAAGCTATAATCAAGAGGGAAATTCAAATTGCCAAAAGGCAGGTTTGGAGGAGCACAGGGGGAGACAATGGTGCCTAACGATCCCCCCTCCTCCCACCAGCAAAACAAAAGCATTGGTACCTGCAACCGAGAACTCAAGCATACAGCAAAGCAACAGCAAAGACACAGACTTGCAATACCCCAAAGTCTACTCATTCAACCAGTATTTCAACATACCACAGGTGCTCTCTCTCCCTAATAAGGGAGAAAGAGATGTCTCCATTCCACAGCGAGAAGGGAGACATAACAAACAACTCACTGGTTTACGATGTTAAAAGTCTATTGCTTTGCTTTTTCTAAGCTCTGTGCCCAAAGATCTCAGATCTCTGGGCACTCAACCATAGATCTTCCAACTCCCACGACACACTGATCTGCCAAGACCCCGACCTTCGATCCACCCTTCTTCAGAGCCACGAGATGAGCTGAGCTCTTAGGCTGCACCCTTGGTGTGCTAAACAACGGCCAGTCGTGAAATCCCAAGAGTGGGTCCCATTCCTATAAAGAACTGAAGTCAGCATGTAACTCCAGGTCAGGGTCTTCAAAAGAACCCTGAAAGGGAAAAATTAAAGCTGGAAATAGAGCTGTTTCCGAAGATGCAAGTAAAGGAGTCACCGTTAGGCGCCATTGTCTCCGCCTAAGCTCCTCCAAACCTGACATTTGGCAATCCAAATTCTCCTCTTGATTATAGCTCTCATATTTTCATATGCCCTACGGTTAACACCATTACTATATTTTTCTGTATTCCTTATATTGTTGTCTTTAATAATTTTTATGTATACCTTTATTCATCCATGCAGTTGATTATTATTTTTATTGCTTCTCCCGACCTTGGGTTTGAACATTTCCTGCACGGTGTGTATTACCACATTAAATCAACCCCATTGTTCTTCAACTGACTCAGCATCAATCAGTTCCTTCCAGTTTACCTTCCGAAGTCTTTGCCGCATCTGCACAAACATTGCCTTTCTGAAATTTAATTTAATGGCTTTGGTTTTTACTGATAAACTCTCCCAAAAAAACTTCAAGACTAACAATATTATGATCATTTGTTGCTAAAGGGTCAACAACTTCTGTACTCAATGTGCTATCTTGATTGTTACAGAATATCAAACCTGGACAGAATCCCCTCTTGTTGGTGCATTAACACACTGGGTGAAAAAACACTCATTCAATAACTCAATGAATTCACTTTCCTATCATCCATTAGGCACTGGGCTCTCCCACTTAATGTACATCCTTTGATGTGCATGTTATTATTGTTCTTCTCTTTGTTTTAATAGTTATCCAATGTATTTTCGTAAGTGTTTTTGATGCCAACTTAAATAACTTAAGAATTTGCATAAAATTGGGTACATGCTTTTATACTAATAATATTTTTGAATATGACAGTGTTTTGATATTGTTTTTAATCCATGTTTACAGCCAACAATATTTTGCTAGTATCTTTACCAGTATTATTTGATGTAGTCATGAATGCTGGTGTTCCTTGTGTACTGTATTCACTCAGACATAGTGTGACCACCGAGATTAACCTGTGGATCAAAAGGGGGGAGATGTTGACATTGAGGAATTAAAATAAGAAAGAAAACATCGAACTGGAAAGGGTCAAGGACAATGGAAGCAGTCTTCCATTTTGCGAACTGAACTTGCTTGGCTTGATTAATGTTTTAAAGTAGACAAAATTACACTGCAGGTAATTGCAGGACCAGGGATCTGTCATACTGGCGGGGAGCATTGGGAGCAAGGGTAGACCCAAATGCAAGATACATCTTGTGAAGTTAATTAAATTTAGTTTATTGTTCGATATCAGGAGAGCAAGACAGGAACAGGAATAGCAAACTGGACAAGGACTCAGGACTACGACTAGGCTGAGACTAAGGGTCTGGGCTAGGACTCGGAATCGGATCCCCAGAACTAGAGCAGACATGAAGAGGCTAGGGTATGGACTCCGAGCCAGGGACTGGGCAAGGACCCAGTACCTGGGTCTTGCCCTGGGCTCGGACCCCAGAACCAGGCATGGACATGACATAGGCTGGGGAGAGGAGGAACATGGAAAAACAGAGCCTCGGTCTTGGGAGAGCAGGTACTTGGAACCATGGACAGATACACAGAATACAGAGTTGGGATCCCTCCTTGGGTACAGGACATAGGGCCAGGACTCATGACTTCCCGTGGGGCAACAGCAAGACGGCCTGACTTACCCCACGGAGGCAAGGACAAGACAAGACATGACCCACCGCGGAGCAACGGCAAGACGGCCTGACTTACCCCACGGAGACGAAGACAAGACAAGACCAACACGAAAGAACATCAGACAGTACCTAGCTAGCTCTGGCGATAGAACTAGGCAGAAGTACAGGCGAGGGCAGCGGACAAGGGCTAGAGGCGAGAGGGGCAGAGAAGGGATTCAGACAGGGGGGTAGGACAGGAATCACAGACCGCCAGGGCCAGGACTTGACTTGGTACTTGAATGCCGCCAGGACCAGGACTTGACTTGGTACTTGAATGCCCCCGAAGCCAGCACTAGACTTGGAGCCTCCGGGTAGTGGCGAGCTCTCGACTCGACTTGGGAACAGTAGACAGCAGCTCCTGATTCTCTCCGGCGGGTTAACTGACGGACCCACCTTGATGAGGAAACTTTGCAGGCTCGCTTCGGCGAGGTAACTGGACAGGGTTGCTCAGGTGAGGAAGGGTGAATTACCGGCACTCACTTCGGCAGAGACTAGACTTGCTCTGGCCAGATGACATCGGCACACCGTACCTTTGATGACTTTGCAGACACTCCCCCGCCGAACGGCTGAAAGCCAGAGCCTATAAACTACCGGTTCAGCCAAGCATTAATTGCCTCTAATCACCAAAGCCGAGGGACATGGGAAAACCGGGATTCAACGGTCCGGAACGTAACATAAACAAGGTAAATTTAAAGGGATCCCGATCCGGACCATGACAGGATCATTTTCAAATAAGAAGTTATTTGTGAGGTGTTCTTTGCTTAGGTATGTAACATGCTGTAGGCTTTCACTGTTAATGTAAAGGTTTCTCTGTAGCAGCAATGTTTGGGTTATGACTAGAGATAATGGGGTTTGGAATGCTGTTGTTCTTTCTTGTGAGCTGGATAAGAGATTTTTGCGGTCTTTTGCCAGGGAGAGATGAGGAGAAAAGAAGCGAATGGAGAGATTTGATAGACCATCGGAAGGGGTGGACTTGGAGCAAGGGTCCGAAGGGCAGCGACGATCGGAGGAGGTCGATGGTGGATGATCGACTTATCAGTGAGCGCCAACATTGCACAACAGACTGTTTAATCAGATTGGGCTCTTTTTTTTCTTTTTTTTCGTTTCTTTACTAACCATATAATCAAAGTAAGAATTATAAAGCTTAATTGCTTAATCACATATTGTGTACTGTTTGTTATTTCGGGGTACTGATTTGTAACAGGGGACACATCGCGCAGCATCCACCCAAATGAGATTTCTTAAGTCTGGCCGGGCCGGGGGTTATCACCCCCTATATGAAGCCACTAGCCGAAGCGAGAGTTACAGATATAACTTGCAGGTTTGTGACTGTAGGGTCTGTGTCTGCCCTGAGTGATTTAAACTGGCTACTGGTTTGGTAACTAATTTAAAATAAAGAGACACAAAATACCAGTTATCACTTGTGGAAGTGGATGCTGGCTTGGACCAGAGCCAATAAGATGTTACAGGTCAGTCAGATAACCCATAGCCAATAACACTGAAAGGCAACATTTGAACTGATAAGAAATGCACATAAAAGCAAAGATTTTCAGATACAAGGTGGTGATAATTCTCTTCACAGACCCGCTATCGCAAGGAAGAACCTCCGTACCAGGGACTGGGGGAAGGAAGGATCGACCATCTGGCCAACAGAGATCCCCCTATTTCAGTGTTATAAATTGAAAAAGCGCAGACTAAGTATTGGCACAGAGGGAACAGTAGAATTCATGCTTTAAGTTGTTGGCCTATGGTCAACAAAATTACATTGTTGTTTGTGCAGAGACAATACAGTGCAAGTTTCAAGTAATTATAGATAGATTATAGATTATGAGGACACGCAGTCCTCTTTTATTGTCATTTAGTAATGCATACATTAAGAAATGATACAATGTTCCTCCGGAAAGATATCACAGAAACACAAGACAAATCAAGACTAAAAAAACTGACAAAAACCACATAATTATAACATATAGTTACAACAGTGCAAAGCAATACCATAATTTGATGAAGAACAGACCATGGGCATGGTAAAAAAAAGTCTCAAAGTCTCTCGAAAGACCCATCATCTCACGCAGATGGTAGAAGGAAGAGGAGAGAAACTCTCTTCCTGCCATTAGCTTCCAGCACCGCAAACTTGCCGATGCAGCATCCTGGAAGCACCCGACCACAGCCGACTCTTGAGTCCGTCCAAAAACTTCGAGCCTCAAACCAGCCCTCCAACACCAAGCACTGAGCAGTATCTCTGCCGAGTGCTTCGACCCCGGCCCTGGTAACAGGCAATAGGCAAAACCGAGGATTTGGAGCCTTCCCTTCTGGAGATTCTCGATCGCACAGTAGCAGCAGCAGCGAAGCAGGCATTTCAGAAGTTTCTCTAGACGTTCCTCCGTGCTTCTCACGTCCGTCTCCATCAAATCAGGATTGTGCACGGCATCCTACTTCACAAATACGATATCATTTTGGAGCAGCTGTGCGTGCTGCGTCGCACCACCATCTTCTCCTCCTCCCCTAATTAAGAGTTGCATATCTAGTTTCCTAACCCATAACTATTAATGAATGGTTAACACTACAGAGCATGGTTGGTTCTGGAATATGTGAGGAATTGGTGGGCTGCCCCCAGCACATCATTGGCTGTGTTGGACATTAACATAATTGACACATTACATTATATGTTTTGATATACACATGGTAAATAAACTTGAATTGTGAATCAATGGGATCAGACTCAGTGATCAGGCTGGCTCCTTCCCTTATCCATTACCCTTTTCATCTCCCCCACTCTTTCTCCCTTCCTCGTCTTGTTTGTCAAACCAATAACAGGTTGAAATTCTGACCAACTGACCGCTTGAAACTCAAGAGCTCACGTGCTAAAAGGATCTTGGGAAAGTTGCAGGAACTTTAACAACCAAATGCGCATGAATGGAACAAGGACTTGGATTTGATTTGGTTATCCCAACTGCAGAGAGAGTGCCATTTTGTTAGGTACCCCCAGATTGCTCATTCTCTGAGATATAATAAGATACAGGTGCAGAATTAGCCATTCATTCATTAAGCCTTCTCTGACATTCAGTCAACGTTGATTTATTTCCCCCCTCAAACCATTCTTCCATCTCTTCCTGACAATCTTACTAATCAAGAACCTATCAACCAGCACTTTCAATATACGCAATGACTTGGCCTCCTCAGCTACCTGTGGCAATGAATTCTAAAGATTCATCACCCCCTGGCAAAACAAATGCCTTCTCATCTCTGTTTTAAAGGGACAGCATTCTATTCTGACGCTGTGCCCTCTGGCCCCAGACATTACCACTATTGAGGGATATGGGTCAAATATCGGCAAATTGGACTAGCTTAGACATTTTGTTCAGCATGAACCAATTGGGTCGAGAAGCCTGTTAACGTCCTGCAAGCCTCTCCAAGAAAATTAACTTTCAAGTCTTAAAACAGAAAAGGCATTAGCAAAAGCCATTCAACAATCCGAGTTTTTGGGGTTAATGTAACTTCTTCATTTTCCAGATCGTTAACTGATTATCCCTAATTTTTAGAAGTAGAAACAGATGTTGAGAGAGAGCATGGGTAGGTTTGGTGGAGGAGAGGGGGCGTGCTGGATGGAGAACAAAGATGTAAAGGACCCCGCGGGAATCTGGTCAGAAATGAATGTGCCAGCATATGAGACTGGTGAGGGCTGGTGAATAATGAGAAAGTGTCGTTAGAGGAATGAATCAGAAACACCAGGAAACATGAGACACAAACTGGATTCGCTTGCTATCTGAAATTGGTGAAGGGCATTCTGAGGGCTCCAACATACCTCAACAAAAGAAGAGATGTTGTATCTTGAACTTCATTGCAACAGTATTATAAAAGAGGAAATAATGAGCTTAGGACAGAGGATGAAAATGGGAGCGACTGAAAAGTCAGTTTTAGGTGGTGAAAGTTCATCTGAGGTTGACAGGAATAAGATTACAGTCCCAGACAAGGTGAACTCTACTGCAGTCCATTTTAGTAAAGGGGTCCAGTCCCTACAATCGAGCAACCTGTAAGATCATAAGACATAGAAACAGAATGAGGACATTTGGCCCATCAAGTATGGTCCATCATTCCACCATAGCTCAAATCCATTCTCTTGCTTCTCCCCATAACCTTTGACACCCTCACTAATCAAGAACCTACTCTTTAAATATACCAAAAAACTTTGCTTTCACAGTCTTCTTTGGAATTGAATTCCACTGATTCACCATTGTCTGGCCAAAAAATGCCTTCTCAACTCTGTTCTAAAAGGATGTCATTCTATTCAGAGGCTGTACCCTCTGGTCCATTATAGGAAACATCCTCTCCACATCAGCTCTATCTGAGTCTTTCAATATACGATGGGCTTCAATAAGATCACCATACCCCCCCGCCCACCCCCGTGAGTCTTCTAAACTCCAGCAAATACAGGCTCAGAGCAATTAAACACTTCTCATATGTTAACCCTTTCATTCCAGGATCATTCTCATGTACCTCCTTGGACATTCTCAGATGCCAACAGATCCTTTCTCTGATAACACTGGACAACAAAGATTTTGCTTCCTGAATACCTTTAGGCGTATCTTATGAATTTTGGGCTACTGATCATGAAAATCACCATGAAATTTCCCTATCAGGCACCATTTTTAAATAAACTTATGTTTATTATTATAATTCATAATTCAAGTCAATTAAAATGTTGCCTACAATGTAAGCTGGAAAGTTTCCTATCTTGTCTAGGCATGCTTGGGTTTGCTTAGGCAGCACGGCTGCTGCATGGCAGGACAGATTTTAGTAATAATTACTGGGTTCAGGACTGTAAGGATGGAATTTGCTATCACCAGGCACAAAAATTTCTATGAAGGGGGGAGTCATGTGGGCGTCAGGCAAGATGGCCGCACATTAGCGGAGCTCTGACAACCCACCATGAAATTCTATTAATTAGAGCATATTTATCCCGCCTTCTCCAGATACAGCTGTCCTGCAGTTAGAAACTCTTTGTTTTCTTCACGACCCAAAATACTCTGCAGGTGCTGGGGTCAAAGTAACACTCACAACACGCTGGAGGAACACAGCAGGTTGGGCAGCATCCGTGGAAATGATGAGTCGACATTTTGGGCTGGAACCCTTCATCTGAACTATAGAGGGAAGGGGCAGAGGCCCTATAAAGAAGGTGGGGGGAGGGTGGGAAGCAGAAGGCTGGTAGGTTCCAGGTGAAAAACCAGTAAGGGGAAAGATAAAGGGGTGGGGGAGGTGAGACAGGGAGGTGATAGGCAGGAAAGATGAAGAAGGAATAGGGGAAAACACAATGGGTAGTAGAAGGAGACGGAACCATGAGGGAGGTAATAGGCAGCTGGGGGAGGGGGCAGAGTGAAACTGGGATAGAGGAAGGGAGGGGGAGGGAATTACCAGAAGCTGGAGAATTCTATGTTCATACCAAGGGGCTGGAGACTACTTAGATGGTATATGAGATGTTGCTCCTCCAACCTGCGTTTAGCCTCATCATGGCAGTAGAGGAGGTGTAAGGACAGGTGGTTTCCCTTCTGCCGTCATCAGTGATGCCCTCACCTGCATCTCCCCCATTTCCTGCACTTTGGCCCTCACCCCATCCTCCCGCCACCACAAAAGGCACAGAGTTCCCCTTGTCCTCACCTACCACCCCACCGGCCTCCGGATCCAGCACATTATCCTCTGCAACTTCCGCCACCTTCAACAGGACCCCACTACTAAGCACACCTTTCTCTCTCCACCCCTCTCTGCTTTCCCAGGGATCAGTCCCTCTGCGACTCCCTGATCCACACGTCCCTCCCCACGGATCTCCCACCTGGCACTTATCCCTGTAAGCGTAAGTGCTACACCTGTCCCTACACCTCTCTTACCACCATTCAGGGCCCCAAACAGTCCTTCCAGGTGAGGCAACACTTCACTTGTGAGTCTGTTGGGGTCATCTACAGCATCCGGTGCTCCCGGTGCGGCCTCCTCTACATCGGTGAAACCCGACGCAGATTGGGGGACCGCTTCGCCGAGCACTTCTGCTCCGTCCGCCACAACAGACAGGATTTCCCAGTAGCCACCCACTTCAACTCTGCTTCTCATTCCCATTCAGATATGTCCATACATGGCCTCCTCTACTGTCATGATGAGGCTAAACTCAAGTTGGAGGAGCAACACCTCATATACTGTCTAGGTAGTCTCCAGCCCCTTGGTATGAACATTGAATTCTCCAACTTCCAGTAATTCCCTCCCCCTCCCTTCCTCTATCCCTATTTCACTCTGCCCCCTCCCCCAGCTGCCTATCACCTCCCTCATGGTTCCGCCTCCTTCGACTACCCATTGTGTTTTCCCCTATTCCTTCTTCACCTTTCCTGCCTATCCCCTCCTTGCTTCCCCTCCCCCACCCCTTTATCTTTCCCCTTACTGGTTTTTCACCTGAAACCTACCAGCCTTCTCCTTCCCACCCTCCCCGCCACCTTCTCTATAGGGCCCCTGCCCCTTCCCTCTACAGTCCTGATGGAGAGTTCTGGCCCGAAACGTCGACTCATCATTTCCACGGATGCTGCCCGACTGCTGAGTTCCTCTGGCGTGTTGTGAGTGTTTTCTTCACTAAAAGTGCTGATAACAGCTTTGTGAGATAACTCTGTATGATGTCAAGACCTTCTAAGAATGCTACAACGAGCTGCGTGGCTACAAGACAGAGCCCACAATCTGAAGTGCAAGCCGCAATAATGACACAGACGAACCAAGGCTCCAACACGGAGAATTTACTGGCTGAGGTTAGTCTATGAGTTCCACTCTACCCGTGGTGGCTGCTGATGTATCTATGATTAAGGAAATGACAACGGAGCTGAAGAACTCCATCAATGGCATTCAAGAGAAGCTGACAGAAGCCCAGGGCCACCTCTCCAGTGTGCAGGACACCACTGTGCAACTGGTGGGTGCCAGCGAGCAGAATAAGAAACGCTTGGACCTGCTGTGGAACCGTGTCGAGGAGCTGGAGAACAGGAGCAGACGCAACAACGTCAGGCTGATTGGTCTAAAGGAGGGTGCGGAAATGGGCACTCTGATTAAGTGTGTGCAAAGAATCATGTCCAAAGGATTTGGCATCGAACTGAACGCAGAGTTTGAGATCGAGAGGGCACATCGGGCCTCGGCTCCTAGGCCAGGCGAGAATCGCCCTCCCAGGCTGGTTCTAATTCCATACTTGCGCTCTTCGGCCAGAGAGAAAGTGCTGCAAGTGGCCAAAGCAAGGAAAGGAGTTGAGTGGGAGGGATGCAACGTTTCCTTCTTTCCAGATATGTCCAGAGAATCGGCTGAAAAATGAAGGGCATTTACTACGGCTTGGAAAATGCTGCAAAAAGTCAGTGTGAGGTATACACTTGCTTATCTAGCACTTCTACGCTTCACGTGGAAAGGAAAGAACAAGTTTTTTACTACTGCTGCATAAGCAGAGAAATTCACTCAGTAAAAGTGCGGCACTGGCACTGACTGAGAGACAGGATATGATTACAGTAACAGGTGGTGATAACTTTTTAGGTATAACAGGGTGGGTGGGGAGCTGGTTAAAGCATCTGATTAGGGCTAGGCTTACTAGCTGGCACAGCACTTTGCAGACCATATCATGAGTCTTTTTCTTTTCTGTTTCTTTGTGGAGTTTATCCTGCCTGTTTGCTTTTATTTGTTAGTTAATCTGGCAGGAATATGTTACTTCTATGTTTTTGGGTTATGTTGGTTGTTTACTTGTTGTTTGGGAGTGCAGCATTTACAGTGTTTGTTGATAATAATTGAGCATGGGGATAGAGTTCAGATTTTTTTTCAGAGTTTTCATTTTATTGCATTCCAGACTCAGCCGTCTGGGTCAATGTATATTTTTGCACATGTGTGCATGAGGTTTAGGGCATGAAAATGGTTAATTTCATATTATGGAACATTAATGGGTGTGGAAATCCAATCAAGAGGAAAAAGATTTTATCATACCTTAAAGGTAATCAAATTGATGTTGCATTTGTCCAAGAAACATGTTTTAAAGATGTTGAAGCACTGAAATTTAGAAGGGATTGGGTGGGCCAGGTATTCTATTCATCACTTAATAGCAAACAAAATGGGACAATGGTTTTAGTTAACAAAAAACTTAGTTTTGTGTTGCTTGGGGAATTTAAAGACAAGGAAGGCAGGATAATTTGTATAGATGCACTTATTAATGGGGTCAAAGTAGTACTTTGTAACATATATGCACCGAATAAGGAAAACCCAGACTTTCTTAACAAGGTGAATGAAATTTTAGGTACCAAGGAAGGAAAAATAACTTTAGCAGGAGACTTTAACCAAGTAATGGACCCTGTTATTGATAAAAGCAAATTTCAGACATCACCAGTACCTAGGGACAGGGCTGCTTTACATCGACTTATTGAGGATATCGGTCTGGTGGATATCTGGCGATTGTTGAATCCATCCGGAAAAGAATATACATTTTTCTCTCTTTGACATAAATTCTACTCTAGAATAGATTTTTTTCAAATATCCAACTCCATCGTAGAACAGGTGATAGACTGTAAAATTGGCCCAATAGCATTATCAGACCATGCACCAATTGAAATTCAAATTGATTTAAATACTGAAAGGGGAAGGTGGGCTAGGTGGCAAATGAATACTATGCTGTTAAAAGATGAGGATTTTAGTGATAAGTTGGCTGAGGATTTGACTTTGTTTTTTGAATTGAACATAGGGACCACAGTAAAGCTGTCCTCAGTATGGGAGGCATCCAGGGCATATATAAGAGGAAAATTAATAGCACGAACATCTAAAAGGAAGAAAGAAAGTATGGAGTAAATAAAAAAACTGGAAGCAGAAATAACCACATTGGAAAAGGTCTTAGCAAGACAATATACCGATGACTTATACAAAGATCTGTGCAATTTGAAATTCCAGCTAAATAATATATATAACAAAAAAGCAGAATATGCATTATTTAGATTAAAAACAGGTGGTGACAAAGCTGGTAGGCTGCTGTCACGATATTTAAAGCAGCAGAATACGAATAGTGTTACACCTGTAATTAAGAAAGGGGATACATTAGTGTCATCATCTAAAGAAATATAAACATTTCTATGAACATTTATATGCATCACCGTTTAACCACGATCAGGAGGAGCTGAATCAGTTTTTTGCTAACATAAAATTGCCTACATTATCTCCACAACAAACTGAGTCCTTGGATGCCTCAATTACTGAGGATAAGGTCAGATGGGCTATTGCAGCTATGAAAATGGGGAAATCTCCAGGTATGGATGGCTTCCCAGTTGAATATTATAAGAAATTTCTGGACATATTGGCTCCTATTCTAACAAAAATCTATTCAGAAGCATTTAATTTGGAATCTTTACCTAATACATATAATGAAGCATTAATATCGTTGATCCCAAAAAAAAAGACAGGGATGCAATACATCCTTCCAATTATAGGCCTATAAGTTTAATTAATGTGGACTGTGAGATACTGACTAAAATACTGGCTTCACGATTAGAGAAGGTATTGCCATCTATCGTTAATACTGACCAGGTTGGCACTTAATACGGCTGAACTCCCCAAGTAGTATCCCAGTTACTGCCATCTCCCTGGATGCCGAGAAGGCCTTTGACATAGTTGAGTAGAGATTTTTAACCACAGCCTTGTCATTCTTTGAGTTTGGCTCTATCTTTAAATCATGGATTAGAATTTTGTATAAAAACCCTAAGACTGCAGTTATTACAAATGGTATCATATTCCCATTTTTCAACATTTCAAAGGGTACATGCCAAGGCTGCCCCCTCTCCCCACTGTTATTTATGATTTTTTTTTGGAACCGTTGGCAATCATGATTAGAGCAGATCCAAATATTAGAGGGGTGAAGGGAGGTGGAAAGGAGCATAAGCTGATGTTATATGCTGATGATATTTTATTACTGATTAGTGACCCTCCGAATTCCTTACTCCCACTAATGAAAACAATTCAATTATATTCTGAGGTATCTAGTTATAAAATCAACTGCAACAAATCTGAGGCTATGCCAATGACAAAATTGTGTTATTCAACTTCAGTATCTCAGTTTAATTTCAGATGGGTGCTAGTTGGGATGAAATATCTAGGGGTCAAACTCAGTCAGAATTTGGATGAAATAATCACTTTAAATTATGATCCATTATTAAGTAGGATAAGAAATAATCTGGATAAGTGGGGGGCACTGAGACTGTCACTCTGGGGTAAAGTCAATGTAGTTAAAATGGTCATAGCACCTCAGTTTAACTATCTTTCTGTGATGCTTCTTTTAAATATATCAGATTTGATTTACAAGCAATACAACAAAATTATCAGTGATTTTCTATGGGACAAGAAGAAGCCCAGAATTAAAATGAGTAAGATGTGTCTGTCCAGGGACGTGGGTGGGCTCAGTCTACCAGACGTCAGGGCATATAAATTATCCTTTGAAATGACCAAGTTAGCTAAACATTGGGACAGGGCTGATGTTGATTTAGATTGGGTAATTATAGAACAGAGCCTGGCTGCACCATATTCTCCCCGTAACATCCTCTCCCAACACGTGGAAAACAAGACTAATCTAAATCCTATACTGTTTCACTCAAGGAGTGTGTGGAGTACAATTCATAAAGCCTGTATAATGTCTCATTTAAACCAGTTATACTCCTCGCTCTGGAATAACCCTGAGATATGCATTGGGAAAAGAACGGTTTACTGGGAAGAATAGAAGATTAAAGGTGTAAATACAGTAGGTGATCTCTATGAGAATGGGATTTTTATGTCATATGTGGATTTGCATAGGAAATATAACTTTGTAGATAAAGGGAGTTTTTGGAAGTATTTACAAATAAGACATTGCATTAGTAGCATATTTAAGAACGGTGACCCACAAAGTAACCCTTTAACTGAATACTTTACATTACCACAGCAAGTTCATAAAGCGTCAGTGTTTTATAAACTGTTCAAGCACTCTGTGGGTGAACCGTGTAACAATCTCAAAGCAGTATGGCAGAAGGATCTTGGAAGCAGTATTGAAGATAATGAGTGGTCAAATATTTTATCAGATGTGGGTAGACGTATTAGGGAAGCAAGAGGGAAATTTATTCAGTATAAGATAGTACACAGATATTATTGGACACCAACTAGACTGTACAAAATGGGGATTGTTGATAATAATTTATGCTGGAAATGTAAAAATGAGGTGGACATATATTTTCACATGATTTGGGAGTGTTCCATGGTTCGTCCATTTTGGTGTAAAGTTCCTTTTTTATTACTAATTTTTTATTGCAACACCAACAAATTACATTCAATACAACCAATTGCCAATTACATTTTGACTGTTTAACCCAACCACCCCCCAACCTTCATCACCATCCCTCCTCCACCTCTCTCTCCCCCCATCCCTCTCCCCTCCACCAACCAACTGAATAGTAGTACATACACAAACAAAGCATTCCTATTTTAACAAAAGATCTTTTAAGTTAGATATCAAATTTGTCCACATTAAGATTGTGTTTAGTCGTGCATCATTTATTCTTGCTGATGAAAGTTCCAGGTAAGAAATGTCCAAAAAGCTCCGAAGCCAGTGAGTACTTGAAATATCATGGGGAGGTTTCCAACGCTGGACTACAATCTTCTTATCTACAGTCAGGCCTGCCAGCCAGACTTTGAATGTTTTATTCCATAAGGGAAAGGTGGGAGTCATCATTTAGAAGATGTACAGCGGGGTCCGTTGGTAATTGTATCCCTGTTAGTTCTGTAAGAGTACTGATAACCTTCCCCCACAAACCAAAAACCCCTGGACATTCCCATACAACATGTATAAAAGAGCCAACGGTTCCGTGGGGGCAAAATGAACAATTTGGGACAGGAACCAGTCCCATTTGAAGTCTAATTCTCAGTGTTAAATATGCTCTATGGCAAAATTTCAAGTGTATATACCAATGATTTGTGTGTTTTGAAGCACCGGCAGCATTATCCCAAATCGCATCCCAGTATAAGTCTTGTCCCAATTCAGATATGTCCCTATCCCAGGCTTTTATTCCTGATGTGGGCATATATTTCTTGGAGTTTAATTTATCATAGATATATGACACTATCTGTCCTGGAGCGCTCTGTATCCAACTTAAAATGGGATGGTCCTTTAAATCTGACCCCCATGGAACGCCGTAGGCTTTGCAAGCTGATCTTGCTCTAAAGTAGAAGAAAAGAGAGTGTTTATCAATATTATATCAAGATACCAGTTCTTGAAAGCTAAGGATAGTACTTGTCCCGTTAATATCTTGAAGAGTAGTAATACCTTTATCCTCCCAAGTTCTGTTGGTGAATGGTTTCTTTCCCCCCAGATAGAAAATGACTATTGTTCCATAATGGAGATGATTTGCACTGTACGCTTTTAAATTTTAGGAATTTTTTTGCTGCTCTGAACACTTGTAGCATATGGGTTAAAATTGGACTGTAATACAAATCACATTTTTTGGTACTATTAGCTCTTGTTCTATATTTTTCCATGATGAAACTTTATCCTCCTCCATCCAATAGCTAAGATTTTTTAATACAAATGTCCAGTGATACAATTTAAAATTTGGACATGCCAATCCCCCATCCGACTTTGTGAATTGTAGAGCTGACTACTTTATATTGGGTCGTTAACCGTTCCAAACATAGCATCGTAGTAAGGAGTCCAGTTTTTGCCAATATCCTGCTGGAGGTGCAAGTGGGATCATTGAGCTGATAAAATTGATACGGGGTAAGATGTTCATTTTAATGACCGATATACGGGCTGGGACTGATGCTGGCAGGTGTCTCCATTTATTAATATCTTCTATTTTTTTCAAAATTAAAGAGTAATTTGTTTTAGCCACAGACAATAGGGAAGTATTAACTTTAATACCCAAGTAGAGGACCTCATTTGTAACATTAATCTGGGGAGGGAGAGACACCTTACTTTTATCTGTATTAATCAGAATCAGTGCTGATTTTGACAGATTAACTTTGTATCCTGGAAGAAATCCAAATTGCTCCAGTGTTTTTAAAACATAGGGGAGAGTTTGTTGAACATTTGCCATATAAACTAGCGTGTCGTCCGCGTAAAGTGATATTGAACGTGATGTTGTAATAGGGGAGATCTGAGCAGAGTTTCTAATTAAATGTGCAAGTGGTTCAATAGGTATTGTAAAAATTAAAAGAGACAAAGGATCCCCTTGTTGTATGCCCCGTCCTATGTCAAATAACTCTGAGAAACCTCCTCCCACACATACCTGGGCTGAAGGATTAGCATACAGTATTTGAATCATATTAATAAATTTATCGCCGAACTTAAATTCTTATAGAACTCTCCAAAGATATGGCCATTCAAGACGATCGAATGCTTTTTCAGCTTCTAGAAATAGCAGGCCACGGCAGGCGGGATTTTATGTGTTGCACTCAGTATGTGCAAGAGCCGGCAAATATTATCAGATGCACGACGTCCCCTGATAAAGCCCCTTTGACCTGGGCTAAAGAAGAGAAGAGGACAAGATGGCGGCGCGACGCATCTCACAGCAGCCACTCTGGTGGTGTTGTCTGTTATTTGTCAAGCAGGGTGCCATGCACAATCCTGATTTGATGGAGACAGACGTGCGAGCACGGAGGAACATCTGGTGAAACTTCTGAAATGCCTGCTTCGCTGCCGCTGCCACTGTGTGGTCCAGAATCTCCGGAGGAGAAGGCCCCAAGTTCTTGGCTTTGCTTGTTGCTTGGCGGCCGGGGCAGGGTCGAAGCGCTCGGTAGAGGATGGTGCTCAGAGAGGCTGTGTCAGAGGGGCTGGTCAGAAGCTCGAAGTTTTCGGACGGACTCAGAGTCTGCTGTGGTCGGGTGTTTCCAATGGTGCTGCATCGGCGAGTTGGCGGCGCTTGGAGGTTTCATGGCAGGGAGCGTTCCTCCCTACCGCCACCTGCGTGAGATGATGAGTCTATCGGGACTTTGAGACTTTTTTTTACCGTGCCCATGGTCTGCTCGTTATCAAATTATGTTATTTATTTGCACTGTTGTAACTATATGTTATAATTATGTGTTTTTGTCAGTTTTACTCTGAGTGTCCTCATAATCTAATCCAATCTGATTATTTTCCCAACTACTGTCTCAAGCCTACTGGCTAAGACTTTGGAAAATATCTTGAGATTGGCATTTATCAAGGAGGTTGGACAATAATTGGCAATAATTGGTTGAGTGAACATGGCCTTTTCTCCTTGGAGTGACGGAAAATGAGAGGTGACATGATAGAGGTGTATAAAATGATGAGAGGCCTTGATCATGTGGATTGCCAGAGGTTTTTTCCCAGGGCTGAAATAGTTAACATGAGGTGGCATAGTTTTAAGGTGCTTAGAAGTAGATACAAAGGAGATGTCAGAGGTAAGTTTTTCCAGAGTGGTGTATGCGTGGAATGCACTGCCAGTGACGGTGGTAGAGGTGGATACAATAGGGTCTTTTAAGAGACTCTTAGATTGGTACATGGAGCTTAGAAAAATACAGGTCTATGCAGTAGGGTAATTCTAGGCAGCTTCTACAGTAGGTTATGCATTGGCACAACATTGACAGGCCAAAGGGGCCTGTTATGTGCTGTAGATTTCTATGTTGTATGTTCTGTTCATCTGAACTATGAATTATCTTGTACTGCCAAATTCACTGGAAAAGTTCCCATGCATCATCTCCCAGCCCACACTTTGGTGTATTCACAGCTACAGTAATCAATTGGGCCACATCAAAAGGGGTAGAATACCATGTCATCCTGATGCCCCTGGCCGTGGTGTAACCTGAACTCTCTTCATCACCATGGACATCATTGGGGTAGGTGCAAACACGAGGAAATCTGCAGATGCTGGAAATTCAAGCGACACACATCAAAGTTGCTGGTGAACACAGCAGGCCAGGCAGCATCTCTAGGAAGAGGTACAGTCGACGTTTCGGGCTGAGACCCTTCGTCAGGACTAACTGAAGGAAGAGCTAGTAAGAGCAGGGTAGGCGGACCACTTCCTCAAAATCATTCTCACTATTACAGTGTATCCCCTCATATGCTAAATTACACCAATCTACATCACAATCATCATCAGCCCTCTCACCAAATGCACTTGTCACTCCTACCTGAGCTGAGAGTTGACTTTGCAGCTTTTCGATTTGTTTTAAACATTCGGTGTGATCAGCACTGTCTTTCTTCTTAGCTGCTGTTTCCTGCACAACTTGGCCTTTTCTCCTTGGAGCGACAGAGGAGGAGAGGTGACCGGATAGAGGTGTATAAGATGATAAGAGGCATTGATTGTGTAGATAGCCAGAGCTTTTTCCCGGGGCTGAAATGGCTAACACGAGGGGGCATAGTTTTAAGGTGCTTGGAAGTAGGTACTAAGGGAATGTCAAAGCTACATTCTTCCACACAGAGAGTGGTGGGTGCATGGAATGCACTGGTGGAAGGGAATACAATAGGGTCTGTTAAGAGCCTCTTCGATAGGTATAAGGAACTTAGAAAAATAAAGGGCTATGTGGTAGGGAAATTTTAGGTCGTTCTCGAGTAGGTTACATGGTCAACACAACATTGTGGGATGAAGGGTCTGTAATGTGCTGTAGATTTTCTATGTTTCTAAAAACATGTTTTCAGGATTAATTTAACTGAGCCAAGTTTTCTTGTTTTCCTAGAACTTTGTTTATTTATATCCAATTTCAACTCTTTCCTTGGAAGTATAAACAGATGTTGCGAGATAGAGAGAGCATGGGTGGGCTTGGTGGAGGAGAGGGGGAGTGGTAGATTGAGAATAAGTGGTAAGAGACCAGCACGGAATGTGGTCAGAGGTGGTATGCCATCAAGTGAGAATGATGAGGGCTGGTGAGAATGATGAGGGCTGGTGAATAGAGAGAAGGCATCAAGGGAGGAGTGAATCTGAAACACCGGGAAAATGAGGCACAAACTGGAATGACTTGCTATCTGAAACTGGTGAAGTGTGCTCTGAGGGTTCTAACATGCCCAAACAGAAGAAGAGACGTTGCTCCTTGAACTTCATTGCAACAGTATAAGAAAAGAGGAAACAATGAGCTTGGGACAGAGGATGAAAGTCAACGTGACTGGAAGGTCAGATTTAAGTGGTGAAAGTTTACCTGACGTTGATGGAGATGAGGTTACAGACCTAGGCAAGGTGAAGTCCACTGAAGTCCCTTCTCGTGAAGGGGCCCAGTCCCAAGATATAGCAACCCATGAGACCATAGAGCACAGGAACAGAATTGGACCATTTAGTCCATCGAGAATGCTCCACCACTCCACCATAGCCGATTTATTATCCATCTCAATTCAATTGTCTTGCTTCGCATCATTATGTTTGACACAGTTTCTAAACAAGAACAAATCAATCTCCCCTTTAAATATACAAAATAATTTAGCCTCCACAGTTTTCTGGATATAGCAGTGACTGGACTGAAGCTTGGGGGGCCACCAGAGGTTTGGGGAGGCAGAAAAGCGCAGCTTTTGTCTGTGGCTGGGGCGGAAGGGCAGAAACTGGGCGACCGACTAACCGCATTGAAAGCTGTAGGGACCCTGACACTACTCTGCCACCAGGGGGCGTACCAGGACAGAGGGAGCGAAACAGCAATAAATGGTGGTCACTGGCTGCTGACCCTGCAGCTGACCTAAGGCCACTGTTGGAGGTGCATAGGCAGCAATGCCAAGCAGGAAACACCTTCGTTGGCAATGAGTTACCTCACAGGCAAAGCCCTCCCCATCATGGTCACTGCCACAAGAAAACAGCTTCCGTCATCAAGCGGTATAGAGTGGGTCTTCTTATCGTGTCCACAGACAGTCTATACATGGCCCAGCCAGAACTGGACACATTTTTGTGCCTTGTTGTTGAATTTGGCAGGATCTGCAACAGTACAGGGTTCCTCCAGCGATGGGCATTGCAAGAGATGTTGCATAGTTTGTAGCTCAGTTCCACATTCACAAGTTGTTGGACTGGTTGTATTTGCTTAGTGACACCTTTGAATGACCTACACCAGTCCTAAGTTTGTTCAGGCACTTCCAGGTTGCCCAGTTGCAATTAGCTCCTGGGGAAAGGCTTTCCTCCGGTGGAATTTCCATTGTTGGGCGTTGTTTAAGACTGGCGAGCTGGTCTTTCCACAAGGCGATGCGGGCTTCAGGTGGGGTTGATTGTAATGGAACAACACTGTTCATGAAGCTCTTCCTTGACTCTAGGCAGCTGGGTGTAGGTGTACGACCATGTAGAGGGTGCCTCTCATCTGATGTTTGATGGATTCGTTCTTTCTTGCTGGCTACCGTTCTCCTTATATCGGGGGAGTGATACCCAGCAGGATATATAGGCTGTTGGTGTTTGTTGGTTTTAAACAGCCTGTGATAAGTCGGTAGGTTGCATTCAGAACGGCATCCACCTTCTCAGCATGAGTAGATCTTTCCCATGCAGGGCAGGCGTACTCGGCGGTGGAATAGCAAAGAGCAAGTGCACTGGCTCGCAATGTTTACGAGCTTGCTCCCCATTTTGTGTTAGTGAGCTTATTCAGGATGTTGTTTCATGTGCTCACTTTTGCCTTTGTCTTATTGATGTGGCTCTTGAAAGTGAGGCATCTGTCAAGGGTGGCTCCTCAGTAGATAGGGTGCTCGCAATGTGTCAGTGTTGCTCCACACCAGGTCACTTTAAGCTGTCGTCTGGCTTCAGGGTTCCTGAGCTGGAATGCACAAACTTGCGTCTTTGATGGGTTGCACGGAAGTCATTTTCTTCATAGTAGGATGTTAGTCCCTCCAAGGCCTCAGAAAGCGTTTTCTCCACAGTGTTAAAATCAGTGCTATGGGCAGTGATGCACAAGTCATCAGCATATATAAAACGGTGTGTGACATCATCTATAGGTTGGTGATTCACGTAGGTGTCATACAGCAGCAGTGCAAGCACACTTCCCTGAGGAAGACCATTCTTCTGAATACGTCACCTGCTGCGCTTCCCACCTCGTTAAACATAGAACCGGCGACTCTGAAGCATGCTTTCTCACAGCTCTGTTAAGTGAATATGTCATGGTCCAGTCCGTGGACTCCGGACTCGGGTCTTCTGGCTGTCCCTTGTTTCAGTTGGTCTTAATCATAGGCACCTGATGCTCGACTTGGGGTTGGGAATATAAGTGGCCCTGGGTTTGAGTGTGGTTTCTGGTTTGTCTCGTCAGTATCCCGTCCTCGCCTCCATGTGGTAAGTCAGGCTGTCTTTGCTGTTACCCTACGGTTGGATCTGTCCCTTCCTGTCCTTGCCTCTGTTGGGTAAGCCAGGCCATTTTTGCCATTACCCTGAGGTTGGACTGTTCCCTTCCCTTCCCTTTCCTGCTGAAGCCTTGCCCTGCAACCTGTGTCTGGAGCCTTACCCGCAACCTTCTACCATCGGAGCAAGACTGGAACCTTGCTGTGTCAAGATAAAGCACTGTCTATTGTTGAGTTGGAACTGTCTCTGTGTCCACGCCTTCATTAGGTAGATCTGGCCATTTGCCGCTACCTAATGTTAGGAACCATCTCTGTGTCCACACTTTCACTAAGTAGGTCCGGCCGTTTGCCGCTACCTACTGCTGGGAACCATCTCTTCGTGTTCAGCATTCTGTGTAAAGCCCCGGCCCCAAGTCCTGTTCTCAAGGATGGGTCCCGTCTCTGTGTTCCATGTCCCTGTGTTCCTGTCTCTTAAGTCCAAGGCTCCGTGTTCCTGTACTCTAGACCAAGGCTCTGTGTTCCTGTCCTCCCCAAGACCAAGGCTCCGTGTTCTGCGTTCCTCTCGTCCCAAGTCCAAGGTTCCGAGGTTCCTGTCATCCCAAGTCCAAGGCTCGGCTGTTCCTGACTACCAAGTCAAGGCTTCATGTTCTCGTCCTGTGCATGTGCCTCGTCCTGTCCATGTGCTTCATCCTGTGCTGGAGTTCCCTCATCTTGCCCAGGAGTCTTTTGTTCTGTCCTGTAGCCTCACCTAGTCCTGTCTCCCAAGACCGCGTCATGTCTTTGCCTAATTCCGGAGTCCGAGCCCATGTCAAGACCTAGGTTTTGGGTCCTTGTCCAGTCTCTGGCTCAGAGTCTGAACCCAAGCCTCGTCATGTCCTCGCCCCGAAGAACCTGAGCCACGTCCAGTCCTGTAGCCATGTCATGTCCTCGCCTAGTTCTGGGGTCCGAGCCCGAGTCGAGACCCAGGTTCTGGGTCCTTGCCCAGTCTCCAGCTCGGAGTCTAAGCCCAGTCTCCTAGTTCCCAGTTCCTTGTCCTGGTCCCACTCACCTAGCCAATGTCCTAGCCCAAGTCTGTGTTCTTGTCCCAGCTCTCTAGTCAAGTCCTGTTCCTAGTACTTCAGTATCTGTGTCTTGCATCTGGGTCCGCTGCCAGCACCCCCCCCCCTCCCCCATATGACAGAATATCTTTTGTCATCTCTAGGATCTTGCAGAGGGGATATCTATGGTTTACAGTATCGTAAGCTGCTGACAAGTCTACAAAAACAACAGCTGTTACCATCCCTTGCTCAAAACCATATTCAATATATTGTGTGAGGTTAAGCAGTTGGCTTGTTGTTGATTTGCCGGGGCGGAAACCTGCTTGCTCTGGAATAATCTTCTCATCTACAGTTGGTGCTATCCTATTGAGTATCCTATCCTATTGGTGCTATCCTATTGAGAGGACGGCTGGCACAGATTTGAGGAAGGCCATCACCTTCATCAAAGAGAGAGCTAGGCCTTTCGTAACCAAACAACCAAAGCCCAGTCTGCTGCTAATAATCAGGCCCTGTGAGATGAGGGTCGATGTGGGAAGGAGGTTGCAGTTCCCGGATGTGGTGCACACAACCCTATGCCCGGACATTGTACTGTGGTCAACGGAAGACAAGAAAATAATTCTGGTTGAGCTGACTGTGCCATGGGAGGAGGGATGGGAAGAGGCCCACGAGAGAAAGGCCTTGAAGTACCAGACCGTAGTGCAGGAGTGTAAAGACAAGGGATGGCAGGCATGGTTGTTCCCTGTGGAGATCAGCTGCAGAGGTTTCCCAGCCAAATCAGCATAGAAACATAGAAAATAGGTGCAGGAGTAGGCCATTCGGCCCTTCAAGCCTGCATCGCCATTTATTATGATCATGGCTGATCATCCAACTCAGAACCCCGCCCCAGCCTTCCCTCCATACCCCCTAATCCCCATAGCCACAAGGGCCATATCTAACTCCCTCTTAAATATAGCCAATGAACTGGCCTCAACTGTTTCCTGTGGCAGAGAATTCCACAGATTCACCACTCCCTGTGTGAAGAAGTTTTTCCTCATCTCGGTCCTAAAAGGCTTCCCCTCTATCCTCAAACTGTGGCCCCTCGTTCTGGACTTCCCCAACATCGGGAACAATCTTCCTGCATCTAGCCTGTCCAATCCCTTTAGGATCTTATACGTTTCAATCAGATCCCCCCTCAATCTTCTAAATTCCAACAAGTACAAGCCCAGTTCATCCAGTCTTTCTTCATATGAAAGTCCTGCCATCCCAGGAATCAATCTGGTGAACCTTCTTTGTACTCCCTCTATGGCAAGGATGTCTTTCCTCAGATTAGGGGACCAAAACTGCACACAATACTCCAGGTGTGGTCTCACCAAGGCCTTGTACAACTGCAGTAGTACCTCCCTGCTCCTGTACTCGAATCCTCTCGCTATAAATGCCAGCATACCATTCGCCGTTTTCACCGCCTGCTGTACCTGCATGCCCACTTTCAATGACTGGTGTATAATGACACCCAGGTCTCGTTGCACCTCCCCTTTTCCTAATCGGCCACCATTCAGATAATAATCTGTTTTCCTATTTTTGCCACCAAGGTGGATAACTTCACATTTATCCACATTAAATTGCATCTGCCATGAATTTGCGCACTCACCCAACCTATCCAAGTCACCCTGCATCCTCTTAGCATCCTCCTCACAGCTAACACTGCCACCCAGCTTCGTGTCATCCGCAAACTTGGAGATGCTGCATTTAATTCCCTCATCCAAGTCATTAATATATATTGTAAACAACTGGGATCCCAGCACTGAGCCTTGCGGTACCCCACTAGTCACCGCCTGCCATTCTGAAAAGGTCCAGTTTATTCCCACTCTTTGCTTCCTGTCTGCTAACCAACTCTCCACCCACACCAATACCTTACCCCCAATACCGTGTGCTTTAAGTTTGCACACTAATCTCCTGTGTGGGACCTTGTCAAAAGCCTTCTGAAAATCCAAATATACCACATCCACTGGTTCTCCCCTATCCACTCTACTAGTTACATCCTCAAAAAATTCTATGAGATTCGTCAGACATGATTTTCCTTTCACAAATCCATGCTGACTTTGTCCGATGATTTCACCGCTTTCCAAATGTGCTGTTATCACATCCTTGATAACTGACTCCAGCAGTTTCCCCACCACCGACATGGCGGTTGTTGTCAGATCTGGGCCTGGATAAAAGGAGCAAAAAACAAGCAGCTCGTAGGATGGGGGAAGAGGCAGAATGAGCTTCTTGTTGGATTTGGAGTAGGCAAGAGGAGGGGAGCTGGAAGCCAGGAGCAGATGGGCAGTGATTTGGCCACCACTGCCGGCCCACCAACTGGAGAGTGTCGTGGTTAGGGGTTGAAACACTCGGTGAAGGTTGGGAACCACCTGATGACATCTGCTCCTGGCTGAAGGCTACGGTTACCTTACAAGGTAACTGGAGAATGCACCCTAACGGGTGTTTGTAAAAAATATCAGGCGTTCAAACAGCTTATTGTCATAAGAGGGAGTTGGGAGTGGACCCAGAAGCAAGACACAGACACCTAAGTACTCGGAACAGGACAAGGTTTATCAAGAAAGCAAGGGGAGTCAGGAAGAAATGACGCTGGACATGGACACAGGCCCTGGACGAGACAAGGACACCAGGCCTGGGCTGGGACTAAGACTAGGAAAGCGGGACCAGGACAAGGAACTTGAAACTAGGAGCCTGGGCTAGGACTCCGAGCCAGAGACTGTACAGGGACCCGGAACCTGGTTCTTGACTCGGGCTCAGACCCCGGATCTAGGCACGGACAAGACGTGGCTACATAACTGGATGAGGAAACTCTAGCACTGGGCAGGGCAAGGTACTCCTGGGCACGGCGTGGCTCTTGGACTAGGTTTGGCTTGGTTCTTGGACTCGGCTTGATTTGGCTCCCGGGTACGGAGCTGGAACCCTCCCTGGAGCACAGGACCAGGACCCTCCAAGGATGCAGGGCTGGGATGACCGCCGAGGATGACTGCCGAGGAGACCATCAGGGATTCAGATGGGGAGGGGAAGGGAACAGTCCAGCAGGGAATCCTTGGTTCGCAGAGCTATTTATGTGCCAGCCCAAAAGGAAAATCAGGTGCCTCAATTAAGGCACCCAATGGAACAAGGGAAAACAGGAAAACCCGGAATAAGGATCGATGAACCGGACCGTGAACTGGAATGAGGAATTCACGGACTGGACCATGACAATTATAGGTGTGGCAAAGCAGTGAGATTGGCCAAAAACTCTTAGGATCTGAGGGATCTTTTCCGGTCTTTAGTAGTGCTATTACATGTGACTTCTACCAAATATTAGGTAGCTTGTGTGTTGCCAGGCAGTGGTTGAACAATTGAAGGAGCCATTTCTTTGCTTGCTGTCCAAAATGCTTTATTTGCTCCGATGCTGTGTTGTCAAGACCAATTGCTTTCCCGTGTTTTAGACTAGATATACCAATTTCCAGCTCCTCCATGGTGAATGGTTCAGTGAAGCCAGGGTCATCACTGTACTTCTTCCTATCTCATTGTCCTCTTGGTTGTTTCTTGTTGGTTTTTCCATTTAGGAGCAACTGGAGTGCACCTTGGTCAGCAGACACATTGGGATGTTGGGCAGATTTCTTGGGGTCGCCTCCAAGTTTGCCTATGAGGGACCATGCCTTCTTGCTGTTTTTACTAAGCTTTGTTGTCTATATCAAGGTGTTTCATGAGTTTCGACGCTCTTGAGAGATACTTAACATCATCCTCTCACCGGTAGATATTGTTTCCTCTGAGAAGGGGCCAGATTCAAACATTGAGACATACTCTCTGTAGAGTTCAGCCTTCTCTTTGGTGAGACCAGAGATGTAGTGTGCTCTACAACCTCGGGGGATCTTCCTTTTGGCTGTTTCCTGGACATCTTTTGCAAACAGGTTGTCATGCTCAGGTAGTGGTTTAATACGTTTAACCTTATGGTCAAGTGCTCCTGTGAACCCGTTCCAATCGGCCTTCTGGTAGCTGAAGCGCCTTTTGAATGGTACGATGGTTGGTAATACGGCTGCATTTATCTGAATACCAATAGGACGGTGCTATGTCTGTGGTATTGGGTCTGTGACAAGCCTCTTGCAGAGGCCAGTGATGTCGTTGCTGACAATGGCAAGATCTGGGTTATAACTGCACTTCCAGTGGGCACTGTGGAAGGAGGCTGGCAATTTAGGATCGTGGATGAGACTAAGCTGGTTAGCGTCCATCCATTCTTTGACTGCTTCTCCATCGTTGTTAGACTCCTTGTACCCCCATTGGGTACTGTGGCTATTAAAGTCTCCCATGATGATCTGTAGTTTACTGTGCAGGTTGGAAACAGGGTTAGAGAAGCTGAAAACTGTGCCCGGTGGCTTGTACACTGAGGTCGCTACTACTTTGCTCAGCTCTACAGTTAGAATTTCAATGTTGTCCTCCTCTGTTTCAGAAGTGGCTTCTACAACTGAACCAACTCTAACAAATACCGCACTGCCATATTGTCAATGAGGTCTTCCAATAACCAGGAAACACTCCTGGAATTTTTGGGTGTTTGTTTTCGCTTCCTCTGTGGTCTCTTGCAGGCAGAGGGCATCACACTGCAACTCGCTGCATAATGTAGCGAGGATGTTTTGTTTAGCTGCAGGGAATCCTTCAACACTAGCAGATATAACAGTCAATGCCGGTCTTGAAAAAGACCCGTGTTCCTGACATCGACGACCTCTGTCCTCAGGCATGATCAAACCAGTGGTACAAAAATGCTGAATACACTACTTGCTGCGCGTGGTGGTGGTAGAATTGGTTGAAACAGGGTCGCGAGGTGAACGCTTCTACCTTGGCACCACAGAGTTAGAGTGCACACTCTTTTTCACAGAGTTAGTGAACCAACACCAGAAGTTATAGTTTTAATGTGGGGGGGGGGAAGAAACTTGATTATAATCTGAAAGACAATATTTTTCTCATAGACAGTTCTTAACATTTGAAATGAGCTGTCAAAGGCAGTGGTTGAGGCACGTCCATTAATGACATTAAAGGCACGTGGACAGGTCAAAGTCAAACTAAATTTATAATCAAAATACTAAAAACTCACTTTATACTACCTTGAGATTCATTTTCTTGAAGGCATTTACAAGAAAATAAGAAATGCAATAAAATGCATGAGCAAAGACTGAAAATTCATGAAATACAGTGGACTGACAGCTAATGTGCAGAAGAAGACAAATTGTGCAAATATAAAAATAAAGAATACTGAGAACATGAGTTGTAGAGCCCGTGAAAGTGAGTCCGTAGCTTGTTGAATCAAATTCAGAGTTCAGGTTCCGGGCACCCATCAACCGATCTGGGTTAGACAATTCACTACACGGCTCTTAATCAACCCGACCTCCCACTTTATTGTCTCTGCACAAATATCAATGTAGCTACATAGACTCCAGGACAACAACATAAAATATGAATTCCACTGATCCATCTGCATCAATACTCACTCAGACCACCTCGCGGATTTATAACACTGAAACAGGATCTTCTATGGCTCAAATGTTTGATCCTTCTTCTCTGAGACCCTGGCATGGGTGTCTGCATTCCAATCATTAATCTCCAGAGTTCTCGAAGTCTCTCATTCTCAGACTCTTTATCACTTCATGTGTTGTGTTTCAATGTTGTTGGCCCTGTCCTAGCTGGCTAACGTGAGTCAACTTCCCATTCTTTGTTCTGAACCAGAGCAAACCCAGCCATCTACTAGGTTCAGGCTGCTCAGGTCAGACACAGACTTCCCTACTCATAATCCTGCATGTTCTGCTGTATTACAGAACACCTTGCGAACAGTTCCTTACTTTTAAATTATCTCTACTTACTTTAGCATATTATCAGGAGCATCATTGTGTCCACTTTAAAGCACTTGATAAAGCTATACCTGAGCAAAACCAATTTACAAGACAGCTCACAAAATGGCTACAGAGCAGTTTCACAAAATGGAGGTTACAGAACAGTTGCACAAAATGGCAGTCTCCATTTCTCCAACCACATCGCAAGAACAAAGACAATCAGCTGTTGGTCCACAGCCACTGTCCTTGACTCATACGAGTTTGATGTTTCTTCCCATATTTGAATTTGTTCATGGCCGACAACATGAATGATGTTAACCATGGCAGTACAGCAGCCTGATAGAAGTAAGGTAGTAACTGTTCCTGGTACTTGGACAGGAAAGGTTTAGAGTGATATGGGTCAAATATTGGCAAATTAGACTCGTTTAGAAAGACATCTTGTTCCATGTGAACCAGTTGGGTTAAAGGGCCTCTTTAACCATGTTGGCTTTACATGAAAACTAACTTACAAAATCTAAAAAACAGAAAAGGCATTAACAAAAGCTATTTGAAAATTCCCTGTTTTCAGAATTATTGGGTTTGAGCCAAGCTTTCTTCCCAGAAATTTTCCCAGAAATTTATCTGGTTATATTAGATTTCACAGATTCTTTACAAGTATAAACAGATGTTGTGTGTGTGTGTGAGAGAGAGAGAGAGAGACAGCATGGGTGGATTTGGCGGAGGAGAGGGGGAGTGGTGGGTCGAGAACAAGAGATAAGAGACCACGAGGGTATCTGGTCAGAAATCGACGTGCCAACAAATGAAAGTGGTGAGGACTGGTGGATAGTGAGAAGGTGTCGGCAAATCTGAAACTCCAGGAAAATGAGGCACATACTGGAATGGCTTGCTATCTGACATTGGCGAAGTGTGTTCTAAGGGCTCTAACATGCCCCAACAGAAGAAGAGACGTTGCTCCTTGCACCTCATTGCAACAGTATAAGGAAAGAGGAAACAATGAGCTTGGGACAGAGGATGAAAATGGAAGCAATTGCAAGGTCGGATTTAAGTGGTGAATGTTTACCTGAGATTGCTGAGAATGAGGTTACAGATGCAGGCAAGGAGAAGTCCACTGAAATCCCTTCTAGTGAAGGGACCCAATCCCAAGATATAGCAACCCATGAGACCATAGGGCATAGGAATCGAATTGGGCCATTTGGTCCATCGAGAATGCTCCACCATTCCACCATGGCCGATTTATTATCCATCTCAATTCAATTGTCTTGTTTCTCACCATAACCTTTGACACAGTTTTTAATCAAGAACAGATAAATCTCCCCTTTAAATATACCAAATAATTTAGCCTCTACAGTTTTCTGGATATGGTAGTCACTGGAATGAAGCTCATGCAGGCTCCAGATGGTTGGGGAGGCAGAAAAGCGCAGCTTTTGTCTGTGGCTAAGGAGAAAGGACAGAAACTGGGCGACCGACTAGCCTCATTGAAAACTATAGAGACCCTGACACTACACTGTCACTCTTTCATCCCAAGATGATTCTCATGTTACCTTTAAAAAAGGAGCATTTTGCGGGGCTCAGCACATTTGTGGCAGACCAATCAATTTGCAATTCATTAGCAGGAGCAAATAAAAGTAAAGCAGGGTCAAAGCGGAGCGGCCATTGTGTGAGTGGACCAGTGTGGGAGTGGGAACTTGAGGGTTTGACGAGGAGGCACAGGTAAGTAGCAGGTAAGGCTGTTGAGGTGGTTGAATAAAAAGTCACTAACTTACAGCTAATTAAATAAAGGGATGATGCAGGATCAGGTGATGTGGTGTAGCTGCATCATGTGGGAGCTGGTGGTCCCCATTGTGGTTCCTGATGACCACATCTGCAGCAAGTGTTGGCTGCTTGAGGAACTCAGGCTCAAAGTTGATGACCTGCAATCTGAGCTTCAATCACTGTGACAGGGGGACAGTTACCTGGATTCTCTGTTTCAGGAGGTAGTCACATCCATTAGATTAACTGTCTCAAATTCAGTCCGTGGTCAGGGACAAGAGGGTGTGACTGTGAGTGAGGCAGGTAGTGGGATCCAAGAGACAGTGCTGAAGGAGCCTCAACCCTTGAGCTTGTCCAACAGGTCTGAGATTCTTGCTCCCAGTGTGGATGAGAGTGGGGCTGTAGGAAGGATGAGCAACCTAACTGTGGCACCATAGTTCAGGGAGCCATTCAAGAAGGGGGAAAGGAGAGAAACGCAGTGGCAGTTGGGGATAGTACAGTTGGGAATAGGCAGAGTTCTCTGTTGTAAGGATAGAGCGTCCCGAAGGCTGTGTTACTTGCCTGGTGGCCGGGTTTGGGATAACGTATCTGACCTGCCGAGAAATTTGCAGTGGGAGGGTTAAGATCCAGCTGTTGTGGTTGTTACGTACCCCGTAACTGGGTTGCCAAACCAGCAGAAATGGATCACTCAGTTGGAGTCTGGATTGCTAGAACTAAGAAAGTTTTATTAAAGAAACAAGCAACACAGTACTCTAATCAAAAGGATAATAAATGTAACAGTTCAGCAATGATAAACACACATGTACACAGAATTAGGATAACAGGATCAATCAAGCTCTATCGTTGTCTAGGGGTAAATGACCAGTTTCAAAGTGACGCAAAGTTCAGTTCAATTGAGTTCAGTTCAATTCACAGTAATCACTGCTGTGGGAGATGAACAGTGGGGGGAAGGAGAGAGAGAGCAAAAACAAATGAGTATTCAAACGGTTTCCACACAGACCTTCGATATTCTTCGCAGTCAGCTTTCGGGCGAGCCCTTTGTGATGTCTTCTGAGGTCACCGACCGTGACCCCTCCGTTTCCAGATACGATCGTTTCTCTGCGGTGAAACCTGGCACCCAGGCAAGGGCGGACACACACCAGGTTCCCACCGATCGTACCCTTCCACCCTGTGCGTCTATGGCTTGGTCCCGTGATAAGCCCTCCAAAACCTCCCACCAACTTGTGGGAGACGCACTGCTTCCAGGGTCTCGTTACCTCGGGGTGTCGTGTGTGTCTTGCCTTAGCGAACCTGTCCCTTTTTATCCCCCTGCTGCGGTATCGCCTGTCCATCACTTCAAACAGTTCAGGGTTCAAAGGGGGGCCGATCTTGACAGCTCTCCTTCCGTCCCTTAATTAACACCTCCAAATGCTGCTCCATTGTTTTCCTTATCTCTCTTTCTCCTGACGACAGGTGGCAGACCAACTGCTGACCCCACTGGTGCCAGCACAGGCCAGCTAACATCTTAATCTATGTGTATTCTCGTCACATGGTCTATGTGGGTACCAATGGCATAGGTAGAATGAGGAAAGAGGCTCTGCTGAGGGAATTGGAGCAGCTAGGGACTAAATTAAAGAGCAGAACCAAACAGGTGGTAATCTCTGGATTACAGTCTGAGCCACCTGCAAATTGGCATTGGGTCAAGAAGTTTAGAGAGTTAAATATATGGCTCAAGGATTGGTGTGGGAGAAGTGGGTTTGAATTCATGGGAAATTGCCACCAGTATTGGGGAAGGAGGGAGCTGTACCAGTGGGACGGCCTCCACCTGAACTGTGATGGGACCTGGATCCTAGTGAATCGCATAGTAATAGGGATTCAAACTAAACAGTAGGGGGGTGGGTTCAACAGATTGGAGAAGTATGGATAAAGTAAAAGAGAAAAGTGTGGATAACGATAAAGTAAAAGCAAAAGATACAAAGAGAAAAATAAATGTGGAGTGAAGATAAGTCAAGTGCAAAAGACTAAAAGATTACAAGATTTTAAAAGCAAAATCAGAATCAGAATCATGTTTATTATCGATGGCATGTGACGGGAAAGTTGTTAACTTAGCAGCAACGGTTCAATGCAATACATAATCTAGCAGAGAAAAAACAATAAAATAAAAATAATAATAATATTCAATAGACAAGTAAATAAATTATGTATATTGAATAGATTTTTTAAAATGTGCAAAAACAGAAATATTGTATATTAAAAAAAAGTCAGGGAGTGTCTAAAGCTTCAATGTCCATTTAGGAATCGGACGGCAGAGGGGAAGAAGCTGTTCCTGAATCGCTGAGTGTGTGCCTTCAGGCTTCTGTATCTCCTACCTGATGGTAACAGTGAGAAAAGGGCATGCCCTGGGTGTAGGAGGTCCTTAATAATGGACGCTGCCTTTCTGAGACACCATTCCCTGAAGATGTATTGGGTAGTTTGTAGGCCAGCATCCAAGATGGAGCTGACTAGATTCACAACCCTCTGCAGCTTCTTTCAGTCCTGTGCAGTCGTCCCTCCATACCAGACAGTGATGCAGCCTGTCAGAATGCTCTCCAGGGTACAACTGTAGAAGTTTTTGAGTGTATTTGTTGACATGTCAAATTTCTTCAAACTCCTAATAAAATATAGCCGCTGTCTTGTCTTCTTTATAGCTACATTGATATGTTGGGACCAGGTTAGATCCTCAGAGATCTTGACACCCAGGAATTTGAAACTGCTCACTCTCTCCACTTCTGATCCCTCTATGAGGATTGGTATGCATTCTTTCATCTTACCCTTCCTGATGTCCACAATCAGCTCTTTCGTCTTACTGACGTTGAGTGCCAGGTTGTTGCTGCGGCACCACTCCACTAGCTGGCATATCTCACTCCTGTACACCCTCTCGTCATCACCTGAGATTCTAACAACAATGGTTGTATTGTCAGCAATGTACAGATGGTATTTGAACTATGCCTAGCCACACAGTCATGTGTATATAGAGAGTCGAGCAGTGGTGTGCCTGCGTTGATCGTCTGCGAGGAGGATATGTTATCACCAATCCACATAGATTGTGGTCTTCTGGTTAGGAAGCCGAGGCTCCAATTGCAGAGGGAGGTACAGCGAATCTGAAACACCAGGAAAACGAGGCACAGACTGGAATGGCTCACTATCTGAAATTGGCGAAGTGTGTTCTGAGGGCTCTAACATGCCCCAACAGAAGAGGGGATGTTGCCCCTTGAACTTCATTGCAACAGTATAAGGAAAGAGGAAACAGTGAGCATGGGACTGAGGATGAAAGTCAACGTGACTAGAAGGTCAGAATGAAGTGGTGAAAGCTTACTTGAGGTTGCTGAGATTGAGGTTACAGTCTGAGGCCAGGTAAAGCCACTGAAGTCCCTTCTAGTGAAGGGACCCGGCCCTGAGATATAGCAACCCATGAGACCATAAGGCATAGGAACAGAATTAGGCCATTTAGTCCATCGAGTATGCTCCACCATTCCACCATAGCCGATTTATTATCCATCTCAACTCCTTTCTCTTGCTTCTGCCATAACCTTTGACACCCTTACTAAATAGGACCTATCAACCTCTGCTTTAAATACACCAAATATCTTTGCCTCCACAGACTTCTCTGGCAATGAATTCCACTGATTTACCACCTTGGGGCTAAGTAAGTTCGTCCTTTTCTCTGATCTAAAGGGGCATCCTTATATTCTGAGGCTGTGCCTTCTTGTCCTGGACATCATCTCCACGTCTATTCTTTTCAGGCCTTTCAATGAGATCCCCTTTCTTTTTCTAAACTTTAACAAGTATAGGCCTATAACCATCAAATGCTCCTCCTCCATTAACAATTACATTCCTGGGATCATTCTTGTAAACCTCCAGTGGTCCCTCTCCAATGCCAGCATGTCTTTTCATAGATGCGGGGCCCAAAACTGCTCTCTATACTCTAAATATGCTCTGACCAATGCCTTATAAAGCCTCAGCATTACACCCTTGCTTTTTTATTCTAATCCTCTCGAAATGAGTTCTACATTGCATTTGTCTTCTTTACTACAGACTCTATCTGCTTGTTAACCTTTAGTGAATCCTGCACAAGGACACCCAAGTCCATTTGCATCTCCTCTTTCTGAATTTGCCCCCATTTATTCTTTCTACAAAGTGAACGACCGTACTCTTCCTTACACTATATTCCATCTTCTACTTCTTTGTCCATTTTCCAAATCTGTCCAATTGCATAAGAAGACCTCTCCTTCAATCTCTCATCTCCCTCAACCTCTCTTCTCTCTCCTCGTTTCAGAAGCTCATTAAGATTAACCTCCATGACATGTCGTTTTGGCCATCTCCTTTAATGACTTCTCCGAAGGCTATGGTTACAAGTTTTATGTCAATGGAAGTTGTGCACGTTTGAGAGCATGCCCGGTCTTTGCTGCCCCATGCTGGTCACATCTTTCAACATCCTCTTTCCCTTCGCAAAGTCCTGTGCAGAGAACTTCTCCATTGTGATTCCAGGGAGGTGGGAATTTTGCTGGAACTGAGAAATTTGGTGGGATATTTTCCTCAGAAGAAAGGAGGTTGAGAGGAGGACAGGTTAAAACAGTAAAGTTGCATAGTTGGTAGAGCTGCTGTCTTACAGCTCTAGAGACAATCCCGATTCCCCATTGGTGTTGGTGTGCAGTCAAAATTAGAATCAGGTCTAATATTATTAGCATATGTCATGAAACTTGTTGTCTTTGTGGCAGCAGTACAATAATAATAAAAAAATATGAATAACAGTAAGAATATATGTGTGAGTGTGTGTGTGTGTGTGTGTGTACAGAATGTATTAGTTATATTAAAAAAGTAGTGCAAAAATAGAAATAAAAAAGTAGTGAGGTAGTGTTCGTGGGTTCAATGTCCATTCAGAAATTGGATGGCAGAGGGGAAGAAGCCATTCCTGAATTACTGAGTGTGTGCCTTCAGGCTCCTGTACCTCCTCCCTGATGGTAGCAATGAGAACAAGGCATGATCTGGGTGTTGGGGGGGTCCTGATGATGGATTCCGCCTTTTTGAGGCATCACTCCTTGAAGATGTCCTGGATACTATGGAGGCTAGTGCCCATAAAGGAGCTGAATGGGTTTAACTCTCTGCTGATTATTTTGATCCTGTACAGTGGTCCATACCAGAGGGTGAGGCAGACGGTTATAATGCTCTCCACAGTACATCTGTAGAAATTTGTGAGTGTCTTTGGTGACATACCAAATCTTCTGAAACTCCTAATGAAATACAACCACTGTTCTGACTTCTTTGTAGCAGTATCGATATGTTGGGTCCAGGATAGATCCTCAGAGATACTGACACCCAGGAACTTGAAATTGCTCACTCTTTCTACTTCTGATTCCTCTATAAGGACTGGTGTGTGTTCCCTCATCTTACCCTTTCTTTCAGAAGTACACAGTTTTTAGTCTTACTGACATAGAGTACAAGGTTGTTGCTGCAACACCACCCAACATGCTGATATATGTCTCTCCTGTATGCCCTCTCATCACCATCTAACCTCCACCACCGCCCCGAGTTTCCCCCTCCTCCTCCTGTTTCTTCCCACATCCCCAAGATGTATGGGTTGGTGGGTAAATGCCCACTAGTCTGTAAGTGAGGAATAGAATATTGGGGGTGGGAAAGTTGATGGGAATTGAGGAAAATTAAATGGCATAAGTGTAGGATTAATTAGTACTTGGTGGCCAGCAGGACACTATGGGCCAAGTGGTCTGTTTCCATTTTGTGTGGCAATAAGAAGACTATGAAACCATAAGACATAAGAGCAGAATTAAGCCATTTAGTCATCAAGTCTACTCTGCCGTTCCATCATGGCTGATTTATTATCCCACTCATTCTCCGGCCTTCTCCCCTGACTAATCAAGAACCAGTTGACCTCCATTTTAAATATATCAAATGACTTGGCCTCCACAGCCATCTGCAGTAAAGAATTGAACAGGTTCACCACCCTCCACCTTAAGAAATTCCTCCTCATCTCTGTTCAAAGGGGCATCCTTGAATTCTGAGGCTGTGCCATTTGATCCTAGCCTCCTCCACTATAGGAAGTACCCTCTCCATGCCCATTCAATCTAAGCTTTTCAATATCCAATAGATTTCAATGAGATCCCCCCTCCAGTGAGTACAGGCCCAAAGCAATCACCCACTCCTCATACATTAGCCTTTTTATTCCCAGAATCATTCTTGCAAACCTCCTCTGGACCCTCTCTAATGCCAGCACATTCTTTCTTAGATAAGGGGCACAAAACTACCCGCAACAGCTCAAGTGAGGTCTGACCAATGCCTTATAAAGCCTCAGCATTGCATGCTTACTTTTGTATCCTAGTCCTCTCAAAATGAATGCTAACATTGCATTTGTCTTCCTCAAATGACTCAACCTGCAAGTTAACCTTTCAGGGAAACCTGCATGAAGATTCCCAAATCCCTTTACACCTCTGATTTCTGAATTATGAGAAGAAGGCAAGAAAATGGGGTTGAGAGGGAAAATGAATCAGCCATGATCAAATAGCAGAGCAGACTCAATGGGTTGAAAGGCCTAATTCTGCTCCTATGTCCTATGAATTAAGAGAAAGATTTCCTTCCTTTCTACCTGCCTCCTCTTCATGATTTTGAAAATCTAATGTGAAGACTGATGATTTAGAAACACAGGAGGTGGGTGGGGGGGGGGGAGGTTTACTGGCATTTATTGCCTATCCCTAACTCACCCTTGAGAAGCCATACAACCTACACAACAAGATAAACATAAATAGATATAACGACATTAGTCTAAGTTAAAGGAAGTATAGTCCAAGGCACTGTTAGAGTTTTTCAGGTCAGTTCAAGAACCTGATGGCAGTCGGAAAGAAGATGGGAAAGACTCATGTTGTCAGTATTTTTTTTCTCAGCTCAAGCTGATAAAGTCTGAGATACGGGCATAGACAAGCATACCCACACCTCAATTGCTGAGAACTTTGTGTACTATTTCAGTGGTGTTTAGTATTGTGGCTTTCTGAAGATTTACATAAATATTGTTGTGTAGTCCTAATTGTTTAATGCTATTGTGTAGTGTCTTTGGGATGATACCAGTTGTAGATATTACTGTTGGGATAATGTATACCCTGTTCATGTTCCATAGTCTTTCAATTTCCTCTTCTAATTCAGCATTTTCTCTTTTAACTCAGCATATTTCTGGTGTTTTTCACTTACTGATTCCTGAATAAATATGTTTAGAATGGCTATGTCTATTAAGTTATTCTTGCTTGTTTATCCTGTAATATTATATCTGGATGGTTATTATGGATTGTCCTATCTGTAATAATGGATCAGACTTGTATTTATAGCATGGCATGATTTTTAATGAGTTTGTATTTTAAGGCAAAATTCTGGTGAATGATGTTTGCTACTTGATTGTGGCTGTGCAAGTAATCAAATGGAGTTAATCTGCTTCAGGATTCTGTGAAATTTTGCATTGTTTATGATTTCTCTGGGCATTTTCTGCTTTTATCATCTTGAATTTGTTGGTCCTTTATTATGTATTTTTGATCATTTTTTTGTATTAACCACCTGGTCTTGTATTGTCACAAGGAACTCTTCTGTTTCTGGGAAGAAGTTTCTCCAAATCTGAGCCAGGTATTCAACGCTTCCTTGTTGCTATTGAAAGTTTGCCCTTTATCGCATTATGATCTGTTTTCTTTGTTTGTTGATATCCTTACACGTTGCATATTAACATCGGTGGTATTGTATCCTGCTACACTTTTCTTTATGTTTAGTGTTCTGCACTCATCTAGTCCAAAGTTCATGTCGCAACAATAGTTCTACTGTTTGAATTTATTGCTTTATTATTATTTGTTTTTTCTCAGCTCAAGCTAGTAAAACCAGAGGTACGGGCATAGTCAAGCATGCTCATTTTTCAATTGCTAAGAACTTACGGACTATTCGAGTGGTGTTTAGTATTGTGGCTTTCTGAAGATTTACATAAATATTGCTCTGTAGTCCTCATTGTTTAATGCTCTTGTGTAGTGACTTTGGAATGATACCAGTTGGGGATATTACTATAGGGACAAGAATAATCTTTTCATGCTCCAAAGTCTTTCAATTTCCTCTTTTGATTCAGCATAGTTCTGGCGTTTTTCACTTAATGATTTCTGTAAGTTATGTGTGTTTTGAATGGCTATATCTATTAATCAAGTTGTTCTTGCTTGTTTATCCTGTATCCTTAATTCCAGACAGTTATTTTAGATTGTCATATCTGTAATAACTGATAGGTCATAATATAATTTGTGGGATTCTGACTCTAATTCTGGATCAGGCTTGTGTTTAAACTAAGGTATGATTTCTTACGATCAGAAGATTGCATGTGATCCAGGATGACTTGCCGGTTTGGATTTGGACCTGGCTTGCCAATAAAATAAGTGAGAAGTAGTCAATGGGACTAGCTGGAGGTCCGTGGCAACTGGCGTTCCATGGGCAGAGGGGCATAAAGGGACAGTCGGTATCTTTTACCCGGAGTCAAAATGACTAGTATTAGCAGCCGCGCATTTAAGATGAGAGGAGGCAAGTTCAAAAAAGAAGAAGTGCAACAAGTTTTTTTGCACAGAGAGTGGGAGATGCTGGAAATGGGGATGTGGACAAATAAAATAGAGCTGATTGATTATTTATTTTCCTCCACAGGTGCTGCCCGACCTGCTGAGATGCGTTGCTCTAGATTTTCAGTGTTTGCACAAACGGTTGTGTTTATGAGCTATTTTAGGGGCCCTTAGACAGGCACATGGATGTGCAGAGAATGTAGGGGTATGGACAACTGTGGGCAGAGGGGACTAGTTTACTTAGGTGTCCATTCAGAAATCCAATGGTGGAGGGGAATAAACTGTTCCTAAAATGTTGAGTGTGTGTCTTCAGGTTCTTGTACCTCCACTCTGATAGTAACAATGAGAACAGGGCATGACCTGGGTGAAAGGGTCCTTCATGATAGATGCTGCCTTTTTGATATTATCTCAATAGTGGGGAGGCTAGTGACCATGATGGAGCTGGCGGAGTTTACAATCACCTGCACATCTATTGATGCTGTGCAGTGACCTCACCATCTCCCGGCACCTATACTTCCCTTTCTGTTTACTGTAGGGAACAGTCTCTTCCTGATTCCCTGCACTGTTTTTCCCCATCCCCAAGCACTTGTCCCAGCCACTGTAGGAGAAGTAACATCTGTTTCCTTCACCTCCTCCCTTACTACCTTCCAGGAGACCTAAGCAACTCTTCAGAGTGAGACAGAAATGCATGACGTTCACCTACACCTCTTTCAACAATGTTGACTGCATTCTATGGTCACAGTATAGCCTTATCTACATTGCAGACCATTTTCCCGAGCACTTCCAGGTAATCTGACACAACTTGGCAGGTGAATCTGCAGGATACCCAACAGATCAGCGTCGTGGTGGTCTAAACTCAGATACAAATTGTTGGCTCCTTCCTTTCCTATCTGGGTAACCAGTCACCGAACTAGGAGCAGGTAAAGGCCACTTGGCTCCTCTTGTCTGCTCTGATCTGAGTGACCTGCTCATGATCAGCCTCACATTCCTGCCTCATCGCAATCACTTATCATCCCTTCACCCTCTGCTTATTTCCAAGTGACATTAATACCTTAACGACATTCACAGACTCTGCTTCCATCAGCCTCTGAGCCGGAGAGATCCAAATCTGGTAATTAAATGCCCAACCCAATGAGTCCCTTCTACCTCCACAATATCCAGATCACTCCAAACTCTGCACATACCTGTACTATCTAACAGAGTGTGGAAAAAAGAAAACTTTCCTTCATTGCACACATCTGCTCTCATCTTCCCTCCTCCCCAGAGAGAACAGTGATAGAGACCCTAGTCCTCACGGTATCACTGCACCAACCTCTGCATCCAGCACAGCATCTCCACAACTTCCACCAGCTCCAAAATCAGAATTAGGTTTACTGTCACTGACAGTTTATTAGGTACAGCTGTTCGCCTGCTTCTAGTGCAAATATCTGATCTGCTCGTCATGTGGCAGCAACCCAATGCATCAAAGCATGCAGTCATGGTCAGAAGATTCAGTTGTTGTTCAGACCAAATGTCAGAATGGGGAAGAAATGTGACTTAAGTGACTTTGACCATGAAATGACTGCTGCTAGATGGGATAGTTTGAGTATCTCAGAAATTGCTGATTTCCAAGAATTTTCACACACAACAGTCTCTAGAATTTAAAGAGAATGGAGTGAAAAAATTTCTAAAAAATTCGGTGAGTGGCGGTTTTGTGGGTGAAAACTCTTTGCTAATGATGGAGGTCAGGGGAGAATGTCCAGGCTGTTCCAATCTGACACAAAGTCAGCAGTAACTCAAATAACCAAACGTTACAACAGTGGTGTGCAGAAGAGCATCTCTGAATGTACAACATGTGGAACCTTGAACTGGATGGGCTGCAACAGCAGAAGCCCACGAACATACAGTCTGTGACCACTTTATATTAGGTACAGGAGGTCCCTAATAAAGTGGCTGCTGGGTATCAATGTACTGTTTCTCTCCAGTAGTACCCAGGGTTCCTCCTCCAACAGATCCAATGCATTATGCGTAATCTTCTAGGATTGTCATTGGCATAATTGGGAGGCACGGTTTGGGGAGCCATCTCAAGCAGTAAAAAGGAGGCAGTTTCTTTTAAAGGGACAGTGTTTTATAATTTGTATAAGGGTGGTACCCCTCCCTGACATGAATGTTTTTATGTCAATTCTAATGACAGCAGGGATTCTAATGGAGCTGTTTACACAAATAGGATGGGAGGAGGAATTAGTGGAGGATTTTCACACACAACATAGGAATACACAAAGGATTGTCTGCAGTTCTAGTCACCTACCCACAGGAAAGATGTTGATAAGGTGGAAAGAGTGCAGAGAAAATTCACAAGAACGTTGCACATGCATTATAAGGAAAGATTAAGTAGGTTAGGACCTTATTCCTTGGAACACAGAACATTGAGGGATTTGATAGAGGTATTCAAAATTATGAAGGGTATAGATAGTTAAATGTAAGCAGGCATTTTCCACTGAGGGTGGATGAAACTACATCTAGAGGTCATGGTTAAGTGTAAAAGGTGAAAAGTTTAAGGGGAACATGAGGGGAAACCTCTTTACTCAGAGAGTGGTGAGAGGGTGAAACAAGGTGCCAGTGTAAGTGGTGCATGCAAGCTTTATACTTTATACATCATTGCCGCCAAACAATTGACACTAGAACGTACAATCATCATAGCGTTATTTGATTCTGCGATTCCCACTCCCTGGATTACAAATATTAACTATTAAAAATATTTAAAAGAGTAAAAATTAGTAAATATTAAAATTTAAATTATAAATCATAATTAGAAAATAGAAAAATGGAAAGTAAGGTAGTGCAAAACAACCGAGAGGCAGGTCCGGATATTTGGAGGGTACGGGCCAGATCCGGGTCAGGATCTGTTCAGCAGTCTTATCACAGTTGGAAAGAAGCTGTTCCCAAATCTGGCCGTACGAGCCTTCAAGCTCCTGAGCCTTCTCCCGGAGGGAAGAGGGATGAAAAGTGTGTTGGCTGGGTGGGTCGCGTCCTTGATTATCCTGACAGCACTGCTCCAACAGCGTGCAGTGTAAAGTGAATCCAAGGACGGAAGATTGGTTTGTGTGACGTGCTGCGCCATGTTCACGATCTCCTGCAACTTCTTTCGGTCTTGGACAAGACAACTTCCATACCAGGTTGTGATGCACCCTAGAAGAATGCTTTCTACAGTGCATCTATAAAAATTAGTGAGGGTTTTAGGGGACAGGCCAAATTTCTTTAGTTTTCTCAGGAAGTAAAGGCACTGGTGGGCCTTCTTGGCAGTGAACTCTGCTTGGTTGGACCAAATCAGGTCATTTGTGATATTGATCCCGAAGAACTTAAAGCTTTTGACCTGTTCCACTTGCGCACCACCGATGTAAATTTGGGTCATGTGGTCCACTACCCCTTCTGAAGTCAACAACCCATTCCTTCATCTTGCTTACGTTGAGGGATGGGTTATTGTCTTCGCACCATGCCACCAGGTTCTTAACTTCCTCTCTGTACTCAAACTCATCATTACCCGAGATACGGCCTACTATTGTTGTGTCATCAGCAAACTTTTATATTGAGTTTGATGGAAACTTGGCTACACAATCATGGGTGAACAGTGAGTACAGCAGGAGGCTGAGTACACAGCCCAATTTCAATGCTTAGAGAAGTTTGTATAGGTACATGGGCAGTAGGGGTATGGCTGATGGTCCCGGTCCAAGTCGATGGAAGTGGGCAGTTTCAATGGTTTGACACTGACTAGATAGGCCAAAGGGCTGGTTTCTGTGCTGTGTTTTTTTACGACTCTATGACAATACGTCAAACTTTGACAATACGTCAAACTACAACAGCAGAAGACCACAAACCAACACAGTTGCCACTGTATTAGGGGCAGGAGATCAGGAGATTCCTAATAAAGTAGCAATCAGAGGAAGTGCTAAAGAAAGCACCAGAGGGTGATACCTTCTACTTTGTCCATGAAGCAGTTAGATTTCTTCTTCAATGTTTGTCTTTTCTTTCCTTTTCAAGGTGTCTAAGGTCCTGTCAGAGACCATGATCTACAGCTGCACTCATCTTCGGTTCTTCGCAGCGGTGGTTCTCCACATAACCCCTACAGATGTGAAGCTGAAACGATGACTGTACTTTTTTCCATAGATGCTGCCTGGCCAGCCAAACTCCTCCAGCATTTTCTGTGTGTTCCTTGGATTTCTAGCATCTGCAGATTTTCCCTTGTTTGCCTTCTTGCCGTATCCTTTAATGACCTGACCGATTAGGAAACTATCAACTCCCACCTTAAATATACCCATGGACTTGGCCTCCTCCACAGTGTATGACGGAGCATTATACAGATTCACTCTAACTAAAAAAAATCCTCCTTACCTGTGTTCTGAAAGGTCACCCCTGAATTTTGAGGTTTTGCCCTCTAGTTCTGGATACATCACCATAGGAAACATCTCCTCCACATCCACACTATCAACATTCGGTAGGTTTCAATGAAATCCCCTCCTCATATGTTAATCCGTACATTCCCAGAATCATCCTGGTGAAATTTCTCGGAACTCTCTCCAATGACAACACAACCTTTCTGAGATGTGTGGCCCAAAATTGTTGACAATACTCCAAGTGCAGCCTGACTAGCGTCTTATAAAGGCTCAGCATTATCTCCTTGCGTTTACATTCCATTCACCTTGAAAATAACGCCAACATTGTATTTGCCTTCTTTACCACAGACTCCACCTGTAAATTAACCTTCTGGGATTCTGGCACAAGGTCTTCTAAGTCCCTCTGCACCTCTGATGTTTCAAACTTCTCCCATTTAGACAATAGTCTGCACTATTGTTCCTTTAACCAAAATGCATTTTCATACATTTCCCTACGCTGTATTAAATCTGCCACTTTTTTTGCCCATTCTTCCAATTTGCCTCAGTACTGCTGTAATCACATTGCTTCCTCAGGACTATGTACCCCTCCATCTACCTTTGTATCATCTGCAAACTTTGCCACAAAGCCATCAATTCTATTATCCAACTCATCAGCAAACAATATAAAAAATAGTGGTCCCAGTACTGAGTCCTGAGGAACAGCAATAGTCACTGGCTGTCAACCAGAAAAGGCTCCCTTTATTCCCACTCGCTGCCTCCTGCCTGTCAGACATTCCTCTGTACATGCCAGTATCTTTCCCGTAATGCCATAGGAATCTATCTTGTTAAGCAGCCTCATGTGTGGTACCTTCTGAAAATCCAAGTAAGTGATATCCACTGCCTCTCCTTTGTTCGCCCTGCTGATTACTTCCTCGAAGCACTATAGCAGATTTTTCAGGCAATATTTCCCTTTGCAGGAACCATGCTGACTTTGACTTATTTTATCATTAGTCTCCAAGTACTCCAAAACCTCATCCTTACTGAAAGACTCCAACAATTTCCCAACCACTGAGAATAGGTGGATGAGCCTATAATTTCCTTTCTTTGGCCTCCCTCCCTTGTTAAAGAGTGGAGTGGAGTGGAATTTGCAATCTTCCAGCCTTCCAGGACCATGCCAGAATCCTGAAAGATCATGACTAATACAAAGAATATCTCTTCAGCAACCTCTCTCAGGTCTCTCAGAAGCAGTTCATCTGGTCGAGAAGACTCTTCTACCTTAGGACCTTTGAGTTTGCCCAGCACAATCTCCTATGCAATAGCAATGGTGCTCACTCCTGCTCCCTGACACTCATCAACCTCTGGCACACTGCAAGTATCTTCCACAGTGAAGATTGATGCAAAGTACATTAAATTCATCTGCCGTTTGTTTGTACCCCATTACTGCCTCACCAGCATCATTTCCAGTGGTCCAATATCAACTCTGATCTCTCTCTTACTCTTTATATAACTTTTAGTATCCTGCTTTATAAATATGAGGTTAGTTTGCCCTCATATTTCACCTGTTCCCTTCTTTTAGCTCTTTCCGTTGCCTTTTGTTGGATTGTAAAAGCTTCCCAATCATCCAAGTTCCCTTTCACTTTTGCTACCTTATTTGTCCTTTCCTTGGCTTTTATGCATTCCTTAACTTCCCTTGTCAGCCACATTTGCCTACCTCTGCTATTTCAGAACACCTTCTTCTGTGGGGCATATCTGTCCTGTGCTTTGTGAACTATTCCCAGAAACTTCAGCCATCTCTGCTCTGCTGCCATCCCCACCAGTATCCTCCTCCAATCCACCTGGAAAACTTCTCTCTCACGTCTCTGTAATTCCCTTTATTCCATTGTGATACTGATACATGTGACTTATGCTTCTCCCTCTCATATTGAAGTATGAATTCAATCAGATTATGAAAACTGTCTCCTAGAGGTTCCTTCATGTTAAGCTCCCTAATAAAATCCGGATTATTACACAACACCCAATCTAAGATAGCCTTTCCCAAAGCAGGCTCAAGCACAAGCTGCTCTAAAAAGCCATCTCATAGGCATATAACAAACTGCCTCTCTTATGATCTGACAGCAACCTGATTTTCCCAACCCCCTTTCATAATGAAGTCCCCCTTTACAATTGTGTAATTACCCTAATTACATGCCTTTTCCAGCTCCCTTTGCAATCTCAAAACCACATCTCAGCTACTATTTGAAGGCCTATATATGATTCCCATAATGTTTTTTTTACCCTTGCAGTTTCTTACCTCTACCCATATTCTCTGACCCTCTATCACCTCTTTCTAAAGATGTAATTCCATCTCTTACCAACAGCGCCATACCATCACTTATGCCTTCCTGCCTGTCCTTTCAACACAACATTTAAATGCATTTAAATACAGCACCTTCAATCCTGCATTCTTTGCACTTTTGAATTTTGCCTCTGTGGTACAATTTAACTCTTTGCTCTATCTGCATTTGCACTCAATCATTGGCTTGTCCTTCCTTACATTCAGATTACATCCATCATCTAATTGTAAACCTGCTGGCTCAACCTCAGCTCCATCATACTGGTTCCATTCCCCCTGCCATAATAGTTCAAACTACTCCCAACAGCTCTAGTAAATCCGCCGTGGAGAATATTGGTTCCCCTTGGATTCAAGTGCAACCCATCCCTTTTGTATAGGCCCCACTTACGCCAGAAGAGGTCCTAATGATCCAGAAACTGGAATCCCTGCCCCCTGCTCCAAATCTTCAGCCATGCATTTCATCCGCCACCTGGTCCTATTCCTATTTTCCCTGTCGCATGGCACAGGCAATAATCCTGAGATTACTACCCTTAAGGTCATGCTTCTCAGCTTCATTCCTAACTCCCTGTATTCTTTTTTCAGGACCTCTTCCCTTTTTCTACCTATGTCAGTGGTACTAATATGTACCATGACTTCTGGCTGCTCACTCTCCCTTGTCAAGATCTTGTGGATGCATTCAGAAACATCGCAGAGCCTGGACCCCGGAAGGCAAACTACTATCCGTGTTTCCTTTTTACGTCCATAGAATCGCCTATCTGTCCCCCTGAATATAGAGTCCCCTATTACATGTTATTATAAATAATATATGAGATCATAAAAAGACAGCATAACTTCATTGGACATGTGATTAGGAAAGAGGAGTTAGAATGCACGGTAATCATGGGAAAGATTGAAGGGAAGAAAGCAAGAGGAAGACAAAGACAAATGATGATGGAGACAGCAGCCAGAGAACTGGAAATGAATACCAATGAATTGATCCACTTGACCCGAAACAGGAGTGTGTGGGCCATGGCAGTCAAAGCTCAAACTGGGCACGTAACCTGATGATGATGATGATTATTGCTGCCAGTCTCTTCAGTTCCCTATCCTTCTGAGCCACAGGACCAGACTCAGTGCCAGAGGCAGAACCGCATTTGCTTCCCCCAAGTAGGTCGTCCCCCTTCCAACAGAACTCAAAATGGAGTAATTATTGTTGAGGTGGATGGCCACAGGAGCGCTCAGCTCTCACTGCCTATTTCTATTTCTCCTGACGGTCACCCAGCTACTCGCCTCCTGCAACTTCAGGGTGACTACTTCCCTGTAACTTTTGATCAATTGTATCCTTGCTCTCCAGTACAAGCTGAAAACCATCCGATTGCTGCTCCAGATCCCTAACACGGTCTTCGAGGAGCTGCAGCCGGATGCACTTCACACAGATGTAGTTCCGGGAGAGTCTGGGTCTCCCAGTTCTCCAACATCTGGCACGAAGAGCACACCATAGCCATTTAAATAGTACAGTAAGAGAGGAAAAAATAAAGCAGAAGGAAACATTAACAGACATTTATTGGTTGTTTACTCTTTTGTATTTTTCTTCTGTTTTGCAAGAGTAAGAATTTACGGTTATATATTGTATACATTCTCTGGTATTAAATTGAACCATTGAACTCAGTGTACGCGTAGAAATTTGTTGCTTTAAGACTTTGGTACAGAGCAAGGCATAAAATAAACTACGACTTACAATAAGAAACATACCTTGAAATAAGTTAAACAAATTCTGCAAAAAGAGAGCAAAAATAGTGAGGTAGTGTTCATGGGTTCATTGTCTGATTAGAAATCTGATGGTGGAGGAGAATAAGCTGTTGCTAAGATGTCGAATATGTGTCTTCAGGCTTCTGTATCTCCTCTCTAACCGTAGCAATGAGAAGAGGGCATGTCCTGGCTGCAAGGGTCCTTCTTGACGGATGCTGCCTTTTTGATATTACCTCAATGGTGCGGAGGGAAGTGCCCATGATGGAACTGAATGAATTCACTTGAAGATTTATCGATCCTATGTAGTGACCCCACCATCTCCCCAATGTTTCCCTTTCTGTTTACCACAGGGAACCCTCTCTCCCTGATTCCCTGCCATGTTCTTCTCCTCCCCATCCTCAAGCACTTACCATGACACTCGAGGAGACATAAAATCTGGTCCTTTCACCTGCTCCCTCACTACCTTAAAGGGGACCTAAGCAACCCTTCAGAGTGAGGCAGACAACCGCAAGGTTCACCTGCACTTCCTCCAACTGGGCTGAGTGCACTCTGTGGTCACAATGTGGCCTCCTTTGCATTGCCGACCATTTCACTATTCTACGTTCTTTCTGTCCTCAAGGGTGGTCTTCAGATTTGCATTGCACGTCATTTTAACTCTCTTCCTCATTCCCACAACAACCCGTCTGTCCTCAAACTGCTCTGTTGCCATTGAGACACCGAGCCTGAATTGGTTGGACAACATTTTATTTTTCTGGGTATCTTACAGGAAAAGGATTGAATTACATGAGCCCATTTAGTGCAGAGAGGAGATGAGTATTTTATCTCCCAGAGTATTTGGAATTCAGTTAATGAAGGGCTTAGTACATATTTATGGCCAAGGGAAACAGACTCTTGATAAGATAGACATGTGGTATGGTAACATTGTGGTTAGCACAAAGCTAAACAGTGCCAGCTGTGAGACTGGCATACGAATTCTGCCACGCTCTGGAAAGACCCTGTACATTTTCTCATGACCACGTTGCTCATAGGGATATTCCCACATTACTACAGGAAAAGCTGTACGGTTGGGGTTAGTGAGTTATGGACACCAGAAGCATGGTGACACCTGTGGGCTGCCCAGCACAATCCTCACTGAATTCATTTGACACTAACAACACAACTCACTGTATGTTTTAATGCAACTGAGACAAATAAAGCCAATAGGTCTTTGAAAGAAGAGGAAAACGTTACAGAGAGCAGGGAGCAGCATGATATTGGCACTGGTTGGGATTCTAATTGTCAGATGTACCCAGTGGAAAAACCTGTTTAATATTGTGTTCGTACAGATCAAATTATTACACAGAGCATCGAGGTAGAACAGGATAAAGCAATAACCATGCAGAGTAATTTGTCAGATTTACAGAGAAAGAGCACTGCAGGTGAACAATAAAGCGTAGGGTCATAACAACTGAAGTCATCCATACCAGTTCACGAGCCTGATAGCTGAATGTTAATAACTGTTCCTGAACTTGGTGATGTGGGACTTAAGCTTTCTGTACATTATGCTGGATTGTAGTACCACGATGGCAGTATCGACCTTTACTGTTCCTTTGGGTTCATCGCTTGCATGGAGAGGGGCAGGTTGTTACATAGGCCACAACCTGCTCTCCATATCATACTGCCCAGACTTGCATATCAAGACAACTAGGACACAATATCCATGGTCTACTCTGACCAACGGAAGCCCTCACCTCACCTCAGTACCAAGGAGTGGGCATGACCTGCATGATTGGGATCTCTGACGGATGCTGCTTTCTTGTGACAACACTGCTTTTAAAGGTGCTCATGCTGATCAGGCATCTTTGATGAACTGAGCCATATCCACCACTTTTTGTAGGCTTTCTGCCTTCTTGAGCATTGATGCTTCCATACCAGACTGTGCAGCAACCAGTCAGGACAGTCTCCACTGGGCATCTATAGGAGATTGTCAAAGTATTAGATGAGATGCCAAATCTATGTAAACTTCAATAAATTAGAGGCACTGCCATACCTTCTTTGTGGAGACACTTGTACGATGGTCCCAGAACAGATTGTCTGATGTGTTCATGCAAAGTATTAAAGTTTCTGTCACTCTCCAACTCCGATCCCTAAATGAGCACTGGATGGTTGGCCAGTCCCAAATCAGGCCCAGCATTGGTTGCCCCTGGTGAGTTACTTGTGAGATCCAGATGTGCACAGTCAGTATGCCTCCTGGTGCCCACTTAACCCCTACAGATATGAAGCTGAAACGTCAACTGTACTTTTTTCGATAGATGCTGCCTCGCCTGCCAAATTCCTCCACCATTTTCTGTGTGTTGCTTGGATTTCTAGCATCTGCAGATTTTCTCTTGTTTGCCTTCTTGCCATATCCTTTGATGACCTGACTGATTAGGTAACTATCAACTTCCGCCTTAAGTATGCCCATGCTTGGCCTCCTCCACAGTCTATGTCAGAATATTATACAGATTCACTCTAACTAAAAAAAATCCTCCTTACCTGTGCTCTAAAAGGTCATCCCTAAATTTTGAGGTTGTGCCCTCTAGTTCTGGATACCCCACCATAGGAAACATCTTCTCCCCATCCACATTATCTACACCTTTCAACATTCGGTAGGTTTCAATGAAATCTTCTCGGCATTATTCTAAATTCCAGTGAGTACAAGCCCAAAGGAGCCAAACGCTTCATTCCTGGAATCATCCTTGTGAACTTCCTCCGAACTCTCTCCAAAGACAACACAACCTTTTTGAGATGTGTGGCCCGAAATTGTTGACAATACTCCAAGTGCGGCCTGACTAGTGTCTTATAAAGGCTCAGCATTATCTCCTTGCTTTTACATTCTATTAACCTTGAATATAATACCAACATTGCATTTGCTTTCTTTACCACAGACTCAGCCTGTAAAATAACCTTTTGGGAGTCTGGCACAAAGTCTTTAACTCCCTCTGCACCTCTGATGTTTCAAACTCCTCCCATTTAGACAATAGTCTGCACTATTGTTCCTTTAACCAAAATGCATTTTCATACATTTCCCTACACTGTATTCCATCTGCCACTTTTTTGCCCATTCTTCCAATTTGCCTCAGTACTGCTGCAATCACATTGTTTCCTCAGGACTACGTACCCCCATCTACCTTTGTATCATCTGCAAACTTTGCCACAAAGCCATCAATTCTATTATCCAAATCATCGGCAAACAATATAAAAAATAGTGGTCCCAGTACTGACCCCTGAGGAACAGCAATAGTCACTGCCTGCCAACAAGAAAAGGCTCCCTTTATTCCCACTTGCTGCCTCCTGCCTGTCAGCCATTCCTCTATACATGCCAGTATCTTTCCCGTAATGCCATAGGAATCTATCTTGTTAAGCAGCCTCATGTGTGGTACCTTATCAGATGCCTTCTGAAAATCCAAGTAAATGATATCCACTGCCTATCCTTTGTTCACACTGCTTATTCCTTCCTCAAAGAACTCTAACATATCTTTCAGGCAATATTTCCCTTGCAGAAGCCATGCTGACGTTGACTTATTTTATCATTAGTCTCTAAGTACCCCAAAACCCATACTTACTAAAAGGCTCCAACAATTTCCCAACCACTGAGGTTAGCGTAACTAGCCTATAATTTTCTTTCTCTGGCCTTCCTCCCTTCTTAAAGAGTGGAGTGGAGTGAAATTTGAAACCTCCCAGTCTTTCAGGACCGTGCCAGATTCTTGAAAGATCTTGACCAGTACAAAGAATATCTCTTCAGCAACCTCTCTCAGGACTCTCAGAAGCATTTGATCTGGTCCAGGTGACTTATCTCCCTTAGGACCTTTGAGTTTGCCCAGCACAATCTCCTATGTAATAGCAATGGCACTCACTCCTGCTCCCTGACACTCATGAACCTCTGTCACACTGCACACTGTGAGTATCTTCCACAGTGAAGACTGATGCAAAGTACTTATTATATTCATCTGCCACTTATTTGTCCCCCAATGCTGCCTCACCAGCATTACTTCCAGTGGTCCAATATCAAACTTTCATCTCTCTCTTACTCTTTATACATAACTTTTAGTATCCTGCTTTATAAATATGAGGCTAGTTTGCCCTCATATTTCATCTTTTCCCTTCTTATAGCTCTTTTAGTTGCCTTTTGTTGGATTTTAAAAGCTTCCCAATCATTCAACTTCCCTTTCACATTTGCTACATTATATGTCCTTTCCTGGGCTTTTATGCAGTTCTTAACTTCCCTTGTTAGCTACATTTGCCTACCTCTGCTATTTCAGAACAACTTCTTCTGTGGGACATATCTATCCTGTGCTTTGTGAACTATTCCCAGAAACTTCAGCCATCTCTGCTCTGCTGCCATCCCCACCAGTATCCTCCTCCTATCCACCTGGCAAGCTCCTCTCTCATGTCTCTGTAATTCCCTTCGTTCCATTGTGATACTGATACATGCCACATATGCTTCTCCCTCTCATATTGAAGTATGGATTGAATCATATTATGATCACTGCCTCCTAGACGTTCCTTTATATTAAGCTCCCTAATAAGACCAGGGTTGTTACACAACACCCAATCTAAGATAGCCTTTCCCCGAGTAGGCTCAACCACAAGCTGCTCTAAAAGGCCATCTTGTAGGCATTTAACAAACTCCCTCTCTTGTGATCCAACAGCAACCTGATTATCCCAATCCCCTTTCATAATGAAGCTGTCCATTACAATTGTGTCATTACCATAATTACATGCCTTTTCCAGCTTCCTTTGCAATCTCAAAACCACATCTCAGCTACTATTTGAAGGCCTATATATGATTCCCATAATGGTCTTTTTTAACCCTTGCAGTTTCTTAACTCCACCCACATTCTCCGACCCTCTATCACCTCTTTCTAAAGATGTAGTTCCATCTCTTACCAACAGAGCCATACCACTACCTATGCCTTCCTGCCTGTCCTTTCAACACAACATTTAAATACATTTAAATATAGCACCATCACTCATGCATTCTTTGCACTTTTGAATTTTGCCTATGTGGTACAATTTAACTCTTTGCTCTGTCTGCATTTGTACCCAATCATTCGCTTGTCCTTCCTTAAATTCAGGTTACATCCATCATCTAATTGTAAACCTGCTGGATCATCCTCAGCTCCATCATACTGGTTTCCATCACCCTGCCATATTAGTTTAAACCAGTGGTCCCCAACCACCGGGCCGCAAAGCATGCGCTACCGGGCCACGAGGAAACGATATAATTTAGTGACATGAGTCAGCTGCACCTTTCCTCATTCCCTGTCACGGCCACTGTTGAGCTTGAACGCACGCGAGGTCATTACCCGCGCGTCATCCATGTCAGCGCGGGAAGGAGATCAACTCCTCGAGCTTGCAAATGACAGTGGGCTGAAAAGTATGTTTGACATAACATCTCTGCCGGCATTCCGGATCAAAGTCAAGGCTGAATATCCTGAGATTGCCACAAAAGCACTGAAAACGTTTCTTCTACTTCTAACATCATATCGCTGCGAAGCAGTGTTTTCTGCGATGAATGCAACGAAAACGAAATTGCGGAATAGACTGGACATCAGGAACCTCCTTTGAGTATCGCTGTCTCCCATCACCCCTCAATAGGACCGTCTTGTTGCAGGGAAACAAGCCCAGGGCTCCCACTGATTCAGCGATATTGGTGTGTTGCAATGATTTTATATGTTCATACGGGGAAAATATGTGCTGTGTGTTTAATATCCAAACGTTACTTAAAATGTTATGATGCTATTGACTTATAAGTGATTTATATAACGATGTAACAATTACAGCACAGAAACAGGGGATCTCTGCCCTTCTAGTCTGCGCCAAACTCCTAGTCCCACCGACCTGCACTCAGCCCATAACCCTCCTTTCCTTTCCTGTCCATATACCTATCCAATTTTTCTTTAAATGATAATATCGAACCTGCCTCTACCACTTCTACTGGAAGTTCGTTCACACTTACTTCAAGCTCCCCGTCCTCCCCTGATAATTGACTTATCACTATATTCATGCGAGGAAAATATGCACTGTGTGTTTAATATTAAATTTGTTAGATAAACCCATTTAGAAAGGAAATTGAGTGTATTAGCCACTTATCACCTATATTCTGGTCGTGATTAACAACCCCCCTCCCCCCGAACAGAATCACCAAAAACAATTTGTAGAAAAAAATTGTCACATACAGGCATGCGCAGGTCATGCATGCGCACTGGTGCCCGCGCAAGGCTTCATGGTCATTGTAGTCTCTTTGGGGTAAACACAACGTATTTGACTGCTACTCTTGTCGGTTGGCAATCCCAACATATACACTCAGTGGTCAGTTTATTAGGTACAACTGTTCACCTGCTTGTTAATGCAAATATCTAATCAGCCAATCACGTGGCAGCAACTCAATGCATAAACTCATTCAGTCATGGCCAAGATGTTCAGTTGTTGTTTGGACCAAATATCAGAATGGGGAAGAAATGTGATTTAAGTGACTTTGGCTGTGAAGTGTTTGTTGGTGCCAGATAGGGTGGTTTGAGTATCTCAGAAACTGATGATCTCCATAACTGATGCTATTTCACACACAACAATCTCTAGATTTTACAGAGAGTAGTTCAAAAAACTAAAAACAAAATTATCCAGTGAGTGGCAGTGGGTGACAATGGCTTGTTAGTGAGAGAGATGAAAGGAGAATGGCTGGACTGGTTCACGATGACACGATGCCAACACGTGTTACAACTGTGGTGTGCAGAAGAGCATCTCTGAATGCACAACACATGAAACCGTGAACATGCAGCAGCGAAAGACCATGGACACACTCAGTGGCCAATATATTAGGTACGGGAGGTACCTAGTGGAGAGGCCACTGAGTGTATGCAATGAAATTTGTTGTTTGAAGGCAGTTATACAGCATAAGACATAAAATAAACTGTAAGTTACAATAAGAAACATACCTTAAAATAAATTAAATATGTGTAACAGCAGTAGAACTCCCAGGGTGAAACATATTTAGTGAAAAAATAGTGAGGTAGCGTTCGTGTCTTCATTGTCCGTTCAGAAATCTGATGGTGAGGGGAAGAAGTTGTTCCTAAAATGTTGAGTGTGTGCCTTCAGGCTCTGCACATCCTCTCCAATGGCAGCAATGAGAAGAGGTCATTTCCTGGGTGGGAAGGGTCCTTCATGAGGGATGCTGCCTTTTTGATGTTACTTAAATAGTGGGGAGGCTAGTTCCCATGATGGAGCTGGCAGAGTTTACAACCTTCCGCAGCTTTTTCTGAACCTGATCTGAGACCCCCACCATCTTCCTCCCTGTCTGCCCCTTTTCTGTTTACCGCAGGGAGCTCCCTCTTTCTGATTCCCCCTGCTGCTCTTGCCCTCCCCATCCGCAAGCACTTTCCTGTGCCACTATAGGGGATGTCACATCTGTTTCCATCACTGCCTTCCAGCAGACCTAAGCAACTTCTTCAAATGAAGCAGAGAACCAAGCGGGTCACCTTCACCTCTTCCAACGGGGCTGAGTACCTCCTGTGGTCATGGTGTGGCCTCCTCTACATTACTGACCATTTCATTTCAGTTTTGTGTACTTTAACTCTCCTCCATTTTCCCACACCAACCTGTCTGAACTAGGCTTTCTACCAAACTGGTAGAACAATATTTCATTTTCCTGGGTAGTTTACAGCAAAAGGATTAAATTATAAAGTCCATATAGTGCAGAGAAGAGGTGAATATTTTGTCTCCCAGAGTGTTGCCTGTCTTTGGAATTCTGTTAATAAAAGGCACTGGAACGCATTTTTGACAACGGGAAATAGAACCTCAATGAGATAGATAAATAGCGGTTAGCGTATCGCTTTACAGTGCCCGCTGTAGGATTGAGGTTCAATTCCCACCACTGTCTGCCAGGAGTTTGCACATTTTCCCCATGACTGTGTAGGTTAACTCTGGATGCTCTGGTTTTCTCCCAAGTTCCAATAAAAAAATCCTTCTTGTTTCGTGGATGTCTCTGTGAAGAGTAAGAATTTCAGGTTGTGTACTGTATAATTCTCTGATATTAAATTGAACCACTTGTACAGTTGGTAGGGTTAGTGAGTTGTGGGCATGCTATGTTGGCACCAGAAGCAAAGTGACACTTGCGGGCTCTCCAGCATAATTCTCACTGATTTGATTTGATGCAAGCGTCACAGTTCACTGTAAGTTTTTATGATCCTCTGACAAATAAAGTTAATCTTTCTTTAAAAGATATGGAACATTTCATAATGGGTAGGGAGATGTATAATATTAGTCAGATGTATAATTGTCACATGTACCAAGATACAGTGAAAAAACTGTTTAACATCCTGTTCATACAGATCAAATCATGACACAGTGCAATGAGGTAGAACAAGGTAAAATAATACAATGCAGAACAAAGTGTAATGTCTGCAGAGAAAGTGGCGTGGAGGTAAGCAATAAAGTGCAAGACCATAACAAGGTAGAATGTGAGGTCAAGAGTCCATCATACTGTGCAAAAGTCTGTTTAAGAGTCTGATAGCAGGAGAATAGAAGATGCTCTTGAGTTGATGGTACATGTTTTCAGCATATATAATGGAGGTTACAAACAGATTAGTTGTGACTCGTTGAATAATCCAGTGGTCTTGAGGGACTGAGTGACCTGCTCCCAGTACTAATTCATGTCTTCACACAAAGCCTTAACCATCCCCTCTCCTCCACATTCAAAGCTCTAAGTAAATTTTTTATCAAAGTATGTTTATATGACTAAGCAACACACATAAAAGTTGCTGGTGAACGCAGCAGGCCAGGCAGCATCTGTAGGAAGAGGTACAGTTGACGTTTCAGGCTGAGACCCTTTGTCAGGACTAACTGAAGGAAGAGTGAGTAAGGGATTTGAAAGTGGGAGGGGGAGGGGGAGATCCAAAATGATAGGAGAAGACAGGAGGGGGAGGGATGGAGCCAAGAGCTGGACAGGTGATAAGCAAAAGGGATATGAGAGGATCATGGGACAGGAGGTCCGGGAAGAAAGACAAGGGCAGGGGGACCCAGAGGATGGGCAAGGGGTATATTCAGAGGGACAGAGGGAGAAAAAGGAGAGTGAGAGAAAGAATGTGTGTATAAAAATAAGTAACAGATGGGGTACGAGGGGGAGGTGGGGCCTAGCGGAAGTTAGAGAAGTCGATGTTCATGCCATCAGTTTGGAGGCTACCCAGACGGAATATAAGGTGTTGTTCCTCCAACCTGAGTGTGGCTTCATCTTTACAGTAGAGGAGGCCATGGATAGACATGTCAGAATGGGAATGGGATGTGGAATTAAAATGTGTGGCCACTGGGAGATCCTGCTTTCTCTGGCAGACAGAGCATAGGGTCTCGCCAATATATAAAAGGCCACATCGGGAGCACCGGACGCAGTATATCACCCCAGCCGACTCACGGGTGAAGTGTTGCCTCACCTGGAAGGACTATTTGGGGCCCTGAATGGTGGTAAGGGAGGAAGTGTAAGGGCATGTGTAGCACTTGTTCCACTTACAAGGATAAGTGCCAGGAGGGAGATCAGTGGGGAGGGATGGGGGGGACGAGTGGACAAGGGAGTCACGTAGGGAGCGATCCCTGCGGAATGCAGGGGGGGGGGGAGGGAAAGATGTGCTTAGTGGTGGGATCCCGTTGGAGGTGGCGGAAGTTACGGAGAATAATATGTTGGACCCGGAGGCTGGTGGGGTGGTAGATGAGGACCAGGGGAACCCTATTCCTAGTGGGGTGGCGGGAGGATGGAGTGAGAGCAGATGTACGTGAAATGGGGGAGATGCGTTTAAGAGCAGAGTTGATAGTGGTGGAAGGGAAGCCCCTTTCTTTAAAAAAGAAAGACATCTCCCTCATCCTAGAATGAAAAGCCTCATCCTGAGAGCAGATGCGGCGGAGACGGAGGAATTGCGAGAAGGGGATGGCGTTTTTGCAAGAGACAGGGTGAGAAGAGGAATAGTCCAGATAGCTGTGAGAGTCAGTAGGCTTATAGTAGACATCAGTGGATAAGCTGTCTCCAGAGACAGAGACAGAAAGATCTAGAAAGGGGAGGGGACATCAGTGGATAAGGTGTCTCCAGAGACAGAGACAGAAAGATCTAGAAAGGGGAGGGGACATCAGTGGATAAGCTGTCTCCAGAGACAGGACATCAGTGGATAAGCTGTCTCCAGCTCCCTACGCGACTCCAGTGTCCATTCATCCCCCCATCCCTCCCCACTGATCTCCCTCCTGGCACTTATCCGTGTAAGCGGAACAAGTGCTACACATGCCCTTACACTTCCTCCCTTACCACCATTCAGGGCCCCAAACAGTCCTTCCAGGTGAGGCAACACTTCACCTGTGAGTCGGCTGGGGTGATATACTGCGTCCGGTGCTCCCGATGTGGCCTTTTATATATTGGTGAGACCCTATGCTCTGTCCGCCAGAGAAAGCAGGATCTCCCAGTGGCCACACATTTTAATTCCACATCCCATTCCCATTCTGACATGTCTATCCATGGCCTCCTCTACTGTAAAGATGAAGCCACACTCAGGTTGGAGGAACAACACCTTATATTCCGTCTGGGTAGCCTCCAAACTGATGGCATGAACATCGACTTCTCTAACTTCCGCTAATGCCCCACCTTCCCCTCGTACTCCATCTGTTACTTATTTTTATACACACATTCTTTCTCTCACTCTCCTTTTTCTCCCTCTGTCCCTCTGAATATACCCCTTGCCCATCCTCTGGGTCCCCCCCCCTTCCTTGTCTTTCTTCCCGGACCTCCTGTCCCATGATCCTCTCGAATCCCGCTTTGCCTATCACCTGTCCAGCTCTTGGCTCTATCCCTCCCCCTCCTGTCTTCTCCTATCATTTTGGATCTCCCCCTCCCCCTCCAACTTTCAAATCCCTTACTCACTCTTCCTTCAGTTAGTCCTGACGAAGGGTCTCGGCCTGAAACGTTGACTGCACCTCTTCCTAGAGATGCTGCCTGGCCTGCTGCGTTCACCAGCAACTTTTATGTGTGTTGCTTGAATTTCCAGCATCTGCAGAATTCCTGTTGTTTGCATGTTTATATGACTATATGGAACCTTTAGAGTAGTTCTTGCACAGGAAAATAAATACAACAGTATTTATGACAAACTGATTTATGATTTATGACTTTAATCAAAAACTGACAAACAACCAATGTGCAAATGAAGGAAAATTGTGCAAAGAACTTTAAAAAGCAAATAAATAACTAAAACTAAGAACATGAGTTGCAGAGTCCTTGAATGTGAGTTTTAGGTCATGGAATCAGCTCAGTGTTGTGGTGGGTGAGTTCACAAGCCTGAAGGGTTATAATTGTTCCTGAGCCTGGTGGTGTTGGCTCTAAGGCTTCTGTACAATTTTCCTGGTGGTAGTGTGTAGAAGAGAGCATGGTCTTGATGATGGATGCTGCTTCCTTGGGGCACCACGCCTTGTAAATGTGCTCAATGGTGGGGAGGCCTTTCCCTGTGATAGACTGGGCTGTGTCAACCAATTTCTGAGGGGCTTTTCCATTTGTGGGCATCAGTGTCTCCATAGCAGGCCATGATGCAACTGGTCAGAAATCTCTGCACTGGGGATCTATAGAATTTCACAGCAGTATTAGATGACATCCTGAATCTATGCAAACCTTAAGAAATCTGAGGCACTGTCATGCCTTCTTTGTGATGACTCTTATGTGCTGGTCCCAGGACCGACTGTTTGATATGGTAACGTCAAGGAATTTAATGTTACTGACTACTTCACCTCCAATCTCCTAGTGAGGACTGGCTGAATGGCCAGTCCCAAAGCAAGCCTAGCATTTTGCTTACACTTGGAGAGGTGCTTGTGGGATCCTGCTGTGCACAGGCAGCATTCTTCCTGGAGTCTGCATAACACCTGCAGATGTGAAGCAGCACCCCATCCCTGGATCAGCTGAAGCCTCTCACATGTTGGGAGGAAAGTTATTGTTTATTTCTGTGGAATTGTTGAAAGCCCCGGCATCTGGTGCACATCCTGGGTTGTCCTGTTAATCATTAGAAATCCCTAGGTGATGTCCTGTTAAACAGATGTCAGCACCGAGTGATAAGAGAAGCCTAGATCAAGACACATAAAAGGCTGGAGGAAAACCGCTGGTCAGTCAGCATCTATGGAAATGAATAAACAGTCAACATTTTGGGTTGAGACATTTCTTCTGGTCTGGAAAGTAAGGAGGAAGTCAGCAAAATACAAATATGCGGGAAGGGGAAAGAGACTAGATAGAGGGTGATAGGTGAAGCCAGGTGGGTGGGAAAGGTAAAGGGCCAGTGAGGAAGGAATCCTATTGGAGAGGAAAGTGGACCATAGGAGAAAGGGCAGGAGGAGAGGGCCCAGGGGGAGGTGCTATATGAGGTCATTCTTACCCTCGGCCATTAGGCTCTAAAATGAGTCAACTATAGCCAGGGAAGTAATGACTCCCTCCTGTTAGACTGTTGGTGATAACTTATTTTTTTATTCTTTCTACTTCTAATATTCATATCCATGCACTTATAATGCTACTGTACCACCGTAATTTCCTTTGGGATCAATAAAGTATCTATCTATCTATCTATCCATCTATCTATCCATCTATCCATCTATCCATCTATCCATCCATCAATCCATCCATCCATCCATCCATCCATCTATCCATCCATCCATCTATCCATCTATCCATCTATCCATCCATCTATCCATCTATCCATCTATCTATCTATCCATCTATCTATCCATCTGTCCATCCATCTATCTATCTATCTATCTATCTATCTATCTATCTCCATCTAGGCAGGTGAGGAGAGCTAAGAGGCCAGAGTGGAGAGTAGTGGAAGAGCGGAGGGGGAGAGAGAATTTTTTTTTACCAGAAGGAGAAATCAATATTTATGCCATCAGGTTGGAGGCTGACAGATGGAATATAAGGTGTTGCTCCTTGACCCTGAGGGTGGTCTCATCTTGGCACAGAGGAAGCCATGGACTGATATGTCAGAACCTGGAATGAGAATAGGAATTAAAATGTTTGCCCACTGAGAAGTCCCAATTTAGCAGATGGAGCAGAGGTGCTCAACGAAGCAGTGTCCCAATTTACGACTGGTCTTACTGGTGTAGAGGAGGCCACATCGGAAGCACCAGACACAATAGTCAACCCCAGCAGATTCACATGTGGAGGACTGTTTGGGGCCCAGAATGGAGGTGAGGGAGGAGGTGAATGGAAAAATTTTCTTTATCTTCCCAGCAAGAATGAATGGAGTTATGGAGTGTCATACTGGGCTAGTGATTCCAAGATGTGACCCCACCAGGGGTAGTTAGGAGGGGCAACAGGCTCTGGTGGAAGGTAGTTAGTTGGGCAATAGATCTGTCTCAGCCTTTACAGACACCTGAGGACCTGCCAGTAGACAACCCCTTAGGGAAAGATCGTACTCAACTTGATTGATCACACAACTACTGCTACTCCTGTCTACACTTCACATTGCCTCAGGAAAGCGTCCCACCAGGCTCAAGGACAGCATCTATCCAGCTGTTACAAGTCTATTGAACTGCTCACAGGTACAATAAGATCAGCTGTTAACCTCACAGTCTACTTTGGGTCAGCATGGTAGTATGGTGGTTAGCACAACACATTACAGTACAAATGTCCCTGGTTCAATTCCCGCCACTGCCTGTGAGGAGTTTCTATGTCCTCCCTGTGACCCACGGGTACTCCAGTGTCTTCTCATAGTCCAAAGACGTACCAGTTTGTAGGTGAATTGGACAGTGTAAATTGCCCTGTGATTAGGCTGGGGTTAAATCGGGGAATTGCTGGATGACGTGGCACCAGAAGGACCAGAAGAGCATCTGCTGTGCTGTATCTCAATAAATAAATACGTAATAAATAAAAAGATTTGTTATAGACCGTGTACTTTATTGTCTGCCTGCACTGCACTTTCTTTGTAACTGTGACACTGTATTCTGCATACTGTTACACAAACCCACACACACGCTCACAAAGCACACCACACAGACATATACGCACATGCCTATGCACAGACACACTCAACATGCGCCCCCCCCCCCACACACACACACACACACTACACACAAACACATGCACAACACACAGGCACACAAAATGCACAACCCAGACATAAACGCACACAAAATCACACAATACGTATGTACACAAAGGACAGAACAGACACACAAACACACAGGCACACAAATACATACACACACTACCGCCACACACAGAAAAAAACACAAATGCACACACAGCAAACGCACAACGCACATACACAGCCACACACAAAATGCATAGCACAGACATACACAACCAACACACACGTGCAAAGAAGGATAAAAACACACATACACACACAGCGCCGGAAGTGGGGATCGAACATGTGTCTCTGGATTTCTGAGGCAGAAGCACCAACTGCTGTGCCCACTTTCTACCCTTTCCTTGACCTACCCTTTTCGGTCTGTCCGAGTTGCGAGAGTCACCGGTTCAGTTTGGCGGCTGGGAAGCTGTCTGTTTCCAGTCCCGTACTGAAGATGACGGAGTCGGAACTGGTAGCGGCAACTTCCAAAGGAACGCGAGCCAATCCCACAAACCACAGAGTGGTTGGCAGTGCCCCAACAGGCGGCTGTTATTTATATAAAGTGCGCCGCCCCACCAGGTAAAGTGTTTGTCTGTAACTGGACTCCGAGTGCTGGCTCCGCGTCTCCTCACCTGGACAGGAGAGATGGTCACCTACAGGGTCACGGTAGCCACTGGAACGTCAGAATACTCGGGAAGCAACGACTACGTCTATGTCACTCTAGTGGGAGAACGAGGGTCCAGCAAGAGAACTCTCCTCGACCAGTGGCTGTACGATGACCTGGAGAGGGGGAGCGTAAGTGTGAGGGGGAAGGGAGCGAAAGTGGGAGGGAGGGATGGAGGGGGAGAGGGAAAGGGAGAGAGGAAGAATATATGATTGCCAGCGAGGATATAAGAGATTTGTGTCTGAGGGGGAGGGGACGATAGGACCCGAGGAAGAAGCGGAGATTGTAAACGTTTGAGAGGGGGAATGTTGAGAGAGTGTGGAGAGGAGAGGAGGGGAGTGTGTATCTGAGGACAGAGTGTATGTGCGAGTGCAGAGAAAAAAGTGTGCATTGACAGAGTGTGTGGGAGCTAGTTTGTATATGGCGGGAGATGGTCTGTGCGTGCGGAGAGAGGGAGAGTACATGGGAGTGTGTAAGAGAAAGTCTGTGTGGGGGAGAGAGAAACTGAGTATGTGAGGGAGCGTGTGCGCGTGGGGAGAGAGAAGAAAGAGGCGAGAGAGTATGGAGAGAGAATGTGAGAAGAGAGAGGGAAAAGAGAACAAAATATGCGGAGAGAGTGAGAGAGCACAGAGTGTGTGAGGAGAGAATAAGTAGAGAGCGAGTGTGGAGGACTCTTCATCTCATGCTCTCGCTATTTATTACTTATTATCATTCCTTTCTTTGGTGTCTTTTGCACACTGGTTGAACTCTCAAGTTGATTCTATCATGGTTATCATTCTATTACGGATGTATTGGGTATGCCCGCAAGAAAATGAACCTCCGGGTTGCAAATCGTGATCTATGTGTATTTTGATAATAAATTTACTTTGAACTTGAGAGTGGCAAGAGAGAGTGTGTGTGTGGAGAGAAATGGGGGGAGAGGGCGTGGCTGTCTGTAAAGACAGCGGGGTAACAATAATACCCAATAATAACCTCAGCACTGGCTACAAAGTTTTCCCTTGGCAATGATCGTCCTTGAAAAAGTTCTGCGGGAAGTGACACCCCCTATTGCAGTTTATCCGTGAGATTCCGACCAGACCAACAGTGGGTGTCAACAGGTGAGGATCTCGACCCCTCTTCTGTGCGCACCTCTCCTCGCCGCTTCCTGAACTTTGCTTCGGAGCCCTGGGGTCTGTTGTTAAAGCGAGCGCGGGCTCGGCCGAGAGCGCTGGTTATTGACGTGTCCAGTGACATTGACCGTCCGGGTGGAGAGTGAGTCAGGTCAACGTCCAGCAACGGCGGGATGTCCAAGGACACAGAAATTTATTGGAGCAACAACACCTCATATTCATTCTGGGTAGCCTGCAACCTGAACATCGATTTCTCTAAGTTCCTCCCATTTCCTTCATAGCCCACTCTCTTCTCCTATCAGATTCCTTCGTCTTCAGACCGCGACTGTCACAAGTGCGGTGCACGGGTGGACCCAAATGCATGACAAACACGTTTAGTAACGTTAACAAAAATAGAGTTTAGTAATAGTTACTAGGAAAGCAGGGGTTGTACAGAGAAACAGCAAGGAATGAATGAAGCGGAAGTGGGAATATGCATGGCTGGAGTTGGGCTCGGACCGTGGACTTAGACTGGGATTTAGGGCCTGGTCTTGGCCTGGGACTCGGGACCCAGACTTGGGCCTCTTTCTTGGACACAGGACACAGAGCCGGGTCTCTTCCTATCATGGTCCGGATCGGGTTCCCTTTAAATTTACTTTGTTTGTGTTACGATCCGGACCGTTGACTCCGTTTCCCGTTGGTTCCCTGTTTTCCCTTGTCCCTCGGGCTTGGTGATTGGAGGCAATTTACTCTCAGCTGAACCGGCAGTTTATACGTCTTCGGTTTTCAGCCGTTCAGCGCGAGAGCGTTAACAAAATCACCAAAGGTACTGCGAGTCAGTATTATCTAGCCGGAGCAAGCTTAGTCTCCTCCCGAAGCAAGTGCCAGTAAGTCGCCTTCCCCTGTCAGTACGGGTCAGTCAAATTTAACCCACTGGGGTTGAGTCAAGAGGTCGCCGCGGCTTGGAGCTTACTTGAGCCCAGTTATAGTTCTGTTCATCGTTGTGTGGTCTCCGTATCCATGTCGTGCGTCTAAAAGGGGTCCTAGCCCTGTACCCTGGAAGGGTCCGTGTCAATTAGAGTCCCGACTCCGTCCTGTGCTAACGAGGATTCCCGGCTCTACGTTTTATGTCCTGTGGCTGGGTCTGTCCTGTGATTAAGAAGAGTTCTTGGCCCCGGCGGCTCCAAGTATCAAGTCCTGGCCCCGGCGGCTCCAGGTGTATCAAGTCCTGGCCCTGGCGGTCTGTGATTCCGAGTCCTAGCCCAGACCCTTAGTCCCAGCCTAGTCCAAGGCCTGTGTCCTTGTCCAGTACGCTATTCCTGCTCCTGCTTTGCTCTCCTTGCAACGAACATAGTGTTTTTGTGTCTTGCATTTGGGTCCACCCTTGCTCCCAGCACCTCCCTCTATGACTCTTCCCGGGACGTGGGACGCGGAGCCGCGACTCTTCCCAAGAAACACGGGGAAACAATGAATTAAAGGAAAACAAGGAGTCGGTGGTCCCAATCGTGACACAAAGGAAATTTAAAGGGAACCAGGGAACAACAGATCGGGACCGTGACAGTGACCTTTTCAACAGATCTCCTCTCAACTTTTCCCTTTCTCCCCTACCACACCACCTATCTTTCCTCTCGCCTGGTCTCACCTCCCATCTCTCCCCGCCCCCCCCCCCCAATACCTATTCATTCTGCTTTCTCCCTCCCTCTCCAGACCTGATGAAGGGATTTGGCCAGTAACTTCGACTGCTTATACCTCTCCATTGATGCTGTCTGACCCGCTGGGTTCCTCCAGTATTTCATATGAGTTAATAAGAAATTTATTCCCTGGAACATATGGGAGTGAGGGAGATCTTACAAAGCATACAAGATATTGAGGGGTTTTCCCCCTCGGGCTGAATGACTAGCACTAGAGGTCATAGGTTGAGGGTAGAAGGTAAAATATTGAAGGAGAATCTGAGAGGTAACTTCACTCAGGGACATCTCGTGTGTGAAGCGAGCTATCAGCGGAAGTGTTAGAGATGGGTTCAGTTGCAACATTTAAGAGACGTTTGGATAGCTACCTAGGGCTAACGTCTGGGTGCAGGTAGTTTGAACTAGCTAGGCAGAAAACCAGGCCGACAAGCACTAGAAGGACTGAATGGCCTGTTTTTGTGTTGTAGTACTCAATAATTATGTCTGTAAATAAAAGTTGCAGTGGACCACTCAACCCCTCGTTTAAAAAACATCTCTGCTTTTCACCTTGGGCTTTTCCCTTTGGAATGAAGGAGGGCGAAGGGTGACTTGATAGAAATGTGGATGTGTTTCGACACCTGTGGATTGCCCCCAGGGCATCCTTGGCTGTAGCACAAATGACGCATTTCACTGTGTGTTTCGATATACATTCAATAAATAAATCTAAATCTGAAATCAGTCACAACATGTTCTGCGCCTTCTCCGTAGTTAACTTCCCCTTATAGTATGGAATTCTGTCAAATCAGATACCGGATAATTTCAATCAACCGTTTCTTCTTTATTACAACTTCAGCCAGCGAGAGATCCGAGATCTACAGTTGGCAAGACTCAAGCTCTTACCGACCGGACCTTCCCAGGATCTCTGATAATACTACAGATACAGCTTATTTTGTAGTCATTGTGGACAAGGTCACTCATTGTGATTACAACATCTTTAACCGTCATGCTGAATCAGTTCCCTGTTATCAGTTCCCCTCAAGGTTACTATTAAGACAATAGTTTATTGTACCAAACAGCGATTCTACCCATAAGTTAATCACACATCAGAAACAAATTTAGACAGTTCAGAAAGTTTCAACTACAAGTTCATTATAGAACAGGAACAAGCTTAAACCGCTAGGACAACATATTTCATTGCAGTTACAGGTAAGTGACAAGACGTGTTATTTTGCTAACACTTAAAAAGAATCAGCAGAACATTTATTAACTCTTTAACTTCATTAATGCAATTCTTCATCATTCCCTCCTTTTATCATTTGATGATAAAATTTAAAGTAATCCATCATGCCTACAACAAACTATAAGAAGGGGACTAACACATCTTATAAAAATTACTATGGCTATAATTAAAACTATTATCATCGCTACATGCAGAAGTGTTCCCCAAAAGTCTCCAAAAATGTTAAAAGGCCAAGGCCAGGTTCCCTTACCATTGGTCAACCCATGCATCTTTTCTCTTTTCCAGTCTTTTTATTAATTTTCAAAATTATAAACATAATAATATTGATAAACAGAGAATGGGATTACATTATTAATAGCTAGCATTTGCAAATATAAAATTGCTGATAGTACAGGTATGTTAGATCTCCCCAATTCTAAATATAATTGAACATGGTAAAAGATAAATGGGGAATAAACCTCCAAACTAAAAAAAAAAACACTAAATTAAGCTAAGCAAAACTAGACTAAACTAAACAAAACTAGTTTAGCATCTTTTCTCTGATTCCCTTAATTTTCTGGATTTCCTGAGTGATATGCTGAGATAGATTTGTAATATTAGAAGGCTCATCTGGAATATAATCACAGAATTCCTTTCCTATGACAGCACATGTCCTTCCTTTCTCTGCTAGCAATAAATCCAATGCCATCCTATTCTGTAAAACTGCCATCCTCAGAGCTAATATTTCAGTAGTTAAATCCTTAATCTGGGTCTGGACATCAGTTAAAACCTCAGCAGTACTATTCGCCAACTCCTCTAGTGCAGCTGCCAACATGATTATTTCTCGCGAATTTCGGGCTGTCCCATAAAAAAGGAAAAACTATCATCCAAAATCTCTCACTTTCTGTAATTCCTCTCCTATTCCGTTCTAGCTGAGTATGATGAGAAATATTGGCTAATGAATATATAGAAGGTACTACATAAGCAAAGTAGCAACAACCTGTCCAATTTCTCGTCGTGACAGTTCCCTTGTCATCATAAGGCCCTGAGAGCCATGGATAGATATGGCTTCTTACCACATACCCAATAAGTTCCATTAACAGCAAACGGAGGGGGATCAGTCCTAATTTCTGTACAGGAGCTATTTCCCAAAAATGTTTCCTCTATTCCTCCAGTTCGGCAATAACAAGTTCCATTTACCTTTCTCGGAGTATGGGGTAAGTTCTATAGGAGGTCCCTCAGCCCCTTCTGTGGGTATACGTAAATACCATCCCTTAAAACAGAGACACCCACAATTCTGGGTTATGTTACACCCTGATACTCACCATCGATCTGAAACGAGGCAGGGAGGGGGGGTGCTTATTCCGAGAATTCATAAATCTCACAGATAACCTGTCACTACTATTCAGGGGTACTCCTTCTAAGGACACTCCTGATTCCACACGTTGGGGTAACCTGGCACATATCCAACAAACTGACTGTCTTACTTGTCCTGCATATGTGTGGCACAGAGAAAGGAAGACTTGTTTGGAGACCTGGGATACATAGTACAAAAAGTAGCACTAGCACATTCATCATGATATTATTTTCCCTCTGTTTCCATTATCCTTCTTCTGACGAGTTTACAGTCAGTCCGATGAATCCACCTCGGTTGCCCTTCCACCTTCACAGCCATGGGTGTGGTCAGCAGCACCTGATAGGGTTCTTTCCACCGAGTGTCCAACTTCTTTCTGTCCCAATTCTTTATCAAGAGAAAGTCCCCAGGATTAACAGTGGGATCGTCCCCGTTAGTTTGATCCTCGTCCTCTTGGTGGGCCTGGCGAACCTGCGAATGCAAACTTTGGGAAATTTTGGTAGTTTACACAAATATTTTCCCATTTCCTCCCCTAGAGTACGCATATCTATTTTATCAGGGAGGGGACGAGTTAACCCTGGTGTCCATGGGGTACGCACAGGCTTTCCATAGATGATTTCTGCTGGGGATAATCCAGTTCTAGTCGAGGGTGTAACTCTCATATGGAATAATGCCAAAGGTAAAACCTTAAACCAGGTTAGTCCAATTTCTTGCATAAGTTTATTTAGCTTATTCTTTAAGGTTCCATTTGCTCGTTCCACTATACCAGCTGCTCTTGGATGGTGAGCACAGTGAAATTGCTGTTTTATTGCCAGTTCTTTACCGATTTTCTCACTTATCTTAGCAATAAAATGAGGTCCACTGTCTGACCTTATTGATTCGGGTAATCCATAACGGGGAATCACTTCTCTTAAAAATATTTTTACAACCATCAGTAGTGGATATAGCCTCTACTGATAATACTGCTATGATGGTTGTAAAAATATTTTTAAGAGAAGTGATTCCCCGTTATGGATTACCCGAATCAATAAGGTCAGACAGTGGACCTCATTTTATTGCTAAGATAAGTGAGAAAATCGGTAAAGAACTGGCAATAAAACAGCAATTTCACTGTGCTCACCATCCAAGAGCAGCTGGTATAGTGGAACGAGCAAATGGAACCTTAAAGAATAAGCTAAATAAACTTATGCAAGAAATTAGACTAACCTGGTTTAAGGTTTTACCTTTGGCATTATTCCATATGAGAGTTACACCCTCGACTAGAACTGGATTATCCCCAGCAGAAATCATCTATGGAAAGCCTGTGCGTACCCCATGGACACCAGGGTTAACTCGTCCCCTCCCTGATAAAATAGATATGCGTATTCTAGGGGAGGAAATGGGAAAATATTTGTGTAAACTACCAAAATTTCCCAAAGTTTGCATTCGCAGGTTCGCCAGGCCCACCAAGAGGACGAGGATCAAACTAACGGGGACTATCCCACTGTTAATCCTGGGGTCTTTCTCTTGATAAAGAATTGGGACAGAAAGAAGTTGGACACTCGGTGGAAAGAACCCTATCAGGTGCTGCTGACCTCACCCACGGCTGTGAAGGTGGAAGGGCAACCGAGGTGGATTCATCGGACTGACTGTAAACTCGTCAGAAGAAGGATAATGGAAACAGAGGGAAAATAATATCATGATGAATGTGCTAGTGCTACTTTTTGTACTATGTATCCCAGGTCTCCAAACAAGTCTTCCTTTCTCTGTGCCACACATATGCAGGACAAGTAAGACAGTCAGTTTGTTGGATATGTGCCAGGTTACCCCAACGTGTGGAATCAGGAGTGTCCTTAGAAGGAGTACCCCTGAATAGTAGTGACAGGTTACCTGTGAGATTTATGAATTCTCGGAATAAGCACCCCCCCCTCCCCGCCTCGTTTCACGAGAAATATTGCTTGGTATTGCGAGAAATATTGCTTGGTATTGTCTACTAATACCAAGCAATATTTCTAACAATGTACTCTAGGTAGTTCAGTAAAATCAAGTTGCAGACAAGAAAAAGGTCCACCTGGCAAGGGGGTGTTCCCGGGAAAACAAGGTATCCTTTTCCCAGTATTTGCCTTTTTACATAATAGGCATGCCTTCGTCTGTTTTTCAGCTGCTGATTGGGAATTAGGGTGCCACCAGGATTGTAATAATGTGGTTACCATTCCCTCCTTGCCCAGGTGGGTACAGTTGTGCACATAATAAATCAAGACAGGTAAAATGATATTTGAACCGCAGGGGTCAGCCACAATTGGGTGTTTTTATCATAGTGGCATCCCATCTAAGACCAGAACTGGTTTACCTCAGCAGGGGCGTCCCCCTGAAATGCACTAATTTCCCCCGTGTCTGGCATACCCGTTTGCTGTGGCGTTTGAACCTGTTTACTCCCCATTGGTATAATAAGCGGCTGGTGGAGAGCTGCTTGTGTTCCCGCCTCATCCGCCCTAGCGTTTCCCTGGGACACCTCATCAGTAGCTCGTGTATGTGCGGCGCATTCAATGATAGCTACTTGGAAGGGGAGCCGAAGAGCCTCGAATAAATGGCAAACATATAGGGCATTACTAATCATGGGTTTTTCTTTAGATTATGAGGACACTCAATCCTCTTTTATTGTCATTTAGAAATGCATACATGCATTAAGACAGCGGTCCCCAACCACCGGGCCGCGAGGAAGCGATATGATTTGGCGATCCGAGCCAGCTGCACCTTTCTTCATTCCCTGTCACGCCCTCTGTTGAGCTGGAACGCACGCGAGGTCATTACCCGCGCGTCATCCATGTCAGCGCGGGAAGGAGATCAACTCCTCGAGCTTGCGAATGACGGCGGGCTGAAAAGTATGTTTGACATATGTTACATACCCCGTAACTGGGTTGCCAAACCAGCAGAAATGGACCACTTAGTTGGAGTCTGGATTACTGGAACTAAGAAAGTTTTATTAAAGAAATAAGTAACACAGTACTCTAATCAAAAGGATATAAATGCAACAGTTTAGCAATGATAAAACACACATGTACACAGAACTAGGATAATAGGATCAATCAAGCTCTATCGCAGTCTAGGGGTAAATGACCAGTTTCAAATGACGCAAAGTTCAGTTCAGTTCACAGTAATCGCTGTTGTGCCGTTGGGGCGGGGAGGAGAGAGAACGAATGAATATGCAAATCGGATTCCAAACAGACCTTCGATATTCCTCGCAGTTAGCTTTCGGGCGAGCCCTTTGTAATGACTTCTGAGGTCACCGACTGTGACCCCTCCGTTCCAGATACGATCGTTCTTCTGCGGTGAACCCGGCACCCAGGCAAGGGCGGACACACACACCAGATCCCGCCCGACCGTACCTTTCCACCCTGTGCGTCTGGATGTATTGGAACAGCAAAAAATGCATGTTGTACATCCATTATTGTAAATACTCAGGCGGCTGCAGGTATCAACTCAAAATAGTTGCAGGACTTGGGGTTTGGAATGGAACGTGACTTGGACTCACCCTGACCGTTCCAATAATAAACAACAGCTCGTCTCATCTGGGTTCGAGTATTGTCAGACCAATCCACATTGTTAGTCTGGATCATATCTGCAACACTGGGAGGAACACACTACAATAACACAGCATTAAACAGGGGTGAACCTTGTCCCTGGTTAAAAGCTGAATCACTAGCAAACGTTCCGTAACAGGCAACAAAACGTTCCCAATACTCACTTCCTGTCTCTCCAGGTTTGGGCTTGCACTCCAGCACCCCGTTAATATTTACTGGTTGTTGAAGGGCTTGCTCCAGTGCTTGAATCAAATGATTAGTCCGACTATCACGATCAGGGACTTTTCCTTCCAAATCCTCCTGAGTCGGAACCGATCCTGTATCATCACTCATTTGTTGCAACCATTTACCTTTCTCTTTTGGGGATAGAATCATATAACATAGCCCAAATAGGTTGTTAGTAGTAGCCCCATACACTTGAATAGTACTCCGGACATACTGGACAAATTAAGCTGACTTCCCCTTCTGGTCCAAATAACAATGGACCCAGCACTGATCCCTGTGGCACACCACTAGTCACAGGTCTCCACTCGGAGAAGCAATTCTCTACTACCACTCTTTGGCTTCTTCCATTGAACCAATGTATGATCCAATTTACCACCTCTCCATGTATACCTAGCGACTGAATTTTCCTAACTAACCTCTCATGCGGGACCTTGTCAAAGGCCTTACTGAAGTCCATGTAGACAATATCCACTGCCTTCCCTTCATCCACTTTCCTGGTAACCTCCTCGAAAAACTCCAGTAGATTGCTCAAACATGACCTACCATGCTCAAAGCCATGTTAACTCTCCTAATAAGTCCCTGTCTATCCAAATGCTTGTAGATTCTGTCTCTTAGTACTCCCTCCAATAACTTACCTACTACCGACGTTAAATTTACTGGCCTATAATTTCCCGGATTACTTTTCGATCCTTTTTTAAACAATGGAACAACATGAGCCACTCTCCAATCCTCCGGCACCTCACCTGTAGACAGCGACATTTTAAATATTTCTGCCAGGGCCCCTGCAATTTCAACACTAGTCTCCTTCAAGGTCCGAGGGAACACCCTGTCAGGTCCCGGGGATTTATCCATTTTAATTTTCCTCAAGACAGCAAGGACCTCCTCCTTTTCGATCTGTACAGTTTCCATGATCTCACTACTTGTTTCCCTTAATTGCATAGACTTCATGCCAGTTTCCTTAGTAAATACAGACGCAAAAAACCTATTTAAGATCTCCCCCATTTCCTTTGGTTCCGCACATAGCTGACCACTCTGATCTTGAAGAGGACCAATTTTATCCCTTACAATCCTTTTGTTCTTAATATACCTGTAAAAGCTCTTTGGTTTATCCTTCACTTTGACTGCCAAGGCAACCTCATGTCTTCTTTTAGCCTTCCTGATTTCTTTCTTAAGTATTTTCTTGCACTTCTTATACTCCTCAAGCACCTTATTTACTCCCTGCTTCTTATACATGTCATACAACTCCCTCTTCTTCTTTATCGGAGTTGCAATATCCCTTGAGAACCAAGGTTCCTTATTCCTATTCACTTTGCCTTTAATCCTGACAGGAACATACAAATTCTGCACTCTCAAAATTTCTCCTTTGAAGGCTTCCCACCTACCGATCACATCCTTGCCAGAGAACAACCTGTCCCAATCCACGCTTTTTAGATCCTTTCTCATTTCTTCAAATTTGGCCTTCTTCCAATTAAGAACCTCAATCCTAGGACCAGATCTATACTTGTCCATGATCAAGTTGAAACTAATGGTGTTATGATCACTGGAACCAAAGTGCTCCCCTACACAGACTTCTGTCACTTGTCCTAACTCGTTTCCTAACAGGAGATCCAATATTGCATCCCCTCTAGTTGGTCCCTCTATATATTGATTTAGAAAACTTTCCTGAACACATTTTACAAACTCTAAACCATCTAGACCCCTAACAGTATGGGAGACCCAATCAATATATGGAAAATTAAAATCCCCTACCACCACAACTTTATGTTTCCTGCAGTTGCCTGCTATCTCTCTGCAGATTTGCTCTTCCAATTCTCGTTGACTATTGGGTGGTCGGTAATACAATCCCACTAATGTGGCCATACCTTTCCTGTTTCTCAGCTCCACCCATAAGGACTCAGTAGACAAGCCCTCTAATCTGTCCTGCCTGAGCACTGCTGTAATATTTTCCCTAACAAGCAATGCTACTCCCTCACCTTTCATTCCTCTGCCTCGATCACATCTGAAACATTGGAACCCTGGAATATTAAGCTGCCAGTCCTGCCCCTCCTGTAGCCAAGTTTCACTAATTGCTATAACGTCATAATTCCACGTGTCAATCCACGCCCTCAACTCATCCGCTTTCCCCGCAATACTCCTAGCATCGAAATATATACACCTCAGAAGATTTTTACCACCACTCACAACCTTTCTGTTAGCAGATTTGCTTGAACTTTTAACATCATTTATTTTCACCCCAGCCACACTGTCAGCTCTGGCACTCTGGTTCCCATCCCCCTGCAAATCTAGTTTAAAGCCTCCCCAATAGCATTAACAAACCTCCCTGAAAGGATATTGGTCCCCCTGTAGTTCAAGTGTAACCCGTATCTCTTGTACAGGTCCCACCTGCCCCAGAAGAGGTCCCAATTATCCTGAAATCTGAAACCCTGCTCCCTACACCAGTTCCTCAGCCACTTGTTCATCCTGCAGAGCATCCTATTCCTACCCTCACTGGCACGTAGCACAGGTAGCAATCCTGAGATTACCACCCTCGAAGTCCTGCTTTTCAACTTCCTACCAAGCTCTCTATACTCACTCTCCAGGACCTCCTCACTCTTCCTTGATATGTCATTGGTACCGATGTGCACCACGACATCTGGCTGATCACCCTACCACTTCAGAATGTCATGCAATCGGTCAGAGACATCCTTGACCCTGGCACCCAGGAGGCAACAAACCATCCTGGATTCTCTGTCACGACCACAGAACCTCCTATCTGTACCTCTAACTATCAAGTCCCCTATCACTACCGCTCTCCTCTTTTCCCCCCCTCCCTTCTGCACTGCAGAGCCAGACTCAGTGCCAGAGATCTGGCTACTGCAGCTTGTCCCAGGTAAGTCATCGCCCCCCCCAACAGTATCCAATGCAGTATACTTGTTGTTGAGGGGAATGGCCACAGGGGCACCCTGCTCTGCCTGCCCTTTCCTCTTCCCTCAGCTGACAGTGACCCAATTTCCTGTCCTCTGCTCCTTTGGCGTAACTACCTCCCTGTAGCTACTATCTATAATCTCCTCTTTCTCCCGAGTGATCCGCAGGTCATCCAGCTCCTGCTCCAGTTCCCTAACGCGGTTTGTCAGGAGCTGCAGCTGGATGCACTTCTTGCAGGTGTTGTTGTCAGGGACACCGGAGGGCTCCCTGACTTCCCACGTCCTGCAAGAGGAGCAATGCAACATCCTGCCTGACATTCTCTCTACTCTAAACAATCTGAACAAAAAAACTTACCGGAACCTACCCTGGCCTTTGCCTGTTCTCGCGGAAGCCTGTTGAGCCAAAGCCGTCCCACTCTGACTCAGTCCACTCCGATGATGGCCGCTACAACGATGGCCGCTGTATATGGTGGTCTGCTTTTTAAACCTTGGCACGCTACATCACACGCCTGCGCAGTGCAGACCATTCTCCCCGAGCAGTGTTTAAAAAATGATTTTTTCTACCCAAATTCTTCCACTCTCTTCTTCAGCTGCTTGCTTCGACTGAAAGCAGCTCTCTCGACATGAAAACAACAGCGTTGCTAGATCGTCGTGAGAATACGGTGAGATGCCGATTTCACCAGACTGCAACTTGCAAGCATTTAGTGCGGGGCCCTCGAAAATGCTGGGCCCGTAGCATATACTACTTTTGTTACTAGGTTAATCCGGCACTATCAGCTAAAGGCTATACAGTATCGGGATCCGAATCACGGCACCAAATGTGGAATTAAGTCAAATCAGACACTGTATAATTTCAATCAACCATTTCTTCTTTATTACAACTTCAGCCGGCGAGAGATCCGAGATTTACAGTGGGCAAGACTCAACCTCTTACCAACTGGACCTTCCCAGGATCTCTGATAATACTACAGATACAGCTTATTTTATAGTCATTCTGGACAAGGTCACTCATTGTGATTACAACATCTTTAACCGTCATGCTGAATCAGTTCCCTGTTATCAGTGCCCCTCAAGGTTACTATTAAGACAACAGTTTATTGTACTAGACAGCGATTCTACCCAGTAGTCACCTGACACAGAAGTCACCTGACCTAATCACACATCAGAAATAAATTTAGACAGTTCAGACAGTTTCAACTACAAGTTAGTTATAAAACAGGAACAAGCTTAAACCTCCAGGACAACATATTTCATTGCAGTTACAAGTAATTGACAGTCAGTCAGTCAGTCAGTGGGTGCCATCCGGAATGCAGGGTTGGCAGCTATGCACCTCCATCTTCTTTGATCTTGCGACAGCACCGAGTACAGCCTCCCCTCCAGTTTGTTCTCGATGGCTGCCTTGACACCGCCTGCCACCGCCCCACCGAACCCAAGCCCGAGGCCGTGTCGGCCTCCAGCCGCGGCCGCTTCTTCGAGCTCGGCCCTTCCTTCGGCGGAGGCCTCGGGCAGGTCCAGGCACACAGTGCAACGCCCAAGTTCATCATGTCTCTTCTAATTATGTGCATAGCATACGATTCGTGGACACGTGGTGAGGCTTTAATCTCTTCCACAGAAGATGGCCGTTGGCTCACAAGGAGCTCATCCGCCCTTTGTCAGGGCTTGTTTTTTTTTAGTCCTGCTGGTTGTCCTCACACTCTCCTCACCAGACTAAGTCCGGTGGGGGAACTGGCCCAAGTATGTGACAAGACACGTGTTATTTCGTTAATACTTAAAAAAGAATCAGCAAAACATTTATTAACTCTTTAACTTCATTAATACACTTCTTCATCAATAGCACACGCTCTCTAATCCAGGCGGCATCCCGGCGAATCTGTTCTGCACCTTCTCCATGGCCTCCACATCCTTCCTGTTTGCTCTGTTGTAAGTTATCCCTGGTGTGTTACCCCTGCTGTAAATTGGCTCCAGTGTGTTACTCTGTTGTAAATTGCCCCTTGTGCATGTCCTGTGGGGCTTATTCTATTGATGAAACTCCCTTGATTGTGTTCGTTTAAAAACTGTGGCTGCTTTTCTAATTGGTTAACTGCCCAGTGTCCAGTTTCAAATATCCTGGGTATATTCTGACTCCCTTTTTTAAAGGCAAGTGGCACTCATGACCTTTGGGAAAGTATGCACTGCTTGTGCTTTTAACTAAGTATGTTTGTTGAATATTCAGCTTTGTAGTTACTGTAATTTGAGGAACATGAATGTTTGGTTGAATTTTTTATTGTTTGTAAATAAATAATGAATATACCTATTAATGCAGTCAGCATTTCCTATCTCACTTGCCAGACCCACAAACCTGGTTCAACATTACAGTATATTACGGCTCTCTGTGGCTATAAATCTCACAGATTCATCTCCCTCTGGCAAAAGAAATTCTCTTCATCTTTGTTCTAAATGATGTCTTTTTTTCTGAGGCTGACTTAGACTGATCGGGATGGAACATCAATCTGGTTTCACTCTCTGCAGTTGCTGCCTGACCTGCTGAGCTTTTCCTTTTTTTCTGATTTTATTTCAGATTTCCAGCATCTGCAGTTTTTAAAAAAATCTATTTCTGGAAGAATTCATTTGAATCACTTACATGGCCTGGTGTGCTTGTGTGTTTGAATCTTAAATGGCCCTCTGGAGCAATTAGGGATGGGCAAGAAATGCTGGCATTACCATGTGCATCCACTTCCAGTGATTGCAAAAATAAAGTAAAATCCAAGAAGATTTTTGGGGAGAACTCCAGAGATATGAACAACCCAGACTGATTAAATATGCTCCAAATTCTCTTCTCAGGGTTCCTGCTCACTCCTGTCTATCTTTCTATCTATCTACCTTCACGGAACAGGTCCTTCCTGCCCAACAAGCTATGCCACCCAGTAACCCACCAATTTAGGGAGGGGAGGGAACGTCGACTCAGACCTTGAGAGGCCTGTGTCGACATTTTCATGCCTTTCTTTCTTTCTTTTCAAATCTTTTTATTATTATTATTATCCAAAATCAACACGAGTACATCGAAGTAAGCAACACTTACAATGTCTCAAGAAAGAGAAACATTATTTAAAGATTGAAAAAGTTTTGGTGATAATAAAAAACCCCTACTAAGCAAGAAAAAGTGGAGGGGAAACCCCATTAGGTGTTCAACCCCGGAGCCATGCGTCATACAAAAAGCTTCTAAAGATAAACATCAAACTGCCAGCAAGAAAAAAAAGTACCAAAAATTTACAATTAGATCGTGGAAGAAATCTATCAGTTAACTCAAATGATAATAACGAGCAAATGTACCTCATCTTTTCTCAAAATCAAATATAGGTTCAAATGTTTGACTTCTAATTTTCTCCAAACTAAGACAAAGCATTGCTTGAGAGAATCCCTAAAAAAAACTTTAAATTCGGTTATAAGATGCTATAATAAAGCAGAAAAAGAGTTAATAGCATATTTAACCCAACTAAATTTTCAAAAATACCAATTAATAATATCATAAGTAATTGAACCCTCCCCTAAGTATATATATGTTAAAAGAACCCCCATTAGTAGGAAAAACTACCAATTAGTTAATTAAGAAAGAAACAAATAAAAACATCAGACCAGATATTAGGTTTTCATGCCTTACAAGGCGCAGATTAGAAGTCTGTGTGGGGCGCCACTCCTCACACAGATACTAGAGCAATGTGTGGTTAAGTGCCTTGCTCAAGGACACAAACATGCTGCCACAGCTGAGGCGCGAACTGGCGACCTTCAGATCACTAGACGAACACCTTAACCACTTGGCCATGTGCCCAACACACTGATTTAACTGTAGCCTAATCACAGGACAACTTACCATGGCCAATCACCCTTTTAACTTCCTTGGACTATGAGAGAAAACTGGAGTACCTGGGTGAAACCCATGCTGCCTTACGGGGAGTCTCCTTACAGGCGGTGTCAGAATTGAACTTCGAACTCCAATGCTCCGGGCTGTAATAATGTTGTGCTAACCATCTTATTTTGTGATGCGACCTCTGATTTGAATGGTCAGGTGCATGAATACGGGGTGGAAAGTGAGAAGAACCTGGGTTGCATCTGGTGGGTGCAACTGGACAAGGAGAAGTTCCTGATGGGGGACGATTGGTTCTGCCGCTACGTGATGGTACAGACGCCTTTGGGAGAGAGCCTCGTCTTCCCCTGCTACAGATGGTTGTGTGACAATGACAGTGTCTCTCTCCGGGAAGGATCAGGTGAGACTGCGGGAGAAGGGTTGGGGAGGTGGCGAGGGATCAGCAATGGATACCACTTTATACTACAGGGAACAGCAGCCCTGTGTAGGCTACAGTTAGACCATGCGCACGTTATATCGGCTTCTGTAAGTACGAAATGCCAAACATGCCTGTGAATTTGATCCTGTAATCTCTTCTCACCACAGCTAAGCGACCCATTGATGACACATTACCCGTCTTTCAGTTGCATCGTCAGAGGGAGCTCGAGGACAGACAGAAGCTGTACAGGTAATGGTGGCTGGCAGCTCGCCTGGAGTCCTGGGAAGTTGAAGCAGCCAGATTTGTTCCCAGTGATTCCTTACCTAGGGAGGCAAATCCCAGACTCCACATTTCTAGCTCCTTTCCATCATGGCGTTAAGGTTCTGTGGGGATATATCAGAGGATTTTATTCCCTAATCCCACAGGAGCCTGACCTGTTATGTGCTTGGAATCCCTGTCCAGTTAAGCAGGGATCCCTTACTTTCAGATTAGAAGGAAAAGGGGAGAAGGCAGGAGACTGGGGCTGAGGGGGAAAATGGATCAGCCACGATGAAATAGTGGAGCAGACCTGTTGGGCCAAATAGCCTAATTCTGCTCCAATACCTGTTGGTCTAAAATGCATTTAACTTCTATTTTTATAAAGTTTTTAATTATTTGTTGTGGTTCATGTATTTTGAATTGTTTAATATTAAAATAGTAAGAACAATTTGAATAGTTTTTTAAAGAATCAGTGATTTAGAGTCAGATTTATTATCACGGACTAATATGATGTGAAGTTTGCAGCAGCAGTACAGTGCAAAGGTGTAAAAAGCATGAAACTATTTGCCAGGGAAATGGGACTAGCTTTGATAGACATCTTGTTGTTGGGTATGGAATGATGCATGTCTGGATGGTACCCGAAACAAAACAAATTCACTGTACCTCAGTATATGTGACTACTGATCTATTGGTATTGCAGTCAGGTGACTTCAGCAATTATTATGGCAGCAGAAGGATCAAAACCCAGGAGTAAAAATAGGATGAGTAGAAAACTGGTACCATGGTGGACAGAGGAATGTTGTCAGGCTGTAAAAAACAGAAATAGAGCATTCAGGCTAGTTAAAAGAACCCATAATATGCAGCATTTGATTCAATATAAGAAGGCACAGGCAATGGTGAGAAGAACTATATGTCAAGCTAAAACGGCAAGTTGGAGGAGTTTTTGCAACAAAATAGGAAGAACAACACTTGTGGGAGAGATATGGGGAATGATTAAGAGGATGGGGGGAGATAGAAGGGAATGGGAATATCCAGTAATGATATCTGAGGAGGAAATAGGAGTCTCCAGTAGGGATAAGGCTGAGATCATGGCCAAATCCTTTTCACAGATACACAGTTCAGAAAATTTGTCTGAAGAAGGGAGAAGGAGAAGGGAAAGAACAATGAGTCAACACCCAGGTATGTTAAACAGGAGGGGGAAAAACTGATGATATAATTGATGATCCACTTACCTTGGCAGAAATGGTGAGAGCGATAAAGAGATCAAGACCAACCTCCCCAGGGAAAGATCTGATATGTTATGTTATACTAAAAAATCTAGGAGAAGGAGCGCTCTTGAAGTTGCTGCATTTTTATAACAGAGTGTGGGAGGAGGGCAGATTACCAAGTGCATGGAAAGAAGCAGTTGTAATTCCAAAAAGGAAACCTGGCAAGGATCTGTCAAAACCCACTAGCTACAGACCAATAGCATTAACTTCAAATATATGCAAGATAATGGAAAAGATGATAACAGAAAGGTTATCGTATGAGCTTGAGAAGAGGGGAATGCTGGCAAGTTATCAGAGTGGTTTTAGGAAGGGAAGGAATTCCATGGACTCAGTGATAAGGTTAGAGACTGAAATAAGAAAGGTCCAGGCAAATAAAGAATCAGTAGTTGCAGTGTTTTCTGAGATTGAAAAAGCCTATGATATGATGTGGAAGGGAAGATTATTAATTAAACTGCACAAGATGGGGGTTGGTGGGAGAGTTTTTAATTGGATTAAAGATTTTTGTTTGGTAGAAAAATTCAAGTTCGGATTGGATCAGAATTATCAAAACAGTACATAGTGGGAAATGGCACACCTCAAGGTAGTGTGATTAGCCCCTTACTTTTCATCATTATGATCAATGATATTTTCACAAAGCTACCAATGGATTTAGGTAGGTCACTGTTTGCTGATGATGGGGCCTTGTGGAAAAGAGGCAGGGACATGGAGCATATAATCAGGAAACTACAAGAAGCAATTGATGAAGTTGTGGAGTGGGGTTCTGACTGGGGATGTAGATTTTCAGTCAAAAAAACTCAAACTGTATCTTTCACCAGGAAAAGAATTGAAGTAGGGAAGAAGTTAAGGATGTATGGGATTGAATTAGAAAGGGTTGCATCATTTAAATTTTTGGGAGTTATATTTGATTCACGATTACCATGGGCTAACCATATCAGGAAAGTTGAGGAGAAATGTAAAAAAGTAATAAAGGTAATGAGATGTTTGACTGGTAGGGAATGGGGAGCAAGTTGTTCAGTGTTGAAGAGAATGTATGTGGCTTTAGTAAGATCTGTATTGGATTATGGAAATATAGTATATGGATCAGCAGCTAGGTCTCTTATAAAGAAACTGGATGTGATTCAGGCGCAGGCTTTGACAGTGTGCAGTGGGGCTTTTAAAACATCTCCAGTGTCAGCCCTACAGGTAGAAATGGGAATAATGCCTTTGGAACTAAGAAGGATGCAACTGATGGCAAACTACTGGGCTAACTTGCAGGGGCACAATGATTCTCACCCTACTAAAGGAGTGTTGCAGGAGTGCTGGGAAAATGGGCGGTTTCAGAGGGATACCTTTAGTCGGGTAGGGAATGATATCGCGAAAGAATGTGGAGTATTTGATCTGAGGATAAGTCCTTCAGTAGTTTATCCGGTTGTAGCTCCATGGAAGCTTGTATGGCCTGACATAGACTGGCATTTGATAGAGGTAAAAAGGAAAGAAAGTTATAAAACAGATTTGGTAAATGCATTTAACTGTCATGTGATGGAAAAGTATAGTGATTATACTCAGATTTATATGGATGGTGCTAAGAGACCTGTAACAGGAGTGACAGGGTTTACTAGCAAAAGAAATTGGAATCAGCAGGAGAACATCTAATAAGTTAGGGGTGTTTACAGTGGAGATGCTGGCAGTGTTGGTTGCGTTGCAATGGGTGCAGAAAGCTAGACAAGCCAAAGCATTGATATGTTCAGATTCATCCTCAGTTCTAGCAAGTTTAAGGTCTTTTCACTCAAACATTTGGCAAGATGAAGTCCTTCAGTCAGTCACAAGAATTGCAAATCAGGGAGGTCAGGTAAAATTTCGATGGGTTCCAGCACATGTAGGGGTGAAGGGGAATGAGAGGGTGGATGAGTTGGCAAAGAGGGCATTAAAGAATGAAAATATAGAAATGCACATTAGTATCAGTAAAGCAGAGGTTAAGTGCATAATCAGAGAAAAAATCAACCAAATGTGGCAAGAAAGATGGGACAGGGAGGGAAAAAGGAGGCATTTGTATCAAATACAAAAGAGTGTTGTGGATACAGAAGAGAGGAAACTGTGTGGACTAGGTTAAGGCTGGGGCATTGTGCATTTAACAAAACATTGAAAATGATAGGGAGACACCAGACAGGATTGTGTGAGGAATGTCAGGAAGAGGAGTCAGTAGAACATGTAGTTCTGAGTTGCAGGAAGTATGGAATACAGAGAGAAATGATGAGAATTAATCTAAGGGAATTGTGGGTGCAGGAATTCACATTAAAAGGGTTGCTGGGCATGGGTGAGAGAACGCAGGTTAGGGTATTTTTAGCTTTCTTAAGGGGTACAGGGGCTTTTTATAGGATATGATGGATAAACAGGAATAGGGTACTAGGATGGCCAAAGATGGGAGGATAAAGTGTAGGTTAGGTTGTGTGTGTGTGTGTGTGTGTGGATGGATGTGTGATTGGGTGAAGGGATTTAGAATGTAAGTCTATTACACACTCCGGAGCAGAAGGTGGTGGTAATGCACCACTAAGCTGGGTGCCAACCACCGTAAAACAAGATGGAGAGAGAGAGAGTATTGTAGGGCTAGTATCTACTCAGTGGGCTGATAATGTAAATAGTGGGCAGAATCTTTTATAATTTTTTTTTTAAATACTGGCCTATTTGATGGCCAACATCGCTACTAATTGATGAATTGAATAGTCATAATAGTAATAATGAAACTCTTAAAAAGGTCTGAGAGAGGGTAGCCCTTACATAAGAACATAAGAAAGAGGAGCAGGAGTAGGCCATCTCGCCCGTGGAGCCTGCTCCGCCATTAAATAAGATCATGGCCAACCTGGCCATGGACTCATCTCCACCTACCTGCCTTTTCCCCGTAATCCTTAATTCCCCTACAATGCAAAAAGCTATCCAACCTTGCCTTAAGTAGCCTCTACTGCTTCATTGGGTAGAGAATTCCACATGAACTCTGACTCTCTGACTCTCAGTATGGATTTACCGGTTTGGGTCTCCAGAGGGGGGAATAATCTCCTGAATTTGGGATAAGGATCCTTCCCAGTGAGTGAGGGTCAGGACGTCCACAACCACTACCCGCAGTGTGCCGACGCAGCCCGCTTTGTGTTGTGCAGGTGGAAGGTTTGGAAGGCTGGCGTCAGCAAGTGCATTGCCGCTGAAACCGAGGACGACCTCCACCCGGATGTCAAGTTCGATGACGACAAGCGTGCCGACTTTGAGAACTCCTTGCGATTAGCGTGAGTTCAGCGTTCGCTCTGAGTCGTTCCTTAAAGTGCGGTTGAAGCAGTATGGGACTGGGAATGCGGGAATGGAGAGCCCCTCCTCCAGGATTCTATTCATTTATTTATTCTATTTAGAGATAGAGGGCGGTAACAGGCCCTTCTCGCCCACTGCTCAGTTACACCTACACGTATGTGACCAATGAACCTACTCAACCACACGTCTTTCTCAATGTGGGAGGGAATTGGAGTATCCGGAGGAAACCCATGCGGTCACAGGGAAATGTGCAGACTCCTTACAGACAGCGGTGCGAATTGAGCCTGGATCACTGGCACTGTAAAGCGCTACGCTGCTACCACGCCATTGTCATGCTGTACACTGACAGACGACTGGACCAAGGTGCAGAGAAACGACAGACTCCCATGTAGAGACAGAAACCTAGTTCACTCATAGGGATTCCAACAGAAAGTCGGTGGCTCGACTGAGCAACACCGTGAGACAAATCATTCACTTGTCACGAGGACCCCGTGATCGGCACTAATTGGGAGCCCCCTTTAAATAATCACAGTATGCAGAAAACCGGAGCCAGTCAAACAGATTAAATAGAAACAGGGCTCAGCGACACTAAATAAGATAACAATTAACAAATACGGGTGCACAGGCCAAAGGACTCACAGCAACCATGCCTCCTGGGTCACTGGAGTTGGTTCTACTCGCTGTACTTCTGTGCTGCCCGTGAAGGGAGTATCAGTAATAAGGGTGCACGATGGTGCAGCGATTACTTAACAGCGCCAGCGATCGGTGACGGGGGTTCATTTCCCGCAGCTGTCTGTAAGGAATTTGTATGTTCTCCCCGTGACTGTGTGGGATTCCTCTGGGTCCTCTGATTTCCTCCACTGTTCTGTAGAATTAGGATTACTAAGCTGTGGGCATGCTATGTTGGTAACACTTGCAGGCTGCCACCATCATAATCCTCGCTGATCTGATTTGACGTAAATGACGCATTTCACTGTACATAGAATATAGAAAACCTACAGCACAATCCAGGCCCTTCAGCCCACAAAGTTGTGCTGAAAATGTCCCTACCTTAGAAATTACTGGGCTTACCTATAGCCTTCTAATTTACGAAACTCCATGTACCTAACTAAATGTCTTAAAAGACCCTGTTGTATCCGCCTCCACCATCGTTGCCACAACCCAATCCACACACTCACCACTCTCTGAGTAAAAAACTTACCCCTGATATCTCCTCTGTACCTGCTCCCCAGCACCTTAAACCTGTGTCCTCTTGTGGCAACCATTTCAGCCCTGGGAAAAAGCCTCTGACTATCCACACAATCAATGCCTCTTATCATCTTACACACCTCTATCAGGTCACCTCTCATCCTTCATCGCTTCAAGGAGAAAAGGCCAAGTTCACTCCACCTATTCTCATAAGGCATGCTCCCCAATCCAGGCAACATCCTTGTAAATCTCCTCTGCACTCTTTCTATGGCTTCCACATCCTTTCTGTAGTGAGGCGACCAGAACTGAGCACAGTACTCCAAGTGGGGTCTGACCAGGGTCCTATATAGCTGCAACATTACCTCTTGGCTCCTAAATTCAATTCCACAATTGATGAAACCCAATACACCGTATGCCTTCTTAACCACAGAGTCAACCTGCGCAGCTGCTTTGAGTGTCCTATGGACTCGGACCCAAGATCCCTGTGATCCTCCACACTGCCAAGAGTCTTACCATTAATACTATATTCTGCCATGATATTTGACCTACCAAAATGAACCACTTCACACTTATCTGGGTTGAACTCCATCTGCCACTTCTCGGCCCAGTTTTGCATCCTATCAATGTCCCGCTGTAACCTCTGACAGCCCTCCACACTATCCACAACACCTCCAATCTTTGTGTCATCAGCAAACTTACTAACCCATCCCTCCACTTCCTCATCTGGGTCATTTATAAAAATCACAAAGAGTAAGGGTCCCAGAACAGATCCCTGAGGCACCCCACTGGTGACCAGCTTCCATGCAGAATATGACCCTTCTAAAGCCATTCTTAGCCTTCTGTGGGCTAGCCAGTTCTGGATCCACAAAGCAATATCCCCTTGGATCCCATGCCTCTTTTCTTTCTCAATAAGCCTTGACTGGGGTACCTTATCAAATGCCTTGCTGAAATCCATATACACTACATCTACTGCTCTTCCTTCATCAATGTGTTTAGTCACAAACTCAAAAATTTCAATCAGGCTCTTAAGGCATCAGCTGCCCTTGACAAAGCCTTGCTGACTACTCCTAATCACATTATACCTCTCCAAATGTTCATCAATCCTACCTCTCAGGATCTTCTCCAGCAACTTATCAACCACTGAGGTAAGAGTCACTGGTCTATAATTTCCTGGGCTATCTCTGCTACCTTTCTGGAATAAAGGAACAACATCTGCAACCACCCCCCCCCCAGTCTTCCCAATGGGAACCTCTCCCGTCCCCATTGATGATGCAAAGATCATCGCCAGAGGCTCAGCAATCTCTTCCCTGGCCTCCTACAGTAGCCTGGGGTACATCTCATACGGTCCTGGCGACTTATCCAGCTTGATGCTTTCCAAAAGCTCCAGCACATCCTCTTTTTTAATATCTACATGCTCAAGCTTTTCAGTCTGCTGAAAGTCATCACTACAATCACCAAGATCCTTTTCCATACTGAATACTGAAGTAAAGTATTCATTAAGTACCTCTGTTATTTCCTCCGGTTCCATACACACTTTCCCACTGTCACACTTGATAGGTCCTATTCTTTCACGTCTTATCCTCTTGCTCTTCACATACTTGTAGAACGCCTTGGGGTTTTCCTTAACCCTGCCCGCCAAGGCCTTCTCATGGTCCCTTCTGGCTCTCCTAATATCCTTCTTAAGCTCCTTCCTATTAGCCTTATAATCTTCTAGATCTCTAACATTACCGAGCTCTCTGAACCTTTTGTAAGCTTTTCTTTTCTTCTTGACTAGATTTATTACAGCCTTTGTACACCGTGGTTCCTGTACCCTACCATAACTTCCCTGTCTCATCGGAACGTACATATGCAGAACTCCACATAAGTATCCCCTGAACATTTGCCACATTTCTTCTGTACTTTTCCCTGAGAATATCTGTTTCCAATTTAAGCCTCCAATTTCCTGCCTGATAGCTTCATAATTCCCCTTACTCCAATTAAATGCTTTTCTAACTTATCTGTTCCTATCTCTCCAACGTTATTGTAAAGGAGACAAAATTATGATCACTATCTCCAAAATGCTCTCCCACTGAGAGATCTGACACCTGACCAGGTTCATTTCCCAGTACCAGATCAAGTACAGTCTCTCCTCTTGTAGGCTTATCTACATATTGTGTCAAGAAACCTTCCTGAACACACCTGACAAACTTCACCCCATCTAAACCCCTCGCTCTAGGGAGATGCCAATCAATATTTGTGAAATTAAAATCTTCCATCACGACAACTCTGTTATTATTACGCCTTTCCAGGATCTGCTTCCCTTTCTGCTCCTCGATACCCTTGTTACTATTGGGTGGCGTATAAAAAACACCCAGTAGAGTTATTGTACATTTCAATATTCTTATGACGAATAAAGCTGAGGTCCTCTCTCAGCTGAAAGGATTGATTCTGGGATCTGGGATTTTGGGGAAGAGAGGGCAAGACCTGGCTGTGACCAGTGAGGAAGCTGGAGAGGGAGAACAGAGATCCTGGGATGAGTGATACACCTGCTGCCTGCACCTTCTCCCGCAACACCAGTCACGGCCCCAAGCGGTCCTTCCAGGTGAGACAACACTACACCTGCGAGTCTATCGGGGTCATCAAATGTATCCATTTCTCCCCATGTGTGGCCTCCTCTACATCGGTGAGACCCATCACACGTTGGGAGCTACCTCTACCTGTTGCAAAAACCAGCATCATCCAGTGCCCACCCATTTCAATTCAACTTCCCATTCCCATTCTAGCATGTCTGTCCATGGCCTCCTCTACTGCCATGGCTAGGCCAACCTCAGGTTGGAGGAGCAACACCTCATATTCTGCTTGGGTGGCATGAACATTGATTTCTCTAAATTCTGGTCATACTCCCCCTCTGCTCATTGTAACTTCCTCCATTCCCCATCCTGGTTTCCCTCTCACCCCATTTCTTCAGCTCACCTGTCCATCACCTTTCTCTTAAAGCATGCCCTCTAGAGTTTGACATTTCTACCCTGGGAAAAAGATTCTGACTGTCTATGCTCTCTATGCTTCTCATAATCTTGTAAGCATCCATCAGGTCTCCCCTCAACCTCTGCTCCTACAGAGAAAACCGACACAAGTTTGTCCAACCACTCCTTATAGCACATATCCTCTAATCCAGGCGACATCTTGGAAAATAACTTCTACACCTTCTATAAAGCCTCCATATCCTTCATGTAAGAGGGCATCTCCTTCCCTTCCTGCAATTGTTCACTGTTCTCTCCTACCAAATTTCTTCTTCAGCAATTTACTTCCTCCACCTATCACCTGTTAGCATCTTACAACATCCACTGCCCACCCACCCACCTTCTCCCTCACCTGGTCTCACTTATCACCTGCCAACTTGTATTCCTTCTCCTTCCCACCTCCCCCACCTTCTTATTCTGGCTTCTACCCCCTTTCCTCTCCAGTCCTGGTGAAGGTTCTCAGCCTGAAATGCTAACTATTCATTCCCCTCCATGGATAGTGCCTGACCTGCTGAGTTTCTCCTTTGTGTGTGTTGCACAGTGATCCCAGGATTAGCCAAGAGGGAGGTTATTGTCCCTGGGAGTACGAATAGTTGGGGAAAACTGGCCTATTGTGGGATTTCCGTAATTTCCACCGGATCACAAATCAGGGAACATTTTTGACATTAACAATGTTCAGAAGGATTTGATGTACAGAGGACTCCTAGGTTGCATGTATGTATAGTTTCCTGCATAGAGAGGCAATGAAGGTGAACGGCATGCTTTCCTACATTAGTTGGAGCATTGAATGGAAGAACAAGGAAGCCATTTTACGGCTGTATAAAACTTTGGTTAAGCTACCCTTGGGGTATTGTGTGCAGTTCTGGTTGCCCCGTTAGAAGGAGGATGTGGAGGCTTTGGTGAGGGTGCAGAAGAAGTTTTCCAGGATGCCACCTGGGTTATAGGATATGAGCCATAAGGAGAGATTGGACAAACTTGGGTTTCCTCTGGAACATCAGAAGCTGATGGAAATTTACAAAAATGATGAGATGGGGTAGACAGTCAGAAGTTTTACCCAATGTCAAAATGTTAAATACTAGAGGTGAGAGGAGGAAAGGGTAAAGATACATGGGGCAAGATTCAAGGTGAGAGTGGGGAGATCGAAAAGAGATCTAAGAGGGCACTTCTTTACACGTAGGACAGTGAGTGCCTGGAATGAGCTGCCAGAGGAAGTGGTCAAGCAGGGTACCATTGCAGTGTTTAAGTGGCATTTGAATGTGTACATGGAGGGGAGGGGCTTGGTAGATTACGGTACAAACTCAGGCAAGTGGGACTAGCAGGGAAAATACTGGGGTCAGCATGGAGTGTTAGGCTGAATGGCCCTGTTTCCGGGCTGTGTTACTCTGTGACACAAAAGCAAGATATTCTTTTATACAGAGTTGTGGGTGCCTGGAATGGAGTACCTGGGGCAGATAGTGACGTTCAAAAGTGTATTAGACACATGAATGTGCAGGGAATGGAGGAATCTGGATCAGGTGCAGGCAGAAGAGATTTAATTTAATTTGGAATTGTGTTGGAGGACACCCGGTTAGAACAGGCACGAGGAGGAATTTCTTCAGTCAGAGGGTGGAGAATCTGTGGAATTCCTTGCTACAGATGGCTGTAGAGGCCAAGTCATTGGGTTTATTTAAAGACATGAGAAAATGTGCAGGAGCTGGAGATCCAGAGCAACACACAAAAGGTGCAGGAGGAGCTCAGCAGATCAGAAAGCATTTATGGAAAAGAGTAAACAGTCAGCGTTTCAGGCCAAGACCTTCTTCAGGACTATTTAAAGCAGAGTTTAATAGGGTCTTGGTTCGCAAGGGTGTCAAAGGTTAAAGGGAGAAGGTAGGAGAATGGGGTTGAGAGGGAAAATAAATCTGCCATGATCAAATGACAGAGTAGACTCGATAGGCTGAATGGTCTCACTCTGCTCATATATCTGATGGACATTATGAGGCGAAGAGCCTATTCCTACTCTGTACTGTTCCATGTACTATATTCTACACTCTTCGATATCTCTTCTCAGTTTAGGGGAACTGTTTCTGAAGAAGCTTGTGAATATGTTCGAAAGCCCATGGGACAGTCTGGAAAGCTTTCAGAGGATATTCTGGAGAGTCAAGAGTGCCATAGGAGGTAAGAATTTAGTAAATTGTGCACCAATTAGCACAACATCCAGGGTCTGGGAATCCTACAGGTTTATGCCAAGGTCAGGAAGTTGGGATTTCTGCCCACAGTGGTAAGGTTGCCAGGTGAATTGTCCATACAATTCCATCCCAGCTCTTGTACATTTAGCTGGAGTGCTGTCACAGGAAAGCAGCATTCACGATCAAACACCCCACCATCCGGACCATGCTCTCTCCTCACTACTACCATCAGACAGGAAGCACAGAAGCCCTAGGTCCCACACCACCAGATTCAAGAATAGTTATTACCCTTCAACCATCAGACTCCTGAACAGCATGAACCCACCTGAACTCTGAACTGAATCCACAACCTGTCGATTCACTTTCTAAAACTCTGAAACTCATGATCTCAGTATTTTTTTTAATTTTCATATTTTTTACACATTGATTGTCAACCTTTGTATGTAATTTTTCAAAAATTCTATTGTATTTCTTTATTTTCTGTAAATGCCACAAGAAAGTAAATCTCTATGTGGTATATGGTAATATGTACTTTGACAAGAAATTTACTTTGACTTAGGGTTCCTAGAAACACTTTATTAGAACTCCAAATCCACTATTCTTTCCCCTCATATTTTTTATGATATAGAAGGATTTGGCCATTTGATCTATTCAGTCAGTTCTCACTGCGATCACTTCAACCACCACCACCAAAAATCCCTGTTCGCTATCCCCTCACACCCACCTGTGCCCCGTACAATTTACAGCCACCAATTGATCCACCAACTCGCCACAACTTTTGAACCTGAGATAAAACTGGAGACCCCACGCGAAGGGGGTCTCACACAGACAGACACACGGACAGCAATGGAGGGCAGAATCGAACCCTGGTTCTTGGAACTGTGAGCCCGTAGCTCTACCCACTGTGCTGCAGTTCCACCCCAGATTCTCAGCTCTGCACTACCCTTTTGTTCTGTCTCAGCCTTCTGTCGACTGGTTACCCACCACACCCCCACCACCCCCACCCAACTCCCTATCCTCTTCTTCCTTCTGCCTTACAAACTCTCCCTGATAATATCAGGGCTGTAGGGAAAGGACCCTGACTTTTCCTTCAACCTCTGGATTTTTCCTGTTTCCCTCAGAATCTCTCCCCTTATCTGACAGCTGATCATAGAGCCATCTATCTGTAGGCCTCTAACCTCACTGGATATTAGAAACATAGAACAGCACAGTCTGGGCTCTTCACTGCATGTTTCATGCCTTAGTCTGACCACCAGGGGGCGTTGGAGTCCTCCAGGCTCTGACGACCCTTCTCCCCAATTAGTAGTTGATTATTATCATCTGTGTCTTGTTTTAGTTATCAGTGCACCCGTGCCTTGTTTTGTTTGTCTATTTAAGTTCCCTCTGTTTTGTTCATTTTTGCTCTGCCTTCAGTTTACCTACCCTGGTGAGGAGTGCTTCTCGAGTCATAGCCTGTGCTCCCTACTGACAAATCAACAAGTGAGGATTCCATCCTCATCTCTAGTCTCCTCTGGACTTGGGTCCACTGGTCTAAGTCTTTCATGGTTGACCACTGGTTAAGATGTGAAACTTCACTATTAGAGCGCTGGTGCAAACTCAGCTTGACACCCACCCCCGTTACTTCACGATGTTGCACTGACCTTTGACAATGCTCCTCAATTATTCTAACCCTTCCCTCATACACAGCCCATAAAGTGTGGTCACATGGTCTCTTGGAAGAGTTGTTTGGGGGAAACTGGTATTGACAACCTCAAAACCGTGCATCAGGAACACACTGAGACACTGTGGGCATGCCTGAGGAGTACATCACTTCAACATCTGCCCAACACCTCTGCCCCATGTGTGGGAACGGTTCCCACATTGCCCTCATCCTGACCCTTTACACGGAGAGCAGCCGAGAAGGAAATAAGGGAGTGTTGGGCCTGAATGGGTGGAGACGATGTTCTATATTGCAGCAAATCATCCTGTGATGTCACTGGAGTGGTTTGGTGCGGTCTTTTATTGATTCTATTATGGCTATCACTCTATTAAGGATTTCTTGAAACTACCAGCAAGTAAATGAATCTCAGGCTTGCATATGGTGACATACAAGTACATTGATAATAAATTTACTTTGAACTTTGAATGATTTGGTACAGACAGGGTGAATGCACAAAGCTATCCCCCAGTGTTGGCAAATCAAGAACTGGAGGCATAAGTTGAAGGTGAGAGGTGGACAGATTAATAGTGACCAGAGAAACAACTTTGTTTCCCAGAGGTTGAGCCATATATGGAATGAGTTGCCAGAGAAAGAGGTAGAGGCAAGTACATTAACAACAGTTAAAAATAAATGTGTGTGTATGAGAAATGGAATTGTAATTGGTTTATTATTGTCAAATGTACTAATCTATAATTAGAAGCTTGCTTGGCATACTGTCCATACAGACCAAATAGTTACACAGTGTATTGAGGTAGAACAAGGTAAAACAATAACAGTGCAGAATAAAGTGTAACAGCTACAGAGAGAGTGCAGTGCAGGTAGACAATGAGGGTACAGACTGGGAGCTCGAAAGTCCAACTTATTGTCAGCTTGAGGGGGATATGAACCAAATGTGGGCAAATGGATCTTAGATGGGAATTGTGGTCAACATGGACCTGATGGGCCAAATGGCCTGTTTCCCTGCTGTATGGCTATGAGTGTGTGATGTCACAGGAAGTGAGGTTTCAGTATGAATGGGGAGAGAAGCCCCCATTTTGGTCCCACCATTTAATAACATCACCCCTGATCACATTGTAAAGTCAACTCTTACACCCAGTAGCCTTCATCCATTTGCTTTATCAAATATCTCCCTTCAACCTTTTCAAACATTCCTATTGCCCCCACCCTTTCAGGAAGAAACTTTGAACCCTCTGTCAGAAAGAGTTCAGTTTCTTTGTTTCTTCCTCTCTGGCTCTCTCTGCCTTCCCATGTCTCTCTGTCTCTCTCTCTGTCTCTGGAGAGGAGGTGGAAGATGCCAGAATAGAAAAGGTGGGGAGGGGGAGGGGAAGAAGGATTATCTAGAAAATGAGACATGAAGTCAGGTGGGTGGGAAAGGTAAAGGGGTGAAGAAGAAGGAATCTGATAAGAGAGGAGAATGGACCCTTGGAGAAAGGGAAGGAGAAAGGCACCAGGAGAGGTGTTAGGCAGGTGAGGAGAAGCGGCAAGAGGCCAGAGTGAGGAATAGAAGAATAATGTTTTATTCTTCATCTTGTTGTGAGTTTTCCCTTGAACTACCTCAATACACTGAGGCAGTGAAATGATCTGTGTGGATGGAATACAAATCAGACATTTCACTATACCTCAGTACATGTGGCAGTTAGAGACCAATTTGCCAACTTAGTGATATCAAATCTTGCAATCTTTCACTGTTCAGGTAACATGTTCTCTTTAAATTTTGCCCCTGTCAAATTTGAACATTATACCTCATTGTTAGATCTTTGGCCACTCACGTAAGCTACCTATATTTTGTTGTAGCCTCAGACATCCTCTTCCTGGCTTCCACAAAGGCAAGGTGGTGGGTTCTGGTACAACAGTCTGTGGGTGGAACTCAGTGATTCAGGTAGCAGCTGTGGCGGGAAATGGACTCTCAACATTTTGGACCAAGACCCCATTTTGGACAGCATGTGTCTCAACTTGAAACATTGACTGTCCATTCCCTCCCCCCACCCAACAGACTGTCCAATCTCCCCACCACGCTCCTTGGCATCATCAGTACATTCAATAACACTGCCTTTGGAGATTTTGTACATAAATTGCGAAGGATGCTACACAAAGAGGCTAACGGGAACTTTTTCATGGACCTCGAAGGAAATAAGAAAGTTTGAAGATCAAAATACATATATGTCACCGTATACAGTACTAACCTGAGACTCAACTTTTTGTAGACGTTTACAGTATAAGAAATAAATACCATAGAATCAGTGAAAAACTACACACAAGTAGCTTGCAGATGTTTCGTCACCAGTCAATGTGACTTACTCCGTGGGCAGTTGTTGGTGTTTCTCTCTGGGAGTCCTTGCTCGCTTGCCTCCTCTCCCGTTCACTTGCCTCAGTCCTGATTGACTACTCCTTCAGTTAACCTTTGAATTCTATTGGCTCACATTTCTTTGGCTCTTAGGGTTCGTAGATGGTGTCTATTTCAAACATCTGCAAGCTAATTGCCAAGCTCAGTGAACACCGCAACGTCAAACACCTCAAACCGAACTACCAATATTCACCACCATCCTAAAGTGCACACAGAAGCAAACAAACGGCAACAAACAGCTCACCAATGAGCAAGGAAGGGCAAAGGGTGCTTCGCCATCTCTATGTTCTTTTAAGGTCACAGAAAAACTTAGTAGAAGGCATTTTTCTACAGGAGATCATTACTCATGTGATGAATTTCTTCTTATCTCTCCTTCCTTCTCTATCCTTCCCCCCCCCCCCCCACCCATTTCCGTTATCTACCAGTCTACGTGGCGAAACACTGGAAGGAAGACTGGTTCTTTGGGTACCAGTTCAAAAATGGTTGCAATCCCTGCTTGATCGAGAGGTGCACGGAGATCCCAAAGAAATTCCCTGTGACAGACACCATGGTCAACCAGTTCCTCGGATGCTCTACACTGGCACAGGAAATGAAGGTGCGTGCATGTGGCTGGTACTTACTGCATTAGGGTCAAAGGACTACCAGGGTGGCACAATAGAGCAGTGGGTAGAGCTGCTACCTCACAATGTCAGAGATCTGGGTTCAATCCTGACCTCTGGGGTGTGTGTGTGTGTGTGTGTGTGTGTGTGCGTGTGTGTGTGTGTGTGTTTGTGTGTGGCGGAGGGGCAGGGTAGTGTTTGCATCATCTCCCTGTAAACGTGGTGTTTCTTTAGATTCCTCTCCCATCCCAACGATGTGCTGGCTCACAGGTTAATTGGCCAGCTTAGATATGGAGATCCCATTCCCAAGGTCAAACACAGAGTGAAGCTCTCTCTACAATGTCCCAGCACACTATCTCAGGGTCAGACACAGAGTGAAGCTCCCTCTACACTGTCCCATCACACACTCCCAGGGTCAGACACAGAGAGGAGCTGTGCTGACTGAGCTGGGAGAAATCGAGGCAAAACTACTGGATAAAGTTCGTGGAATACTTTGGAGGTGGCTCTAAAAGTCTCTTGAACAATCGAGTGAGTGACGGCGCTGGTGAAGAAACTCGGTGTGCAGTTTTACTGCCGGTTTGGGCTGGGTTTGTTGGCGGCTGCTAACTGCATAGCTCCCAGCTGCGGCCGCTGGCAACTCGCCAGGAAGCCGGTTCGCTCCAAAACCGGAGGCAAACGCCGTCGTTCCCCCCCATTGACAGCGGGGTAACGTTCCTCCTCCATTGTTTTTCCTGATTTTCGTCCGGTGTTGGTGCCGAAGCATCTGGAAGGACGTTTCGGCCTCTCCCGGCCTGGGTCTCTGCAAGTCCGACGGAGCCTTTCCTGGCGTCGAGCCAGCGAGGAACTGTCGACTGCAAACTTTCCCGGCCAGTTATTCGACTCGTTCCAGGACTTCTAACCGGCACCGCTGTAGGATTCTCGGACTGGAAAGAGCGCCAGCATGCCGGACCGGTCTCCAGGGAGTCGCGGGCCTTCGGGGAGTTACGCAAGGGCGGCTGCCTCCCCGGCCTCGGACAACGCCCTTTTTCGGTCGGTGAAGGTGGAACGTGGGGTGCAATGTATTTTGCGCCCTGGAATGACACTAGAAAAGTGTACGGAGGCAATGGAGGACCTTGTTGGGAAAGGTGGTATTCTGGCCACCGAGAAGGAGTTTGGAAAGGCGGTGTTTTATCTGGTGAATGAAGAGCTAGTGCACCGGGCCCTAAGCAGGGGAGTCACGGTAGACAACATCTTTTTACCTATGGAGCTGGTGACGGCCCCCACGCAACGTATCGTGCTTGGGCATGTTAAGCCTTTCATTCCAAATGAGGACTTGCTACCCCCACTGGCCCGTTTAGGGCAAGTAAGGTCGGAGATCACTGCCATCCGACACAAATTTAAGAGACGCACCCTCCGCACCGTAATCTCTTTCCGGCGTCAGGTATTCATGCAGCTGGAAAGGGAGGACGATGTTGAGGGCCGGTTTACTGTCCGGCATGAGGGAGTGGATTATCAGGTGTACTGGAGCTCCGAGCGCCCGCGGTGCCATGCGTGCAGGGGGGTGGGGCACTTTCGGAGGGACTGTCCTGCCGGCCGGAACCCGAGGGAGCCCATTTCGGGCACCAGTGCCCCAGCTACCTCTGCCCCTGATCCTACTCCTGCACGTGCATCTGCGCCTGCATCTGACCCTGCCCCCGCCCGTAATCCTGCCCCAGCCCCTCACCCTGCCCCTGCCCCTACCCCTACCTCTACTCCTACGGTTGGGTCGGTCCCTGCTCCTCTCCCTGTGGTTCGGGTGGGAGTCTGTGCGGAGTAAGAAGGCAAAGGGGAAATCCAAACACAGTAAGAAGCGGGCCTTTGAGGCTGCAGAGCTCACGCCCATTTCGCCTGAAGTGGAGCGTGGGGCTCGGGGAGGTGCGCTAGCAGACGGGGCGATGGAAACAGAGAGCGCCGCCCCATCGGTGAAGCCTGCACCTGTGTGCTCCTCCGGTGTGAAGAGGAGAAGGGAACGTTCCCGCAAGAGGGCAGGGGATGTAGATGCGGAGGAGTCCCAGGAAGGGGTGGGAATCCGGGTAGGGGTTGGTTCTAAACCTGAGTCCCCAGATGTAGCCACCAGTCCTGGGGAAGATGGTGTGGTTGTGCAAATAGCTTGTGATAGCCCTGTTTGCACCAATGAGGCAGCCCTGGAGGCCTCCACCCAGGACCTACAAGTCAGCGCCTCTCTGGAGGCCAGTGTACCGAATAATGTAAGAGGAGACGAGACAAAGCGCTCTCATTCTCAGCACCAGGCTGCTTGTGAATCCCTTGGACCAAAGGTGCCGGGTTCCCCTCTATGCCTGCCCCCTGGGGAGGGCGTTTTTCTGTGCACGTCGACCCCAGCAATTAATGACTTGCAGGGAGTCCCTGGGGATTGTCCCTCCACTGTCGCAAATGTGGATGAGGCTGATGCGACGGTGGAGCGGGCAGGTAAGAGCGAGGTGCCCGCTGCGCGGTATGGGTCACAAGCGCAGCCATCTTTTGGAACATGCGGGGAGGCCGATGGGGATTCTGTCTGCAGTGACGGGTTGGAGGGGGACTCTTTCGATAGTGAAATAATGGACATCCTCACCCCTCCTGAGAAGTCCCCATTGATACCTGTAGAGGAAATTAAGCATTTTATTCTTACCTCTGAGGGTGCCAAGCACCGGCCTCAACTAGCCTCGCTACGCTGGCCCAGCATGCCGAGGCTGGTGAGGTCCCTGCGAGTCATCCTCGGACGAAAGGGAAAGGGAAAGAGGAATGCGGTGGCGGGGAACGACAGACGGCAACTAAAATCCTTCCTAGATGACCTAGTAAGGGACATTAGAGGGAGAAGCAGCCTCGCTCCTACGGGGGATGGTGGGTCACAGGGTGTCGCTGGTACCGCTCGAGCCCGGAAGGCAAAAAGTAACCTTGCTTTCTTTCCGGACAGTGTGGTGGAGGGCGCCTCCGCTCTCACCGAAATGGGCACAGCTGCTGAGACCTAGTGTGCTCCCGCCATGAAGCTTACCATAGCTAGTCTCAACGTAAACGGCAGCAGGGGTCCTCTTCGCAGGCATAACAATCTCTCAGCCCTCAGGGATGGGCGGTATACGGTGAGTTTCCTGCAGGAAACCCATACCATCCCTGGGGACGAGTCTGCTTGGCTCCTGGAGTGGCGGGGCGGGGTCTACATGAGCCACCTCAGCTCCATTTCTAGCGGGGTGGCGATCCTGTTGGCCCCGACCTTCCAGCCAGTAATTGAAAGAGTCCAGGACGTTGTGCCCGGCCGTCTGCTCCACCTGGTTGTGCGCCTGGATGGCGTACCATTGCATTTTATCAATGTGTATGCTCCCAGGCGCGGTGTGATGCAGACGCGCCTATTCTGCCAGCTGTCCACCCTGCTGAGCTCCATCGATCCTGGGGATTGCGTCATCCTCGGGGGAGATTTCAATTGTACCCTCGAGGCGGAGGACCGTTCGGGCCTCCAACGCGACCCAGCATCGGCAAAAAAGTTAAAGGAGCTAGTCGGCTCCTTTGACTTGGTGGACAGCTGGCGGAATCTTCACCCCAACTCTAGCGCCTTCTCGAGAAGGTCTAGAGAAGGAGGTTCCAGGATAGACCGCATTTACATCTCTCGGGCCTACGTCTCCCGCGTGTCGGCGTCCTCCATGCGGCCGGTGTCGTGCTCGGATCATCACCTTGTGTGGATGGAATTTATTCCACTACACCCTCGGGTGGGATCCGGGTACTGGCATTTTAACAACCGGCTGCTGGAGGACAGCCGATTCCGGGATTCGTTCCGAGCTTTCTGGGTCTCCTGGAAGGAGAGGCGAAGAGATTTCTGCTCCCTACGGCTATGGTGGGATGTGGGCAAAGCCCACATCCGGTTTTTATGTCGGGAGTACACTAGGGGGTCGACAAAGAGGCGGAGCTCTGAGGTTGAGCAGCTTGAGAGAGCGTTGCTTGACCTGGAGTCCCGCCTCGGTCCGACCGCTGGAGACCAGCAGCTGTGGCAGGAATACCAGGAGAAGAAGGACGCACTAAGGAACCTGCAGCTTCAGCAGTCCCGAGGTGCGTACGTGAGGTCACGGATCCAAATGCTGCAGGATTTGGACCGTGGCTCACCCTTCTTCTACTCGTTGGAAAGGTGGCGGGGAGTTCAAAAGCAGCTAGTGGAGCTGCTGGCTGCCGATGGCTCCTCCATCACGGACCCTGATGGAATTAACAACGAGGTCCGTTCATTCTATCGGTCCTTATTCTCGCCTGATCCGTCAAATGCGGAGGCGTGTAATGAGGTCTGGGAGGATTTGCCGAAGGTCAGCCCAGAGGACGCAGTGCGTCTGGATGCCCCCCTGACTCGGGAGGAGCTGTCCACTGCCCTTCGGCAACTCCGGAGGGGCAAGTCCCCTGGTTTGGATGGACTGAGTGTTGAGTTTTATCAGGCTTTTTGGGATGTCCTGGGGGATGATTACAGCCTTGTCCTAGGGGAGAGCCTAGCCACTGGAGAAATGCCCCTCTCATGGCGGAGAGCTGTTGTGGTCCTACTGCCCAAGAAGGGAGACCTCCGCCTGCTAAAGAACTGGCGGCCGGTCTCCCTCTTGTGCGTGGACTACAAGATCTTCGCCCGGGCAATGGCCAACCGTCTGGGTTCGGTAATTGGACAGGTGGTCCATCCTGACCAATCTTATACAGTCCCGGGCCGCTCCATCCAGGACAATGTCCACCTAGTACGGGACCTGATCCACCTACTCCAGGAGACTGGGACCCCGGCAGCGTTTCTTTCTCTTGACCAGGAGAAGGCTTTTGACCGGGTGGACCACAGTTTCCTGGTGGGCACCCTGCAGGCTTTTGGGCTCGGACCACACTTTGTGGCCCGAGTTCGGCTCCTGTACTCTGCCGCAGAGTGCCTAGTTAAAATTAATGGATCATTGACAGGACCTATCCACTTCCGAAGAGGAGTGCGTCAAGGGTGCCCCATGTCCGGTCAACTGTATGCGATCTGTGTCGAGCCATTCCTCGGCCTTCTTCGGCGAAGGCTGACAGGTCTGGTTCTGCGCGAACCGGACATGGGGGTCGTCCTCTCGGCCTACGCCGATGACGTACTCCTCATGATGACAGACCCCTGTGACCTGCGGAGGATGCGCGAGTGCCAAGATGTTTTCTCGGCGGCATCCTCCGCCAGGATCAACTGGGCGAAATGTTCCGGACTCTTAGTAGGCCAGTGGCAGGTGGACTCCCTGCCGGAGGAGATGAGAGCTTTTGAGTGGAGCACCAGACGTCTTCTCTATCTGGGAGTCTACCTGAGTCCTTCTGGGGAGACCTGGCTGGCGAACTGGCAGGACCTGGAGACAAAGGTCATGGCCCGGCTAGGGCGCTGGTCAGGCCTTCTCAGGGTGCTTTCCTATCGAGGCAGGGTGGTGGTCATAAACCAGCTGGTGGCCTCCATGTTGTGGTACCGGATGGTCACCTTGGCCCCCCCTGCCCCTTTTGTCGCAAGAATGCAGAGGAAGCTAGTGGACTTCTTCTGGGGAAACAGGAAGCACTGGGTCTCTGCAGCGGTTCTGAGTCTCCCAGAAGGAGAGGGCGGACAGTCGCTGGTGTGTGTACGCACACGACTGGCGGCTCTCCGCCTCAGGACGCTGCAGAGATTCCTGTACGCCGAGCACCCTCCCAGGTGGCACGTGTTGGCGACTTTCTTCCTCCGGAGGGGCTGCTGTCTTGCCGAAGATATGCAGCTACCACCGGCGGGCGTCAGCCGTGCTGCTTTGCAGAGGCTGCCCGGCTTCTATCAGGACCTACTGAGAGTCTGGAACATGGTTGCCTCAGGCCGGGAATCCCCTCCTCTGGCAGAGGGCGGGGTCCTGGCCGACCCTTGCCCTGTCTCAACGGATGTCAGTGCGGCTCAGGTGTGTGGAACGACTCGGGCTGAGCTGCTCGTCGGGCCCAGGCCCCGCAGCCTTACCCGAGAGACGAATCCACACAACTTGAGCCGTCTTTCATCAACACCCACAATCCCATTTAGGGATGCAGGCAGGAGGTACCTTTATGGGCTGCTGCTCCACACCCTCCACTTCCTAGCATTTGTCCACCGTCCCGACACGCCATGGCGGTCGGTCTTTCCACCTGGAGGTGAGGGGGGTCCCCAGTGGAAGTCCCTCTACAAGGGAGTCCTTCCCATGCACCTTGGGGATCTCGGCTGGAGGGTGCTGCATAAAGCGGTGCCCTGCAATAGGTTCTTTAGTTTGTACACGGATCTCCCAGCCGCGTGTCACTTCTGCGGGCTGGAGGAGACCGTGTACCATATGTACGTGGAGTGTGTGAGGCTGCAGCCCCTTTTCGCGTATTTGCGTGGGCTGCTTCTCGCCTTCTGGTTGCATTTCAGTCCCACCCTATTCATATATGGTCATCCAGTAAGGAGGGGGGCACAGAGGGATGAGGATGTCCTTGTCAACTTGCTCCTGGGGCTGGCGAAAATTGCCATCCGTGGCTCCTGGAAAAGGGTGGCAGGAGGTTCTCCCCGGGCGGACTGCCTGGCTATGTTTAGGGGGTATGTTCGAGCCCGGGTGAACATTGAAAAGGAATACGCACAGTCCACGGCGACCGTCGAGATGTTCCGGGACCGTTGGGCTCCGCGGGGTGTAAATGCCATCATTGACGAGGATGGCAATATATTGGTTTAACATGTATTGTCTGTTTGTAGTGTAGTAAATGTGTTATTCACTGGTTTGTAAATATTGTATAGCACCGACAAAAGAAAAAAGGGTCAGACGCAGAGTGAAACTCCCTCTACACGGTCCCATCACACACTCCCAGGGTGAGACACAGAGTGAAGCTCCCTCTACACTGTCCCATCACACACTCCCAGGGTGAGACACAGAGTGAAGCTCCCTCTACACCGGCCCATCACACATTTCCTGGGCAGTGGCAGTTGTGACAATCCTTCCCTTGTACATCAGGGCCCTGGGTAGAGAGGACTGCAGAGAGTGGTGTCCTGCATACATTTTAAAGTCTGCACACTGATTTCCCAGCTGTGTTCTCAACCACAGGCTGGAAGAGACCTTGTACCAAAGAAAGCTAATCTGACCCGTATATGTCTAGAATTTGGGAGGGTACTGGAATTCACATGCAGTCTTGGGGAGAATGTGCAAACTTCTTACAGGCAGCAATGGAATCAAACCTGTTCACTGGCACTGTTATAGTGTTACACTAACCAATACACTACTGTGCTGCCCAACAAAAACCTTTTAAATGCAAAGTGGGAGGTTGACCATAAGACCATTCAGCTCATCGACTCTGCTCTGCCATTCAATCAGGGGCTGATCCAGTTCTTCCAGTCATCTCCACTCCTCTGCCTTCACCCCATACCCTTCGATGCCCTGGCTAATCAAGAACCTATCTATCTTTGCCTTAAATACACCCAATGACTTGGCCTCCTCAGCCGCTCGTGGCAACAAATTCCACAAATTTACCATCCTCTGACTAAAGTAATTTCCCTGCATCTCAGTTCTAAATAGATGTCCTTCAATCCTGAAGTCATGCCTTCTTGTCCTGGACCCCCCTACCATGGGAAATAACTTTGTCATACCTAGTCTGTTCAGGCTCTTTAACATTTGGAATGTTTCTATGAGATCCCCCTTCATTCTCCTGAACTCCGGGGAATACAGCCCAAGGGCTGCCAGACGTTCCTGGAATCATTTGCGTGAATCTTTTCTGAACCCTCTCCAAAGTCAGTATAACCTTTCTAAAATAAGGAGCCCATAACTGCACACAATACTCCAAGTGTGGTCTCACGGGTGCCTTATAGAGCCTCAACATCACATCCCTTTTTGACATGAACAAAAAGACAGAAAAATAGTCCAACGTGGAGTCATAGAAAAGTACAGCACAGACACAAGTCCTTCAGCCCATCTAGTCCATGCCGAACCATTTAAACTACCTACTCACCTATTCCCATGGACTGCACCAGGACAATAGCTCTCCATACCCCTCCATGCATGTACCAATCCAAACTTACCTTAAAGTCCTAACCTATTCAATCTTTTGGCCAGCTGATGGCGCAGTGATATCAGCGCCAGACTCTGGAGCGAAAGTTCCCGAGTTCGAACCCAATCGGGTCGCTCCCGGGCATACTTTCCACCCGTGCCGGGTTGAGTGTCAAGCTCACAACTCGGCCTCGTAAAAAAAAGACTGCGCTGTGAGAAGGACGTGGGAGAACACTCACAGAATCTTTCCTCCAAGACAACCACTTTAAAAAGTGGTCGCCAAGGCTCTGGCAGAATATGGCACAGAAAAAAAAATTCTATCTTTCCTTGCAACTCAGGTCCTCCAGACCTGGCAACTTAAAAGAGATGCTCAAGAGTAGACAAAACTGATGAGCATACTATGACAACCACTTCCATTCAAGCTTACATTAATTATGACTCCGCATTTCAAATGTAAATGCACAATTTCCAGAATAATAAGACCTTATACATTTCTGAATGACTGATAGGTGCAGATATTCTGCAGATGCTGGACATACAGAGTAACACACAAAATGCTGGAGGAACTCAGAAGGTCAGGCAGCATCCATCAAGGGGAATAACCGGAATTCAGGTCAAGGCCCTTCATCAGGCCTGAATGGAGGGGTAAAAGGGGAAGGTGTTCAAAATTTCAAAGTAAATTCATGATCAAATTACGTAAACATCACCATATACCACCCCAAGATAATTTTACTGTGGGCATGCACAGTAGGTACAAAAAACACAATAGAATCAGTGGAAAAACTTAGCACAAAGATGGACAAACACCCAATGTGAAAAGAAGACAAACTGTAAAAACAGAACTAATTAATTAATTAATTAATTAATAGATAAATAAAGTTGAGAATGTAAGTTGTAGTCTCCTTGAAAGTGAGTCCATAGGTTGTGAAATCAGTTCAGTGTTGAGGTGAGTAAAGTTATCCACGCTGGTCCAGGAACCTGATGGTTGAGGAGCTACAGGGAGGTAGTCATCCCTAGGCTACAGGAGTCAGTAGACATCCCTAGGCTACAGGAGTCAGAACACTGGGTCACTGTCAAGAGAGGGAAGGGAAATGCCCGGATAGTGGAGAGCACCCCTGTGGCTGTCCCCCTCAGCAACAAATATCTTGTTCTGGATGCCGTTGAGGGGGATGACCTGACAGGGGACGCCCACGGTGACCGGGTCTCTGGCACTGAGCCTGGTACTGTTGTGCAGGAGAGAAGGAGGGAGAAGAGAAATGCGGTAGTCGTGGGGGATTCCATAGTCAGGGGAACAGACTGGAGATTCTGTGAGCCTGACAGATATACCCGCATGGTGCGTTGCCTCCCAGGTGCCAGGGTACGGGATGTCTCGGATCGGGTCCTGGGTATTCTAAAGGGGAAGGGTGAGCAGCCAGTTGTCTTGGTACATGTTGGTACCAATGACATAGATAGTACAAAGGAGGAGGTCCTGAAGAGAGATTTCCAGGAGTTAGGAAGGAAGCTGAGAAGCAGGACCTCCAGGGTAGTAATCTCGGGATTGCTACCTGTGCCACATGCTAGCGAGGGCAAGAGTAGTCGGATCAGGCAGATGAGTGCCTGGCTGACAGACTGGTGTAGGGGGCAGGGCTTCAGATTCTTGGATAATTGGGATCTCTTCTGGGGGAAGTATGACCTGTTCAAAAAGGACAGGTTACACCTGAACCCGAAGGGGACCAATATCCTGGCGGGAAAGTTTAATAGAGCTGTTAGGGAGGGTTTAAACTAATTTGGCAGAGGGATGGGAACCGGAATGATAGAGCGGAGGAAGGGGAAAACAGAAATAAATCTAAGATAGTGAGCAGTAAAGATGTCAGGAAAGACAGGCAGGTGATGGGGCAAATGTGTAGCCATTGGGATGAGTTACAGTGCAATAAAGTTGCAGTGAAATCAAAGCAAAAAATATCAAATACTGGTCTTAAGGTGTTGTACTTAAATGCACGCAGCATAAGGAATAAGGTGGATGATCTTGTTATACAGCTACAGATTTGCAGGTATGATATTGTGGCCATCACTGAGACCTGGCTAAAGGATGCATGTCTCTGGGAGCTGAACGTCCAAGGATACACGGTGTATCGGAAGGATAGGAAGGTAGGCAGAGGGGGAGGCGTGGCTTTATTGGTAAGAAATGATATTAAATCATTAGAAAGAGGTGATATAGGATCGGAAGGTGCAGAATCTTTATGAGTTGAGCTAAGGAATAGCAGGGGTAAAAGGACCCTGATGGCAGTTATTTATAGGTCTCCAAACAGCTGCAGGAATGTGGACTACAAATTACAACAGGAAATAGAAAAGGCTTGTCAGAAAGGCAGTGTTATGATAATTGTGGGGGATTTTAACATGCGAGTAGATTGGAAAAATCAGGTCGGCACTGGATCTCAAGAGAGAGAATTTGTAGAATGTCTGTGAGATGGCTTTTTAGAACAGCTTGTTGTTGAGCCCACTAGGGGATCGGCTGTACTGGATTGGGTATTGTGTAATGAACCAGAGGTGATTGGAGAGATTGAGGTGAAGGAACCCTTAGGAGACAGTGATCATAACATTATTGAGTTCACTGTGAAATTTGAAAAAGAGAAGCCGAAATCTGATGTGTCGGTGTTTCAGTGGAGTAAAGGAAACTACAGTGGCATGAGAGAGGAACTGGCCAAAGTTGACTGGAAAGAGACACTGGCGGGAAAGACGGCAGAGCAGCAGTGGCTGGAGTTTATGCGAGAAATGAGGAATGTGCAAGACAGGTATATTCCAAAAAAGAAGAAATTTTCGAGTGGAAAAAGGATGCAACCGTGGTTGACAAGAGAAGTCAAAGCCAAAGTTAAAGCTAAGGAGAGGGCATACAAGGAAGCAAAAATTAGTGGGAAGACAGAGGATTGGGAAGTCTTTAAAACCTTACAAAAGGAAAGCAAGAAGGTCATTAAGAGAGAAAAGATTAACTATGAAAGCAAGCGAGCAAATAATATCGAAGAGGATACTAAAAGCTTTTTCAAGTATATAAAGAGTAAAAGACAGGTGAGAGTAGATATAGGACCGATAGAAAATGATGCTGGAGAAATTGTAATGGGAGATGAGGAGATGGCAGAGGAACTGAACAAGCATTTTGCATCAGTCTTCACTGAGGAACACAGCAGGATACCGGACACTCAAGGGTGGCAGGGAAGAGAAGTGTGCGCAGTCACAATTACGACAGAGAAAGTACTCAGGAAGCTGAATAGGCTAAAAGTCGATAAATCTCCTGGACCAGATGGAATGCACCCTCGTGTTCTGAAGGAAGTAGCTGTGGAGATTGCGGAGGCATTAGCGATGATCTTTCAAAAGTCGATAGATTCTGGCATGGTTCCGGAAGACTGGAAGATTGCAAATGTGACTCCGCTATTTAAGAAGGGGGCAAGGAAGCAAAAAGGAAATTATAGACCTGTTAGCTTGACGTCGGTGGTTGGGAAGTTGTTGGAGTCGATTGTCAAGGATGAGGTTACAGAGTACCTGGAGACATATGACAAGATAGGCAGAACTCAGCGTGGATTCCTTAAAGGAAAATCCTGTCTGAAAAACCTATTACAATTTTTTGAGGAAATTACCAGTAGGCTAGACAAGGGAGATGCAGTGGATGTTGTATATTTGGATTTTCAGAAGGCCTTTGACAAGGTGCCACACATGAGGCTACTTAACAAGATAAGAGCCCATGGAATTACAGGAAAGTTACATACATGGATAGAGCATTGGCTGATTGGCAGGAAACAGAGAGTGAGAATAAAGGGATCCTATTCTGGTTGGCTGCCGGTTACCATGGTGTTCCACAGGGGTTCGTGTTGAGGCTGCTTCTTTTTACATTGTACATCAACGATTTGGATTATGGAATAGATGGCTTTGTGGCTAAGTTTGCTGACAATACGAAGATAGGTGGAGGGGCCGGTAGTGCTGAGGAAATGGAGAGTCTGCAGAGAGACTTGGATAGATTGGAAGAATGGACAGAGAAGTGACAAATGAAGTACAATGTTGGAAAGTGTATGGTTATGCACTTTGGCAGAAAAAATAAACAGGCAGACTATTATTTAAATGGGGAAAGAATTCAAAGTTCGGAGATGCAACGGGACTTGGGAGTCCTCGTACAGGATTCCCTTAAAGTTCACCTCCAGGTTGAGTCGGTAGTGAAGAAGGCGAAAGCAATGTTGGCATTCATTTCTAGAGGAATAGAGTATAGGAGCAGGGATGTGATGTTGAGGCTCTATAAGGCGCTGGTGAGACCTCACTTGGAGTACTGTGGGCAGTTTTGGTCTCCTTATTTAAGAAAGGATGTGCTGACGTTGGAGAGGGTACAGAGAAGATTCACTAGAATGATTCTGGGAATGAGAGGGTTAACACATGAGGAACGTTTGTCCGCTCTTGGACTCTATTCCTTGGAGTTTAGAAGAATGAGGGGAGACCTCATAGAAACATTTCGAATGTTAAAAGGCATGGACAGAGTGGATGTGGCAAAGTTGTTTCCCATGATGGGGGAGTCTAGTACGAGAGGGCATGACTTCAGGATTGAAGGGCACCCTTTCAGAACAGAAATGCGAAGAAATTTTTTTAGTCAGAGGGTGGTGAATCTATGGAATTTGTTGCCACGGGCAGCAGTGGAGGCCAAGTCATTGGGTGTATTTAAGGCAGAGATTGATAGGTATCTGAGTAGCCAGGGCATCAAAGGTTATGGTGAGAAGGCGGGGGAGTGGGACTAAATAGGATAAAATGGATCAGCTCATGATAAAATGGCGGAGCAGACTCGATGGGCCGAATGGCCTACTTCTGCTCCTTTGTCTTATGGTCTTATGGGTAATAACTGTTCCTGAACCTTGTGGTGTGGGATGTATAGCTCCTGTACTTCCTTCCTGATGGCGGCAGCAAGAAGAGAGCATGTCTTGGATGGTGGTGGCCTTTGCTGATGGATGCTGCTTTCTTGTGGTTGACCCTGTGGTGAGGAAGGCAAATGCAATGTTAGCATTCAGTTCAAGAGGACTAGAAAATAAAAGTGAGGATGTAAGTTTGAGGCTTTATAGAGCACTGGTGAGGCCTCACTTGGAGTATTGTGAGCAGTTTTGTGTCCCTTATTGTAGAAAAGATATGCTGAAACTGAAGAGGGTTTGAAGGGGGTTCATAAAAATGATTCTGGGATTGAATAGCTTGTCATATGAAGAGCGTTTGATGGCCCTAACCTATATTCGCTGGAATTCAGAAGAATGAGAGGTGACGTCATTGAAACCTATCGAATGGTGAAAGGCCTCAATAGAGTAGATGTGGAGGGGATGTTTCTTTTGGTGGGACAGTCTAAGACCAGAGGACACAGAATGGAGGGACAACCTTTTGAAATCGAGATGAGGAGGGATTTCTTTAGACAGAAAGTGGTGAATCTGGAATTCTTTGCCACAGGCAGCTGTGGAGACCAAGTCTGTGTGTATATTTAAGGCGGAAGTTGATAGATTTTTGATTGGTCAGGGCATTAAGAGATACAGGATGAAAGCAAGGGATTGGGGCTGAGAAGAAAAATTGGATTAGCCGTGATGAAATGCTGGAGCAGACTCGATGGGCCATATGGCATAATTCTGCTCCTATAGCTTATGGTCTTGTGGTCTCTCCTTGTAGGTGTGCTCAATGGTGGGGGTAGCTTTTCCCGTGAAGGTCTGGGCCATATCCACTACTTTCTGTAGGCTTTTCCATTCTTGTGCATTAATGATTCCATACCAGGCTGTGATACAAGCAGTCAGGATACTCCCCACTCTGCATCTAGAGATTTGTCAACATTTTCGATGACATGTCAAATCCACGCAAAGTTCTAAGAAAGTAAACTTCTTTGTAATGGCAGTTATATGCAAATTCCAGGATAGATCCTCTGACATGATAATGCCAAGGAATTTAAAGTTATTGACTCTCTCAACCTCTGATCCCCTGATAATACTGCCAGATGGATCTCCAGTTTTCTTCTGCACACCTGACAGGTGATCGGTGAAGCCAGGTGAGAGGAGAGGTGGGTGGGTAGGGAGTGGGAAATGAAGTGAGAGCTGTGAAGTGACCTGACCTCCTGAGTTCCTCCAGCATTTTAGAATTCTGCTGTCCGTTGACATAATTAGATTTTCTAGAGAAATTCTGCAAAAATCTTAATAGCGGGTAACCAAAGTATTAAAAGTGTTATGCTGTCGCCCCACATTGTGTGTCGATTGCTTTTTGTGTTGGTTTTAGTGAGGACATTTCTCTCTCTTATCTATGACTCTGTGTGTGTTTCTTGTGTCTGTTCACAGAAAGGGAACATTTACATTGTGGACTACAAGATCTTGGATGGAACTATTGGAAATGTGATTAAGGGGAAACAGCAATACGTGGCAGCTCCCCTCTGTCTGTTGTTCCAGGACCCCCAGAACAGGCTGATGCCTCTGGCCATCCAGGTAGCTGGGGGAGTGGGCATGTGGGATCTGGGAATGATGGAAGGACCATTACTGCCACCCAGTAATGGTCTGAAGGCAGAGAGGAAGAGAGACAATGAAAGAACGAGGATGTTTGTGGCTGGAAAGGAATGGAGAGGGAGAACAAGACATAGAGAGACAGAGGGGGCTGGGGGAGGGAGAGGGGAGACGGAGATGAGAGGAGGAGGGAGATGGGAAGAGAGAGGGGGTGGCAGAGTGTGGTAGAGAAAGAAAGGGAGAGAGCAAACAGCAGGAAGGAGGGAAGGAAAAAGAGGAGAAAAGGAGGGGGAGAGATGGGAGAGAAATGAAAAAGAAAGACTGATGGAAAGGGGAGGAATCAAGGGAATGAGGGAAAAGAAGGAGTAAGATAGGAGAGAGAGGAAAGAAGAGAAAGACTAAGAGAAGATGGGAGAGTATATAGAGAGATGTGAAGGCAGAGAGCAATGGCACCATTCTAGCTGATTGCATCACCATCTGGTGTGGAGGGACCACTGCACATGACTGTAAAAAAGCTGTAGAAAGTTGCAAACTCAACCATCTCCATCATGGGCACTAGCCTCCCCAGCTTTGAGCGCATCATCAAATGGTGATATGGCATCCATTATTAAGATTCACCATCACACAGGATATGTCCTCCTCTTATTGCTACCCTTAAGGACAAGGTACAGGAGCCTGAAGACACACACTCAGGTGTTTCAGGAACAGCTTCTTTCCCTCCATCATCAGATTTCTGTGGAGGTATTCAGTACCTCCACTGTTGTTTTTGCTCTCTTTTTGCACTACTTTGGGCAAGTAAACTGGAGGATCCATAGAAAACCCACACGTTCCAAAATTGAACTATATTGCTGCCACAAAGCAACAACATTTCACAAACTGTGCTGGTGACATTAAACCTAATTCTGATTCAGGGAGAGGGGAAAGGAAAGGATGAGATTGAAGCTGAGGGAGAGGGAAGGTGGCAGGGAGTTAGCATGGACTTAGTCGGCTGAATGGCCTTCTATGTTCTCTGGGAATGTACAACAAGCAGAAAGAGTGAGTGAGTAGCATTGGGTGCCTTCAGAAGCTCAGGATCAGAGGCTCCTATTCCAGGCCAACGTTTCACACTGTTTCAAACCTTCACCTTCCCTCCCCTGCAGCTTGGGCAGAACCCTGGGCCAAACAATCCCATCTTTCTGCCCTCGGATCCAGAGAACGTCTGGCTGCTGGCCAAAATCTGGGTGCGGAGTTCTGATTTCCAGATACACCAGATGGGTTTCCACCTGTGTGGGACTCACCTCCTGGAGGAGGTGTTCTGCATCGCCACGTTGAGGCAGCTTCCTGCCGTGCACCCCATCTTCAAGGTGAGTGTCCCCAACTCTCCTTCTCTTCCTCTATATCCCTCCCTCCCTCAGTCCTCTCTCCCTTCCACTTACTTCCTCCTCTATTATTCCAGCTCCATCTCCTTCTCTCTGTCTCCATGTCCTTCCCTTCATCTCATTGTCTTTCTGTCTCTGTGTGTCTTTTTCTTCCCATTCTTCTCTCTGTCTCCCTTTCTCTCTTATGTCTCTCTTTCTCTCTCTCATCTCTATGTATCAGGTCGATCTGTGGAGTGCTTTCTGCAGCTCTCCCATCCATATTGTGAAATGCCCCAGAGATATCAATCTTGTTCATTGGGCTCCCTGCCCATCGGCTGATACTGTAGATATTCCACTGTGCTTCTCCTCTGCCTCTTCCCCCCCCCACTGTTCCTCCCTCCTTTGTCCCTCTCTTATCCTTTCCCTCCCTATTCCTATTCTTCCTTTCCTGTATCACCCCATCTTCACTGCAACCTATTGAGGGCAGTTGCTTCCCTGGGAACAATAGTGGCAGGAGCTTCACTGCAGACTAGGGATTCACTGAAGCTTTGGTGGACATGGTTTCACTGGGGATTATCATGAACGGGACTTCACTGTAGAAAATGGTAAATGGACCTTGATTGGGGACTATGCTGGGAGGTGCCTTACTGGGGACAGTCATGGGTGGAGCTTCACTTGGGAGAAGGATGGGTGGACCTTGACTGAGGACTAGTGGGAGTGGCATCACTGGTTCGTGGGCCTCAATTGGGGTCTATGGTCGGAGGGGTTTGACTGGGAACAATCATGGGAGGGGCTTCGCTGGGGTCAATGGTTGGTAAACCTTGGTTAGGATCTCTCATGGCAGGGGCTCCACTGGGGCTTTGGTTGGCAATGCTTCACTGGGGACAATGGAGAGTAGAGCTTGACTGGAGACCATTATGAGTAGAGCTTCACTGGGGACAATGGTGGGTAGACCTTGATGAGTCTGCGGGAGGAGCTTCACTGGAGACTGTTGTGTGTGGGACTACTGTGGACTATGGGAGTTGTGCTTGACTGAGGACAATTGTAGGCTGAGCTTCACTGGGTTCTAGTGGACAGAGCTTCACTAATGACAATGGAGGGTGAAGCTTCATTGGGACTATAGTGGACGGAGCTTCACTAGGGATTGGTGCGTGGAGTTTCATTGAGACCTAGGTTTAATGAAGCTTTACTGGATCAAGGCCATTTCCATAGTTGCTGCCTGGCCTGCTGAGTTCTTCCAGCATTTTGTGTGTGTTCCTGATTCTAGTCCAAGTTTCCTCGATCACCCATGACAAGGACAGATCAAAGGGATTATTTGTAAAAGTGGCTAAAACCATGGCCACACACTCTCCCTGCCCCTTACTGGTGAGATAATGGAAGGAGAGGGAAGTTCACCAACAATAAGCGTCACTTTCCACCCTCTTTTCCTGCAGTTCCGTGTGGAGTCTCCATTGTCAGGCAAAGGCCTGAGTTGGGGTGGCTCAGTAGCATAGTGGTTGGCACAACGCTTTACAGTACCAGCAACCCAGGGTTCAATTCCCGCCACTGCCTGTAAGGAGTTTGTATGTTCTCTCTGTGACTGTGTGGGTTTCCTCCAGTTGCTGTCATTTCCTCTCACATTAATTGATCATTGTAAATTGTCCTGTAGCTAGGCTAGGGTTAAATCAGGGGATTGATGGGTGGCCCAGCTCAAAGAACCAGAAGGGCCTATTCCGTGCTGCACTCCAACAAAATAAATTATGAAGTTCATTGCCATCCCAGGCTTGCTCTGCTCAACCTGGTGACCTATCATTTCTTTCCTCAGCTGCTGATTCCACATACGAGGTACACACTGGAGATAAACACACGAGGCAGGATTGGACTCGTGGGCGAGAATGGTATCGTTGCCAGAGTAAGTCACACCATTGCGGCTTTGATCACAAACTGCCGAAATTTCATTCTTCAAGGGTGGTACAGTAATGTAGCAGTTAGTGTCATGCTATTACAATGCCAGCTGTAAAACTAGCATTCGTTTCCCCCTGTATCTTCTCTCCGTGATCACGTGGACTTCTTCCGGGTGCTCAAGTTTCTTTCCACGTTCCAAGGACGCTAGGTTAGGTTTAGTGAGTTGTTTGGCACCAGATGCATGGTGACACTTGCAGGCTGCCCAGAACAATCTCGCTGATTTGATTTGATGCAAACAGTGCATAACACTGTATGTTTCAATATGCATGTGATAAATTAAGCTGATCTATAATCTTTAATCAAGGCCATTCAATTTCATTAGTGCAAGGTTTCACAATCTGTTTGACCAACATGCAATACATCAGAATCTCTTAGCAGTCTTCCACAATCTTCTACACCTCCCCCCAACCTACTGGAAAGATGGGGTCCTTTAATTTAATGCAGCGGTCCCCAACCACTGGGCCATGGACTGGTAACGGGCCGCAAAGCATGTGCAACCGGGCCGTGACGAAACGATATGATTTGGCGATAGGAGTCAGCTGCCCCTTTCCTCATTCCCTGTCACACACTGTTGAGCTTGAACGCACGTGAGGTCATTACCCGAGCATCATCCATGTCAGCACGGGAAGGAGATTGATTCCTCGAGCTTGCAAATGACGGCGGGCTGAAAAGTATATTTGACATAACATCTCTGCTGGCATTCTGGATCAAAGTCAAGGCTAAATATCCTGAGATAGCCACGAAAGCACTGAAAATGTTGCTTCCATTTCCAACATATCTCTGCAATGAACGCAACGAAAACTAAATTGCAGAATAGACTGGACATAAGGAACCCCCTTCGACTATCGCTGTCTATCATCACCCCTCGATAGGACCGTCTTGTTGCAGGGAAACAAGCCCAGGGCTCCCACTGATTCAGCGATATTGGTGTGTTGCAATGACTTTATATGTTCATAGGAGGAAAACATGTGCTGTGTGTTTAATATCCAAATCTTACTTAAAATGTTATGATGCTATTGCCTTATAAGTGACTCATATAGCCATATAACAATTACAGCACGGAAACAGGCCATCTCTGCCCTTCTAGTCCATGCCAAATGCTGCTCTCACCTAGTCCCACTGACCTGCACTCAGTCCATAAAACTCCATTCCTTTCCTGTCCTTATACCCCCACCCCCCGGGGTTGGCCAGTCCGCAAGAATATTGTCAATATTAAACCGGTCCGCAGTGTAAAAAAGGTTGGGGACCCCTGATTTAATGTACTATCTTGAATTCAGCACCTTGGATAGTTCCAGAGGGGGCAGGGTAGATGTGAAGTTTATGTTTCTTTGTGTGGGCAATCTCAAACATAGAACATTACAGCACAGGAATAGGTACTTGGCCATGATGTCAGTGCTAACCATGGCACCAATTTAAAATTCAATTAACCAGCGCATAATTGATGTATTCATGTGCTTGTCTAATGCCTCTTAAGCTTCATACTTTCTCTACCTGCTCAGGCAATGCATTCCAAACACTCTGTGTAACAAAAAAACTTGTCTCACAAATCTCTTTTAAAATGTTCCCCCTCTCACCTTAAAGCTATGCCTCTAGTATTTGACATATTCACCCTGGGTAATTGATCAGCTAAGCCACTCAAACTTTATATACAGTACTATGGAAAAGTCTAAGGCACCCTAGCCCTATGTAACTCGCTTCGGCTTGTGGCTTAGTATAGGGGATGATAGGCCCCGGCCCGGCCAAACTTAAGAAACCTCATTTGGGTCGATGCTGCACGGTATGTCCCCTTTTACAAATCAGTACCATGAAATAACAAACAGTACACAATATGTGATTAAACGATTGAGCTTTATAATTCTTAATTTGACTATATGGTTAATCAAAAATAGCTTTAATGTAATACACAAATGTCGGGTGAACTCAGCAGGTCAAGCTGCATCTATAGCGGAGAATAGTCAACATTTTGAGCTAAAAGCCTTCATTCAGGACTGGCAAGGAAGAGGGATGAAGCCAGAATAAGGAATGAGGGGAGGGAAAGGAGTACAATCTGGCAGCTGATGGGTGGAAATGTTAGGGTTGAAGAAGAAGGAATCTGATAGAAGAGAAGAGTGGACTATCTGGGAGAATGGGAGGAAAGAAGGTCAAAAGAATGATGAATGGAAAGATGGAAGGAATGCAAAAAAGATAGTAAGGGAGGATAAAGGAAAGAGACAGAGAAAGAAAGTAAAGCAAAGAAAAAAGAATCAATGCAAAATTTAGAGAAAAAAATGAAATCAGAAAGGATGAAATGATGTAAGAAGAGGAGAAAGAAAATTTCTGACAGAGGGATGGAGAGATAGGAGTAGAGAAGTGATGGAAGAAGGATGGATGGAAGGAAGAGGGGCAGACTGAAAAGGAATCTGAGAGGAGAGAAGAATGGACCATGGGTAAAAGTGAAGAAAGAGGGGCACTAGAGGAAGGTGATGGACAGATGAAGAGATGTTTTAATGTAGGATTCGTGCAAATGGATCAGCACAGACTCAGATGGCTGAAAGGCCAATTTCTATTTGCTAAGCAGTGTGAATTCAATTATTTCTTTATTTAATTAGCACAGTACCAGTTCCTTCCAGACCAATGAGCTGGCCCCGTCCAATTACACTCATGTGACCAATTAACCCACTAACCAGTACGTCTTTGAAATGTGGGAGGAGAACATACAAACTCCGTACAGACTGCAATGGGAATTGGACCCAAGTCGCTGGTTACTCTAACCACTACACTACTGTTCTTCTTAAGTAAGGGGTGAAAATTATCCAGGGTTGGCTTATGATGGTGGTGGGGGAGGGGTGGAGGTGGGCATAAATGGATATAGGGAATTGAAGTAGTGATGAAATCTTCCTTGATCTTATAATGCACTGGATGAGGTTTGAGAGGCTCTTGATTCATCTACAGCTCCAACAAATAATTAAATTCTAAATGGAGAAATCTGGTTTGATATTTTTTCCCCAGGTAGTGGCTTCAGGTGGCCCTGGCCTGGATGCATTTGCCCAGCAGATCTTTAAGTCATTCACCTACAGGTCCATATGTCTCCCTGACAACTTGCAGGACCGTGGAGTCCAGGGGTTGAAGGAATACTTCTATCGGGATGATGGACTCCAAATCTGGGGTGCTATCAACAAGTAAGTTCTTTTGGTAGTCAGAGACAACTGGATTGCATGTTTTAATTGATGACATTTAGTTTGTCAGTCTTTGTTTGTGTATCGAGTTTCATTTTGTTGTTGGACTTCACTATATTGTATTTAGATGTTCAGGGTAGAATATGGTGATATATACTGTATGTACTTTGATAAAAAATTAACTTTCAACATTGAACAAGAGACAACAGATGCTTGGAGCTAGAGTAATGGACAAAGCGTTGGGGGAGCTCAATGGGTTATGCAGCATCTGTGGAGGGAATTGGACGGTCAATGTTTCAGGAATCTGGTGCAGAGGGTTTCCACATTGGGAAGAAGCCAACATACTGGCAGCCGCTCTAATCTAAGAGGGAGTAGGATCTCTTCTTCAGAGGAGGATCTGAAACATCGCACTGTTGATTTCATAAGACCGTAAGGCCGTAAGACCATAAGACAAAGGAGCAGAAACGGCCATTAGGCCCATCGAGTCTGCTTCACCATTTTATCATGAGCTTATCCATTCTCCCATTTAGTCCCACTCCCCCGCCTTCTCACCATAACCTTTGATGCCCTGGCTACTCAGATACCTATCAATCTCTGCCTTAAATACACCCAATGACTTGGCCTCCACTGTTGCCCGTGGCAACAAATTCCATAGATTCACCACCCTCTGACTAAAAAAATTTCTTCGCATTTCTGTTCTGAATGGGTGCCCTTCAATCCTTAAGTCATGCCCTCTCGTACTAGACTCCCCCATCATGGGAAACAACTTTGCCACATCCACTCTGATCATGCCTTTCAACATTCGAAATGTTTCTATGAGGTCTCCCCTCATTCTTCTAAACTCCAAGGAATGCAGTCCAAGAGCGGACAAACATTCCTCATATGTTAACCCTCTCATTCCCAGAATCATTCTAGTGAATCTTCTCTGTACCCTCTCCAACGTCAGCATATCCTTTCTTAAATAAGGAGACCAAAACTGCCCACAGTACTCCAAGTGAGGTCTCACCAGCACCTTATAGAGCCTCAACATCACATCCCTGCTCCTATACTCTATTCCTCTAGAAATGAATGCCAACATTGCATTCGCCTTCTTCACTACTGACTCAACCTGGAGGTTAACCTTAAGGGTATCCTGTACGAGACTCCCAAATCCCATTGCATCTCCAAACTTTGAATTCTTTCCCCATTTAAATAATAGTCTGCCCGTTTATTATTTCTGCCAAAGTGCATAATCATACACTTTCCAACATTGTACTTCATTTGCCACTTCTCTGCCCATTCTTCCAAACTATCCAAGTCTCTCTGCAGACTTGCCGTTTCCTCAACACTACCGGCCCCTCCACCTATCTTCGTATCGTCAGTAAACTTAACCACAAAGCCATCTATTCCATAATCCAAATCGTTGACGTACAATGTAAAAAGAAGCGGCCTCAACACGGACCCCCATGGAAAACCATTGGTAACCGGCAGCCAACCAGAATAGGATCCCTTTATTCCCACTCTCTGTTTCCTGCCAATCAGCCAACACCCTATCCACGTATGTAACTTTCCCATAATTCCATGGGCTCTTATCTTGTTAAGTAGCCTCATGTGTGGCACCTTGTCAAAGGCCTTCTGAAAATCCAAATATACAACATCCACTGCATCTCCCTTGTCTAGCCTACTGGTAATTTCCTCAAAAAATTGTAATAGGTTTGTCAGGCAGGATTTTCCTTTAAGGAATCCATGCTGAGTTCTGCCTATCTTGTCATATGCCTCCAGGTACTCTGTAACCTCATCCTTGACAATCGACTCCAACAACTTCCCAACCACCGATGTCAAGCTAACAGGTCTATAATTTCCTTTTTGCTTCCTTGTCCCCTTCTTAAACAGCGGAGTGACATTTGCAATCTTCCAGTCTTCCGGAACCATGCCAGAATCTATCGACTTTTGAAAGATCATCGCTAATGCCTCCGCAATCTCCACAGCTACTTCCTTCAGAACACGAGGGTGCATTCCATCTGGTCCGGGAGATTTATCTACCTTTAGACTATTCAGTGTCCTGAGTACTTTCTCTGTCGAAATTGTGACTGTGCACACTTCTCTTCCCTGCCATCCTTGAGTGTCCGGTATACTGCTGATGTCTTCCTCAGTGAAGACTGATGCAAAATACTCACTCAGTTCCTCTGCCATCTCCTTATCTCCCATTACAATTTCTCCAGCATCATTTTCTATCGGTCCTATATCTACTCTCACCTGTCTTTTACTCTTTATATACTTGAAAAAGCTTTTAGTATCCTTTTTGATATTATTTGCTAGCTTGCTTTCATAGTTAATCTTTTCCCTCTTAATGACCTTCTTGCTTTCCTTTTGTAAGGTTTTAAAAACTTCCCAATCCTCTGTCTTCCCACTAATTTTTGCTTCCTTGTATGCCCTCTCCTTTGGTTTAACTTTGGCTTTGACTTCTCTTGTCAACCACGGTTGCATCCTTTTTCCATTCGAAAATTTCTTCTTTTTTGGAATATACCTGTCTTGCACATTCCTCACTTCTCGCATAAACTCCAGCCACTGCTGCTCTCCCGTCTTTCCCGCCAGTGTCCCTTTCCAGTCAACTTTGGCCAGTTCCTCTCTCATGCCACTGTAATTTCCTTTACTCCACTGAAATACCGGCACATCAGATTTCGGCTTCTCTTTTTCAAATTTCACAGTGAACTCAGTCATGTTATGATCACTGCCTGCTAAGGGTTCCTTCACCTCAATCTCTCTAATCACCTCCGGTTCATTACACAATACCCAATCCAGTACAGCCGATCCCCTAGTGGGCTCAACAACAAGCTGTTCTGAAAAGCCATCTCGCAGACATTCTACAAATTCTCTCTCTTGAGATCCAGTGCCGACCTGATTTTTCCAATCTACTCGCATGTTAAAATCCCCCACAATTATCATAACACTGCCCTTCTGACAAGCCTTTTCTATTTCCTGTTGTAATTTGTAGTCCACATCCCTGCAGCTGTTTGGAGACCTATAAATAACTGCCATCAGGGTCCTCTTACCCCTGCAATTTCTTAGCTCAACCCATAAAGATTCTGCACCTTCCGATCCTGTATCACCTATTTCTAATGATTTAATATCATTTCTTACCAATAAAGCCACGCCTCCCCCTCTGCCTATCTTCCTATCCTTCCGATACACCCTGTATCCTTGGACGTTCAGCTCCCAGAGACATGCATCCTTTAGCCAGGTCTCTGTGATGGCCACAATATCATACCTGCCAATCTGTACCTGTCCCTCCAATGATTCTGCTGAACTCCTTCAGCAGCTCGTATTGGCTCCTAGTTGCTAAAGTTTGGCATAAGGCAATGAGAGAATTTGTCACAGCAAGAAAAAAGGCCATTATGTCCATTGATTCTCTGCTGGTAGAACAATTCCTTCAGACCCATAAGCCTGTTCTTTCACAACAGTGTGGCAAATTATTCCTTATCGAGTGCCTCTTTCATTCCCCCTTAGAAAATGTCAACTGCCTCTTGTTTCTACCACCTGGGTCACTGTCCACTCTCCGCAGCTTTTCGACATATTTCCTCACAACCCTTTTGTTCCCTTCCACCCAAAATTCTATACTCCATGAAAAAACTGCAGACTTGCGGATGCACCTCTATTCGTGAGAGAGGGAAAAAAAAACAATCTCTCTTCCACACTTGCAGCTGTCTTGGTAAACAGCCAGCATAATCAAAGACTGCACCCACCCTGAACATTCTCTCTTCCACACTCCACCACATCCCCAGATGGGCAGAAGGTACAAAGTCTGAGAGCACGTACCACATGGTTCAATGACAGCTTCTATCCTGATGTTAGAAGATTACTGAACATATCCCAGTACAATAAGATAGACCCTTGTCCTCACAATCTACCTCGTTATGACCCTTGCATCATGTTGTCTGTCTGCGCTACACTTCCTCTGTGAGTGTAACACTCTATTCTGCATCCTGTTGTTGCTTTTTCCCTTGCACTACCTCGATGTACTGATGTGATGAAATGGATGGCATGCAAAGCAGAAGTTTTTCACTGCCCTCAGTATGAACCTAATTATCAATTCACAAATTTACCAGTTGTCTTCTTCTCTCTGCTCTCCTGCACACATCTGGCTTAAATGTCACTCCTCTGGTGAACAGTAATGTTGGAAAGAGAGTCACGGGGTTTGGACCCATGGATGATGGAGGAACAGCAATGTATTTCCAGGCTGAGACAGAGACCAGAGGAGGGCTTAAACAGGGGAGTTTCTCAGAGAAGGGTCTTGCAGACGGACAAGATGGAGGGGGCTGCTTAATCATGTTTCTGCCCCACAGGTACGTGAAGAACATCATGGGGCTCTACTACAAGAGTGACTCCGACGTTCTTAAAGACGTGGAGTTGCAGGCTTGGCTGAAGGATGTGGTCCAAGAGGGATTTGCAGATCTCCCTGGAATTGGTGAGTGAAAGTTCTAGTTTTGAGGTATAGTTGGGAGGGACAGCAATCAGGTGAGAAAAGAGAAGCTCCAGGTGATGCCCCATTGTCAACCTCTCCAAAAAATGGATCTTGTCCTGAACCACTGTATCCTCTCTGTTTCGAACCTGGATCCAAGAGATGAAGTGACCACCAGGGTTTTACCACTCTTGAGATAAGGACGCTGTCAGTAATGCCCATTGTTCATTGCCCCCGGGGGGGGGGGTGTGGTGGTGAGTGGTGTTTAAGTCTCAGCTGTTGTTCTGGGTCTGGAGTCATGTAGAAGGGAGAGGAGGAAGAGTGGCTGGTCTCTATCCCCGGGGTTTTCATTGTAACTTCAGGGTCAGCATGTTACAGTAGGTTTATTTAAGGCCATAAATTTTCCAGCTACCGGACTGTGGGACACTTTCCAGTGGCTCAGGTACTTGACTCATAACTTTTCCCTTCTTCCTATCTGATGCCTGCTTGATGATCCAAATGTAGCCGTGATACTGAGGGCAGCACCGTGGTGCATGTGATAAAGCTACTGCCTCCCTGTCTCAGCAACCCTGGGTTTAATCCTGACCTTGGGTAATGACCATGTGTGGAGTTTTCCTGTTTTGTGACTAAGTGGATTTCCCTTGGGTGTCTATGCGTCATGGAGCATTGAAACAGGCCTTTTGGCCCACTAAGTCCTTACTAACCAGCATGCACCCTTTTCAAGGATTCAAAGATTCAAAGTACATTTGTTATCAATGTATGTATGCAGTATAAAACCTTCAGATTCGTCTTCCCACAGGCAGCCACAAAACAAAGAAACACCATGGAACCCGTTCAAAGAAAACGTCAAACACCCAATATGCAAAAAAAAAAAAACAAATCATGCAAACAGCAAAAAGTGAGGGAATAGTAAACAGAATATTAAGCATCAAACTGCAGGATCCTTGAAACAGTCTAGGAATGTTCAGTTCAGTTTAACATTGTGCCATTCGTTGGCTGCAGATCGCAGAGCCAGTCCATCCCAGTCAAAATCACGCAAAATAGGAATAAAAAGGAGTAACCAGAAACCCATATAACTTGAACTGCAGAGTCCTCTAAAAACAAGTCTAATTCACAAATCTCAACGATCAAACTTGCCCAAGACCCAAGACTTTGTCCCACTCAGTTTCTGCTGACAGTCAAGCACACTTTTACACTTATCTCAATTTATTTTCCCCAGGTTCTACCCCTCACCCACATACTAGTTTAGAAACAGGAGCACCTTGGGATCAAACCTGCTTCTCTGGAGCTGGATTGTGGCAGCTTTACTAGCTGCAGCACTGAAGGTGTCCTGTTTTCAACCCATGTCCCAAGCATGAGAGGGCTGGTAGACCAATTGGCCACTGAAAATTACTGGGCTGGGTGTGGAGTCATGTGCAAGTGCTTTGATGAAGGGTAGAATCTGCAGGAAGCTGATGGGAAAATGAGAAGAACAAAATGGAAATCACAGAGGATTGTTGGTATTGGTAAACACACGAGATGTTGAAAATCCAGAGTAATACACACAAAATGCTGGAGGAACTCAGCAGGTCAAGCAGCATCTACACAGAGGAATAAACAAAGTTTAGGGTCATGAATGGTCTCAACCTGCAATGTCAACTGTTCATTCCTTTGCACAGGCGCTGCCTGACCTGCTGAGCTCCTCCAGCATTTTGTGTGTGTTGTTAGTATTGATGTTGGTTTACCATTGTCACATGTACCAAAATAGAGTGAAAAGTTTGTCTTGCATAATGTTCATTCAAATCAAAGCAATACACGGTACATTGAGATAGAACAATCCACTTCCATGGGGACCTCAACTTTGTCATGGTTTGGAGGCTTGCGTACCTCAATGACCCATAGAGCGATGTTGGCTGGAGACAGGGCTTTACGTTTTTGCTCTTGGTAGGGTCACCCATACCAGACAGTTCAAAGGGTAGAAGCAAGATGGAGAGTGGTCCACCAGTCCTCCAGGTTCAGGGGTTCAGTTCAGGGCTAACAACCCTGACTGGTGAAACAAAATTGTTACAGAAACAGCAGTGGAGATTCCTTCTACATCTGAGTGTGACGGTATTTCTGAGTCTCCACCTGGGACTTGCATGACTGACAGTAGCGAAAACCGAGTGACTGATATGATGAAGGAAGCCCTGAACACCACCTGAGATGGAGGACCTTCATTGCTACCCTAAACAGCACTGGTGTAATGGGTAGTATTATGTGTAATAACAATGCAGAATAAAGTGTAAAGGGTACAGAGAGTGCACTGCAGTTAAGCAGTAAAGTGCAGGATTATAACTATAAGACCATAAAATATTGGACCAGATTTAGGCAACTCAGCCCATCGAGTCTGCTCCCCCATTTCATCATGGCTGATCCATTTCCCTCTCAATCCCATTCTTGTGCCTTCTCCCTGTAACCCTTCGCGCCCTGACTTATCAAGAATCTATCAACCTCCACTTTAAATACACTCAGTGACCAGACTCCACAGCCAGCTGTGGCAATGAATTCCACAGATTCACCACCCTCTGGGTAAGGAACTCCCTCCTAATCTCCTTTCTAAATGGACATCCCTCTATTCTGAAGTTTTACCCTCTGGTCCAAGACTCCCCCACTATAAACATTCTCTCCACATCTACTTGGTTGTTTTCAGTGAGACCCCCTTCAGTGTTCTAAATTCCAAGCAGAGACCCAATCCCATCCAACACCTCATATACAATATGACAAGCATTTCAATCCTGAAATCATTTTCGTGAACCCCTTCTAAAGACCCTCCAATGTCAGCATATCCTTAGATAAAGGGCCCAAAATTGCTCACACTACTCCAAGTGAGGCCTCTCTAATGCCTTATAAAGCCTCAGCATTACATCCTCATTTTTATATTCTGGTTCTCAGAATGATGCCAGCCTTCCTCACCACTGACTTAACATGCAAGTTAACCTTTAGGGAATCCTGCATGACCCTGCATTCCTTTGCACCTTGGATATCTTTTAATTTTCTCCCCGTTTAGAACATAGTCTACTCGTTTATTCTTTCTACCAAAGCATATGACAATACACTTCCCAACACTATATTCTACTTCAGAATCAGAATCAGGTTTATTATCACCAGCATTTGACGTGAAATTTGTTAACTTAGCAGCAGCAGTTCAATGCAATACATCATCTAGCAGAGAGAGAAAAAAATAATAAATTAAATAAAACATAACAATAAATAAACAAGTAAATCAATTAAATATATTGAATAGATTTAAAGGAATATGCAAAAACAGAAATACTGTGTAATAAAAAAAGTGAGGTAGTGTCCAAAGCTTCAACGTCCATTTAGGAATCGGATGGCAGAGGGGAAGAAGCTGTTCCTGAATCGCTGAGTGTGTGCCTTCAGGCTTCTGTACCTCCTACCTGATGGTAACAGTGAGAAACGGGCATGCCCTGGGTGCTGGAGATCCTTAATAATGGACACTGCCTTTCTCAGATACTGTTCCCTAAAAATGTCCTGGGTACTTTGTAGGCTCGTGCCCAAGATGGCGCTGACTAGATTTACAACCCTCTGCAGCTTCTTTCCGTCCTGTTTAGTAGCCCCTCCATACCAGACAGTGATGAACCCTGTCAGAATGCTCTCCACGGTACAACTATAGAAGTTTTTGAGTATATTTGTTGACATGCCAAATCTCTTCAAACTCCTAATAAAGTATAGCCACTGTCTTGCCTTCTTTATAACTACATCAGTATGTTGGGACCAGGTTAGATCCTCAGAGATCTTGACACCCAGGAACTTGAAGCGGCTCACTCTCTCCACTTCTGATCCCTCTATGAGCATTAGTATGTGTTCCTTCATCTTACCCTTCCTGAAGTCCACAATCAGTTAGTTCATCTTACTGACATTGAATGCCAGGTTGTTGCTGCGGCACCATTTCACTAGTTGGCATATCTCACTCCTGTACGCCCTCTTGTCACCACCTGAGATTCTACCAACACTTCACTTCACTGTCACTTCCTTGACCATTCTCCTAATTGAAGTCCTCATGCAGCCTCCCTTCTTCCTCAACACTACCAGTCATTCGACCTATCTTCGTATCCTCAGCAAACTTGGCCATAAAACCATCAATTCTGTCATCCAAATCATTGACATACAACATAAAGAGAAGTGGTCCCAACACCAACACCTGTGGAACACCAGTAGTCACTGACAGCCAATCTGAAAATGCTCCCTTTATTCCCAATATTTGCCTCCTGCCAATCAACTAATGCTATGTCCATGCTAGTATATTTCCTGTAATACCATGGGCTCTTGTCTTGCTAAGCAGCCTCCTGTGTGGCACCTTGTCAAAGGCCTTTTGAAAATCCAAGTACACAACATCCACCAATTCTCCTTTGTCTATCCTGCTTGTTATTTCCTCAAATATTCAAACAGATTTGTCAAGAAAGATTTCCCATTAAGGAATCCATGCCGACTTCGGCCTATTTTATCATGTGCCTTCAAGTATCCCTGAACATCATCCTTAACAATTGACACCAACATTTCCTAACCACCGAGGTCAGGCTAACTGGCCTATAATTTCCTTCCTTCTGCTTCCCTCCCTTCTTGAAATGTGGAGTGAGATTTGCAATATCCCAGTCCTCCAGGAATATGCCCAAATCTAGTGATTCATGAAAGATCATGACCTCTTTCAGATTCCTCATGCACCTAGTCCTTCAGAACTTACAGCTCTGCAAACACTTTCTTCCTAGTAAAAGTAACTGCACTCACTTATGCCCCCTGACACTCTCGGATATCCGCATACTGTTAGTGTCTTCCATAGTGAAGACTCATGCAAAATATTTATTCAGTTTCGTCTGCCACTTCCTTGTCCCCATTTGCTACTTCTCCTGTGTCATTTTCCAGCAGTCCAATGTCTACTCTCACCTCTCTTTTACTCTTTATATATCTAAAATAAATCTTTTGGTATCCTCTTTAATATTATTGGCTAGCTTACCTTAATGTTTCATCCTTTTGCGCCCTATTGATTTTTTGTTGGTCTTTAAAAGCTTCTCAATCCTCTAACTTCCCAGTACTCTTTGCTGTATTATATGCTCTCTCTTTTGCTTTTATGTTGGCTTTGTCTTCCTTTGTCAGACACGGTGCATCATTCTGCCTTTAGAATACCTTCTCTTTGGGATGAATCTATCCTGTGCCTTCCGAATTGCTCCAAGAAACTCCAGCCATTGCTATTGTGCTGTCATCCCTGCTAGTTTCCCCTTCCAATCAACTCTGTAGTTCCCTTTACTCCATTGAAATACTGATGCATCCGACTTTAGCTTCTCCTTCTCAAATTGCATGGAAAATTCTATCATATTATGATCACTGGCTCCTAAGGATTCCTTTACCTTAAGATCCCTCACCAAATCTGGTCAATTACATAGCAGCCAATCTCGAATAACTAATCCCCTAGTGGGCTCAACCAGAAGCTGCTCTAAAAAAATCTCATAGGCATTCTACAAATTCTCTCTCTATTGGCATCCAAGACCTAAATTTCCCATCTGCCTGCAAATTGAAATTGCCCATTACTTTCATAAGATGGCCCTTTCTAGATGTAGCTCACATCCTGGCTCCTGTTTGGAGGCCTGTATGTAACTCCCATCAGGTTATTTTTCCCCTTGCAGTTCCTTAACTCTAGCCACAATTATTCTACATCTTCAAATTCTATGTTACCTCTTCCTAAGGAGTTGATTTATTTTATTACCAACAGAACCATGTCACTCCTCTCTGCCTACCTGCCTGCCCTTTCAATACAATATAAATTCATGGATGTTAAGCTCCCAACAATAATCTTCTTTCAGCCATGACTCAGTGATGTCTGAAATGTCATACCTGCCAATGTCATACCTCTGAAATGTCATACCTGCCAATCCCTAACTGCGCTACAAGATCGTCCCCTTTATTTTGCATACTGTGTGCATCCAAATGTAACACCTACAGTCCTGTATCTATCACACTTCTCGATATCCACCTCCCCCCATTACCCTACACTCATTCCACTGACTGAAATTTTGCCCTGTTATCTGCCTGTCCTTCCTGACAGTCTCACTACACACTGCATTCGCCTGCATACCAAATGCCCTGTCTTCAAATGTATCACCCAGTTTCCCATCCCCATGCCAAATCAGTTTAATCCTACCCCAATAGTTCTGGAAATCAGCCTGCAAGGATATTGGTCCCCCTCAAGTTCAGGTGTAATCTGTCCCTTTTGTTCACATCATACCTCCCCCAGAGAAAATCCCAATGATCAGAAATCTGAAGCCCTGCCGCTGCACCAATTTCTTAGCCACGCATTCCTCTGCCAAGTCATCATACTCTTACCCTCACTGGTGCTCAGCACAGGCAGCAATCCAGAGAATACTATCCTAAAGGTCCTGCTTTTCAGCTTTCTACCTGGCTCCTTAACTTCTCTCTTCTGGACCTCCTCTCTTTTGTTACCTATGTCATTGGTACCAGTTTATATCAAGTCTTCTGGCTGCTCTCCCTCCCCCTTCAGAATGCTGCGGACCCAGTCCAAGACGTCCCTGACCCTGGTACCTGTGAGGCAAAATATCACCGAGTGTTTCTATTGTATCCACAGTATCTCATGTCTACTCCTCTAACTATGGAATCCTCCTCTCCCCACTTCCCTTCTGAGCCACAGCACCAGGTTCAATGCCAGAGACCCGATTACTGCAGCTCCTCCTGGTAGCAACCCCCCACCACCAATAGGATCCAAAGTGGTGTGACTTATTATTGAGGGGAACGGCCACAGGGGTACTCGGCACCCTCTGCCCATTTCCCTACCCTGTTATGACAGTCACCCAGCTTCCTACCACTTGCAGCTTAGGGGTGACCACCTCCATGTAGCTCCTATCTATCACTTCCACAGTTTCCCATGAGCCAAAAGTCATCAAGCTGCTTTATCATTTCCTTAATATGTTCTCTGAGGAGCTGCAGCTTGGTACATCTGGTGCAGATGTGGTTATCCGGGAGGCTCGAGGTCTCCCAGATTCCCTACATCTCACACAAAGAACACAATAGAGCCCCTGAACCCATCCTCACTGGCAGTATTTCCAATGTCCACTATGTCTGATCAAACTACGAAGTTCATACAGTGACTCTCCTGCAGCATTTTGTTCATGTCCAGCATCTAACCCTGTCCATATTGGCTTCAGGCATCCCGACAAGCTTTCTGACCAGGGAGGAGCTGTTCAAATTCCTCACCACGGTGATCTTCATCGCCTCTGCCCAGCACGCTGCGGTGAACAATGGTCAGGTAAGGGCTCCGTCTCATCCTGGAATATCCTTCAACCTCTCCACACTGGAGGGATCCAGACCATCACCTGTTCCAGGTTGACCTTTGTGTGAAGGTGAAGATGCTGAGCAATATTCAGGGCAAGGGGCAAGAACCGGGAATCATAACAGATCAATTACAAGAAGGTGGCAAGTCCACATGCAGTCAATTGATCCTGCAGTAAATTGATTGGGCATTCGAGTGCGTGGGTCTTTCATCTCTGTGGGCCAATTTTGTAGCTCCCACACTGTAAGTTGCATGTCACTAACATGACTCAGTAAAAACATTTCATCATGCCACTCTACTGTTGTTCTCACACCTTGCATACATCGCAGGGTTGACTGTTGACAGACAGGTCAATCAGAGCTGAGGGATCGAGCCTGCTATCCAGTGTCCTGGGGTGGGATGGATTCCTGCCTCAGTAGAAGCCTTTGGAGTGTCAATGAGAAGGGCTTCTCTTCCCCAGACGAACACCAAGAGGTATGAATTTAAAGTGATGGTTAAACACAAGAGGTTACGGGCTGGAATATGGAGATTATCAGCTACTTTTTGCCCTCTCCCCCTCCTGGTTTGATCCACAAGTCATCCACACATTTCACCCACTCCATCCCTTCCCCATCTGGTTCCAGCTGCCCTACATCTTACCCCTAATGGTATTCATTATCACATTCCTTACCTTGCACTGGTAAACTTTGTGTTCCCATTTATCACATCCAGCCAACTTGCACCTCCCCCATCACTCTCCCCTCATTTGGCTCCACCTGCCCCTTGTCTGGCTCCATCTCATCCACTTGCCCCGATCCCCAACACCATTCCTCCCCCTCATTCAACTGTTCATCATTCTTCACCCCTCCTTGGTCCACCAGTCACCTGCTGCCTCTTGCTTCCCCCCTCCTCCTTCTTTGGATCGGCTATCTTCCATGTCCTGTTGAACACCCTGACCTACTATCTGCAACAGAGCCCACTTCTTTATCACCCTCTAACTACATCGTTAACAACTTGTACTTACTTAACCTGTCCTATCACATGTATCCCCTTTGTCCTATCCATTCCTGCCCACATCCATAGGCCAGCACAGTAGCACAGCAGTTAATGTAATGCTATTACAGCACCCGCGACTCGGGTTCAATTCCGACACTGTCTGTAAGGAGTCTGTACGTTCTCCCTGTGACCATGTGGGTTTCCTCCAGGTGCTCCGGTTTCTTCCCACATTGCAAAGATGTTCAGGGTTTGGGCTGTGGTTGGCAAACTGTGCGCATCCTATGTTAGTACTGGAAGCTTGGCGACACTTGGACTGTGTTGGTCATTGTAGCAAATGATGCCTTTCTGCTGTATTTGTCGATGTTTTGATGTACATGTGACAAGTAAAGCTAATCTTATCTTAAAAATCTTAACCCATCCCTGCCCACATCTTCTCTCCAAATTAAAACTAATCAAAGCAAAAAGCACCAGAAACACTCCGAAGCATCTACAGAAGGAGGAATGATGCTAATTAGTTCTATGACCTTTGATTAGAACCTGAATACATCAACTGAGTTTCTCTCTCCACAGATGCTGCCTGATCTGATGAGTGTTTCCAGCGTGTTTTTTATTTTGTCTCAGGTTTCCAGCATCTGTAGTTTTCATGCTATTTCACTGTTATCTCTGACCCTTGAATTTTGACCTTGCCCCTGACAGTATGATTGGTGCTGCTGGGTGCCAAATTCACCTTGCACCATGAGGAAGCCTCCACCCTCCTCCAAGGAAGACCTCTCAATCGAGCAGCTCATGGACATGCTACCCGATATGAGTCAGTCCGCTCTTCAGATGGCGTTCACATGGCACCTGAGTCGGCCTTTACCCAACAAGGTGGGCAGTGCAGCTATGTGTGTGCAGGTCTGTATGTGTGTGTGTATATAGGTGTATATATGTGTGTCTACATGTCTGTATATATGCATGTGTCTGTCTGTAAATGTATATCCACATGTATGTGTTTATATACGAATGTGTGTCTCTCTCTACGTGTGTGTGTGTGTGAATGTCTGTCACACAATATGTGTATCTACTCTACATGAGTGTGTGCATGTGTGTATCTCCACGTATTTATGTGTGTTCATGAATACTCTGTATGTGTCTGCGTGTTGTACTGTATATGTATCTGTGTACACATGTGTGAAAGTAGGTGTGTACTTGTGTGTATGTATGTGCGCATGTGTATATTTCCTGCAGCATGAGTAAACAATGTGGAAATTCCCATGTTAGCTCACTCATGGATGCTTGGCTACACACCTGTTGTATCAACACATAGATCATGTTCTAGGGCTGTGAGGCTTTATCAGGAGGGCAGAGGAACTGTGGGAGAGGGGTGGGCTGCCCTCAATCACTCATCCTGATCATCCACACCCTGCTTGGCATGTTGGCCATCAGACTGGGAACGGTACATCAATATGATCACTACCCCCTTCCTGCGTCCTCTCCACCCCTCCCATTGCTACCCTTCCCATCCATCTCCCTCCCCCTCCAATCATTCTTTTCCATCTCACCCTTCCCTTCCCCTTACCTTCTTAACTTTCTCTCCTCCTTCCTCTCCCCACTCCCCTTACTCTTCCTGCTTCCCACACTTCTCCTTCTCGACCTCCCCCCTTTCCCCTCTTCCCACTCTTTCCTCTCCCTTTCCCCCACCCTATCCCCTCTCCTTTGTCTCCTATCACTCTCTCGCCTCACCTCCTCCTCTCCTTCTCTTTTCCTCTCCATGTTCTCCCTCTTCCCTTCTCCTCACTCTCCCTTCACTTTCCCCTTCCTCCTCTTCCTCTCCCTTCTCTTTCCTCTCCCCCCTTGTCTCCCTCTTTCTCCCTTTCCGTGGCCCCTCCCCTCTATCTACCTTCTCTCCTTCACTCACTCTCCCTCTTCCACCCTCCCCTTGGACTCCTCATTCTCCCGTACCCTCTCGCTCCTCACTCCCATTTCCTCCCTCCCCGTCCTCCACCATGTCACATACCTTTCCTCCATCAATGTTCAGAAGTATTGATAAACATGACACTGCATTCAAAGAAGATGTGAAACGGTTGGCTCAAGCATTTTGTATTGATGGCCACTTTCAATCTGATGCTGCTGCAATAAGTAAAGACATGCATCACCTTCCAACAAACTATGTTTCTCAATTTTCAAGCATGTTATGACTTGGGACATAACAGATGACATACAAGATGATGTAAGACCAAGATGAGAGTGTGTCAAAGCAGAACGCCTGGCTGGTGGAACTCTGTTGTTCTGTATAAACTACGTCCTTTCCATGCATTAAAACAGAGGCTGATTTAGCTGCATTAAGGCAATGGCAGGAGGGCATGTCGAGAACAAGACCAGGCATACCTCAATATGAGGCCTCACCCTGGTGAAGCCACAGTACAGGACAACTTGGCAGCAAGTAACAGACAGGGCTGAGTGCTCCCACAACCAATGGATCAGATCTGAGCTCTGTAGTCTTGCCACATCCAGCTGTGAACGGTGCTGTTAAGGATCCGGCCTGAACACTGGGTCGAAGGGCCTCTGCTGGTAGCTCTGGATCATGCCAGTCTTTAATTTCTGTTTTCTTTCACCTGGCCATGTGGGTTCTGGCCCAGCCTCTTTCCCTTTTTGGACTGCCTCCAATTACCTGCTCGTCTCCTCATTTGCACCCACCTGTTTCTAATTTTCACTCATTACCCTGTCCATTTAAACCCCGCCTTGACGAGCACTCTCTGCTAGTTTGTCCCAGTTCTGACCTGTGTTGTTCTAGCTTGTCATTGTGACTTCTGCCAACCGATTTTGCCTGACTCTGTGTTTTGGACTTTGCCTGCTCTTGGACCCGATTTTTGCCTGTGTGCTCTGGATTGTCTGCCCTCACCTGACTGCCTTTCCTGTTAAGACCTCTGCCTGTCATTTTGGATTCGTGCCTGCCTTCTGTTTTTGAAAGACTGTTGCCTTCGTGCTCCCTAGTAATCCTGGTAAAATAGTATTCATTGGTCTGCACATGAGTCTCACCGAAACCTAGAAGAACCTGACAGGTGGTGGAGAATCAAACAACTCACTGGAGGAGGAGGCTCCACAAATATCCCCATCCTCGATGACAGAGGAGCCTAGAACATGTGTGCAAAAGACAAGGCTGAAACATTAGCAACAATCTTCAGTCAGAGGTGCTGAATAGATGATCCAGCTTGGCCTCCACCGCAAGTCCCCAGCATCCCAGATGTCAGTATGCAACCAATCTGATTCACTCCACGTGATATCAAGAAACATCTGAAAGCACAAGATACTACAAAGGCTATTGTCTCAGACAAAATCCTACCAATGGTCCTGAACACTTGTACTCCAGATCTTGCTGTGCCACGAGCCGATCTGTTCCAGTACAGCTACAACACCAGCAATGTGGAAAATTGCCCAGGTACGTCCTGTTTCTTGTGTACAGTTCAAGTCCAACCCAGCCAATTACTGTCCTATCAGCCTACTCTCAACCATCACAAAGTAATGGAAGGAGTCATCAACAGTGCTATCATGCAGCACCTACTCAGTAATAACAAGAACTGCTTACGGATGCCCAATCTGGATTCCGTTAAGGCCACTCAGCTCCTGACCTCATCACCTCCTTGGTCAAATATGGACCGAAGAGCTAAATACCAGACCCTCAACATCAAGGCAGCATTTGACTGAGTATGGTATCAAGGTGCCCTAGCTAAAATGTCAATGGAAATTAGGGAGAAAACCCTCCACTGGTTGGAATCATCCCTGACACAAAGAAAGATGGTTGTGGTGGTTGGAGGTCAATTATCTCATCCTCAGGACATCATTGCAAGAGTTCCTCAAGGAAATGTCCTAGGACCAACCATCTCCAGCTGCTTCATCAATAACCTTCCGTCCATCATTAGGTCAGAAATGGGGATGTTCGCAGATGACTATACAACGTTCTGCACCATTCGTGAAGCAGCTCCTGCCCAAATGCAGCAGGATCTAGACAATATCCTGGCTTGGGCTGACAAGTGGCAAGTAATATTCAAGCCACACTAGTGCCAGGCAATGACCATCTCCAACAAGTGAGGCTCTAACCATCGTCCCTTGACGTTCAGTGGCATCACCATCACTGAAACGCCTACTATCAACATCCTGGGGGTGACCATTGACAGGAAATTGAACTGCTCTAGCCATATAAACACTGTGGCTACCAGAGCAAGTCAAAGGCTAGAAATCCTGCAGTGTGTAACTCACCTCCTGACTCCCCAAATCCTGTCCACCATATACAGGGCTCAGGTCAGGAGTGTAATGGAATACTTGCCAGTCACAAAATGAATGCAGCTCCAACACTCAAGAAGCTTGACATCATGTAGTACAAAGCAGGCAACTTGATTGGTACTCCTACCTCAAGCATTCAATCCCTCCACCATCAATGAACAGTTGCAGCAGTGTGTACTATCTACAAGATGCACTGCAACAACAGCACAACAATGTTCCTAAGGCAACACCTTCCAGTCCCACAACCATCGAGAAGGACAAGAACAGCAGATACCTGGGAACACCGCCACTCCAAGTCACTCACACTCCTGACTTGGAAACATATCGCTGTTCCTTCATTGTCGCTGGGTCAAAGTCATGGAATTCCCTCCCTATCATCACTGCGGGTGTACGTACACCTCAGGGACTGCAGCGGTTCAAGAAGGCAGCTCATCACCACCTTCTCAAGGGTATCTAGGGATGGGCAATAAATGCTGGCTTAGCTGGTGTCACCCACATCCTGTAAATGAATATTTTTTTTTAATGGCAACGATTATTGAGGGACAAACATGCACTGGAAGAACAAGAGAAATAGCTACAGAAAAAGAAGGAACAGTTTAAGTTGGAGGAAGAAATTGCAGCACATATGGCTAAGGGCTTCAAGTGTGTCGAGTGCTAAAAGTGCTCAACAGGACAGTCCAATGGTATGAATGCCTATATTGAAAATACACAAGGAAAAACCAAACCACCGAACGTCAGTGCTGATTTCTTCATTCCTCAAGTTTCTCGGAAACATGAACAAAACCCCAAGAGCTAGTTCATGGTGTTTCCTGTCAATCTGCATTATTGAGGCACTCTGAACCTATGTCACATCCAGCAGCTCATGGGGACGTTCACTTACAGCATGGAAACGCTCTTGTTTCGGATGATGGAGATCAAAACAATATTTTTGATATTATGAGGAAGCAAAATGAAATAATAACCTTATTGGCACAATGACGCCTTTAATCTTTGCTATAAAAGAGAGGTTCAAATCTTCGGTGATCCATTGCAGTATCATGCATTTGTGAAAGGCCTTTAAAAGCAGTGTAAAAACAAGACTGATAGTCATAGAAGCCATTGGATTTCCTCGTGTTTGTGTCATAGTAGCTATCTCTATTTCCTTGAACTGTACACTAGGGTTCACCCTAGGGAACTTGTTAGAAGTTAGCAACATGTTGACCCTAAGAGAAGATACATCAAAGCTAAGGCTTTTCTACAGGAACATTTTGGTGTTGAATAGGAAACTGCTTCTGCCTACAAGGGAAAGGGTCTTTCATGGGTATCCATAAAATCTGAAGACACGAAGGCTCTTAAGGTTACATTCTTTTTGTTGGAGGCTGTTGCAATGCCCTGGAAGAAGTGCAATACATGCATGAGCTGGACATGCTTGCCAATATGTTGACCATTATAAAGAAACTGCCCTATAAGCTTAGGGATATATGGTGAACCATGGTCTGTGAACCTCAAGAAGGACACAAGCATAAGGCTACTTTCATTGACATTGCTAATTTTATTGAAAGGCAAGTAAAAGTGGCAACAGACCCAGTGTTTGGGAATATAGAGGATGCTTCATCACTGGTAATAAGCTAAGATGTGAACAAAACTACTGTAAGTCACAATTTTGTTCTAGAGCGAAAGGAATCAGCTTTGCCACTACTGTGACCATTGTGGGAAGTAAAATTAAAACTGAACCTAGAACTGGAGGTAGGGAAATAGTTTCAACAGCTGAAAGGGTTTGTCTGTTCTGTGGGGGTGGGCACATATTGGAATTGCACCCTCAGCTGGAGAAAAGGGCTTATAGTGAGAAGATAGTCTTCCCGAAGGAAAATTGTGTCTCCCTTGGCTGACTGTGTACAGGACACATCAGCAAAGATTGTAGGAAGCATCTTTCATGCAATATATTCAATTTTAAGCATCCCAGCATACTGTACTTCATATCCACTCATAGGAAACAAAACAATGGTTACTTGTGTTTTCTTGGATCAAGACAGTACAGCAGTTTTCTGCACAGAGTGCCTCATGAACAAGTTCAATCTCACAGGAAAAAGTATATGCATTATCTTACACACCATAGATCAAGAGATGGTCGTGAGTAGCTTCATTGTTTCAGAATTGAAAGTGGCCAGCCTAGACAGTGAAAATTATTGTGAACTACCTAACATCATAACTTTTCACACAGACCTGATCAGTCTCTCTCATGTTCCCCCATGATATGAGCCAGCTGGATGGTTAAAAATCCACTTAATTCCTTTCAGAAGAAAGACATCACTGATCTGTGAGTGGTTCCACTTCTCAATGGCTTTGCTCAACTCACCCTTACCTCCACAACTTTTGTCACATTTTCTGAGTGCAACCTGCCCTCATCTTGCTATAAAGCATCAAAATGCATTAACAAAGGAAAATGTGTCTAACAAAATTGCCACTTCAATGTAAACAGCTCGTAAGGCTAAATTGGTAAATTTGTGGCTACTCACGGTCTTCTCTTGACCTCTGCACTGTTCTCCTTCTGCTCTTCACCTCACAAGGTGCAAAGTCATCCACTCCTACATGTTTAAACTGATTTCATCTGGAGAGACCCTGGCCAGAGGTAGATCTGCCGTGTGCTGGCATCCTGGAGCTGTGTGCAACTGTCGACAAACACCACACTTAGACAGGATTATACTTGGAGCTGCACTAGTGCCGGAAATCTGGCAACCTGGACAATATGTGGTTACTACCACAATGTCCCACCTCTCGATGTACATGCCTCCAAAGGATGTCTGAGATATGGAGGTCCTTTACCAGCATAACAGGATGTTTAGACTCTTCAGGGATAGCATCCACCAACACCTTCCTTGTCTTCTGTGCATTTCCTAATAGCAAAATTGGCACAGAATGGTGATGAATTTTGATCCAGAGAGATGTAAGCCCATTCTAAAGTCCTCCATATCTTGACTGAGGTCACAACAAGCCACCAGAGAAACCTCAGCAAATCTCCGTCTTCTGCTGGTACTTTAACCTGTTGAAGCATTGGTTCAATATCTGTCATGGTCACCATTGGCTCTTTTCTGAATCTGGTCATAACACTAATCAGTGAGCTAGTAGGACCTGATCCCTGTAATAGACGAACATTAAGAGATGTTCCCTGAAATATCGCTCCACAGCCAAGCACAACATGGAGCTCCCTTTTCCTGGAGTGGTAAACACCGTGATGTAGAATATACCAGACTTTCCCATCACTGTGTTCCAGATCCTCCGTAGGCATTCTCTCAGCATAACCTTTGGAGATGACATCCTTCATGAAAGCTGTGTAGTCAGTGCGTAATAACAAATACCTCAGAAACCTCCTGCTTAGATTTAGAGCATGCTGTTCTGCAATCTTTCTATTATTTGCCATGTTAACCTTCTCCCTTCTCCAAGGTAAACTACTATTTTAGTGGCCGTCCACCAGTTTTGCAGAATTTGCAACCAGTTTCATGAATTTGTGGTCCTCTCTTGACAAACCAGGTTGTTCGTGCAGACTGCATTCAGGGAAGTCTGGCTGAAACTGCTGCTGCCAAAGCTTATCCAAGTTCAAATCTGAGATCCTATTATCTGTGAGCTCTGGCTTCTTTTGATCCTGTGCAATAGACCCGATCCCTGCCACATGCCAAATGGTGATGCAGCCAGTTAGAATGCTCTGTACATCCATAGAAATTTCTGAGTGTCCAAATCTCCTCAAACTCCTAATGAAATATAGCCACTGTTGTGCTTTCTTATTTTTGTAATTTATTTCTTATTGAATTTAATCATCAGACAAACTTTCCATAAGATGTATTTCAAATACTGTACATATATATCATATATTTGTCACAAATCTCCACATAATGTTTATCTGAGGTATACACTTATAGAAAGGAGAGGAAAGAAAGAAGAATCGAAAGAAGAAAATTATGTGCAGAGTAGGGAGTGATTTTTTTTATACAACATATTCATTGACTTGTAAGAATAAAATCAGGCCTATGAGGTATTATATAGTTCAACCATTTTTCCAGTATGAATAAAATTGTTCCAACTTATGATTAACAGATGCTGTTATCTTTTCCATTCTGTAAACGTCCTTTGTAATTTCCATCCATACATTTAAAGCTGGGCTCTCCTGTGATAACCATTTCCTGGTAAGAGTCTTTTTACCAGCCTCCAGCAGTACATTCATTAAATATTTATCTCTTTTCAACCATTCTTGAGGTATATACCCAAAATATATGGTCTTACTCTCCAAGGGTATTTCACATTTAAAGATGTCTTGTAGGGCATTATGTATCCCCCTCCAACAGTCTTTGATAATGGGGCACTCCCAGAAAATATGATAATCGTTTGCATTTTGATTTCCACAATTTCTCCAGCAAACGGCGGTGGGGAGTTGGGGGTAGTACTATCATAATGGGATTTCTGAGAGGGTGTAATAAAATATCTTATCAAGTTTTTCCACCGGAACTCCCTCCATTTCTGTGAACTGGTATACTTCCATTGATACCTCCATATTATTGTCCATTCTTCCTCAGATATCATTATCCCTCCTTCTTTCTTCCATTTTATTTTAAAGTATGAAGTCAAATGTGTTTTAAGATTTGACAAACCCTTATACACGCTTGAAATTATTCTACTACCGTTGTCTGAATTATATGCTTTTCTAAACTGCTCTATCAGACGTCCTTGCCTTGGTTACATTTTAAACCATCCTATTAACATACTGTCGCATCTGTAAATACCGGTAAAAGTCTTGTGTTTCTAATAAGTGTTTCTCTTTGAGCAATTCAAAACTGAACAGTTTTCCTTCTTTCATTATATTGCGAATAGCTGTTATTCCTTTAGATGTCCAGTCCTGAAATCTAGCATCCAGTTTAAAATCCGAGTCATATACACACCATTTAAGAATTGCAATGTCTCTCTCTAGTTTATATTCTTTTATAATAGTTTTCCATATTTAAAGGGTCCATTTCACCCACGGGTTGGCAATATTATTTATATCACTTTGTAGATTATTATCAGCCAAAATTGCCTGTATAGGGATGGAAAGTATCCTCTCCTCAATGTTTTTCCATTGTGCGTCATATGATGGGTTGCACCAGCATATCGTGGCTCTCAACTGTGCTGCAAAATAATAATCTCTAAGAGAAGGTAGGCCCCATCCCCCCTTTTCCTTGGCTAATTGCAAAGGTTTGAGATGGACCCTAGGCCTTTTACCTTGCCACATATATCTTGATAGCATCTTGTTCCATTCATTGAATTGATTTTGGTTGCTCTCTATTGGTAGGGTCTGAAAGAGATATAGTAATCTGGGCAGTATATTCATTTTAATAGATTCAATCCCTGAATTGAGACCAAGAAAAGGAATTAGGTTCCATCTTGTTATATCTTAATTTTTTTATATATAGGCTGATAATTGCATTCTGATAATTTTGCCAAACCTTTTGGCATAATGATGCCCAAATATTTGACGGACTCTGTTTGCCATGCCCAAGAATATCTACTTTCAATTTCTCTTGATGGGTGATAGTTATATGAAAGTAGTTGGGTTTAGTTACGTTGATCTTGTATCCTGATAATTGCCCATATTATTTGAAGGATTGCATCAATTTAGGTAAAGAGTATGTTGGTTGCCCTAGATCGATCAAAATGTCATCCGCATAACAGGCCAATTTATGCTCTGTCCCTTTAACAGTAATTCCCCTGATATCTTCATTTTGTATTGAGCTAATGGTTCCAGATATAATGCGAAGAGTAGTGGTGACCATGCACAACCCTGTCTCGTGCCCCTTTCTAGGGTAAAACTATTAGATAAATATCCATTGATTTTAATCCTGGTGGTAGGATTGTCGTATAGTGCCTGTACAGTTGTGTCATGTAGACCAAATCTATGTAAAACTCTGTAAAGAAAATTCCAATTAACCGAATCAAATGCCTTTTCAGCGTCCATGCTTATCATATTGCTTCAATTTCATTTTTTTATATGATCCATAATGTGAAGTGTCCTTTGTATATTGTCTTGTGTTTGGCGTTGTTGTATAAAACCTGTCTGATCATTATGTATCAGTGTGGGTAGAAACTCTTCTAATCGTTTGGCCATGATGGAGGTAAATATTCTATAATCCACAATAAGAACAGATATTGGTCTAAATGACCCACATTCTATTTTATCCTTATCTTCTTCCGGTATAGCTGAGATTATCACCTCCTTCCAGCTGGGTGGCATTTTTCAGAGCCCAGTTCAGTGTGGGGAGTAAAACAGGAATTAACTCACTTCTAAACTCTTTATACCACTCTGCCATATATCCATCTGGTCCTGGTGACTTGCTTAATTTAAGCCTACTAATTGCAGTTTTTAGTTCAGCTTCAGTTATGTCAGCAGTCATCATTCTATTTTGTTCTTTGCTTAAAGTGGGTAACTCTAAAGAATTCAGGAAGGTGTCAGCTTGGGTTATGCTTCCCCTTGCAACTTTGGAATATAGAGTTTGTAAAACATTTCAAAAGCTTCCTCAATTTCACTTAGTTTATTTTTTTATCACTTTTGTTCTTGGATCCCTAATTCTATGAATTGTATTTCCTGCTATCTTTTTTTTCCAGTTTCCACACCAGTATTTTCATAGATTTAGATCCACTTTCATGGTGTCTCAGTTTCAGAAACATTAATTTTTTTCTAATTTCTTGTGTAGCCAAACTATTAATTTCATTTCTAATTTTTGAATTTCCTCAAGTGTATCCTGTGCCAAACTCAATTTGTGATTTTTTTTTATAGTTCCTTCAGCTTAATTTGTAATTCCTCTAATGTTTTATTCCTTTTTTTCTTATATGAAGATATCGCTATAATTTTTCCTCTTAAGACAGCCTTCAGAGTATCCCATAGAATGGGAGGTGAAACCCCTCCATTATCATTCATTTCTAAGTAAAGACCAATTTCTTTTTTAATTTGTTCCTTAAAATAGGGATCATTGAGTAGACTTGAATTTAGTTTCGAAATAGTATTCTTTGGTTGCAGGTCAAAATCAACAGATAAATATATAGGTGCATGGTCACTTACATCTATTGCCCCAATTCCACAGGTGATTATTTTGTCCCTATCTTTTCCGAATGTTATGAAATAGTCTATTCTTGTATATATGGAATAGGGTACAGAATAACAAGTGTAATCCCTTCCTCAAGGTCCTCAACATCCTCAAAAAGAGTGTTAACTTTCTTATGTAAGGACTTTGTTTCATAAGTTTTTCTATTGGAAGAGTCTAACTTTGGTTGTAATTGTAAACTTAAGTGTCCCCCACATATCAAGAGACCTTCTGTTTCTGTTACCATATTATTAGTAATTTTCTGGAAGAAACTAATATCACATCCTGGGGGTGCGTATATATTCAATAAAGTAACTGGATTTCCATCTATATTCCCCCTTACCAGAATATATCTGCCCTACTTATCTCTCATTTCGAAAACTTCTTCAAAATTTAGCTTTCCTGAGATGAGAATAGCAACTCCTCTTCTATGTCCTGATTTATATGTGGAGAAAAACAAATTAGTGAAGCCCATTCTCTTTAATTTTCCATGCTCATTGTCACTTAAGTGAGTTTCCTGTAAATATACTACATGGGCTTGTTCTTTTTTCATTTTTGATAGAATTTTACTGCACTTGACTGGATTCAACAGCCCATTGACATTAAAAGAAATGAGTTTCACTTTGTCCTTAGCCATATACTATCTGTTAGTATATCATTGAAATTTGCAGAATATAACTTAATCGATCTACTCCCTGAACAAATAAGAACCAAGAAACGCGAATAATAAAAAAGGTAATGAAGGTGTGATTCCAAGGCTGGGGTCTCTAGATGACCCTGGGTTGAGCTAAAAGAAACGTCTAGCCGTGGGGGAATAGCCCCTCCTACCTGTGAGTTGAGGGCCCCCGCACAGTACCTATAAAAGTAAGTTTAAAAATCTATGTCCATTACACAGAAATGGTTTCCCTGTGTATTCCTCCTATGGATATATTCTCATTTGGGTGGGAAAAAAGATATCAATGAATGAATTTTAAAAAATTGAGTAATGTAAAATCCACATTATAATACGTATTTCTTGAGATAGGTATATCACCGTCTATTTTTGCTTCCGTTTAGTTTATCAGCACTTTTAAAGTTAACTAAACCTTATGGCTCTTCTGGAGGAGGTGAGGGCTGCCCTCAGAGAACTCAGTTTCTTCCTAATGTCCTTCTCTCGTCCTGCTCCCGTCCCCTGCTTTCTCGGTTCTCTTACCATTTCCCAAACAGATCGGGATAACTGCTCAGCCAGACTTTCCCTTGATTTGACCACTCTAATGGGCAGTCCTCTATTCTTCATGTCTGTGGTCCCCTCTTCCGCTGTCTGATATAGTTGTATCCCTTCTTGGTAAAATACCTTCAGTTTAGCAGGGTACGGGGTTTGGAATTTAACCTTTTCTTGCTTTAATATTTGTTTTGCTTCAGAATATTCCTTCCGTTTCTGTAGTACCGCCGGGGGTAATCATGATCGAAATATATTAACTTGCCTTTCCAAAAAACCCTCTTCTTACCCCAGTCCCTTCGTAGAATCTCCACCTTGCTCTTGAATCGAAGGAATCTAAGTACCTTAAGTGCGCAGCTTACTTTTTCTGTCTCCGGGATGCCGTGGGATGAGCGAACGATGCGCTCTCTCAATTTCCATCTCCATAGTCGGGGGAATCTCCAGCGCTTCCCGCAGCAGCTTTTCTACAAAGTCTATCATCGACAATCCCTCCACTCCTTCGGGAACATTGTGAATCCTGATATTCTTCTGTTGCGATCTTCCCTCCTGGTCAAGCAATTTACTTTTGTGAGTTCCCTCATCTTCCTTTTTTGAAGTCCACAACCAGTTCTTTGTTGAGTACAAAGTTGTTGCTGTGACACCACTCAACTTGATGATATACCTTGCTCCTGTACGCCTCTGTTGCGTCTGAAATTCTGCCAACAATAGGTGTATCATCAGCAAATTAATAGATGGCATTTGAGCTGTCCCCAGCTGCACAATAATTTTCACCATCTAAGCCAGCCACTTCCATTCCTGAAATAATATAGTTACTCATGATCTTCTCTTGACCCGTGGTATGTAAGAGAAGGCGTGTCCTTTTTCCTGTGACATTAAATTTGTTAATTAGGCCCATAGTTTAATAACTGTTGTACTCCCTTGACCTAAGAAAGCACAAGTAACCATGGTTTTGTTATTCCTCTTGCCTTTAATGCCTTCCCAGCCCTGCTTGCTAGCTTTTCATCCCCACCCTCCTCACCATCACTCCAGCTTCCATCCCATCCTATCCCCTGCGCCCCCCCCCCATTTCCTCCTTCCCTTCCCTCTCTCTCCTACCATCTCTCCTTCCCATCCATTCAGGCCCCTGTCCTGTGGCAATGGGCACTTCCCACACATAATCTTTTTACCCAGGCGGCGGGGTGCAGCTCAGCTGATAGGAAGCATCTGGAGATGGCAAGTGAGCATTAACAATCACCTGATCTCTACCCCTTCCTCCAGATCCTCCTGGGCTCTTACGAGGAGGAGCACTTCACTGAACTGGATGCTAAGCAGATCATAGCGGAGTTCCAGCAGGATTTGAAGGAGATCGAGCAACGGATTGAGGACCGAAACCAGAATCTTGAACTCAAGTACCAATATCTGCAGCCTACTAGCATCGAGAACAGCATTAGTATTTGAGATCGACTCTCACCAGGTCCCAAAGCTCACCACTGGGACCCTCCCCACATACCACCCACTCACCACAGAGACCCACCCACATCCCACCCACTCACCACAGAGACCCACCCACATCCCACCCACTCACCACAGAGACCCTCCCCACATCCCATCCACTCACGATAGAGACCCACCCACATCCCACCCACTCACCAGAGAGACCCTCCCCACGTCCCACCCACTCACGACAGAGACCCTCCCCACATCCCACCCCACTCACCAGAGAGACCCTGCCTACATCCCACCCACTCACCAGACAGACCCTCCCGTCATCCCATCCACTCACCACAGAGAACCTCACCACATCCCACCCACCCATCAGTGAGACTCTCCCCACGTCCCACCCACTCACCAGTGAGACACTCACCACGTCCCACCCACTCACCACAGAGACCCTCCCCACATCCACCCACTCACCACAGATACCCTCTCCACGTCCCACCCGCTCACCAGTGAGACCATCCCCACGTCCCACACACTCACCAGTGAGACTGTCCCCACGTCCCACCCACTCACCAGACAGACCCTCCCCACGTCCCACCCACTGAGACCCTCCCAACAGAGAACCTCCCCACATTCCACGCACTCACCAGTGAGACCCTACCCACGTCCCACCCATTGAGACCCTCCCCACAGAGACCTTCCCCACATCCCACCCACTCACCACAGAGGCCCTCCCCACGTCCCACCCAGTCACCACAGAGACCCTCTCCACATCCCACCCAGTTACCAGTGAGACACTTCCCATGTCCCACCCAGTCACCAGTGAGACAACTCCACGTCCCACCCACTCACCAGACAGACCCTCCCCACATCCCACCCACTCACCAGAGGCCCTCCCCACATCCCACCCACTTACCAGAGACTCTCCCCACATCCCACCCACTCACCAGAGACCCTCTCCACATCCCACCCACTCACTGGAGACACTCCCCACGTCCCACCCACTCACCATTGAGACCCTCCCCACGTCCCACCCACTCACCAATGAGACCCTCTCCACGTCCCACCCAGTCACCAGTGAGACACTCCCTACGTCCCACCCAGTCACCAGTGAGACACTCCCCACGTCCCACCCACTCACCAGTGAGTCCCTCCCCACGTCCCACCCACTCACCACAGAGACCCTCCCCACGTCCCACCCACTCACCACAGAGACCCTCCCCATGTCCCACCCACTCACCAGAGACCCTCCCCACATTCCACCCACTCACCAATGAGACCCTCCCCACATCCCTCCCACTCACCAGTGAGACCCTCCCCACGTCCCACCCACTCACCAGTGAGACATTCCCCCATGTCCCACCCACTCACCAGTGAGACCCTCCCCACGTCCCACCCACTCACCAGTGAGACTGGCCCCACGTCCCACCCAACATCCCACCCACTCACCAGTGACCCTCCCTACATCCCACCCACTCACCACTGAGACCCTCCCCACATCCCACACCCACTCACCAGAGACCCTCCCCACGTCCCACCCACTCACCATTGAACCTTCTAGTCCTGCTAGATAATAGTACCCCTTACTTCATGGGCTCTGTTTTAGGGGGTGGGGTGTCACCTTTCACCCTCAGTCTATGACATCTGATTCTAGTCTAACTCAAGCTGAGGGGGAAGACATCAGTGTATATTTACCCTATCTATACCTCTCATAATTTTGTATACTTCTGGAACATCTCCCCTCATTCTACGCTCCAAGAATAAAGTCGTAAGCTAATCAACCTTTCCCTATACAAGATTTCAGAGAAAATAGATGTTTTGACATGGTACTGCAGTGGTTGGTGTAAAACTATTACAGTACCACTGTCTGTCAGGAGTTTACACTTTCACTCTGTAACCGAATATCAAAAATCCATTCATTCCAAAAATCCTCCATATTCCAAAGATGTACAGGTCAGTAGGCTAATCGGTCACAAGGGTGCAATTGGGCAGTGCGAGCTCTGTGAGCCAGAAGTGTCAATTACACTCCTGTATCTCTTATAAAACAACTACTCCCTCATTAATCATCTTCGAAAGTCTACCTCCGAAGACTCCTTCAGGCCTGTAAAATATGACCTTCCCTGAACAAAGCCATGCTGACTATCCGTAATAAATCTATGCCATTCCAAATACCAGTAGATCCTAACCCTTAGAACTTTCTCTAATCATATCCCAAACACTGATGTAAGACATAATTTTCTGTTTTGTCTTTATTACATTTCTTAAGGAGAGCAGCAACATTGGTTACTCTCCAGCCCTCTTGATCTCACCTGTGACTCTACTGTTGTGGTCATGGATTAAGGTTTAGTGTTAGAGGTTAGGATTTGGGGTTGGAGATTTGCGGTTAGAGTTAGGAGTTGCTGGAGCTGGGGTCGGCCAATAAGAGAGGTGAACATTAGGGTTAGAGTTGAGGTAGTGAAATTTTCCCAGTCTCCTACTGATGATCTGACTTTGCACAGAGCTAGAGGGTAGACACTAGATGCCCACAGTGACAGTGTTGGTTGAGGAGGGTGGGTGTTTGGTACCTAATGGTTTCAACACAATTCTTTAATGCAGAACATGGGATTCCAAACATTTTCTCCCTCTTTCTTGATCACATCCACTCGTCCCCAGCTCCTCACTACCTCAACCCTAACCCTAATGTTCATCTCTCTTAAGACTAGACCCTTACATAAGACCAATAAGGAGAGGGGAGTGGAGATGAAGTAGGAATAGAAAGAGGGTGGTCCTCCTCCAGATCTTGAAGGATTTCTGGACTCTCACTTTTCAAGACTAGAAGAAAGGGAAGACCATTTGGCCCTTCATACCTGCTGTCCCATTCACACTATTTCTTTCACCTCCGTGCCACCTTCCCACACTGACTCTATAACTCTTGACACAAGAGATTCTGCAAATGCTGGAAATCCAGAAAAACACACACATTGGAGGAAATCAGCAGGTCAGACAGCATCCATGGAGAGGAATAAAAAGTCTATGTTTTGGGTGGAAACTTGGGCTCTGGCTTCTTCCCCCTTCCTTTCCACTGCTGATGAAGGGTCTCGGCCCAAAACATTGACATTATTCCTCTTCATAGATGCTGTCTAACCTGATTTCCTCCAGTATTTGGTGTGCTGCCCATAACCCTTAGGCTTAGAGTCATAGCACGATACAGTCTTGAAACAGTCCCTTCAGCCCATCAAACTGTGCTGACCACCAAACACCTATCTTTACACTAGTCCTGCACTAATTTTATTCTCACCACATCTTCATTGGCTCCCTCCAGATCCTACCCATTAATCACACAATTTGCAGGGCCATTAACCCACACATCATTGGGATGTGGGATGAAACCTCCATGATGTGGGTGGGAACCAGAGCACCAGGGTGAAATCCACATGTTCACAGAGAGAAAGTACAAATTCCACACACAGACAGTACCCAAGATCAGGATTGAACCACGGTTCCTGAAGCTGTATGGCAGCTGCTCTACAAGCTACACCACTGTGTCATGCCAAATTTTTTAAAGCTCTTTAAACCGCATCCTTCTTTAAGCTTTTTGTTGATGATAAGATAATTGATCTCTTGCACTTACAGAATAAGTTGGGTAATGTGATCAGATCTCTCAAGGACCTTTTTATTAAGATTACTATGGATCTTTGTAACTTTCCAATAATCCCTGTTATTGATTGAAGAATGCATATTACCATGAATATTTTAAAAATTAATTTCCTTTCCTTTCGCTACTGTTGATAGTCAATAAAACACAGTTCTCCAACCGTTGTGTCTCCGTCTCAAGATGATCTAAAACTGTTCTGATATTTCGGAATTTCACGGAATGATTGGTGGATCTTAACAAGATCTTTAGAGGAGCTATGAGAGGGTAAATGGTGAGATGTTTCCACTAGCAGGAGAGTCTCAAATAGGAGGATGTAGTGACAAGATGGTGAGCTTTTGGCACCTTGTGTTACATATGGTTTCAACGGTATTAGGGATATGGTATTGATGTGGATAGAGAATTGGTTGGCAGACAGGAAGCAAAGAGTGGGAACAAATGGGACCTTTTCAGAATGGCAGGCAGTGACTAGTGGGGTATTGCAAGGCTCAGTGCTGGGACCCCAGTTGTTTACAATATATATTAATGACTTAGACGAGGGAATTAAATGCAACATCTCCAAGTTTGCGGATGACACAAAGCTGGGCAGCAGTGTTAGCTGTGAGGAGGATGCTAAGAGGATGCAGGGTGACTTGGATAGGTTAGGTGAGTGGGCAAATTCATGGCAGATGCAATTTAATGTGGATAAATGTGAAGTTATCCACTTTGGTGGCAAGAACAGGAAAACAGATTATTATCTGAATGGTGGCAGATTAGGAAAAGGGGAGGTGCAACGAGACCTGGGTGTCATTGTACACCAGTCATTGAAAGTGGTGCAGGAGTAGGACATTCAGCCCTTCGAGCCTGCACCACCATTCAGTACGATCATGGCTGATCATCCAACTCAGAACCCTATACCTGCCTTCTCTCCATACCCCCGATCCCTTTAGCCACAAGGGCCTTATCTAACTCCCTCTTAAATATAGCCAATGAACTGACCTCAGCAGGTGGTGAAAAAGGCGAATGATGTGCTGGCATTCATAGCAAGAGGTTTCGAGTACAGGAGCAGGGAGGTACTACTGCAGTTGTACAAGGCCTTGGTGAGACTACAGCTAGAGTATTGTGTGCAGTTTTGGTCCCCTAATCTGAGGAAAGATATTCTTGCCATAGAGAGAGTACAACGAAGGTTCACCAGATTGATTCCTGGGATGGCAGGACTTTCATATGATGAAAGACTGGATTGACGAGGCTTATAGTCTCTGGAATTTAGAAGATTGAGGGGGGATCTGATTGAAACGTATAAAATTCTAAAGGGATTGGACAGGCTAGATGCAGGAAGGTTGTTCCCAATGTTGGGGAAGTCCAGAATGAGGGGTCACAGTTTGAGGATAAAGAGGAAGCCTTTTAGGACCGAGATGAGGAAAAACTTCTTCACACAGAGAGTGGTGAATCTGTGGAATTCTCTGCCACAGGAAACAGTTGAGGCCAGTTCATTGGCTATATTTAAGAGGGAGTTACATAAGGCCCTTGTGGCTAAAGGGATCAGCGGGTATGGAGAGAAGGCAGGTATAGGGTTCTGAGTTGGATGATCAGCCATGATCGTACTGAATGGCGCTGCAGGCTTGAAGGGCTGAATGGCCTACTCCTGCACCTATTTTCTATGTTTCTATGTTTCTGTAACACCGATCTTTAATGGAACATTGAAAGGTCTTCAAAGAAACATGTGATTACAAACATGCCCTACCTTTTTCTTGACCACATGCACCCATCCCCAATGGATATATCACCCCCACATAAAACTAATAAAGGAGTGGAGAGGAGATGGTGAAAGAACAGGAAATGACTGAAAACAAGAGAAAATCTGGAGATGTTGGAAATCAAAGCAATACATAAAAAATCCTGGAGGAACTCAGCAGGCCAGGCTGTACTATAGGGGAAGAAAAGTACAGTCGACATTTTGGGCCCTGAGCCTTCTCCCAAACATTGAAAGATTTCTTGACTTCACCCTTCAAGGTGTGGAAGTCAGAGGAAGCCATCTGGCCCATTGTAACTGTTCTCTCATTCACGTCTGGTCTTTTACCATCGGCATTTGAATCTAAGGTGCAGAGAATGGTGAGCCTCTGGAATTCTCTATCCCAGGGGGAGCTAGAGGCTGGACCTCTGCGTATTTAAGAAGGAGACAACTTGTGATTCTTCTGAAGACAGCATCGCTGTTGACAAATTTGTATATGGTCATGAAGTTGTGCTTGGCCGCACAGTATGTATAGAGATCAAAGTAGGTGTTTAACACACAGATTCCAGGTGAGCCTGATTCCACATCCTAGATACTCTCAAGATTCATATATATAATCCTTGATAGATACATATATGAACGGATAGATATAGAACACATAGTAAAAATACCATTTATATTGTGTGAATATATACAGTGCCTCTTAAAAAGTATTCACCCCCTCCCCTGCCCCCACAAAGTCTGCATGTTTTATTGTTTTACAACATTGAATGAAAGTGGATTTAATCTGGCTTTTTTGTCACTGATCAACAGAAGAAGACTTTCAGGTCAAAGTGAAAACAAATCTCTACAAAGTGATCTATCAATCTGTTTTATAACTATTCATACCCCTTCAAGTCACTATTTAATAGATGCACCTTTGGCAGTAATTACAGCCTTGAGTCTGTGTGGATAGGTCTCTATCAGCTTTGCAATTTTTCTCCATTCTTCTTTACAAGACTGCTCAAGCTCTGTTAAATTGCATGGAGATCATGAGTGAACAGACCTTCTCAAGTCCAGCCACAAATTTTCAATTGGATTGAGGTCTGCACTCTGACTTGGCCACTCCAGGACATCAGTGTTGTTGCTTTTAAGCCATTCTTGTGTAGTTTTGGCTTTATGCTTGGAGTTATTGTCTTGCTGGAAAACAAATTTTCTCCCAAGTTGCAATTCTCTTGCAGACTGCATCAGGTTTTCTGCCAGGATTTTCCTGTATATGTTGCTGCATTAATTTTTCCCTCTACCTTCACAAGCTTCCAGGGCCTGCTGCAGTGAAGCATCCCAACAGCATGATGTAGCCACCAACATGCTTCATGGTAGGAATGGTATATTTCTGATGATATGCGGTTTTCGGCTTACGCCAAACATAGCATTTAGTCTGGTGGCCAAAAAACTCAGTTTTGGGTTCATCAGACCATAGAACCTTCTTGCAGCTGACTACAGAATCTCCCACATGCCTTCTGGCAAACTCTAAATGAGATTTCATGTGAGTTTTTTTTTTCCCAGCAGTGGCTTTCTCCTTGCCACTCTCCCATAAAGTTACAACTGATGCAGCACCCAGGCAATGGTTGTTATGTGTGCAGTCTCTGCTGTCTCAGCTGTCGAAGCTTGTAACTCCTCTAGAACCGTCATGGGTCATTAGTCCTCTTCTGTTACAGTCATTCAATTTTTGAGGACGTCCTGCTGTAGGCTGATTTACAGCTATGCATATTCTTTCCATTTCTTGATGATTGACTTAACTGTACTCCAAGGAATATTCAGTGACTTGGAAATTTTCTTGTTTCTGTCTCCTGACTTATGCTTTTCAATAACCTTTTTGTGGAATTGTTTGGACTGTTATTTTGTCTTCATGTTGAAGTTTTTGCCAAGATACTGACTCATCAGTAGTTGGACCTTCCAGATACAGGTGTATTTTTACTACAATCAATTGAAAACTTGACTGCACACAGGTCTCCAAAAGCAGATCTCCATTTAACTAATTATGTGACATCTAAAACCAATTAGATAATGATTTGATGTGTCATATTAAATGGGGGGAGGGGTGAATACTTATGCAATCACGCAAACACGAGGAAATCTGCAGATGCTGGAATTTCAAGCAACACACATAAAAGTAGCTGGTGAACGCAGCAGGCCAGGCAGCATCTCTAGGAAGAGGTACAGTCGATGATTCGGGCCGAGACCCTTCATCAGGACTAACTGAAAGAAGAGCTAGTAAGAGATTTGAAAGTGGGAGGGGGAGGGGGAGATCCAAAATGATAGGAGAAGACAGGAGGGGGAGGGATGGAGCCAAGAGCTGGGGTGGTATACTGCGTCCGGTGCTTCCGATGTGGCCTTCTATATATTGGCGAGACCCGACGCAGACCGGGAGACTTTTTTGCTGAACACTTACACTCTGTATGCCAGAGAAATCAGGATCTTCCAGTGGCCACACGTTTTAATTCCACGTCCCATTCCCATTCTGATATGTCTATCCATGGCCTCCTCTACTGTAAAGGTGAATCTACACTCAGGTTGGAGAGATAACACCTGATATTCTGTCTGGGTAGCCTCCAACCCGATGGCATGAACATTGACTTCTCAAACTTCCACTAATGCCCCTCCTCCCCCTCGTACCCCATCCGTTATTTACATATATATATACACATTCTTTTTTTCTCCCTCTGTCCCCCTCACTATACTCCTTGCCCATCCTCTGGGTTTCCCCCCTCACCCTTTCCTTTCTCCCTAGGCCTCCTGTCCCATGATCCTCTCATATCCCTTTTGCCAATCACCTGTCCAGCTCTTGGCTCCATCCCTCCCCCTCCTGTCTTCTCCTATCATTTCAGATCTCCCCTCCCCCTCCCACTTCCAAAATTAGTTTTTCATAGATTATATAATATTTACTTAATTTCCAGTAAATACCTCAAGAAAATTAATCTCAAGGTGATATGTCTTGAGATGCTATCCACCATCAATGCTATGCTCTCTTCTTGCTGCTGCTATCAGGAAGGAGGTACAGGAGTGTTAGGTTCCTCTCCAGCAGGTTCAGGAACAGTTATTACCATTCAACCACCAGGCTCTTGAACCAATGAGGATAGCTTCACTCACTTCAACTCTGAACTGAATCCTTAACCTACGGACTCACTTTCAAGGATTCTACAATTCATGTTCTCAGTCTTAAATAATTATTTAATTTTATTTGCACAGTTTGTTTCCTTTTGCACATTGGTTGTTTGTCAGTCTTTGTTTGCTGGGCTGTACCTAGACATCACGGCCCCTCTAGTGGAGACCCTTTCCTCGATCAAGTCCTCTTGTCAGTTTCCTGCCACAGTAATCCATGTGTGCACAATTGAAACACTGAACTTGAATACCACAACAGAGAGGTAATGAACAGGAAATATGTCTCACACTACCATTTCCCTGATGAGGTCATGGCATATTTCCTTTCCATTACCTCTCTGTTGTTGGAAGAGCTCAACAGGTCAGGCAATGAACAGTGAACACTTTGGCTCAACACCCTTCAGGCCTAAAACGTCGACTGTTTATTTCCCTCCTTAGATGTAGCCTGACTTGCTGAGTTCCTCCAGCATTTTGTACACATTGCTCAAGATTTCTAGCATCTGCAGAATCTCTTGTGTCACCATCTCTCTGTTGTCCTCTAACCCAACCTTCATTCTCATGCAGCCTGCTTTCTTTCTGAAGTGTGAAACATTCGGGATAGAACGTAGAACACAATGCAATCTCTTGAATGGGTTCTTCAGCCCACAATGATGTGCTAAACTAAGGACACATAATTAAACTAATCCTGTCAGCCTACACACTGTCTCATAACACACTGTCTCCTCTCGTTCATTGGGAAATGAGCTAGTTATCTAGATTTCAAGATTCAACTTTATTTAGCAGGTGTACACTGAAACATACAGTGAAAATGTGTGTTTTGCATTAATAACCTACAGGGGTGTGCTGGGGGCAGCCCACAAATATCGCCACATATTCTGGCGCCAACATAGCATGCTCACAGTTCTAGGCAAAGCAAAACAAACAGAACACATAAAAACAAGACACCACAGGCAACAAAACAACAACAGCAAAACAAGCCCTCGTTCCTCTCTCCCACCCACTTTAGTCATCACTAAAGGACCCAGTGGTACTGGCTGGAGTAATGAAAATATTTTGCCTGGGCACTTTGAAAAACTCTCCTTATCATCATCCAGATTGTGCCCAATAATTTCCACATTTAAGGAAATCACCTCTTCTCAAGGTCACACATATTTGAGTTGATGTGAAGACATATTACGCAATACCAGTGCACTAAATGATACTACCTACATACAGTAGTGGATACAGACCAGTCCATCACAGCAAAAGCCCTTCCCACCATTGAGCACATCTACAAGGAGCACTGCCATAAGAAAGCAGCATCCATCATCAAGGGCACTCTCCACCACCACCCACCATCCAAGCCATGCTCTCCTATTGATGGTGCCATTGGGAAGGAGGTACAGCAACACATCCATACCACTATTGTCATTTTTGTACATTTTGTTGTACCAAATACGAGTGAGCTGCCCTGGAATGGACACAAAAAGCCCCTTCACCAGAGGAGCTATCACTCACTGTGCACCCCATACACTCCATACAAATTGTATAGACTTCATAAATTCACCTTCCACACTATTACAGCCAATGTGATGTGTTGTATGGTATGCTTCCCTTCATTGGTAGGAGTGTCGAGTATTAGAGTTAGGAAGTCCTACTACAGCTATATGAAACTTCAGTCAGGTGGCATTTGGAGCATTGTGCTCCATTATTGAAGTTCTCATCCATAGATCTCGCAAAGTGGCCACACATGTTGATCGCGTGGTTAAGAAGGCGTATGGTTTGTTGGCCTTCGTTAAGTCGGAAGGGAGTTCAGGGGCCGTGAGGTAACGATGCAGCTCTCTAAAGCCATGGTTAGACCGGATTTTGAATATTGTGTTCATTTCTGGTCGTCTCTTTGTAGGAAGGATGTGCAAGCTCTGGGGATTATCTACCAAGGTGCTGCCCGGATTGGAGAAGATAACTTATGAGGATAGGTTGAGCGAGTTAGGCTTTTACTCTTTGGAATGAAAAAGGATGAGAGGTGACTTAATTGAGGTGTACAAGATGATAAGAGGCATAGACCGAGTGGACAGGCAAGGCCTTTTTCCCCAAGGTGGAAATGGATAATACGAGGGGGCATAATTTTAAGATGTTTGGAGGAAAGTATAGGGGGTATGTCAAGTGTAGTTTTTGTTTTACATTGTGAGTGGTAGGTGCAGGGAACACGCTGCCAGGGACATTTAAAAGACTCTCATATAGACACATGGGTGAATACAAAATAGAGGCCTATGTGGGAGGCAAGTGATTTTGCAGTATGTTAAGGGGTCAGCAAGACACCGTGAGCCGAAGAGCCTGTATTGTATTGTACGGTTAGATGTCCTACACCCTCGGGTCCATAGTACGGTAAGATGGACTCTTCCCGCACCCTCACTGCAAATTCTGTGGCGGCTACATATTATTATGCATGTTGTTGTTTTACGTTGTTCAAGCTCAATGGACCGTGTAATGATCTGATCTGTGTGAACACTGCCCAAGTTTTCACGGTATCGCAGTAATAACCAACTCCAATTCCAGTACCTACCTGTCGCTGCTATACAGCGCCACCCTCTGCTAGTAAAGCTTCATGACCAGAGTCTGGAAAATAATGGGCCCCCAAGATTTCATCCTCCGTGCTGAGTTTTACTTTCGCCATTGGGTAAGTATAGCCTTTGAGCAACGGAATAAAATTGTGCTTGAAAATTAATGACCTCAAACTTTGTCCAAGGCAAAGCTGATCCCTGCCGATCTCAGAAATTTGCGTAGATTCGGCGCATCAGGGCTGAGTACGAAAACGTCTACCGAAAGCGGTGGGTACAGCCCTCCACATCGTTGAGCACATTTTCAAGAAGCGCTGCCACATTCACCATCAATGACCACCCTCCGCCTCACCATAAGCCATAAGATCATAAAAGGCGGGAGAAGAGTTGGGCCATTCGGCCCATCGAGTCTGCTCCTCCAATCCTCATAATCCTGCCTTTTTCCCGTACTCTTTGACGTTGTTACTAATCAAGAACCTATCAAACTCCACTTTGAATAAACAGAATGACTTGGCCGCCACAGCCGTCCGTGGCAGTGAATTCCACAGTTTATCCAGGCCCTGATTAAAGAAACTCCTCCTTATCTCTGCTCCGCCGGCATTTCCTGGCTGAGATTCGGCCGGCAGCGTAGCCGCACACGCGGTGAAATCTATCATCCTCTGTCGGTCAGTAATCTCCCGACGCATATTGACCCTCCCCTACCCCACCCTCTTCACCGAGTGGTCACCCAGACCTGACAACTGCCGCCTCTTCCATTCCGCCAACTGTAAAGACTACCCACCAGGGTCGTTAATTCCCTGGAAAAAAAACAGATATGAGCCGGCGAGAAATGCAATTCATATCATTTATGCAACAGTGTAGGTAGGGTCAGGGACCCTGAAGGACAATGAAAGAGGCGTCGCTCGTGTCGGATGCATGGATGAGACTCTTCGCACTCTTCGTTCATCTCTACTATTTCCCTGAGCAACAATAATAAGAAGGGTCCTTGCATTTGGCGGAACCAGCCACCTCTGTGATAGGGCAGCGAACTCGACATATCCCACTACATGATGCTATCTCTGAAAAAAAAACAGGAAGGAAGGATCGTTAAGATGGAGAGGGTGCAGAAAAAAATCCGGGATGGACTGAAGGGCTTGGGCGCTGGATAGAATGGAATTGTGCTTTCCCCGGGAATGGTGACCTTTTAAATGTTTATAAAAATCATACGGGGTATAGATAAGGCGGACAGGTGTGCCTAACAGATTCACAAAATGGTGGAGGAACTCAGCAGGCCGGGCTGCATTTATGGGAAAGAGTAGAGTCGACCTTTCGGGCCGAGACCCTTCATCAGGACTAGAGCTCGGGGTCTCGGCACGAAACGTCGACTGTGCTCTTTTCCATAGATGCCGCCTGGCCTGCTCAGATCCTCCAGCATCTTGTGTGTGTCGCTTGGATTTCCAGCATTTGCCGATTTTATCTTCTTTGTGCCTAATAGATTGGCCATTGAGTGTATGTTCTATTACGTGTGAACACCTGATTGGTACTTAAAAATGCAAATGATGGGATTCAGAAGTGCACAGATTTCTGTTGGATCTAGCCAGTTTTTATTCAGAAATTGACAATTCCTTGTTCAGAGTTCAGAACAGTTTGGTGACAGCGGCAAGGCCTGTGCACAAGTAACTCAAGTGTGATTGAGGGACCAGTGCAAGTGGTCAGAATCCAGTTATTCAGCGACGACTTGAGAATCCTGCTCGACATGGACCACTTGGCCGAAGGGCGTGTTACCTTCCTGCGTTCCTTAACCTGCAACTACATGGAGTTTGGGAGGGATGGTATCCATGAAATAAAAACAATCTGAAGAAGAGAATCAGTAAGAGGTCACTGCTCGGACATCCCCTCGAAGGATGGCTAATCCCCCGCCTCACCACTCTATGTTCCATACCTCATATCCTTACCAGCATTAGCGGGGGAGGGGTGCAGCACGGTGGCGTAGCGGTTAGCGTAACACTTTAGAGCGCTAGTGATCGAGGTTCAATTCCCGTCGCTCTCTGTACATAGTTTGTAAATTATTTTCGTGACCACGTGAGGGCGCAGCACGGTAGCGTCGCCAACCTTGGGTTTACTTCCCACTGCTCTCCGAAAAGATGTGTACGATTTTCCCGTCACTGCGTGGGTTTCCTCCAGGTGCTCGGCCCGCTCCAACCCCCTCTCCCACCACCACATTCCAAAGATGTACGGGTTCTTGGACCAGATGCGCCTTTTGCCTTGTCGTATTTCCAAATGAAGGCTCCAAAGGTAGTCATAGCCGAAGGGTGGTAGTGGAGATGAGCTCCCACTGCTAAACAAATGCTCTTCATGGCGTGAGTCTCAAACAGCCTCTGACAACCAAGTACAACTCCTGACCTTCACGTGTGGCATAATTCTTGTGCCCGGCGGAGCTGTTCTCACTGACAGGAGAAGGAGCGAAGGCGGACCACTAGCACCTTAAACCCGGTTGCTCCGGGCAGATGGGGCTCGTTAACCAGGGACGGTAGCTCATCTAGGAGCGGGGAAACTCCGATTTCAAACCTCCACTGCCTTGCGGCTAAGGCTTTGGGAGTAAACCTCGGGGAAAATTCCGGAGTCGGAATCCCGAAGGCGGCTGACTGCTGTACCCTGCACCGGCACGGCAACTCCTGCGATGCTGCTGGCCCCAAACTGTATCGACTATCGACCTCACAGCATGTACCCAATCAAGCACTCCGACTTATTTTTACAAACCATTTTCGGGATAAGCCTTTCCATCGGATCGTTTAAGCCTCAATTCGTCGGCGGTGATCGCCGGAGTGAGCATCAGATCTCCCAGGAATAAGAGCAGTCTTTTCATCATCTTCGAGCTGGCTCTTAAATCAAGACAAGAGAGGGGCAAATAGAAACTCTTTATAAACACTGAGAATATTCAGTAATTCGGTTTCGAAGGTGGGATAAGTCAATGGTAAGCAACTTGACCGAGGAGATATGAAGTGGTTATAACCATGCAGATCAGTATGAATTAGCAGGTCAGGGACCTGGAGAATGTGCACATTCCAGTGAACTGAACAGAAGGAAATAGACAAATTGACTGTGAATATTCACACTCCCAGACATCAACCTCAGACAGTACAGAAACAGGCGCTTCAGCCTATCGAGATGGTGCTGACCATCAACCACCTGTTGACACTCATCCCTTTTATTATCCCCACAGTCCTGTTATATCTCCCCTCGCCTACCCTCCCACACGCACACACACACACATTCTAAATCATCACCCACATTGGAGGGGGGGGGGGCACTATTGAATTTACAGAGGATAATTGCCCCACCAACCCTGCATTTTGTTGGGACATGGAAGGAAACTGGACCATCCCGGGGAAACCAAGCCAGTGACAGGGAGTAGAGGCAAACCTAGACAAACACACATACAGATCGATGAAATGCTTAGTCAATCAGCTTTCCCCTGACCGCCACATAAGCAGAACGGCCTGGTGGCTACCCAGTTCCATTTGACTTCTAAATCTAAATAATAGTCTGCCCGTTTATTTCTTCCACTAAAGTGCATGACCATACACTTTCCAACTTTGTATTTTATTTGCACTTCTTTGCCCATTCCCCTAAACTATCTAAGTCTCTCTGCAGGTTCTCTGTTTCCTCAACGCTACCTGCTCCTCCACTTATCTTTCTATCCGGCAAATTTAGCCACAAATCTATTAATCCCATAGATCAAATCATTGATACATCGTAAAAAGCAGCGGTCCCGACATTGACCCCTGTGGAATTCTTTTAGTAGCCAGCAGCCAGGCAGAATAGGATCCCTTTATTCCCACTCTCTGTTTTCTGCCAATCAACCAATGCTCCATTCATGCTATTAACTCCCTGTAATTCCATGGGATCTTATCTTGCTAAGCAGCCTCATGTGCAGCCCCTTGTCAAAGGCCTCCTGAAAATCCAAGTACACCTAGTACATCTTCTTTGTCTACTCTGTTTGTAATTTCTTCAAAAAAATTGCAATAGGTTAGTCAGGCAGGATTTTCCTTTCAGGAAACTATGCTAGCTTTGGCCTATCTTGTCATAGGTGCTGATGCCCGGTGAGGGTGCAGAAGAGGTTTACCGGGATGCTGCCTTTAGAAGACATGTGTTTCTAATAGAGACTGAATAAACTTGAGGTTGCTTTCTCTGGAGTGTCGGAGGCTGAGGAAAGATAGAGGGAATGCAGTGGATGTTGTATATTCGGATTTTCAGAAGGCCATTGACAAGGTGCCACGCATGAAGCTGCTTACAAAGTTATGCGCCCATGGTATTACACAAAATTTGCTGGCATGTTTAGACCATTGGGTGATTGGTAAGAGGCAGTTGATTGGGAATAAAAGTGATATTCCACAGGGAACTGTGTTGGGACCACTTCTTTTTATGCTGTCTGCCAAATATTTAAATGATGGAACAGATGGGTTTGTTGCCAAGTTTACAGATGATACGAAGATTGGTGGAGGGGCTGGTAGCATTGAGGAAACAGATCGGCTGCTGAAGGACTTACACCGATTAGGAGAATGGACAAAAAAAGTGGCAAATCAAAGACAATGTTGGAAAATGCATGGTCCTGTGCATTCGTAGTAGAAATAAATGTGCAGACTATTTTCCAAAGGGAGAGAAAATCCAAAAATCTGAAATGGAAAGAGACTTGGGAGCCCTGTGCAGAACACCCTGAAGGTTAACTTGCAGGTTGAGTCGGTGGTGAGGAAGGCAAATGGAATGTTAGTATCCATTTCAAGAGGTCTAGAATACCAGAGCAGGGATGTGATGTTGAGGCCCCATAGGCACTGGTGAGGCCTGGCCTTGAGTATTTTGAACAGTTTTGGGCTCCTCATCTGATAAAGATGTATTGGTATTGGATAGAGTTCAGAGGAGGTTCACAGGGATGAATCTGGGAATGAAAGGGTTATCATACAAGGAACGTTTGATGGCTCCGGGTCTGTACTCGCTGGAATTTTGAAGGATGGGGGGGGGGGGCGGGATCTCTTCGAAACCTTTTATATGTTGAAAGGCCTAAACAGAGTAGATTTATCCCGTGGTAGGGTAGTCTGGAGCAAGAGGACGCAGGCTTGGGATAGAGAGGCGTCCATTTGAAACAGAGATGCGGAGAGTTTTCTTTAGCCAGAGTGTGGTGAAGTTGTGGAATTTGTTACCACAGGTGGCTGTGGAGACAAGGTCATTGGGTATATTGAAGGCAGAACTTGAGAGGTTCTAGATTGGATACGGCATTAACGGTTATGGGGAGAAGGCCGGGGAATGGGACTGAGGGGGGCGGGGGGAAGAATCAGCTATGATTGAATGGCGGAGCAGACTCGTTAGGCTGAATGGCCTAATTCTGCTCCGATGTTTTATATTCTATTTCCTGAAGGATATTTTGGTTCCAGACAGACCCGGGACGGAACCGCAATAAACAAACATCAAAGAGTCTGCTACACTCTTTTTTTCGGGTCCCTAGCTGACGCTGCGCGGGAAATGCAAGGATCCAGATCAAACAATGGCAGCCTCATGTTCCCAGTGTGCAGTGCAGTAACGAAAGGCCCCGGATCCAACAACGCTCCCGGGCGTCGCTGCAATGAGCAATTTGAACACAGTAGCTCCAGGTGAGGTCGACATAGTGAGAATTTGGGGCATAGGCGAGGGACGGTCATATTCAGGAGGGTTAACAAAGGGCGAGCGACAAGGCGCGGGGTCGGGTGGTCAAATGTGGGCAGGGCAACAGAGAGGGGAGCTTATTAGGGCGGAGCAATGGAGGAATCAGAGCAATGAAGGGACAGATTAGGGCGGAGCAATTGAGGCAAGGCGAGAGAAGGGCAGAAAGTTAAACAGCCGTGGGATGAGTAGATAAACGCGGATTATAGAGAGGGAGGGGAAAGGTAAGGTGGGGTGAGTAACGGAGGAGGCAGGGAGAGTAGGGAGCCGCATGACGGGCAAGTGAGGCGAAGCAACAAAGGAGGGGCAGGGTGAGGGAAGGGCAGATTAGGGTGAGCCGGGTAGGGAGTTAGCCCTGCTGTACATTTTAAATACAACTCAATCTTCTGTTATTATTGACTTGTCTCCAATGATGTTCTAATCTCTTCTCCGAGATCCGGCCATCACCACTCCCCTCCTCTCTTTGTCTAGGCTCCTTGACCCAACTGATTGTCCTGGGTAACACACACGGAATGCTGGAGGAACTCGGCAGGTTAGGCAGCCTCTATGGGGAAGAGAAAGCATTCCACGTTTGGGGCCAACGCCCATCCTCAGAACTGAGGAGGAAAGGGGAAAACACCAGAATAGAAAGGAGCGGAGAGGGAAGGTGGGAGAGCTGGAAGGTGATAGGTGAAGCCAGGTACCTGGGAAAGTTCAGGGGCTGGAGAAGAAAGAATCTGATAGGAGAGGAAAGTGGAAAATAGAAAAATAGGAAGGAAGAGGGCACTCGGGGGAGGTAATAAGTGAGAAGTAAAGAGAGGTCAGTGAAGGGAACAGAGGAAGTGGGGAGGAGGAAATTTCTTCACCAGAAGGAGAAATCGATATTCATGCCCTCAGGTTGGAGGCTACCCAAATGGGACATACGGTATTGCTCCTCCACCCTGAGAGTGGCCTCTTCTTAGCACAAGAGGTGGCCATGGATCGACACGTCGGGACGGGAATGGGAATTAGAATTAAAATATTTGGCCACCGGGAAGTCCCACTTTTGACGGATGGAACAGGGGCACTCGACGGAGCGGTCCCCCGATTTATGATGGGTCTCACCCAATGTACACGAGGCCGCATCGGGAGCACCGAACACAATAGTCGACCCCAGGTGAAATTCGCAGGTGAAGTGTTACCTCACGTGGAAGGGCTGTTTGGGGCACCGAATGGAAGTGATTGTCCTGGCGTACTTTCTCTGCTGCGCTACACGAAGCGGCTGTTGTTCGAGCGGAATCTTTGCAGTGTTTGCAAAGGGCCCCGAACAAAGTGATCTATCCCCCTCACCACACTGCCCCCCTCTCTTTCCAGTTTCCGCCGCCTCAATCTCGTTGTTATCCCCTTTTGACAGAACCGCCGACCTGAAAGCTTACCTGCTTTTTTCTCCAGAGATGCTGAGTGACTTGCTTCCCGCCCTTTCTGCTCTCAAGTGTTGAAGTGTCTCCCGCTCCGTGAATGCAGCATGATCGGCTTCCAGCGCCACCCGTTCTTAAGTGGCGGGGAATTAAGTTGGACACGCCTCTGAGGCATGAAGTAGTAATCGAGGTGGCGGACAGGAATAAAAGCCTCCTTGCATTAGAAATTAATGGGCGTCGTCCTCCTTCCTCACGGCGTGTTTTGCATCTTCAGAGGCCTACACTCTGTCCCTTGCAGCATACCACTCACAGACATTCCATCTTCTCTTCCTGTACAGTTTACAATCTTGCTCTCTCCGTGTGAGTATATAAGGAGCATTAGTTAACACATTGAAATGGCACGTTACCCTTTACATGCTGTGTTGACGTTATATTTCCATCTTTGGCGCATTCGGACTGATGTGTAGTACGCTAGGATATATCGTAAAACTGTCCATTTCACAGAAATTGGTGATGAAGATCTACCAGGCATAGATTTAGAGTGAGAGGAAAGAGATTGAATAGATAGCAGAGTACAGCGGGATGTTGGTGCGACCGATACAGACCTACTCCGCAATACAAGCTAATCCCTTACGCGCAGAGATACGGAAGCTCGGTGCAGCCACTGCAAAGGCTCGGTGGGGAAGGATGACAGAAAAGGGTCATTTATTTATTGATTAACTAAGATATAGTACAGAATAGGTCTTCTGGCTCTTCAAGCCACGCCACCCAGCAATTCCCCGATTTAGTCCTAGCCTAATCACAGGACTGTCACGGTCCCGACCGTTAATTCCCCATTTTCTCCTAATTTCCTTTGATGGCGACACACCTAGTTTTCATGAAGACCTGCAGCATAAGAACCCCGGCTTTGCACCCACTAGTTGCCAGATCGTTGGTTTTGCCAGTGTTGTAATTAACGTTTCCCAGCTGCTTAGGATTGTGTGTTCTAAGTTTTGCTTCAGTACCGAGGTTTACCTGTGAAACTCAGTCTCTCCGTGTCAAGGTAAGTATTCTAAGTTTTACTTCAGCGCTGAAGTTTACCTGTGTAAGTCCGTCTCTCCGTGCTAAGAAAAGTTTTGTCTGCCGTTTTCCCTTCTACGCTCCGTGTCAAGATAAGTTCTGCCTGCCTCCTGCTTTCCTGCACTCCCTCCTGATCGATGCTCACGCCCGCGTCTGCATGCTAATTCAATCTCGGTGCCTGTGTCCTGCGTTTGGGTTCGCCTCGTTCGTTGCAACAGGAACAGCTTTACAATGATCAATTGAGGTACCACCTAGTACGTCCTTGGACTGTGAGAGGAAACCACGGTCAAGGGTAGAACGTACAAACTCCTTATGCGCAGTAGGGGAAATCTCGCTTGTACAGTAAAACGTTGTGCTGCCAACTATGCTACCACGCCACCCCAGAAACTGCCACTGGAGAGAGAGAGTCCAGGTTGGAGGAGGAATCCACTCAATTATTGTAGTAGTGTCCCTCCAGAGGGATCTTCATGAGTGGCTACAGTTCTACTGAGTTAAGGAATTTAATAGAACAGTACCAAAAGCACTTTCAATGGATGTCAGAATTAAAATGTATTGCTTGGTTTATTTTGGGAATATTTTATTATGAATAAAGTTTATATTCGTACATAAAAATTGCCTTCTTACACAGCCCACAACTCTCAATTTTTATTACTTCCGCATGACTGTCTAAGTGTTGTTTAAATAAGACCGTAAGATAGGTGGTATAGTGGCATCAGCACTGGACTTTGAGGTGAATGGTGCTGAGTTCGAATCCAGGCGGCTCCTTACGTGCTTTTATCAGCGCGGGGTTGAGCATCGAGCCTTGTCAAAAACAGACAAGTGCTACAGAAATGGCAAAAATGCCGCCCGATGCGCCACAAGGAGTGAAAAAGGAACTACAATATAGGAGCAGAATTAGGCCACTTGCCCATCGAGTCTGCTCCACCATTTCATCACGACTGATCCATTTCCCTCTCAACCCCATTCTCTCCCCGTATCCCTTCATGCCCTGACGAATCAAGAATCTATGAACCTCTGCCTTAAATATACTGTACATAAACTCGTTGGTTCCACTGCCTCCTGTGGCAGTGAATTTCACAGGTTCACCACCGTCTGGCTGAAGAAATTCCTCCTCGCCGCTCTACTCTGGGGCTGTGTCCGCCGACATAGGAAACATCCTCCCCTCATCCACTCTATCAAGACCTTTCGCCATTCAACAGGTTTCCATTTGGCCACCACTTATTCATCTGAACTCCAGTGGGTTTGTATTCACTAGAATTCAGAAGAATGAGGGATGATCTAGTTATCCCTATTTTATCAGTCGCTACTACCACCCCGAGGCAGTGTGTTTCCAGCTGCCGCTCTGAAAAAATGTTCTATAGTTAATATAACTACATCTGCTACCTCAGCCCAGCTCTGCATGCTGTCTGTGTCCCGTTGTAACTTGTGACAACTGTGCATACTATCCATATCGTACTCTGTAAACTTACAAGAACAGAGAACATAGAAATCTACAGCACATTACAGGCTCTTCGGCTGACAATGTTGTGCCAACAATATTACCTACTCTAGAAACTGCCTAGAATTTCTCTAGCGCATAGCCCACTATTTTTCTAAGCTCCATGTACCTATCTAAGAAGCTCTTAAAAGACCCTATTGTATCCACTTCCACAACCACCGCTGGCAGTGCATTCAATGCACTTACCGCTCTCTATTTGAAAAACTTACTCCTGACATCCCTCGGTACCAATTATCAAGCACCTTAAAACTATGTTCCCTCGTGTTAGACATTTCAGCCCTGGGGAAAGCCTCTGGTTATCCACATGATAAATCCCCCTCATCATCTTATACACCTCTATCAGGTCACCTTTCAGCCTCCGTTGCTCCAAGGAGAAAAGGCCAAGTTCACTCAACCTATTCTCAGAAGGTACACCCTCCAATTCAGGCAACATCCTTGTAAATTTCCTCTGCACTCTCTCTGTAGTATCCACATCCTTCCTGTAGTGAGGTGACCAGAACTGAACATGGTACTCCAAGTGGTGTTTCACCAAGGTCTTATATACCTGTAACATTACCTCATTGCTCTTGAACTCAGCTCTACGGTTGATAAATGCCAACACACCATACACCTTCTTAACAACACTGTCAACCTGCGCAGCAGCTTTGAGTGTCCCATGGACACGGACCCCAAGATCTCTCAGACCCTCCACACTGCCAAGAATCTTACCATTAATATTATATTGTCTTCAAATATAACCTACCACGCTTATCTGGGTTGAAGTCCATCTGCCACTTCTCATCCCAGTTCTGCACCTTATCGATGTCCTGCTGTAACTTCTGACAACCATCCAGACTATCCACGACACCCCCAACCTTCGTGTCATCAACAAACGTACTAACCCACCCTTCTACTTCTTCATCCAGGTCATTTATATGAACCACAAAGAGGAAGGGGCCCCAGAACAGATCCCTGTGGAACACCACAATGATCACCAACTCCCATGCAGAATACGAACCATATACAACCACCCTTTGCCTTCTGTGGGCAAGCCATTTCTGGATCCACAAAGCAAAGTGTCCTTGGATCCCATGCTTCCTCACTTTCTGAAGGAGCCTTTCGTGGGGAACCTTATCAAATCCCTTATTGAAATCCATATACACTACATCCACTGCTCTACATTCATCAATGTGTTTTGTTACATCCTCAAAGAATTCAGTCAGGTTCCTAAGGCATGACCTGCCCTTGACAAAGCCATGCTGACTATCCCTAATATGATTATGTCTCTCCAAAGCTCATAGATCCTGCCTTTCAGGATCTTCTCCGACAACTTGTCCGCCACTGAAGCCATACTCACTGGTCTATAATTTCCTGGGTTACCTCTACTCCCTTTTTTGAACAAGGGAACGATATTTGCAACTCTCTAATCCACCAGTACTTCTCCCGTCCCTATTGATGATGCGAAGATTATTACAAGAGGCTCAGCAATCTCCTCCCTCACTTCCCACAGTAGCCTAGGGTAAATCTCATCCAGTCCCAGTGACTTAACTAACTGAATGCGTTTCAAAAGTTCCAGCACATCGTCTTTCTTAACGCCTACATGCTCAAGCGTTTCAGTCCACTGTAAGTCATCTCCACAATTCCCAAGGTCTTTTTCCCTGGTGAATACTATAGCAAATTATTCATTAAGTACCTCCGCTACCTCCTCTGGTTCCATACACGTTTCCACTATCAGTCCTGATTGGTCCTATTTTAACTCAGCTCATCCTCTTGCTCTTCACATACCTATAGAATGTCTTGAGATTTTCCTTAATCCTACTCACCAAAGCTTTCTCATGGCCGCTTCTGGATCTCCTAATTCCATTCTTAAGCTCCTTCCTAGCAATGTTGTAATTTTCTAGAGTTCTAACAGTACCTAGTTGCTTGAACCTTTCATAAGCTTTTCTTTTCTTCTTAGCTAGATTTTCTACATGCTTTATACACCTACCATCTTTAACCCTACCATCCTTTCCCTACCTCAATGGAACATACCTATGCAGAACTCCATGCAAATGTGCCCTGAGCATTTGTCACATTTCTGCCATGCATTTCCCAGAGAACATCTGCTCCTAAGTTCCTGCCTAATAGTATCATATTTTTCCGTTCCCCAATTAAATGTTTTCCCAAATTGTCTGCTCCTATCCCTCTCCAGCATTATGATGAAGGAGATAGAGTTGTGGTCACTACCTCCAAAATGCTCTCCCACCGAGAGATCTGCCACTTGACCAGGTTCTGCTCCAAATACTAGATCAAGTACAGCCTCTCCTCTAGTTGGATTATCTACATCTTGTGTCAGGAAACTTTCGTGAATACAGTACACCTAACAAACTCCACCCTATCTAATCCCTTGCATTAAGGAGATGTCAGTCAATATTAGGAAAGTTAAAATCTCCCATCACGACAACCTTATTATTATTGACCCATTCCAGACTCTGCCTCCCTATCTTACTCAATATCCCTGTTACTATTGGGGGTTCTATAAAAATCAGCCAGTAGAGTTGTTGCCCCTTTCCTGTCTCTGACTTCTACCCACACTGACTCAGTAGACCATCTCTCAATGACTTCCTCCTTTTCTGCAGCCGTCACCTATCCCCAATTAGCAATGCCATGTTCCCCCCCCCCCCCGCCCCACCACCACCACCACCACCACCTCTTTTGCCTTCCTCTCTGTTCTTTTTTGAAACATCTAAAGCCCGGCACAATCAGCAGCCATTCCTGCCCCTGAGACATCCAAGTCTCTGTAATGGCCACAATATCATTTTTCCACGTATTGATCCACGTTCTAAGTTCATCCGCCTTGTTTAAGATACTTCTTGCATTAAAATAGACACATCTCAAACCATCAGGCTGAGTTCATCTTTGCTCTAACATCTGCCTATCCTTCCTCACAAACTCCCTACAAGCTGTCACTACTTGTGCTCCAACCTCCCCATCCTCTGCATCTTCACTTCGGTTCCCACCCCCCTGAAAATCTAGTTTAAACCCTCCCCAATGGCATTAGCAAACATCCCCGCCGGGATATTGGTCCCCCTCTGATTCAACTGCAACCCGTCCTTTTTGTACAGGTCACACCTGCCCCAGAAAAGGTCCCAGTGATCCAAAAATCTGGATCTCTGCCCCCTACTCCAATCCTTCAGCCACTCATTTATCCTCCAGCTCCTATACTCACTGTCTTTGAGGTCCTGTTTCTCAGCTTTCTTCCAACTCCCTGTATTCTTCTTTCAGGACCTCCTCCCTTTTTCTAACTATGTCGTTGGTACCAATATGTACCACGACCTCTAATCAACCCTTACACCTCTTCATCCAAGTCATTTTTAAAAAATCAAAAACAGCAGTCCTCGAACAGATCCCTGTACAACACCACTAGTCACCATACCCTAGGGAAATAGCACCACCCTCATCTTTCGCAGGCAAGCCAATTCTGAATTGAATCGCAATTACAAATGCACTTTTTGCCAGAGACCCCAGGTAGGACGTCCACTTCTACAGTATCAAAAGTGGTATTCTTGTTATTGAGTGGGACAGACACACTGGCCTACACTGACTGTGTATTCCCTTTGCTTCTCGTTGACAGTCGCCCAGCCACATGCTTCCGATGACTTAGCTGTGGCTGCCTCCCTTTAACTGCTGCCTTTCAAAAACTTCAAAATACATTTATTGTTAAAGAATGTAAAAATTATTTATTGAGTTTGTTTGCCTACAGGCAGTCCCAAAATAAGAAACCTGGAAGAAACCTAAAAAAAATAAAGACCCACACCCAATGCGCAGACAAAGGGGAGAAAAGCACAAATCATGCAAGCAATACAAGCGAGCAACAACATTCCGAACCAAAATGAGTGCTTAGGTCCAAATCCCGGAGCCCAGAGTAGACCCAAGCCTCGGTATTGGTGGGTGCGGAGCACAGCAGCCGGGGCAGTCTTCATAGCTTCAGCGCCGTAGTGTGACAGGAGAGGACATCACGGGATCAGCTCTCGCCTTTGATCCCGACACTTGGTCTTTCCAGTATATTGTTTCAATTGTCCAAATGGCATTTCGTACCTCGCACTGGGACCGGAAAACCGCTGCAGTGAAAGGCTCCATGCTTAGAGCTCGCCACCCAGCCCGAAGCCTCTCTTGATTTCTGCATATCAACTCGGTGCCGACAGCGATCGAACCTTGCACCATGGCCAGTTGTACTGGCATCAGAACTCTGCTTCGTCAACCTCTCCTCTCTAAATGGCTCCCTCCATCCGCGGCAATTCTGCAGCGTACCAGCGCAGTTCATCCCTTGAATTCACATTGCCTTCGCTCACCTCTTCATCGTTTGCAGTGATAATTTACTACGTTATGTCAGAACAGGTGTTATTAGTAATGTTTTAGTCAAATTTCTTGCATTTTGAACTTTCGGGGAGTTGTCGTACACGATCGGTAGCGCCATCTTAAACCGGAAGCCTCAGCCTCCCTAATAAGTCAGAGATCACGAGCTCCAGTTCCCTAATGCGGTGTGTGAGGAGCTGCAGCCAGATGCGTTTCCCACTGGTGTAGTTATCAGACACTTCCCACATCCTGCAGGAAGAGCTGTCGTACCATTTCCACTGTTCTACCTGTGCAATAGAAGAAAAAAAGAGACTTTGTTGGAACCTCACCCTTCCTTCCGCTCCCTCTTCTCTCCAAAGCCTCAAGGTCACCCTCTTACACTCAAGACTCCTGCATAGGGCACTCCACCACTTCTTCTTTCTGCTCGCAGCACCCCGATTCGTCAATTAGCTGATCAACAAAAATTGCGGCTTTATCACCTCTTGCTCTCAATCCTGTAAAGGGAATATTTCAAGCTATTTTATTTAAAATAGGAACTACTGGGACATGTTTTTCACCTGGAAGGTGGTCAGTGTATCTAACAATCTGCCTGAGGAAGTAATCAAAGTAAGTAAGTTAATAGCATTCAAAATATATTTGGACGGGTATATTGTTTAGAGTATAGGCCAAACGCTGGTAAGGACCAGTTGGGCCAAAAGGCCTGATTCAAACTTTGAAGTACGGTTGTTATCAAAGTAGGTGCAAGTCACCGTATATTCCCTTGGGGCAAATTTTCTTGCAGGCGTTCACAGTAAGACAATGAAATACCATAGAATTGTTGTAAAAAAATTACACACAAAAACCACAGGCAACGAATATGCAAAAGAAAACAAACAATGCAAATAAAAAAGATAAATACGTAAACAAATATTACTGAGAACATAAGAAGAAGAGTCCATCGATTGGGTCAGTTCAGGTTTGAGGTGAGTGAAGCTATTCATCTTGGTTGAGGAGCCCAGTTGATGGGTAATGACAGTTCCTGAAGCTGGTGGTGTGGGACCTAAGGATCCTGTGCCTCCTTTGAGATGGCAGCAGTGAGCAGAGAGCATGGCCTGGATGCCGGTGGCCCCTGCTGATGGATACTGCTTTCAGGAGACAGCGCTCCTTGCAGAAGTGCTCATTGGTAGGGAGGGCTTTGCCTGGATGGACAGGGTTGTACGTACCTCTTCATGCAGGCCATTCTGCCCCTGAGCAGTGATGTTTCCATACCAGGTCATGATACAACCAGTCCGGATACACCCCATTGTGCCAACTATACACTTTCTGTGCTGTGCCTCTCTGACTCTGTGACTACTGTACATTCAAACATCACAGTATTGATCCACAATACTGTTTGGAGCCATATCTTTTTCTGACACAGTTCTGACTGTGAGTTACACGTGCTAAGGATCGTTAGGCGTGGGACATTTAAAAGAGTTATACAATAGGGAAGCAACTAATTAATACAAATCAGATTTCAAAACAAACATTATTCACATGTAACTTTCCAACAGTAATCGAAAAGTCATAACTGGCAGGTTATGGGCGTACAGTATGAGACAAGGTGATAGGCATGCTTTGGAAATGACAAAATAACTTCTGCTATTGAACTTAGCACCATGGGTTGTGAGATGTTCTGAATCCGTACCAAGGGGTAGACAATAAATGAATTGTTCTGTTAATCAACCCTCAATGGCACTCTAACAATGATATCGTGGAAGATTATATAATGACCAGTGAAGGATATATTTGCTTTGTTAATTATATGTTCGTATATCCATCCTTGATCACTGTAATATTGTAAGTATTGTATTTTTATTGAATGGTAAAACAATATCTTTTTTGTGGTCTCGCGTTTGTGCTGAAAACTCTTCAGACCACCCTAAGGGGTTTAGAAATTTGAAGTTGTCTTGTTGGTTGAGAAACTCTTGCCTTCTCTTTACAAAGTTACCTGTTTACACCCAAGACATTGAAATAGGTATTGGAAATATACTCAATAATCCATTATAATCTTTGTGCTTTTGAGATTCTCAAGAGATTCTCCAAGAGAAAGCACCTTACAGAGTGCTTGACTGTTGAGCTGAATAACAGCTTTTGATAATGCCCGTTGCAGTCTTGAGGGACAGGAGAATTATCAATAACTTGCTGCATTCCTTTGTTTTAAAGTCTTAAACTTTAAAGTTTCTTTAAAGTTTGTATGATTGTATTTTAAATTATTTGTTCAGTGTTAATCCTTGAAGAGTAAGTCTATTTCTGGACCAATTTGAAGTGAAAATGGTACAGCGGTGCAGGGGGTCTGGAGACTGATGAGTTCGTTTTGATCAGCAGAGGGAGATGGAGAAAGAATGAGTGACTAAATGAATGAGTGAACTAAAAGCTACAAGTTAGCTCTGTGTGGAAAGATGTTTCAATATCAAATCTGTGCTCCGGAGAAACATCTGTCAATTGAAGTGCAATTAATCTCTTTTATGAGGTGGTATCTCTTTAAGAAGTTGATTAAGTGTGTGATGGATGGGGTCCCACCCATCCATTTTTCATTTCCTCTATTATTTGTTCACATTTATGTGAACAAATAATTATCTGTTCACATTTTCATCATGGAAACAACACGCATTCGGAATTGTCCAGTAAATGACACGTAAGCGAAAAAATATGCAAGCATCAATTTTTGCTTTGAGATTGACATTTGCTTTCTGTGTCATGCTTATGTTCTTATACTGCTTTACTTCAGAATTATTAAAAGGGAGATGGGAAAGCCTGAGTTTGTGGAGTCTAGACTGAGGTGTTAAAAACATGAATCTATCCCTGGTGTGAGATGTCCTTATTTTTGAAAAGACATGACAATTTAGGAAATTGGTGATAAGTATAAAAGTAAAATGAGTTTGGGAGATAGTACACCTCAATACAGACCCTTCGTCCCATGACGTTGTGCTGGCCTACACCACAGTCAATGTAATTATCCCCTCCTACACAGCTCATAGCCATCCATTTTCATCACAAACATGTACAGCTGTAAGGATCTCTTACATGTCCTGTTGCATCCGTCTCTACCATCAACCCCGCAGATACCGCTCTCTGTGTAAACAAAAATTGCACTTGACATCTCCCCTACACTTTCCTCCACTCACCTTAAACATATGTCTGCTGATATTGGCCAGTGCCAGCCTGGGAAAAGGGCAGTAGTTGACCAATCTATCTATGCTTCCTTCTCTTGTATGCCTCTATCAAGTTGCTTATAATCCTCCTTTGCCCCAAGGAGAAACGCCCTAGCTCCCTCATCCTTTCCTCTAATCCAGGCAGTATCCTGGTAAATCTACTCTGCAGCTTCTGTAGATCTCCACCTCTTTCCTATAGTGAGGCAAACAGAAATGAACATAGTACTCTGCTGTGTACATACATCTATTGATGCTTCTGGACACATCTTCAGTGATGTTCCTGGAATCATCAGGTGTTTTGGGTCTTTCAACATCATACAACCTCCTCCAGGTGACCCAGCCGGGGCTGATCAGACCCCAGCTTGTCTCCAGATGGCTAGCTACTTATGACTCCATGGCTCCCCTCTTTTGAGCCACAGCCATCTTGAGGCCCTCTCTGCTGCATCAGTGGTACTGCGTATGGCTCTCCTCTTCCTCTCTCCCTCGATGCCCAAAATGCTGAAGGCTCTAACTAAGGAACGGGCTGTGAATCCCCGACAACCAACCTCCACTGGGAGACACCTCGCTCTCCATCCAGCTTGCTGACAGATGCTGACCAGTCTTGCGTACTTGGAGAGCTTCCTTTCAAATGCCTCTTCCAAGCTATCTTCCCATGGGACTGTCAGCTCCAGCAGCACCACTTGCTAAGTAGACTCAGACACTAGGACAATGTCTGGTCACAGGGTGGTGGCTGCGATATGGTTGGGGAACTTCAGCTGCCGTTCGGGGTCCACCAACAGCTGCCAGTCCCTTACAGAGGTCAGGATGCCTGCAGATGTTCTTTTGGCAGGTATTGGCTACTCTCCAGCTCTGAGATATATGCGAACACTTGTGGGGAAACATTACATGTTGTTTTCCTAACAAGGGTATTTTTCTATAATGATAAACTGCATTGCATATGTCAAGACTCAGTGTTTTGATTGCTCCATTGGAAGGCTTTTGTCATGTGATAATTGGTTTGTTTTGTAAAATAGAAATATTCGGACAGGATTTTCCTGTCTGACATAGTGTGAATATGCATGTAATGTGCCTGGGGTTCAGTGTGTGTTTTTCAAAGATGAAAATGGGAACTTATTTTCATTGAGACCATAAGATATAGGAGCTGAATTGGGCAATTTGGCCAATCGAGTTTGCTCCGTCACTTCATCGTAGTTGGTTCATTTTCTCTCTCAGCCCCAATCTCCTGTCTTCATCCTTATCTCTTCCTGCCACGACTAGTCAAGATCTATCAACCTCTGCCTTAAATATACAGTACATAAAGTCTTGGCCTCCACAGCCACTTGTGGCAGTCAATTTCACAGATTCACCACTCTCTGGCTAAAGAATTGCCTCCACATCTCCGTTCTAAAAGGACACCTCTCTACTCTGAGGCTGCGTCCTCAGGTCCTAGACACCCCCACCATAGGAAACATTTTCTCCTCATCCACTCTTTCAAGAGCTTTCACCACTCGATTGGTTTCAATTAGGTTACTCCTCATTCTTCTGAACTCCAGTGGGCTTGAATTCACTAGAATTCAGAAGAATGAAGGATGACCTAACACCCTTATTTTTCAGTCACTCCTACCACTCCTAGGCAGTACTTTACAGCTATCACTGTGAAAAATGTTGTGTATTTAATATTTCAGTAATATTTGATTAATATCATAAATACATTGATTTAACCAACATTATTTGTTATTTATATAATTCATTATGGATAGAGGTAAAAATACCTGAATTGCATACGTCAAGATGACACCACATGATAGATGTGAACCTTACATAAAATAAATAAGAATGACATCAGGGAAGGTTATGCCCAGTGACGGATAGATTTATTTTGTTAATTACTTGTTCATATAGCCATCCTTGATCACTGCAATACAATAAGAATTGTATTTTAATTGAACTGTAAAACAGTAAGCATTTTGTGGTTAAAACCCTTTCGGTCATCCACGGAGATTTAGAACTCTGAAGTAGTCTTGTCGGTGGACATGCACTCTCCTTGACTCTACAAAGTTACTTGTCTAAACCCCAAACATTGAAGTAGGTACTGGAACTATGCTCAATAATCCATTATAAACTTTGTGCTTTTTGGATTCTTACGAAATTTTCCAAGAGAGAGCTCCTTGCAGAGTGCCTGATTATTGTGCTGAATAACAGCATTTGATAATACTTGTTGAGTCTTGAGGGACAGGATCATTATCAATAACTTGCTACATTCTTTTGTTTTAAAGTCTTAAACCTTAAAGTTTCTTTAAAGATTGCATGATTGTATTTTAAATGTTTTGTTCAGTGTTAATCCTTGAAGAGTAAGCCAGTACTGGTCCTCAAGATAGGGAATTTGTAGAATGTCAGAGGATGGCTTTTTAGAAGAGCTTGCTATTGAGCCCACTAGGGTATCGGCTGTGCTGGATTGGGTGTTGTGCAATGATCCAGAGGTGATAAGAGAGCTTAAGGTTAAGGAACCCTTAGGAAACAGTGATCACAATATGATCGAGTTCACTTTGAAATTTGTGAAGAAGCAGCTAATTTCCAATGTGTCGGTATTTCAGTGGAATAAAAGAAATTACAATGGCACGAGAGGGGAACTGGCCAAAGTTGACTGGAAAGGGACAATAGCAGGAAGGACAGCAGAACAGCAATGGCTTGAGCTTCTGTGAAAAATAAGGGAAGTGCAAGACAGATATATTCCAAATAAGAAGAAATTTTCGAATGCAAGAAGGACACTACCATGGCTGACAAGTGAAGTCAGAGCCAAAGTAAAAGTAAAAGAGAGGGCATACAAGGAAGCCAAAGCTCGTGGGAAGATAGAGGATTGGGAAGTTTTTAAAAACTTGCAGAAGGGAACTAAGAAGGTCTTTAGGAACGAAAAGATGAATTATGAAAAGAAGCTGGCGAATAACATCAAAGAAGATATTAAAAGCTTTCTAAGGACTGTATATATGACTAAATGAATGGTTGATCTAAAAGCCAAGGGCAGCGATGTTTTGGATACAGACCCTCCATCCGAGTCCGGCCTGTCTCCCTGCTTTTGGCCTGCCCTCCTCTCTTTGTGCTACTACCATCAGGCGGGATGTACAGGAGACTTGGGTCCCCGGGCGCCCAGTTCGGGCGGAGTTGTTACCCTGCAGCCATCGAGTTCCTGGACCGGCCTCACTCGCCTCAGCACTGAACTGACTGCGCAGCCTGTAGACTCATTTCCAGCAAACCTGCTGATCATGTCCTCAGTATTATTTGTTTAATTTGTATTTATTATTTGCATGATTTGTCCTCTTTTACAAATTGGCTGTTTGCCATTCTTTGTTGTGTCTGATTTTTCATTACTTCTGTTGTGTTTATTTGTTTTGTGGCTGCCTGCAAAAATGATGAAACTCAAGGATTTATTTGGTCAACTTTGAACTTCCATATACAGATGGACGCTTCCTCTACCGTGGCTTGGCACTTAAGCTCAGGTCAGGAACATCGCCAGGTAGCTACCGCACGGCCAGAAAGGCTCGTCGGGCGTAGGCTCCGAAACTTCTTCGAGGACTGGTCCCACACATCCTGAATTGTCTCGCAGAAAGGGCCTCCGTGCAGCGTATCATCACACAGGGACACTTCCTGCGCCCCTGCTCCACTCACTCGCTCCCGGCTACGGCCCGGTCACACTCCAGCGATGAGCTCTGCCACCTGGCGCCGACTGGAGGCTTCTGAACGAGGATCCGCTGCACGAAGCAGCTTTGCTAAACTGGTTCAAGGCCGACAGTGCATATTTCCAAAGCCTGCGTCCATCATTAAGGGCCCTCCATGATATGCCCTCCTGTTACTACCGCCATCCCGGAGGAGGCCCTCCCCAGGCACTCTACTCTGCAACTGTACAAGAATATTACACCTGCCTCTACTCTTGCCTCACCACCACCCAGAGCTCCAAACTGCCCTTCCTGGTGAGGCACTCCTTCGCATGCGAACACTGCAATGTTATCCTTTGCATCCAGTGCTCCTGGTGTGGCCGCCTATATATCGATGAGACCGGACGAAGACTGGGGGTGGGGAGGGCGGAAGGAACAGCTTCCCCGGGCACCTTCCCTCTGCCCGGCGGTGCCAGGTGAGATTTCCCAGTGTTCAGACATTTTACCTCCGCTTGCCAGTCCCACGCCAACGTGTCTGCCCACGGCTTCCTCCACTGGGTCGAAGCCAAGGGCAAACTCCGGAGCGCTGCGTGTAGTCAGTTATCCCGCACATCTCTTTGACCACCACCCCCCCCCCCCCGCACCATCAGGCAGGAGGTGCTGTAGGCCAGTTAGGATAGCGCGATCGAATCCCCTGCCGCCACTCACGTCTCGCCACGTATTAAGCGCCATTAGCGGTATATTGCTTTCTTTCTAGCAATGTCTTGTCAAGGGAAAGTCGTAAATTATTTGTGGTAATCCTACTTTGTGCTGTGTGCGTTATATATACTGTGTTGTGCATCTTGGTCAGGAGGGACGTTGTTTCGTTTCAATGGTTCAATTGTTTAATTTAATTTCAGAGAATGCATCCACTATACAATCTGAAATCCTTATTCTTCGCAGACATCCAGGAAACAGAAACAAAACGCTAAAGAATGAATGACAGAAAACGTTAGAACCGTAAAGCCGCACCCCCCCCCCCCCCCGCCGTCCGACCTCCGCTTGCTCCAGCTGTATCAACTCCACCACCCACCATTCAAGCAATACCAAAGCCCTCAGAGTCCACCAACACCTCGACGTCCCGGACAGGCTATCTCTCTTACTGCGAGGGAAAGAGAGATATTGCTCCTGCCACAGCAAGATGGAAACTAACAACTTGTTGTTTGCGTGTTACATTCTGCAGCCTTATTCGAGCTCCCGCGGCTGGAGGGCCTTCTTTCAACAGGAGTGTACACTGCTGTCACGAAGTTTCAAGCTCCCGCGACGCTTTATCGGCGACACTGGCGAGGTGTCGGGTCGACCACGGGGCCGCACCCTGAAGGCGCGCATCTTCAAAGCTTCACTTGAAAAGCCTAAGATGCCGGCTGCTCAGTGAGAACCCGCTGCCGTGAAGAACCGCAGTTTGAGAGCAGTCGTAGATCACGAGCTCCGACAGAACCCCAACCACATTGAAAAGTGAACGAAAGATATTAAAACAAAAAAAAATTTCGCAGGTAAACTGAAAAAAGTCACCCAGGTCCGCAGAAATGTCTGGCGTCATCTAGGGCTGATACTGTACATATATACCGCCGAATGACAGTAAATGTGAACTTCAAATTAGAGGAACAGCGCCTACCTTAAGCACTTGTTTTGTCGCACCTAACACTGAGCACCCAGAATAAGCCTTCTTTACGTAATAAAATTATCCATATATTTTAGTGCTCCCTTCATAGTCCAGCTATACCAACACCATGGCGAAAGTTGTATCACCAGACGGAGAAACAGCAGTGTTCGAGCTCCTAGCTGGTGTGCTGCAAGGAGACACTCTGGCACCCTACATCTTTATAATCGTCCTTGATTACGCTCTGCGTCAAGCTACCAAAGATCATGACAAGCTTGGTTTTACCATAAAACCAGGGCGAACCAAAAGCGTCAGACCAGTTACGCTCACAGATCTCGATTTTGCAGATGACATAGTCCTGCTCTCTGACCAGATGGAGGAAGCACAGCAGCTGACAAAAGTGGAAATTGAGTGCAATAAAGTTGGACTTCACCCAAACGCTAAAAAGACAGAGTACATGGCGTTTAACTGCGACAAAGGTACTCTCAAGACTGTAGAGACTGATACCATAAAGAAAGTCTTTGACTACAAGTACCTCGGGTCAAGAATGATGAGTTCGGAGAAGGACATAAAGATATGGAAAGTGCTGGCGTGGAGGGCTATGAACGACATGAAGGAAATCTGGAAGTCGAACCTGACCAGAGGGCTTAAAAAGAGGATTTTCATAGCAGTCATAGAGTCCATTCTCACGTACGGATGCGAGACATGGACACTCACCAAGACGAGCTAAAGTCTCTAGATGGTTGCTGTACACGAATGCTCCGGATGGCTCTTGACGTGAGTTGGCAACAGCACATGACGAACGCGAGCTCTATAACAACGTACCGATGCTCACCACTAAAATCGAGGCGAGAAGACTGCAACTAGCGGGGTACTGTCTACGCCACCCCGAGCTACCAGCCAGCCTAGTCATCATATGGAAGCCCAAGCATGGGAGGATGAACCCTGGGCGCCCTTCGAAGACTATGGTCAACACGCTCCTAGAAGACAGCGGCGCAGCTAATGTAGACAAGGGGACATGGCTTTAAGGTAAGGGGTGGGAAGTTCAAGGGGGATATTAGAGGAAGGTTTTTTGCTCAGAGAGTGGTTGGTGCGTGGAATGCACTGTCTGGGTCTGTGGTGGAGGCAGATACACTAGTGAAATTTGGGAGACTGCTAGACGAGTATATGGAGGAATTTAAGGTGGGGGGTTATAAGGGAGGCAGGGCTTGAGGGTCGGCACAGCAATGTGGGCCGAAGGGCCTTTACTGTGCTGTACTATTCTATGTTCTATGTTCTATGAACTGAACACACTGATGAGGGAGAGGGAGAAGTGGAAGTCCGTCGTCATGCCCAACGCCGGCCCCCTAGGCCTGAGTCGACGTAGTAGTAATAGTAATAGTACTTCATGGTTTGTTGAAGCGCATTCTCTGTGTGCTTTGCACTTACATTACAGTTTCCTTGAAGAGTTTGGGCCTGAATGAGCGGATGTGGAGAGGATGTTTCCTATGGTAGGGTGAGTCTAGGACCAGAGGACACAGCCTCAGAACAGAGGGGCTTCCTTTTAGAATGGAGATGAGGAGGAATTTCTTCAGCCAGAGAGTGGAATACATTGAAATACGCGGCGGCCATGATGAAATGGCGGAGCACACTCGATGAGACAAATGGCCTAATTCTACTCCCATGTCTTCTCACTATTACCATCAGAGAGTGTCTGCAGAAATCCAGAGGCACGCACTCAACATTTTAGGATCAGCTTCTTCCCCTCCACCATCCAATTTTTGAATGGACAATACAGTATAGCCGTGAATGCTAAAATCACGAATTTTGCTCTCTTTTAGCACTACGTATTTAATTTTGTATGTAAAAGGTTTTCATGAAGGTAATTCATGTAGAGCTCAGTGACACCCCTCTCTCTCTCTCTCACTCTCTCTCTCTCTCTCTCTCTCTCTCACTCACACACACACACACACACACACAGACACACATACACCACTGGAGATCGGGTTCGAACTGGAAACCCTGAGGCTGTGATGCAGCTGCTCTACCCAAGGAACCGATTTTTCGGGCTCTGGTGCTTCCGATTAATCCCCGAGGAACTTGCCTCCTCTATTTCCTCCTTTCATCTTTCTTACCTTTACCCTTCAGCCCTTTACCACCTCCTAGCTCTTCACTTTGCACTCTCCCTAGTTGGGGGATAATCGATATAAATCAAACGGAATCCGTTTCCCAAATGGCGGTACGCGGAATTGAGAAATCCACGTGGCTGTGGTGGAAACATCACATCGGACCCGCTGTGCAAGGGTGTCTTACTGTTTTATTGTTCCTGACATACGAGGTGAAATTTGCGGAGTAGCACAGTACACAGGCACTAAAATCTGTAAGTTATAAAAGTACAAAGAGAGCTACAATCCCCATGATACCAAATGAGTTACTTGCAACACAAGGTGAAAACCCAGAGCTAGTCCAAAGACAATTAGACATAAAAGGTAAGCGATCCAAGGAATATTGCATACCCACGAGGTGACACTGAGAAAATACAATCCACATACTAAGCGGGAAAAAACTTTTCTTTTGAAAACAACCTCTGGCTGGGACACAAATTTCTTGTTACTGACATATGAGGTGAAGTTTGCAGAGTCGTACAGTGCACAAACATTAAAAACTATAAATTACAAAAATAAGCGTAATGTCCTGGCTAAGATTTCTACTTCTATGCTGTAAGGTATTTGATTTTAGCAGTTTTCTGTAAAACAGAATGCCCTGCTGTTAAGTGTTTTGGCTTCTGCCAAAGATAGGGAGGCACGTTGTCCAACTTAGGAATGTTGTGCCAACCTATCAAAATTGTGGGATCTGAGAGAAGGTTCTAGAGAGCTGAGCGGGAAGGACCGTAGTTTGGTTTGGGATCATTTTGGTGCGGGAGCTGTGCAGTGGAGCACAGGGGAAGATGTGGGAGAATGCTTTTCGAGGGAGAGACCCGTTGGAAGAACTGCCTTGTGCAGATGAATGGCCCGAAGGAGGAAGTACCAATATTCGTGAGAGAGCCAGTTAATTCGAGATGGTCTTCGAGGGAAGGTTGAACTGTGGCTGGTGTCCTTCACACAGAATGTGGCTTCAGCGTGTGAGTAAAGTGATACAGAGACTACTCCAGAAATGAGCTCCAACGTTCATGTACACATTGGACTAGTTCAACTCTAATGGGCCCTTTGACCTGTAACTGTTTGTTAAAGTGGAAACTTTAGTAAATATACTTCCTTTATAATTTGTTAATTTACTGATGAACAATAACTTTGCATGGAGCAGTATTTACACAGCATTCGCAACAATCAATGTTCCTTAATCGGAACGTCGTAACTCTCCTGTTTGGTTGAACCGTAAATCATACCGACCCTTGACGTATATGGCTTATGAAAGATGGCCTTCTCACTGCTGAGTCACATGGCTGTTAGGTGAGTTAGCAAATGAGTCGAGTTTGTATACGAGCCAAGTTTGTGTATGGGCTGAGTTTCTATATGAGCCCCAGTGAGAGGGTTACGTAAGTGAATAGCGCAAAGAGTCAGAGCCGTCTCTATTTCCTGAGGAGACTGAGGTCCTTTAACATCTGCTGAGGATGTTCTACGAGTCTGTGGTGGCCAGTGCGATAATCTTTGCTGTTGTATGCTGGGGCAGCAGGCTGAGGGTAGCAGACACCAACAGAATCAACAAACTCATTCGTAAGGCCAGTGATGCTGTGGGGATGGAACTGGACTCTCTGACAGTGGTGTCTGAAAAGAGGATGCTGTCCAAGTTGCATGCCATCTTGGACAATGTCTCCCATCCACTACATAATGGACTGGTTGGGCACAGGAGTACATTCAGCCAGAGACTCATTCCACCGAGATGCAACACAGAGCGTCATAGGAAGTCATTCCTGCCTGTGGCCATCAAACTTTACAACTCCTCCCTTGGAGGGTCAGACACCCTGAGCCAATAGGCTGGTCCTGGACTTATTTCCTGGCGTAATTTACATATTACTATTTAATTATTTATGGTTTTATTACTATTTAACTATTCATGGTGCAACTGTAGCCCAATTTCCCCTGGGATCAATAAAGTATGACTATGACCATAAGATGGGAATAAGGAAGCTGTGTTCATGGACCATTCAGAAATCTGAAGAAGAGGCTTCCATAAATCATTGACTCTAGGTCTTCAGGCTCATGTACCTCCTCCACGATGGTTAGTAACGAGAAGATGATATATCCTGGCTAGTGAGGGTCCTCTTAGAAGATGAACTTCAGGGTAGAATTCGGGTCCGTACAGGTGTGAAACAGCAATCGTGTCATTTTAATTGCCAAAATAGTGACGGCAAGGCTCAGTAATTGCAGCATCATTGTATATAAAGCGTAGATTGTAGACTTTCTTTCAAAAGAGATGGGCATTGAAGACTGCTTCTGAGACAGGGTATATTGCCAAGCCTGTTATACACAAGCCTTGACTGCTTAATTTTTAGCAACATCAAAATTGTCAACTCATCGCCGAAGCCTCCCGCTGCTATCCTCTCATAGTGTCAAAGTCATAGAACTATACATAAGAGAAACATGTCCTTCGGCCAATCTAGTCCATGCAGAACTAGTAATCTGCCTATTCCCATCAGCCAGGACCAGAGCACTCCATACTCCTCCCATCTATGTACCTATCCAAAGTTCTCTTAAATGTTGCAAGCAAATCCGTATCCATTACTTCTGCTGGCAGCTCGTTCCACACTCTTACCACCCTTGGAGTGAAGAAGCACCCCCTCATATCCCCTTAAACATTTTACCTTTCACCCTTAACCATGACCCCTAAATTCTAGTCTCACACAACCTCAGTGGATTTATCCTGTCTATACCTATTAGTGTTGGCGCGTGGCCAAGAGGTTAAGGTGTTGGTCTAGTGATCTGAAGGTCGCTAGCTCGAGCCTCAGCTGAGGCAGCGTCTTGTGTCCTTGAGCAAGGCATTTAACCACACATTGCTCTGTGACGACACCAGTGCCAAGCTGTATCGGCCCTAGTGCCCTTCCCTTGGACAGCATTGGTGGAGAGAGGAGACTTGCAGCATGGGCAACCGCCAGTCTACCATACAACCTTGCCCAGGCCTGCGCCCTGGAAACCTTCCAAGGCGCAAATCCATGGTCTCATAAGACTAACCGGATGCCTATACCTATTATAAATTTGTATGTGTGTATCAAGTCTCCTGTCATTCTTCTGAACTCCAGGGAATGAAGTCCAAATCTGTTCACATTTTCCCTATAACTCAGGTGCTCCAGTCTTGACAACATCCTTGTAAGATTTCTCTTCACTCTTTCAATCTTATTGGCATCTTTCCATTAGGCAGAAGACCAAACCTACATTCAATACACTCTGAAAGCAATATCACTGTGCTGCGAATGGTTTGATCGAGGACGTGTTATCCACGAAAATTATCTGGTGGGTTTCTTGGTATTTATTTCTGAAATTGAATGGTTTGTGGGTCTTTTAAATATTTGCCCGCGAAACGATTATGTTCCGAATCCAGTTACCATACTGTCTTTGTGGAGTGCACACGTCCCGCCAGATTAAACTATTAAGCACTGCCGAATATCGTGATGAAAGATTACATGGTGAACCATCTGAGGATCATTGTGTACCACACCTTGTCACCCAGTTAACCACAAACGGCTTAGTTTTGAAAAACAAATGTCTCCAGTTCCTGGAATTCTGAAATTAAAAAAAAGAGAAATGCTCAGAACTTACGTGGCACAGTAACACAGTGGTTAGCACGATGCTTTACATTGCAGTCTACCCAGGTTCAATTCCCGCCGCTGCCTGTAAGGAGTTTGTACATTCGACCAGTAACCATGTGGGTTTCCTCTGGGTGCTCCAATTTCCTCCCATGGTTCAAACACCTACCACTTGGTAGGTTAATTGGTCATTGTAAATTGTCCTTTTTATTTTAGTGTTAAATCAGGGGGCTGCTGGGCAGCGCGGATCGAAGCTCTGGAAGAGCCTATTCTGCACTGTATCTCAAATAAATAAATGAATTTTCAGCTGGCCGCGTGGCAGCTATGGAGAGAGAGGTTATAACCTATTTCTTTCTTTCTCACGCAGACGCTGCCCGACTGTCTGAGCATTTCTAGCATTCATGTTTTATGTTGAACCTTATGCCAGGTGTCTTAACTTGTAACCCGCAGGAGAGTAGAAAGAGAACTGAAGGAGGGTAAGAATAAAAGGAAAAAGAAGATAAGAGTGTGGAGAGATAAAGAGCAGTGGAGATATCCTCCGAAAGGTTAAGTGGCCCGTGTAAGTTGCCCCTGGCATATCAGTAAGTGAGAGATTTCGGAGAGAGTGGACAGAAATATGGGAGGAATCCATTGATTTGTGTTATGTAACAACACTCTTCAGTTGGAGCAATAATATTAACATAATAAGATAAAGCAACATACACAAATGCTGGAGGAACTCAATAGGTCAGCAGCACATATGGAAATGAATAGATGGTCGACGGTTCGGGCCGAGACTCTTCTTCGGGACTGAGAAGGCAGGGGAGCTGCCGGAAAGCATCTGAGTTCCTCTAACATTCCGTGTGTGTTGCTCTCGACTTCCAGTATCTGCATACTTCCACGTGTTTGCAATAAAACACATTGTCCATATAAAACACATCGCTATTTGTTTAAGTGGCTTTTAAAACTGACCTGAATGTAGAAGAATGAGACGTGATCTATTGAAACGTGTAACAGAGGATGGATAAATTACTTACAGCGAGGATGCATCCAACAGTTGGAGTAAGTAAAAATCAAAGAAAATTTATTATCAAACTATGTGTATTTCAACTTATGTTACCAAGACTCATTTCCCAATGGTACAGGAAGATTATACAGTTTAATACGTGGCTAAGGAATTAGGATCATTGGGCTCTCTTGCTGGAAGGGTGGGGCCTCTACAGAATGTGCGATTGCATCTGAACTGGAGGGTGACTAATATCCTCGCGAAATGCTGCACGGTGAGGTTTAAACTGGAGATGCAGGGGAGTGGGAACCAGAGTGCCAGAACAGTTAGTGGAGAGGTTGTGAAGAGACCTCAAACACAGTTAGGAATCAAAAGGTTGAGCATGGTGCGACTAGTGTCCTGAGCTGCATATATTTCAATGCAAGAAGTATCATAGAAAATGTAGATTATAGTGCTAAAGGGAGGCAGGTGGTTTACACACAGGCAATGTGTAGTGAGGAGAGGCTGCTGATAGGGTAAAATTGCAGTCAACAGGATGAGTTGCAACATAAAAGGCGGACAAAATCAAAAAGGGTAAATACAAGACTGAAGGTGTTATATCTTAATATACACAGTATACGGACTAAGGTAGATAAACTTGCAGCACAGTCACAGATTGGCATGTATGTTGTTGTAGGTGTAGCCTCCTGGTAAGCCTCAGGCTCGCTCAGCTTGCTTTCGTCTAGGAGGAGCAGCCTTCGGCCCCGCCAAACTGGGTAATCAAGTTTGTGTGGATGCCGTGTGATGTCCCCCACACTGCCAATTAACAGACAGCACACAATGTACGATTTACAGATTACACTTTATAGGTCTTACTGGAACTATGTAATTAATAGAGCTACTGTACAATATAAAAGGAAAGTAAAAAGCGCCAAACTTATCAGAGTTCAACCACTTCATGCATAACCATTGGAGCTCAATTAACGGAGTCGTCTTTCCACCATTCGATCTCTTCCGACCTCCTCGACCCGCCACTGAGATACGGTGGTCGACCAGAGCGCGTCCAGCACGTCCTTCCTCTTCGGTTCTCCTCGCGAAAAGCCCTGGGCCTCGGACTCCCTCTTGGGTCCAATCCTCGCCCATCTTACAGCATCTCTCTCATCGCGTCTCCTATCTCTGCCCCCATTGCGCTTTCTGCCCAAAGCCCACGAAAACAATAGTTTACAGACACACAAGAAAGAATAACATCTATCGCAATTGGTTAGCAAATGAATACAATTCCCGTTATCGGTAATTATAACCCAAACAAGCTGCCACCATTAACTTAGCAGTTAACATGACAGAGAAGCCATTTTATTATAACATAACAAAAAAGCCATTTTATTAGCCTTAGCAAATAACGAAACAAGAAACCCCTTACATAGGCATCACTGAATCATGGCTGAAAGAAGATTATATCTGGGAGCTTAATGTCCAAGGATACACGTTGTATTGAAAAGACAGGCGGGAAGGCAGAGGGGCGGTGATACTCTTTTGGTAAAAATTTAAACCAAATCATTGGAAAGGGGTGACATAGGGTCGGACTCATTGTATGTAGAGCTAAGGAACTGCAAGGGTAAAAAGACCCCGATGGAATTTGTATAGAGATCCCCAAACAGATTACAAATTACAATGGGAGATAGAAAATGCATGCCAAAAGGGCAATATCACGGGGGGGAAATCAGGTTGGTTCTGTATTCCAAGAGATGGGCTTTTTCTAGAATGCCAATGAGTTTATTCTTTAGAGCTGCTCGTGGTCGAGCCCTCTAGGGCATCCAGCTATTCTGGATTGGGTATGTTCAATGAACCAGAATTCATTAGCGAGCTTAAGGTAAAAGAACCATTAGGATAAACAGATCATAATGTGATCCAATTCACCCTGAAATTTGAGAAGCTGAAGTCCTATGTATCAGCATTACACTGGGGTATAGGGGTTTACAGAGACGTGAGTGAGGAGCTGGCCAGAATTGATTGGAAAAGAACACTGGCAGGGATGACGCCAGAGAAGCAAACGCTGGAATTTCTGGAAGCAATTCAGAAGGAACAGGATATATACATCCCAAGGAGTAAGAAGTATTCTAAAGGAAAGATGACTCAACCGTGGCTAAGAAGGGAAGTCAAAGCTGATATAAAAACCAAAGAGAGGGCATATATAATACAGCCAAAAAAAAAAAAATACTGGGACGTTAGAGGATTTGGAAGCTTTTATAAACCAACAGAAGGAACTAAAAAGTCATTAACAAAGTAAAGATGGAATATGAAAGTGACTAACCAATAACATTAAAAAGGATACCAAAAGTTTCTTCAGATACATAAACTGTAAAAGAGAGGTGAGAGTGGATATCAGACCGCTGGAAAACAATTCTAGACAGGAAGTAAAGGGGGACAACGAAATGGCGGAGGACCTGAATATGTATTTTAGAAACATAGAAAACCTACACACAATACAGGACCTTCAGCCCACAACGCTGTGCCGAACATGTCCTTGCCTCAGAAATTACCTAGGCTTACCCATAGCCCTCTATTCTTCTAAGCTCCATGTACTTATCCAAGAGTCTCTTAAAAGACCCTATCGGTTCCACCTCCACCGCCTCCGCCGGCAGCTCATTCCACGCACTCACCACTCTCTGCATTAAAAACTTACCCCTGATATCTCCTCTGTACCTACTTCCAAGCACCTTAAGTCTATGCCCTCTCGTGCTAGCCATTTCAGCCGTGGGAAAAAGCCTCTGACTATCCACACGATCAATGCCTCTCATCATCTTGTACACCTCTATCAGGTCACCTCTGATCCTTTGTCACTCCAAGGAAAAAAGGCCGCGTTCACTCAAGCTATTCTCAAAAGGCATGCTCCCCAATCCAGGCAACATTCTCGTAAATATCCTCTGCACCCTTTCTATGGTTTCCACGTCCTTCCTGTAGTGAGGCGACCAGAAATGAACACAGCACTCCAAGTGGGGACTGACCAGGGTCCTATATAGCTGCAACATTACCTCTCAGCTCTTAAGCTCAATCCCACAATTGATGAAGGCCAATGCTCCATATGCTATCTAAACCACAGAGTTGACCTGCGCAGCAGCTTTGAGTGTCCTATGGACTTGGATCCCAAGATCCCCCTGATCCTCCGCACCGCCAAGGGTCTTACCATTAATACGATATTCTGTCATCATATTTGACCTACAAAAATGAACCACTTCACACTTATCTGGGTTGCACTCCATCTACCACTTCTCAGCCCAGTTTTACATCCTATCAATATCCCGCTGTAACCTCTGACAGCCCTCCACACTATCCACGACACCCCCAATCTTTGTGTCATCACCAAATTTACTAACCCACCCCTCCACTTCCTCATCCAGGTCAATTATAAAAATCACAAAGAGTAGGGCTCCCAGAACCGATCCCTGAGGCACACCACTGGTCACCGACCTCCATGCAGAATATGACCCGTCTACAACCACTTTTTGCCTTCTGTGGGCAAGCCAATTTTGGATCCACAAAGCCTCCTTACTTTCACAATAAGCCTTGCATGGGTACCTTGTCAAATGCCTTGCTGAAATCCATATACACTACATCTACTATTCTACCTTCATCAATGTGTTTAATCACATCCTCAAAAAACTTAATCAGGCTCATAAGGCACGACCTGCCTTTGATAAAGCCATGCTGACTCTTCCTAATCATATTATGCCTCTCCAAATGTTCATAAATTCTGCCTCTCAGGATCTTCTCCATCAACTTACCAACCACTGAAGTAAGACTCACTGGTCTATAATTTCCTGGGCTATCCCTACTCCCTTTCTTGAATAAGGGAAAACCATCCGCAACCCTCCAATCCTCCGGAACCTCTCCAGTCCTCATTGCTGATGCAAAGATCATCGCCAGAGGCTCAAAATATCCCAAATCATGAAAACATGGCATGGCAGAAATTGCAGGGCTGCTTTCACTCGTGGTCACGCTTCTAAATAAAAACACTTGAGAGAGAAGGGGGAGGAGAAAAGATACTGACAACATTCAATCCGCACTTAACATCAAGTCTTCATTCTCTGCCGCGAGAAAGAACCCGTCTATAAACAACCACCCCTCCCATCCTGTCATTTCGGTCCTCTCCCTTCCCATCGGACTATGATACAAAACCTTTAACCGTTGGGGCACCCTTTGAGAGAAGGGTAGTGCGGTCCGATGTGACCAGAATGAACATTAAATTTTCCTGAATGCTATTGGTATCGCTTTGCTTTGGAAACTAAAGTAGAAAACCTCCGTTTATTAAAGAAGAACGACGCGTAGCAAAGCAAATATAGCTGTTCCTCATTTAACGAAGGACACTTTTGATGGCATCATTTCTGGTTTATCTGCCACCCTTGTGCCTCTCGTTGTCATTCTGGAGACGTGCAGCCCTTTCATCCTCCGTCTCTTCATCTCTTCCGCTGTTTGTTCTTTGTCTCTGATCCTGGAGACGTGCATGCTTCTCCTCCTCTGTCTCCTCTTCTGTCATCTTTTTTTGTCCTGACTGTTTGATCCTGGAGTCGTGCGGCCCTGGCCTCATCCGATTCTTGTTCTCTCCCTCTCCTTGCTGCTTCCCGACGACGCTTGGCGTCATCTCTTGATCATAACGTCCCCCTTTCCTTTCCACGCGGCAGAATTAGGCTGACCATTTTTTAACCCTAATGCTGGATAGAAGATACGAAGCAGTAACACTAAAGGATGCTGATTATTCTTGATGATGTGGTTGGCGCTCTCCTAAATGGACATGATATAGTCACCACTGTCCTTTGACTGCAGCAAAGGGTTTTATGGGTGTCTCGAAGTACGTCATTACAATAAGATTTAATTATCTCTTATTGATGGGTGGCAGTTAAACCTGTCCCAATCCTGCACATGTTGATGGTGATTAGCAGAATGCGAACCCTCGAAATAGAACTGCCCTGCCTTTTTGCTCCGGTAGGTGTCGCTGCTGAGGTTGGCCATGCGCATGCGTCGGGCTGTCGCGTCCCGATTTCCATGATGGTCGGTCGGGTCTTGGGTGAAAGCCAGCCTGTTGATTTTTGGCGAATGAGCAATTTTATACCAATATATAACCCTGAACTTTGCCTGCATTCTGTAAGTTAGCGCATTTTAATTGGAGTGAGCCGAAAAAAGTGCCGCTGTAATGCACCGTTTGCGCTAATTGGAGGTCACAAACAGACAGAGCATGAGAGTTTTAGTTGTATATAGATAGATATCACTGGCCTCAGTGACATCTTCTATCCCGCTATTATAAGACTATCCAATGGACCTCTCGTATAATACAGAGGAACCTTGCACATTTTGTCTTTCTGCACTGCACTTTCTCTGTAACTCTAAACACATCCTGTTAATGCCTTTCCCTTTGTACTACCTTGATGTACCCATGTTTGGAATGATCTGTCTAGATGGCATGCAAAATAAAGTTTTTCATTATATGTGTACATATCACAATAATAAACCAGTCTCCCATTAATCATCTAACTATACCATTGTATTTCCCCAATTCACAATTCCCCAAGCCCTCTCTCCGCAGTACAGGGAATTTACTCACCGCGTTCACTAAGCCGCTGGCGGTTAGGGCGGCGACGTACCTCCTTCGGCTCCATCGTTGCCTGGCCACTCAGATGTAGAAGGATCCCTCGTTGCTGATCCCCTAATAGTTTTGTTTTGCTAACTGGGGTTTTTAACCCTGAGCTGAACCCTCGAACCCGGAGGACAGGTGGACCACGCTTAGCCTGGCCACTACCCTTTGATCTGTTGTGATGGGTGACCCTACTGCAGCCAGTGTATTCATCTGTGCCATTGAGGCACGCAAACGCGACAGGGTGGTGGTCCTACATGGAATTTACGGAGACCCATTAACTTACCAACCCGCACGTCGTTTTAAGCACCCAGAGGACACCCACGCGGTCGTGGGACAGACTTGCAAACTCCACACAGACAGCGAAGAAGAAGCACAAGATGCAACGAACCCGGAGCAACATCCACGAAAGATTGAAGGAACTCTGCAGATCGGGCAGCGTCTGTGAGGGATCTGGACTGTCGACGTTTCTGGACGAGGTCCTCACGAAGGGTCTCTGCCCGACCTCTACTGTCCATTTTCCTCCATAGATGCTGTGTGACCTGATGAGTTCCTTCAGTAGTTTCTGTATGTTTCCCCCATGCAGGGAACACCAGAGGTCAGGGGTGTAACTTGGGCCAGAGGAGCAGCGGGACAGTAGCTAGCTGATATCTGCAACTCTGCAGATGTCCCTAAAGAAACCGGCGCCCAATATGGGTGCTGAGCACAGGCCCCTGATAATTAGAGCCTCGTGCTGCCGAATTCAATAAGCCGGACGTCAGAGAACTAAAGAAAACAGAATGTTCAAGGCTGAAAAACTCGAGGGCGGGGCGGGCGACATTATACTTGCGAAGAATTAGCACGGATTGACAGGGCAGAATAGCCTCCTTCTGTGCCATTGCCACTCTACTATCCTTTCTCTGCATTACCGTGTGGTATGGAAACTGTGTTGCAGCGGACAGGGGGGCTCTATAGCGGGTAGTTGAGACTGACCAGCGCATCCTCGCACCGGCCTTCCCGCCATCAAGGTTATATAAGGTGCCGGAAAAAAAAGCCAGCAATATTATGAAGGATCCCAGCACCTAGCTTGTGGGCTGTTTGTCCCACTCCCATCTGGGAAGAGGCGACCCAGCATCCACACCAAGACCACTAGACTCTGAAACAATCCCAAAAACACTAACATCCACCCACTAAGTCGCCCCACCCAACATAAATTTTATCATCAAGTGTTGCTTATGAACGTAAAATCAGTCTGTGTATGTAACAGTTACTTGTCACTATGTTTAATAGTCTTGTTTTTATAATTAGCCTCTATGGCTACTTTATAAAGTATAGGAGCAGAACCCGGTGTGGTTTTCCACCGCTGTAACTTATCCGCTGCAAAGTTTGATGTGCTGTGCATTCAGAGATGCTCTTCTGCACACCACTGTTTATTGAGTTACCTATCGATTTCCTGTCAGCTTGAATCAGTCTGTCTATTCTCCTATGACAGGAGTTCCTAACCTTTTTGTTTTGCCATTGGGCAACTACAATTAACTTAGTGGTCCGTTGACCCCAGGTTGGGAACCCTTGTCCTGTGAGTTCTTTCATTAACAAGGCGTTTTCACCCACAGAACTGTTGCTCACTTTTTTTGTTGTTGTTGGTTTTTTGGGGGGTTTTTTTGCACCATTCTCTGTAAACTCTCGAGAGTGGTGTGTGTGAAAGTCCCAGGGATCCGCAGTTTCTGAGATACTCAAACTATCCCGTCTGGCACCAACAATCATTTCACCGTCAAAGTCACTTAGGTCACATTTCTACCCCATTCTGAAGTTTGATCAGAAAATAAAATAACTGAACCTGTTGACCATGTCTACATGTTTTTATGCATTGAGTTGCTGTCACATGATTAGCTTATTAGATATTTTCATTAACGAGCAGGTACACCGGGTTCGACCCCTGTACCTAAAAAGGTAGCCATTGAAGCTAAATATAAAAGCAACACTATTAAACACAGCGACAAGTAACAGGTACCTAATAAGATTGCCATCGACTGGATACTTATCATGTTTACTTTCTTTTTACTCTATAATTTATGCTTATTGTATTTTTATGCTGCGTCGGATCCGGAGTAGCTATCATTTCGTTCTCCTTTACACTCGTGTACTGGAGAAAGTGAATAAACCACCTTGAACGTTGAATCTTGATTATATAGTTGATGCTCTGCAAAGCACTCCTTCAATCATTCACCAGGTCAATCACCACTCAGGACGTTCTGTTTATTATTATTTGTATGCCGCATCGACCTTTGTTTATTGGCTTGAAAGTGAGACCAGGGCACCTTCTGTGATCATTAAGAGTTACGTCCTCTCCAGATGCATAAAAAGAGATAACGATGCGCTGCCTGTCTCGTCTTGACTGAGCAGCCGCACAAACAGGAGGAGGACACTGATCTTCATACTCGGGGTGCTGATTCTTGTTGAGACCAGCATCGTGTACGGGCACGCAACCGTGTTTGTTCACTATATTCCTCAGACCTTTCTATGGTCAATATATTCCTCGGTCTATATAGGAAGGCATGGTTTGGTCAGCATATATCAGAGACGATAGACAGGTACGATTCGAGAGATTGCGGATGGCAGTAAAATAGGTGAAAGTCAAGATGGTTATGAAGATTTACGCAAGGATCTTAGTAGCCGGCTAATTGAGTCCAGGAATACCAAATAGAATTTAATTCAGATCAGTGCAGGCTGGTATATTTTAAGAAGGGAAAGGAGGGTGGGATTTTCACAGTGAATGGTAAGGCACCAGGGAATGATGTAGAACAGGGCGGCCCCGATTAAAAGTACATAGTTCTCCGAAAGTGGCGTAGAAAGCAGAGGAGTTGGTGAAGCAGACTTTCAGCGCGCTGGCCGCCGGCAGTCAGGGCACAGAGACGCTGATATTGTTTACAAGAGGTTGGTGAGGCCGCTTTGAGAATGTTGTTTTCACTTCAGGTTACACTGCTATCGGAATGGTGTCATGAACCATTCTGACCAGTGATGGGCGCGGGGTAACGGCAGGTCTTGAGGTACTTGAGCGTCACTTATTTCAGTTTATTAGGACTGTTTAATGACTACTTTTAATGTGAAATTGTCACTGTGTTTCCCGTGATGCTCATTGTATGAATACGGTTTTCTTACGTTTCTCATTCTTAAGTGATTGGCTTTTGAGTGAGACCCGTAGATGTAATCGTATGTTCTCTTTAAGGTTTTTCTGGACCAATGCTCGTCCCTCAGTTCTGGGTTCGAGTTCTGCGTAAATTTTCGTTCTCTGTGCTCAATCGTGAGAATGTGAGCTCTTAGTTTGATTATTCCCTGTTTTATTCTCCGAATAAATCTTTATCGTTAATTTCTACTATCGAGCCCTGTGTTTGTTCCGCACCTGAGCCCGCTGGTCTGAGGATCGTTACACAAGGTACCGTTACGCTGGAAAGGATGCAGGGGATAGTTATGAAGGTGTTGCCTGGTCTCTAGGGACTGCGTTATGGAAAGAGATTGGGCAGGCTGGGCCTCTATTCACTGGAAAATAACACGGGGCATCAAGAACTGGAGGGGATCAGTTTAAGGTGAAAGAGGGAGGAATTGATGGGATCACGAGGAGCAACTATTCACTCAGCGGGTGGAACAAGCTGTCATACAATGTAGTTGCGGAAGGTATATTAATAATTAACGAGCACTGAGGCAGATACATGGATTGGAAAGGTTTTGTGGGATATGGGCCATACCTGAGAAACTGGGGCTAACTTAGAGGGGAACCTTGGTCGTCATGAACACGCTGGGCAGAAGAGCCTGCTGCCACACCGCATGACTCTGTGACTGGAAATCAGAGAAGAGGACTGACGCTCAGAGGCTACATCCGCCGGTCGGGGAGTGTGGGTCGCTGGAATTTGTTTCAGGGAATGGGACTCCGATTGAGATAAGAGTGGAGATGAGATCCTTGGAGTTCCTCACACACGTGGGCCGTCTTTGCTCAATCATTGAGAATATTCAAAGCTGGTAGCAAAGGCACTTGAGCAGTCACGTGAATGGGGAAGATTTGGAGGGATAGGGGCTCAATGCGAGCGTAGATGGTAATCTTCGTCTGCATAGACCAGCTGGCTTGACGAGGCTGTTTCTTTGCTGAATGACTCTGCGGCTCTAAGTCAGAAGAGGTAATTGAGCATCCGGTCTGTGGGTAGTGTGGAGCGCTGGAACTTGTTTTCAGGTAATTGATTCTCATTGAGTGGAGAGAGGATGGATATCCATGGAGTTCCCCCACCCTAGTGTGCATAGTCATTGAGCCTATTCAAGGCTGGAATCAGTAGAGTTCGACCGCTGAGTGCACAAAGGGACATGGGGGTGGAGAGTGGAGACAAGGAAGAGTACCAGGTGCTAAAGTATATCAAATGGGCTTAACAGTACAACTTCTTTCTTCTACTTTCTTGTGTTATGGTGATTCTCACTCTTCATCAGGCTAACAGATGGGACCACAGAGCGTCGTGGGAGCTGAATTCTGAAGGAAGGCAGTTTTTTTTTAAAACTTCTTCGAGTGCAAGCAGGGCGAGACTGCGCAGGTGCGTGACGTCAACAGGACCGCGCGGAGAGTTTAAAAAGGAGACCACCCTATACAGCGGGCAGCGGAGTGAGTGGGAGCAGACTGTAGGGCTTTGGCTTCGACGGGCTTCGGCGGTAAACAGGAAGAGGCGAGAGCAAAGCGCCAACTCATTTTTTCTTCCCCCCCCCCCCACCCCTTTCGCGAATCGGCCCGGACAGACAGGAACAGCAGGGCTCTCACAGCTAACGGTACGAGCTAACGGTTTAAAAAGTTCATCTGTTTGGCGAGGTAAGTGGGTGAGTAGACTTATTTTTCCTGTTTCATTCCTGTAGAATTAGGTACCATGCCTGCAGGGTTAGTGCTTTGTTCAGGGTGTCAGATGTGGGAATCCTGGGAGACCTCCAGCCTCCCTGATGGCCACATCTGCGCCAGGTGCACCGAGATTTAGCTCCTCAGACACCGTGTTAGGGATCTGGAGCTGCAGCTTGATGGCCGACTGCTTATCAGGGAAAGTGAAGAGGTGATAGACAGGAGCTACATGGAGGTAGTCATCCCGAGGCTACAGGGGTCAGAAAACTGGGTCAGTGTCAAGAGAGGGAAGGGAAATGCCCGGATAGTGGAGAGCACACCTGCGGCTGTCCCCCTCAGCAACAAATATCATTGTTCTGGATGCTGTTGAGGGGGATGACCTGACAGGGGACGCCCACGGTGACCCGGTCTCTGGCACTGAGCCTGGCGCTGTTGTGCAGGAGAGAAGGAGGGAGAAGAGAAATGCGGTAGTCGTAGGGGATTCCATAGTCAGGGGAACAGACAGGAGATTCTGTGAGCCTGACAGAGATACCCGCATGGTGTGTTGCCTCCCAGGTGCCAGGGTACGGGATGTCTCAGATCGGGTCCTGAATATTCTAAAGGGGGAGGGGATCAGCCAGTAGTCTTGGTACATGTTGGTACCAATGACATAGATAGGACAAAGGAGGATGTCCTGAAGAGAGATTTCCAGGAGTTAGCAAGGAAGCTGAGAAGCAGGACCTCCAGGGTAGTAATCTCAGGATTGCTACCTCTGCCACATGCTAGCGAGGTGAAGAATAGTTGGATCAGGCAGATGAATGAGTGGCTGAGAGACTGGTGTAGTGGGCAGGGCTTCAGATTCTTGGATAATTGGGATCTCTTCGAGGGGAAGTATGACCTGTTCAAAAAGGACAGGTTACACCTGAACCCGAAGGGGACCAATATCCTAGCGGGAAAGTTTAATAGAGCTGTTAGGGAGGGTTTAAACTAATTTAGCAGGGGAATGGGAACCGGAATGATAGAGCGGAGGAAGGGGAAAACAGAAATAAATCTAAGATAGTGAGCAGTAAAGATGTCAGGAAAGACAGGCAGGTGATGGGGCAAATTTGTAGCCATTGGGATGAGTTGCAGTGAAATCAAAGCAAAAAGTATCAAATACTGGTCTAAAGGTGTTGTACTTAAATGCACGCAGTGTAAGGAATAGGGTGGATGATCTTGTCATACAGCTACAGATTGGCAGGTATGATATTGTGGCCATCACTGAGACCTGGCTAAAGGATGCATGTCTCTGGGAGCAGAACATCCAAGGATACACGGTGTATCAGAAGAATAGGAAGATAGGCAGAGGGAGATGTGTGGCTTTATTGGTAAGAAATGATATTAAATCATTAGAAAGAGGCGATATAGGATCGGAAGGTGCAGAATCTTTATGGGTTGAGCTAAGAAATAGCAGGGGTAAAAGGACCCTGATGGCAGTTATTTATAGGCCTCCAAACAGCTGCAGGGATGTGGACTACAAATTACAACTGGAAATAGAAAAGACTTGTCAGAAAGGCAGTGTTATGATAATTGTGAGGGATTTTAACATGCAAGTAGATTGGGAAAATCAGGTCGGCACTGGATCTCAAGAAAGAATTTGTAGAATGTCTGTGAGATGGCTTTTTAGAACAGCTTCTTGTTTGAGCCCACTAGGGGATCGGCTGCACTGGATTAGGTATTGTGTAATGAACCGGAGGTGATTAGAGAGATTGAGGTGAAGGAACCCTTAGGAGACAGTGATCATAACATGATTTAGTGCACTGTGAAATTAGAAAAAGAGAAGCCAAAATCTGATGTGTCGGTATTTCAGTGGAGTAAAGGAAATTACAGTGGCATGAGAGAGGAACTGGCGAAAGTTGACTGGAAAGGGACAATGGCGTGAAAGACAGCAGAGCAGCAGTGGCTGGAGTTTATGTGAGAAATGAGGAATGTGCAAGCCAGGTGTATTCCAAAAGAAAAGAAATTTTCTAGTGGAAAAAGAATGCAACCATGGTTGACAAGAGAAGTCAAAACCAAAGTTAAAGCAAAGGAGAGGGCATACAAAGAAGCAAAAATTAGTGGGCAGACAGAGGATTGGGAAGTTTTTAAAACCTTACAAAAGGAAACCAGGAAGGTCATTAAGAGGGAAAAGATTAACTATGAAAGCAAGCGAGCAAATAATATCGAAGAGGATACTAAAAGCTTTTTCAAGTATATAAAGAGTAAAAGACAGGTGAGAGTAGACATAGGACCGATAGAGAATGATGTTGGAGAAATTGTAATGAGAGATAAGGAGAGGGCAGAGGAACTGAAAGAGTATTTTGCATCAGTCTTCACTGAGGAAGACATCAGCAGTATACCGGACACTCAAAGGTTGGAAGGGAAGAGAAGTGTGCGCAGTCACAATTACAACAGAGAAAGTACTCAGGAAGCTGAATATGCTAAAGGTAGATAAATCTCCTGGACCAGATGGAATGCACCCTCATGTTCTGAAGGAAGTAGCTGTGGAGATTGTGGAGGCATTAGCGATGATCTTTCAAAAGTCGATAGATTCTGGCATGGTTCCGGAAGACTGGAAGATTGCAAATGTCACTCCGCTATTTAAGAATGGGGCAAGGAAGCAAAAAGGAAATTATAGACCTGTTAGCTTGACATCGGTGGTTGGGAAGTCGTTGGAGTCGATTGTCAAGGATGAGGTTACAGAGTACCTGGAGGCATATGACAAGATAGGCAGAACTCAGCATGGATTCCTTAAAGGAAAATCCTGCCTGACAAACCTATTACAATTTTTTGAGGAAATTACCAGTAAGCTAGACAAGGGAGATGCAGTGGATGTTGTATATTTGGATTTTCAGAAGGCCTTTGACAAGGTGCCACACATGAAGCTACTTAACAAGATAAGAGCCCATGGAATTACGGGAAAGTTATATACGTGGATAGGGCTTTGGCTGATTGGCAGGAAACAGAGAGTGGGAATAAAGGGATCGTATTCTGGTTGGCTGCCGGTTACCAGTGGTGTTTCACAGGGATCAGTGTTGGGGCCGCTTCTTTTTACATTGTACATCAACGATTTGGATTATGGAATAGATGGCTTTGTGGCTAAGTTTGCTGACGATACGAAGATAGGTGGAGGGGCCGGTAGTGCTGAGGAAATGGAGAGTCTGCAGAGAGACTTGGATAGATTGGAAGAATGGGCAGAGAAGTGGCAAATGAAGTACAATGTTGGAAAGTGTATGGTTGTGCACTTTGGCAGGAAAAAATAAACAGGCAGACTATTATTTAAATGGGGAAAGAATTCAAAGTTCTGAGATGCAACGGGACTTGAGAGTCCTCGTACAGGATACCCTTAAAGTTAACCTCCAAATTGAGTCAGTAGTGAAGAAGGCGAATGCCATGTTGGCATTCATTTCTAGAGGAATAGAGTATAGGAGCAGGGATGTGATGTTGAGGCTCTATAAGGCGCTGGTGAGACCTCACTTGGAGTACTGTGGGCAGTTTTGGTCTCCTTATTTAAGAAAGGATGTGCTGACGTTGGAGAGGGTACAGAGAAGATTCACTAGAATGATTCTGGGAATGAGAGGGTTAACACATGAGGAACGTTTGTCCGCTCTTGGACTCTATTCCTTGGAGTTTAGAAGAATGAGGGGAGACCTCATAGAAACATTTCGTATGTTAAAAGGCATGGACAGATTGGATGTGGCAAAGTTGTTTCCCATGATGGGGGAGTCTAGTACGAGAGGGCATGACTTAAGGATTGAAGGGCGCCCTTTCAGAACAGAAATGCGAAGCAATTTTTTTAGTCAGAGGGTGGTGAATCTATGGAATTTGTTGCCACGGGTAGCAGTGGAGGCCAAGTCATTGGGTATATTTAAGGCAGAGATTGATAGGTATCTGAGTAGCCAGGGCATCAAAGGTTATGCTGAGAAGGCGGGGGAGTGGGACTAAATAGGAGAATGGATCAGCTCATGATAAAATGGCGGAGCAGACTCGATGGGCCGAATGGCCTATTTCTGCTCCTTTGTCTTATGGTCTAACAGAATGTTTGTATTTCACATTCAATTTTCGGTTGTTCCACTATCGGGGGGACCTGTGAGGTGAAATACTGCCGGGCTGGCGAGAAGGTAATCAACGGCAAATGTCCCTTCATCTATCACTGTTGTGTGAAACAATAGCGAAACGGGGAGGAAGGGCGCCAAGAGGCCAACGAAATACTCGGCGGGAGTGCAGAAACGGACGGAATCCCGGACGCCTCCATTCAGCTGTTTATTTATGTAACAGTTTTTCTCCCAAGCCATCGGACTACCAACCTACTGCCCTCTGCTGTGCCTATTGTCTCGTTTATTATTCATTTGCAATACGTGCACTGTTCTGTGTACTTTATGCAGTCCTGGATAGGTCTGTAGTCTAGTGTAGTTATTGTGTTGTTTTACGTAGTTCAGTGTAGTTTTTGTATTGTTTCATGTAGCACCATGGTCCTGAAAAACGTTGTCTTGTTTTTACTGTGTACTGTACCAGCAGTTATGATCGAAATGACAATAAAAAGTGACTTGACTTGATCTTTGTTTGACCAGAGGAGTGGCCTTAATTCAGGCTCTATCTTGTCGAGATACCCATGACCCGGTAGCGTTACCACATGAACCATGTTAATAAAAGATGTTGCGCACCCGTTGTCTCCCTACGCACGTCTTCCTTCCCAGTACAGTAGTGTTGGTTTGCCTGGTATTTTTACAGTGACGGCTCAGGAGCCGGTGTTGAGGAATGTGCAATGCTCTGAATGTGGCCAAAAGGAACGGCGGTCAGGCTAGTTAGGCTGGTTACAGGTGGGGAGCTTCTCGAGTGTAACTCGGGGCCGTGGCAGAGATCGCAGTCAGGGGCCACAAGAAAACCCCTTCAAAATACAAAGGAGCGCGTGCAATACTGGGGTGTTGGGGGGGTGGGTGGACGGCCTGCAGACAGGGGCACTTGGATTGATTGTAAATTGGAGAGATTCGTTGTTATGAATAGCGTATCTTTGAATCCCCACTGCACAAGGTCGTTTCTGGGTATAGGTGTATAGAGGCGATAAAAATTAGCTTCTTGTATCATTGCCAACAAAAATTAACAAGGGCTTAAATTAGCAAACTTGTGCATATATTATCATAGATTTAGATTATGAAGACACGCAGTCCTCTTTTATTGTCATTTAGTAATGCATGCATTAAGAAATGATACAACATTTCCTCCGGTGTTATATCACAAAACACAGGACAAACCAAGACTGAAAAAACTAACAAAACCACATAATTATAACATATAGTTACAACAGTGCAACAGTACCATAACTTGATAAAGAACAGTCCATGGCACAGCAAAAAGTTCAAAGTCTCTCAAGTGTCCCACATCTCACGCAGACGGGAGAAGGAAGAAAACTCTCCCTGCCACGCCCGACCACAGTCCGACTCTGAGTCATCAGAAAACTTTGAGCCTCCGATCAGCTCTCCGACACCCAGTACTGAGCACCAACTCTATCCGAACGATTCGACCTCAATCTCGATCGCCAGAAGCAGGCAAAGCCGGGGATTTTGGGGCCTTCCCTCCGGAAGATTTCTCGTTTCAGAAATTTCTCCAGGTGTTCCTCTGTGTTTTCACGTCTATCTCCATCAAATCAGAATTGTCCACGGCCCCTATTTAACGGATACGATTTCATTTTCACCGGAGGGCTGCGCACCCGTGGCGCGCTGTTATCTCTTCCCCCAGCCTCCTCCAATTATACGTAAATCAAGCATTGTCAATTCCACCTGGGATTCTAAAACCAGCAAATCTCTTATACACTGAATAGCGGTTGTGGTCATTGTCGGATCGAAGATGTGTTTCTCAGCCAGTGAGATACATCTCTCTGAATCGTCCCCGGACTGGACCGTGAGGAACTTCTGGACATTCTGGGTCTGAAAAATCTGAAGTGATGGAATCAATTGGCACACTATCTCTGTTATTCTGCTGACATTAACGTCAGTCCAAAGCAGACCTGGGATTGCCTGCTTGCTCTGCTTGAGAAGTGGAATCCTAGTACTACCGAACACTGGATTAGCCATATCTCAATCGCCAAAGGCAACCAATTTCCCTCAATACATACAAACGATGGAGGAACTCAATACGTCAAACACCATTCACGGAAACGTGAAAAATATGACTTTACGGGCCGAGCTCCGTAACGACCGAGGTCGAAAGTTCGACTGTTTATTCATTTTACATAGATGTAGCCTTATGTGCTGAGTCGCTCCAGCATTTTGTATGCGTTACTCTAGATTTCCAGTATCTGCAGAATCTCTTGCGTTTAAAGTTCCTTCAACACCATCCCGGTAAAAAAAAACTCGAAAAGTGGCGAGGGAGGCTGGGTTGAGCCGGGGGGGGAGGGGGGCGGGAGGGAGGTGTTAATAGCTAAATACAAGTGAATTTGATACTGCTCAACTGTGGAAAGTGGATATTATTATCGGAAATGTGACGACACTCAATGTCGTCAACAAAGCATTGAAAAATTCATGAGCTACGTGGGTTATTAACAGGGTCTGCGTGCAAAGGATATTTCCTCTTGTGGGGGAATCTAGAATTTAAAAATAAAGGGGCCGTTCATGTAAGACAGAGAGAGGGTTAATATTTATCGATTAAAGAATAAAGAAAAACTCCTTTCCTCAAAAGGCTTTGGAAGCAGTCTCCGAGACAAAGCAAGACTGATTCTTGTTAAGCAAGCAGGTGAACGAGTTTAAGAGAGAAAAGATTTGTAGTTACTGTCAGATTAAGCACGAGTTGATTACATCACAGAGCAGGCTCAAGTCGTGTGTTCACAATCAGAGTCAGAGTGTCGGGGTCACTAGCGAACTCAAATGCAGGAATTCCAGAGACTTCAGCAATTCAAACAAAACAAAAGATTTATCACAGAAAAATTATCAGTGAAACTAACAAGAACACAAACTACACATAGAACGTAGAACAGTACAGCACAGGAGCATGCTATTCAGCCCAAAATGTTGTGCCGAACTAACAAAGAAAAAGCACATCAAAAGCACCCAAACACTAATCCCTCCTACCTGCGCCATTGGCATATCCCTCCATCGATCTCACATACATTGGCGGGAGGAGAAGATGGTGGCGCGACGCAGCTCGCAGCAGCAACTCCGGTGGTGATGTCTGTTATCTGTCAAGTAGGGTACCGTGCACAATCCTGATTTGATGGAGACAGACGTGAGAGCACCGAGGAACATCTGGAGGAACATCTGAAATGCCTGCTTCGCTGCCACTGCTACTGTGTGATCCAGAATCTCTGGTGGGGAAGGCCCCGAGTCCTCGGCTTTGCTTGTTGCTCGGCGGCTGGGGCGGGGTCGAAGCGCTCGGCAGAGGATAGTGCTTGGTGCTCAGTCGTCGCTGTCGGAGGGCTGGTCGGAGGCGCGAAGTTTTCGGACGGACTCAGAGTCCGCTGCGGTCGGGTGCTTCCAATGGTGTGGCATCGGCAAGTTTGTGGCGCTTGGAGGTTCATGGCAGGAAGATTTTCTCCCTTCTACAGTCTGTCTGAGATGATGAGGCTATCGAGTCTTTGGGACATTTTTTTACTGTGCCCATGGTCTGCTCTTATCAAATTACGGTATTGCTTTGCACTGTTTTAACTATATGTTATAATTATGTGGTTTTGTCAGTTTTAGTCTTGGTTTGTCTTGTGTTTCTTGTGATATCATTCTGGAGGAACATTGTATCATTTTTAATGCATGCATTTCTAAATGACAATAAACGAGGACTGAGTGTCCTCATAATCTAATGTGCTTATCTAAACATCTCTTAAAATGTTGCTAATGTATTTGCCTCTACCAGCATACAAGGGAGCACAGTCCGGGCATCCACCACTCTCTGAGTAAAAAACTTACCCTTCACATCCCCCTTGAACCTACCCCCTCTCACTTTCAATGCTATTAGATATCTCAACCTTGGGGAACAGATACTCCCTGTCCACTCTATCTATGCCTCTCATAATCCTATAAACCTCTACCTGATCTCGCCTCTGCCTCCACAGCTCCAGAGAAAACAATTCAAGTATCCAGCCTCTCATGAAGTACATGCCCTCGAAACCAGGCAGCATCAAAGACTGAATAGGCTTTGTTGAGATACGGAATCCTGAAGAACTGAAATCATTCACGATGCACAGAAGGACTCGGTCAGATTTTCACCAGACAAGCATCCAAGCAAAGAGAGGTTGGCAAGCACCCCCCCCCCCCCACCCATATACACCCTGGAGTACGTAGGAATTCAGGACCAGTCAGAAAGCCCCAGTGTCTAGACGAAGCAGGAACCCCCAAATACAACAACAACTACAATGCAAGACGTTGAAACTCCCGTGCAAATTCAATTACCACTGTGACAAAAGTACACATAGACTAAGATGTTAACTGTCCTGTGCTATCACAAGTGGGATCAACAGTTGATCTGCCACCTGTCTTCAGGAGAGAGAGATAAGTAAGACAATGGAGCAGTATTTGGAAATGTTAATGAAGAGACGAGAGAGTTTAACGGAAGGAGACACCGGTATGAGTATTGTCAAGATTGGCTCCTTAGAACCCTGAACTGTTTGAAGTCTGATGGACAGGCGATACCCCAACAGGGGGGATAAAAAGGGACAGGTTCACTAAGGCGACAGACACCACACACGACACCACGAGACCCTGGAAGCGGTGTGCCCCCCCCACCCCCGGCAAGTCGGTGGGAGTCTTTGGAGGGCTGGTCGCGGGACCAGCCATAGACGAACAGGGTGGAAAGATACGGTCGGCGGGAACCTGGTGTGTGTGTTCACCCTTGCCTGAGTGCCGGGTTCACCGCAGAGAAACGATCGTATCTGGAACGGAGGGGTCACAGTCGGTGACCTCAGAAGACATTACAAAGGGCTCGCCCGAAGGCTGACTGCGAGGAATATCGAAGGTCAGTTTGGAATCTGATTTGAATATTCATTTGTTTTCTCTCTCTCTCTCTCTTCAACGGCACAACAGCGATTACTGCGAACTGAACTAAACTGAACTCTGTCACTTGTGATTGAACATTTTACCCCTAGACTGCGATAGAGCTTGATTGATCCTATTATCCTAGTTCTGTGTACATGTGTGTTTATTCAGTGCTAACCTGTTGCATTTATATCCTTACTATTAGAGTACTGTGTTGCTTATTTCTTTAATAAAACTTTCTTAGTTCCAGTAATCCAGACTCCAACTGAGTGATCCACTTCTGCTGGTTTGGCAACCCAGTTATGGGGTACGTAACATAAGTGGGGTTCTCGTCCGCGATTTTGAACGCTAAATTTGGGGCGGGGTAAATTGATTGGGTTAAAATTCCCGAAAGAAAGAAAAGGCAAACAGCAGAAATGGAGATTGAGGAATTTCTAAAGGCGCCGACCTCGGACGCGTTAGAGGATGCCAGGAAAGTGGAATTGGCAGCTGTGGCCAAACGGTTGAATCTTGTTAAGGGGAAGTCGACAATGAGGAGAGCGGAGATGCACAGAGCTATCGTAGAGCACTATGTATCTAAAGGTGTGTTTCCCCAAGGGGAGCTGGCGGTGATATCTATTGGAAAACCTGTGGAGACGCAGTGCAGGTGCAGCTTGAAAAACTGAGACTCGAGCACAAGTTCCGGGTACGGCAGCTAGAACACGAAGAGAAAGAAACCGTTAGAAGGGCAGGAGGAAGAGAAACAGTTAGAACGGCAGGAGAGAGGGGGGGCAGTTGGAGCGAGAAGAGAGGCAGAGGGAAAGGGAATTCGAGCTGGAGAGGTTAAAGATGATGGCAGAGCAGGGGCCCATGCCGAACCAAGGTGGAGGTTTCAGGGCGACCTAAGAGGTTAGGCTGGTTCCCCCATTTGACGATACCGATGTGGATCAGTACTTTCTCCATTTCGAAAAAGTTGCTGCAAGTCAGGACTGGCCGAGGGATAAGTGGGCTGTTTTGCTTCAGCGTGTACTTAAAGGAAAAGCCCAACAAGCTTACTCAGCTTTGTCCGCGGAAGATACCCAGAGGTATGAGGTGGTGAAAGAGGCCATCCTCAGGATTTATGAGTTGGTCTCAGAGGTATACCGGCAGAGGTTCCGGAATGCGAGCAAGCAGTGGGACAGCACGTATTTAGAGTTTGCCAGTGAGATGCAGACATATTGTAAGCGTTGGTGCACCTCGAAGGGGGTAAATGGGGATTATGACAGACTGCTACAGCTGATCCTGATTGAGCAGTTTAAAGGTTGTGTCCCTGACGGTATGAGACCCTACCTAGATGAGAAAGAGGCAACCACGTTAGCTGTAACTGCTAAGTTAGCGGACGAGTACGCGTTGACGCATAAAATGAAGTTTGCCCCGAGTAAAGGCTACCAGAAGGGTAGTCAGGACGGCGGGGAGAGTCCGCCAGAAAAGTCAGTAAGTAAGCCGGGGACTAGTGAGAAGGATAAGGTAGACCAGGAGCAGTCTGGTAGGAAGTCTCCTGGGGTCGTCTGTTATAATTGTGGGAAAGTCCGACACTTTGCGTCCAGGTGCTTTGCCCCAAAGAAGGAGACGGGGAAAGGAAAAACGGCGATTTCGACTGGCTCTATTGAGCTGGTAAACAAACCGCTAGGAGAGGAAAGGTCTGCCAAAGTTCAGGAAGGGCGCGAGAGGTTTATCTCGGCCGGATTGGTGTCGGTGAAGGAGGGGTTAAACCCAGTTCCAGTACGGATCTGGAGAGACACGGGAGCGTGTCAGTCATTGATATTAAAGGGTGTGTTAGACTTTAGTTCAGAGACCGAGACTGGGAAAGTCAGGGTCATAAAAGGCACTGGAAAAGGGACTGAGGCAGTCCCTTTGCACCAGATACACCTACAAAGCAACTTGGTCTCTGGACTAGTCACGATCGGGGTGAGGCCCGAATTACCGATGAAAGGCGTGGAAGTCTTGCTCGGTAATGACCTCGCCGGGAGAATTGTGTTCTCAGCAGTGAGATTGACAGGTCAGCCTGCCAGCATTGAGGCCCCGCCCATGCACCCACAGGTTCATCCCGTTTGCGCAGTGATTCGGCGTGTGTCCAGAAAGACTGCCGAAGTAAACTTAGCTGAGACATTTCTACCAGCCTTGTACCAGGAGGAGGTAGAAAGTGAAAAGAAGGAGTGTAGTGAAACAGGAGGAAGTGAGGGAGCTGAGGCAGACTTAACATTAGCCAGGAAGGAATTTGTACGGGCGCAGGAGCTGATAGTTTCGGCGGAGACAGCTCTCTCTGAAGCAGGATTAAAAAGAGCGCCAGTAGGCTGTTGTGTGGAGGAGGGAGTGCTAAGGAAGAAAGGGAGACCAAGTACCGTACCCGCAGATGAGGAATGGAGGATGGTGCCAAAAATTTATGGGGATGATATTCTTAACCTGGCCCATAAGATACCCCACGGTGGACATTTTGGGGGGAGGGAAATAGTCGGCGGAATCATGAAAGAGTTTTACTGGCTGCGCAGGAGGAAGGATGTTATTGACTATTGCAGACGTGAGTTAACACAGTTAGAGGCTATTAACATGTTAAAAGCCCACCACGATCAGAGAACAGATCTAGCTGGTGATATCATGAAAATTAATGAGGCTAAGGTGCCACCTGATAAGGGGAGGACCCACTTTGAAACGGTAAATGTGGTGCTGACCAGATGGGAGATGTCTATTGTTTTGACCCGTTTTGCTGATAAGGTCTCTCACCTGACCCCCGAACAAAGCGGGCCATTGATAAAGCTAATTAACCGACACGCGCACGTAGGTCTAGATGTCCCGAGGCGATGCAAAGAGCTGGGACATGGGGTTGTTGTCACATCAGGTCAGCCTAGTGAGCAACAGCCCTATAGATGGATTAATTCAGTGACAAACGGGCTAAAGAACACAGAAGTGTATATTGGCGATGTAGTGGTCTGGAGTAACACATGGGAGGAGCTGTTTAAAAGGCTGTTTGAAGCCAGCCTGACAGTAAACCTCGCAAAGAGTGAATTCGGCCACGAAAAAGTCACTTATCTGGGATTTCTGGTAGGACAGGGGCAGCTGGCTCCGATGCAAGCTAAGGTGCGGGCTATCGCTGAAGTCCCCACTCGGACAGACAAGAGAGCCCTGAGAAGGTTCTTGGAGATGGTGGGGTACTATGGGAAGTTTTGCAGAAAAAAAACAACTTTGCGGATAGTACCTACCCTCTTACAAAGCCCTTGACAAAGAATGCTAAATTGGTATGGGACGACCCTTGTTATCTGTGTCTGGGGCGAAAACCACTGAGAAGTGACACTGATCACTATTCATTAGTATTTTCGGCCACTATGAAGTCTGCTAAGTTGGAACCTGGTTTGAGAGGATTATTAAAATAACACATATAAAAGGAACAGAAAATGTGATTGCTGACTGTCTGTCAGGTGTTGACAACTTAAAATTCTCTGTATTAGCCAAATGTATATTTGTGTGTATCTAATAATGTATTCATGTTTATAATTTTTAACCCGGTAAAAATCCTTAAAAGGGAGGGGTGTGACAGAAGTACACATAGACTAAGATGTTAACTGTCCTGTGCTATCACAAGTGGGATCAATAGTTGATCTGCCACCTGTCTTCAGGAGAGAGAAATAAGTAAGACAATGGAGCAGCATTTGGAAATGTTAAAGAAGAGACGAGAGAGTTTAACGGAAGGAGACACTGGTCTGAGTATTGTCAAGACCGGCTCCTTAGAACTCTGAACTGTTTGAAGTCTGATGGACAGGCGATACCCCAACAGGGGGGATAAAAAGGGACAGGTTCGCTAAGGCGACAGACACCACACACGACACCACGAGGTAACGAGACCCTGGAAGCGGCGTGCCCCCCCCCCCCCCACAAGTCGGTGGGAGTTTTTCGATGGCTGGTCGCGGGACCAGCCATAGACGAACAGGGTGGAAAGATACGGTCGGCGGGAACCTGGTGTGTGTGTTCACCCTTGCCTGGGTGCCGGGTTCACCGCAGAGGAACGATCGTATCTGGAACGGAGGGGTCACAGTCGGTGACCTCAGAAGACATTACAAAGGGCTCGCCCGAAAGCTGACTGCGAGGAATATCGAAGGTCAATTTGGAATCCGATTTGAATATTCATTTGTTCTCTCTTTCTCTCTCTTCAACGACACAACAGCGATTACTGCGAACTGAACTAAACTGAACTCTGTCACTTGTGATTGAACATTTTACCCCTAGCCTGCGATAGAGCTTGATTGATCCTATTATCCTAGTTCTGTGTCCATGTGCGTTTATTCAGTGCTAACCTGTTGCATTTATATCCTTACTATTAGAGTACTGTGTTGCTTATTTCTTTAATAAAACTTTCTTAGTTCCAGTAATCCAGACTCCAACTGAGTGATCCATTTCTGCTGGTTTGGTAACCCAGTTACGGGGTACGTAACACCACAAAATGAATAAAAGTGATAGATTCAAAGAGAACTTAACAATTCCCATGATACCAAAATGGACACCTGCAACACAAAGTGAAAACGCTGGACTAGTCCAACGACAAACAATTAGACATAAAGCGTAAGGAAACGAAGGTACACTGGATACCCACGTGGTGTCACGGAAAAAATACAATCCGCCTACTAACTGGAAAAAAGATTTTATTTTCTTTTTAAAACGACGGCCAGTTGTAACACAGATTTGTTGTTACTGACATATGAGGTGAAATTTCCGGAGCAGCATACTAAAGCACTAAGTAAACACTAAAATCTACAAATTACATAAACATAAAATAGCGCAAGGAAATAAAGGGGCTGTGTTCATGGACCGTACCAAAATCTCATGGCGGGAAAGAAGAAGCTTAAATCATTGAGTCTAGGTCTTCATGTTCTTGTGCCTCCTCCGCGATGAGAAGAGGGTATGTCCCGAATAGTGAGGGTCCGTCTGGGGGAAATGAACTGCCAGGATGGAAATTGGGTCCGTACAGGTGTGAAGCAGCAACAGCGCCATTTTAATGATGGCGGGGCTCAGAAATGGCAATGCCTTTGTATATCAAGCGTAGATTGTTAGACTTTCTTTTGATCGAGATGGGCATTCAACGTTGCTTCTGCGAGCGGGTATATTGTTAAATCATGCCTGGGTTTGACAGGCTCGTGGTGCACACGGACCTTGATTGCTTTTTTTTTAGCGACATCAAAATTGTCAACACATCACCGAACTGTCCCACTGGAAATTTCCCATAACGTCAAAGTCAAAGAACACTACAGCACAGAAATAGGCACTTCGGCTATTTTGGTCTGTGACGACCTATTAAGCTGTCTAGTCCCATCCACCTGGACCATAGCCTTCCATACCCCTCCCATCCATGTACCTATGCAATTTTCTCTTGGAAGTTACAAGCGAACGCACATCTACTACTTCCGCTGGCAGAACACTCAACACTCTCACCAACCTCTGAGTGAAGAAGCTTCCTCTCATATTTCACCTTTCACCCTTAAACATGACCGTTAAGTTCTAGTCTTACCTAAACTGATTGGAAAAAAATCCTGCTTGCATTTACCCTATCAATATCCATTATAATTGTGTTTACCTCTATCAAATCCCTCATTCTCCTGCGCTCTAGGGAATAAAGTACTAACCTATTCAAACTTTCCCTATAACCCACGTCCTCAAGTCTTGACAGCACACTTATAAAATTTCTCTGCTCTCTTCCAATCTTACTGGCATCTCTCCATTAGGTAAATGACCAAACCTACATACAACATTCTCGGGAAGAAATGTCACTGAGCTGTAAATGGTTTGATCGGGGACGTGTTATCCACTAAAAGTATTGGTGGGTCTGTTAGGTAATTATTTCTGAAATTGAATGGTTCGTTTGCCTGTTAAACATTTGCCCTCGAAACAAATATGTCCCGAAACCAATTGCCATCCTCTCCTTGTGGAGACCCATGTCTCACCAGATTGAACTATTAAGCACTGCCTAATATAGCGATCAAAGATTACACGGAAAATCATTTGAGGATCATCGTGTACCATGTCTCCACACCTAGTTAACCACTGAAACTGTTTAGTTTTCAAAAGTAAAAGTCTGCAGTTGCTTGAAATCTGAAATAAAAACTGAACTGCCCGGATTCTGACGGCACGGTAGTGTAATGGTTAGCACAACGCTTTACAGTACAGGCGACCCAGGTTCAATTCGGCCGTTGCCTCTAAGGAGTTGGTCTGTTTTCCGCGTGGTTTCCTCCAGGTGCTGCGGTTTCTTCCCACAGTCCAATGACGTGCTACCTGATAGGTTAGTTGGTCATTGTAAATGGTCCTGCAAGTGCTGGGCAGCGTGGCTTTGAGGTCTGGAAGGACCTATTCTGCGCCATATCTTAATCAATCAATCGATCAGTCAATCAATGAATAAATAATTTCTAACTGGTCAGGAGGCATCGATGCAGGGAGAGGGTAAAACATTTTTATTTCTTTCTACGTGGATGCTGCCTGACTGGCTGGGTATTTCCAGCATTCATGCCTTATGTTTAACTTGATGCTAGCAGAAAAGTGAGAAATAAACGAGAGTTTAATGGATCCATATAATGTTAGAGAGTGTATACCGTGTTCAACCTGAAATTCTCGCACTTCCACGGAAAGAGAGGAGTACCACAAATAATGAATGACAGTAAAACGTTGGTACTCTCATCCCAACCCCCCCCCCCCCCCCACGGTAACAATAAAAGGAAAGATAAGAGAAGAGTGCAGAGAGATGGAGAGTTTTGGACATGTCCTCTCGAAAGGTTAATGTGGCCCTTGTATATTTCCCCTCGGGTGTAGGTGAGTGGTAGAATTTGGAGAGACTCTACAGAAATATGGGAAGAATGGATTGGGGGAGATCAGTGGAGAACATGTTTGCTCTGTGATCTCACTCAACAGGCCACATTTACCTTTTTGTATGCCAAATGGAAATGTGAACTTTGTATGTTTTATGTTATTTACAATACTGTTCAATTGGAAGAATAACATTGGCATGATAAGATAAAGCAACAGATACAAATTGCTGCAGAAACTCAGCAGTTCTGACAGCATCTATGCAAATGAATAGATAGTCGAGGTTTCGGGCCGAGGCCCTCATTCAGGACTGAGAAGGAAGGAGGAAGATGCCAAAAAGTTTCTGAGTTCCTCCAGCATTTTTGTGCGTGTTGCTTTGGATTTCCAGCATCTGCAGACCCTCTCGTGTTTCTAGTAAGAAAAGGACAGTTTGTACATATAAAACATGTTTCTATTTGTTTAAACGGGCTCTTAAAGCTTATTTGAATGTAGAAGAACGAGAAGGGACCTATTCAAATGTGTAACAGAGGATGGATATGGCATTTATCCAACAGTCTGACTAAGCCAAAGTTAAAGGAAAAATTATTATCACACTACATGTATTTAACCAAATGGTCGTGGTGGAAACAGCATATCGGACGCGCTGTGCAAGGGTTTCTTACGGAGTGGAAGCCTCTTTGCAATGGGATCAGAGTTAATGTCAAAGTCGAGTTTAGAGTCATATTTGTAAAAGTACATGTTCACCTAGGCGAAATGAAAAACTTGCAGCAACATCAGAGGCACGACTTTCACAAGAAAGTTACACACAACTCGTACAAAAACTAACGCAAGTGGAGAAAAACATGTCAAAATATTGTGAAGTACGGTAAGTATCATAAACCTTTAAGATTGGCAGCACGCCGTGTCTGTTTCTGCGATTTGGGCTAAAATATCTGCGGCATGAACGATAGTTTTGCAGAAGCGCTTCTCTGCAGTAGTGGGAGAGGACTGTGAACCAAGAATATGTCAGTACACGGGCATGAAGATCAGGCAAGCACTTAATGAGGCCAAGTAAACGTAACTGCAGTCATTTACAAAGTCACCTACTTTCTCAAGTCTGAGTCATACCCATATCTCATTGGCCAAGCACAACAAAGTTGGGTCGGAGTTGGTGAACGACTAGATACAAACGGCACGCATAAAAGTTGCTGGTGAACGCAGCAGGCCAGGCAGCATCTATAGGAAGAGGTACAGTCGACGATTCGGGCCGAGACCCTTCGTCAGGAAACTACATAAAGTGCGTCAATAGAATGTTACATACCTGAAGTATGGTTTTAATCCGGTCCTGTCAGATCAGCGACACCCCATGAGCCTTATTTGTAATACTGTATTGTCTAAATAAGCCATGAAAACAACAAGATTGCAGGAACACTTCCACAAAGGGCTACTTATGGTATTACTCAGTTCCAGAAGATGAAAGGAGAATTTGAGTTGCACTCTCGAGTCATTTGCCAAGAAAGCTACAAATAATCTTGATAGTGGTCTTATTGCTTTTTATAACATTTCTAAAAAGAGTGGAAAATTTCATACGATTGCAGAAAGATTAATAATGCCTGCTGTATCAGAAGTGATCACCTCTTCTCAAAATGGATACCAGCATTTTAAGATCAATTCCTCTGAGTATTAACTCTGTAGCTCATCGTATTGATGAAATGAGTGAAGACATTAAGTATCAACTATGCACAAAGCCACAAAAAACAGAATCTGGGATACAGGTGGATGAGTCAACTGTGCGAGACAATGAGGCAGTGCTAAAGGCATATGTACGGTTTATCAAAAATGGAAAAGTTTATGAAGAGATTCTCTTTTGCAAAAAGTAATAAAGAAATATCAATGGAGAATCAATCTACGACGAGCACAAAATGTATATTGAGAATAAAAGTATTCCGATTAGGAACATCATTTCTGTATAACAGATGGAGCACCATACATGACAGGTTGCCATGCTGGTTTCGTGGTACTTAAGAAAAAGGAAATTCCAAGTCTGTTTGCAATCCATTGTGTAATTCATCGCCAACATCTCACAGACAAAAACCTCAGCCAGCGAATTTTTTGAAGGATAATTTTTGTAATATCCACTATCAACCAAATTACAGCTCGTCCATTAAATAGCTGAATATTTTGCCAGTTAAGCCAAGTAACGATGAGGAGTTTGAACGCTTGCTTCTTCACACTGAAGGGCGTTGGCTGTCGAAAGGTTTTAAACGTTCTTTGTTCTTTTTGACAACTGTGGTTGAATTTTTGCTCAAATTTTGAGTCTGCTCCGCCATTCAATTATTGCTGATCCTTTTCCCCCCAACTCAGCCCCACTCCACGACCTTCTGTCTGTAACCTTTGATGTCATGGCCAATCAAGAACCTCTCTGCCTTAAATACACCCAATGACCTGGCCTCTATAGCTGCCTGTGGTAACAAATTCCACAAATTCACAACCCTATGGCCAAAGAAATTTCTCCTCATCCCTGTTTTGAATGGATGCTGCTATATCCTGAGGCTGTGTCCACTTGTACCAGACTCCCCTACTAAAGGAAACATCCTTTTCACAGCTAAGTCTTTCAACATTCAAAAAGTTTCAATGAGATCCACCCCACCCTACCCCCATCCTTCTAAATTTCAGCGAGTACAGACCCAGAGCCATCAAACGTTTCTATATGATCACTCTTTCATTCCCAGAATCATCCTTGTGCATCTGTCTAGAATAAGGAGCCATGTTCATGGCAATAGATGGATAGATGATAGATGGAAGATGGATGGAGGAAGGGAGGAAGAGATAGCTGGACGGATGAATGGATGGATAGTTAAATCTCCAGCTGGACAGATAGCAGCTACGGAAAGAGAGGGAGGTTATCACATCTTTCTTTCTCCGCAGATGCTGCCTGACTGGCTTCGTATTTCCAGCGTTCATGCTTTATGCTGAACGTTATGCTAGAGATCTTAACTTGTAACCCGTAGGAAACTGAAAAAGGGAAGTGATCGAGGGTAATAATAAAAAGAAAGAGAAGGGTTCGGGGATATAGGAAGCATTGGATATAACCTCTCGAAAGGTGAATAGGTCTGTGTATATTTCTCCTGGTGTGTCGGTGAGTGGTAGAATTTGGACAGTGGACAGATATATGGGAAGAATGATTTCCGGGAGAACGCAATCTGTGATCTGACTCAAGAGGCCAAATTTACCTTTTCATAGGCCATACAGAAATATGAACTTTGCACGTTTTATGTTACGTTACAATACTGTTCTATTGGAGCAATAATGTCAACACACTAAGGTAGAGCGACAGACACAAAATGCTGGCAGTATCTGTGGAAATGAATATAGTCGATGTTTCAGGATGAGACCCTTCTTCAGCTCTGAGGGGGAAGGTGAAGAATGCCGGAAAACATCTGTTTTCCTGCAGCATTTTGTGTGTGTTGCTTTGGATTTTCAGCATCTGTAGACTTTCTCCTGATTATTATAATATAAAGACAGTTTGTACATATAAAACATGTTACTATTTGTTTTAGCGGCTCAATGCTCATTTGAATGTGGAAGAACGAGACATGATCTTTTGAAGGAGGAGAAGATGGCAGCGCGACGCAGCTCATAGCGGCCACTCCGGTGGTGATGTCTGTTATTTGTCAAGTAGGGTACCGTGCACAATCCTGATTTGATGGAGATGGACGTGAGGGCACAGAGGAACATCTGGTGAAACATCTGAAATGCCTGCTGAAATGCCTGCTTTGCTGCCTGCTGCTACTGTGTGGTCCAGAATCTCCGGAGGGGTAGGCCCTGAGTCCTCAGCTTTGCTTGTTGCTCGGCGGCCGGGGTAGGATCGAAGCGCTCGGCAGAGGATGGTACTCGGAGAGGTTGTGTCGGAGGGCTGGTCGGAGGCTCGAAGTTTTCGGATGTACTCATTGTCCGCTGCAGTCGGGTGCTTCCAATGGTCTGCATCGGCAAGTTTGCGGCGCTTGGAGGGTCATGGCAGGGAGAGTTTGCCCCTTCTACCGTCTGCGTGAGATGATGAGGCTGTTGGATCATTGAGACTTTTTTTTTTACCGTGCCCATGGTCTGCTCTTTATCAAATTACGGTGTTGCTTTGCACTGTTATAAATATATGTTATAATTATGTGATTTTGTCAGTTTTAGTCTTGGTTTGTCCTGTGTTTCTTGTGATATCATTCTGGAGGAATGCATGCGTTTCTAAGCGACAACAAACGAGGATTGAGTGTCCTCATAATCCAAAAAAAATGTTTAAGAGGGGATGGATATGGTACATACAGAGAGGGTATATTGAACAGTTTGAGTAAGTCAAAGTCAAAGAAGAGTTATTATCACACTACGTGTACTTCAGCATATGTTACCAACATTCGTTTTCCTGCAGGTATTACCAGGAAAATAAATATAATAGAATATATGAAAATCTATACACAAGGACTGAAAACAACCAATGTGCAAAAGGGAAAGTCGATATACTCCATGTAAGTTATGAAGAGCAAGGCTAGAACGTTTAAGAAGTATTTGTTCTTGCTCTATTACCAAGGAAAGAGATGTTAGTGGAGTAATAAACGAACTGCCAGAGAATTCAGCTAGTCGAGCAGCATCAGCAGAGGCATTTTCAACGTTACGTGTTTGGACCCTGCCGGGGTCAGGTAGTCAGTGTATAGGAGTGAGTGAGCCAGGGGAGTTCCCTTACTCTTACTGGAGGCCTCAAGAAGGTCAGCATATTCAGCCACAACACCAGAGAGGTCTACACTAGCAGATGGAACAGGAGCGAATGCTCTGACATGGGTCTGAGCTGGACCCAGACAAGTAGACAGACATGCCGGTCCCCATTCATAGAACCGCTTTAGGGACCAATCGATCCGTGGGTCGCATCGAGATAGCCAGGAAAGGTCACGCAACAGCGGCAGGTGCATCAACAAGATGGAAAGAGAGCTGTTCCTTATGGTTGCCTTCTAGTACAAGTTGGAGGGGTTCTGCGGAAAGGTAGATCTCGGCCAACCATTCAGAAGCTTGACATCAATATCCGTTCTCATTTGTCGAGTCAAAACTCTCCATTACTGGGCCATAGAGATACCCATGAGGTTCCTGGCTGCCCTGGAGTCAATAAACGCCTGATGCTCATGGGTCTAAACCACCACCCCCGCCCCACGACAAGGAAAATGAGACTATTACGCGATTAGGGGGAGAAGCTTTCAGGGAGAGTTGACTCGTCAGACCTCCCCTTCCTGCTGACGGCTTAACCCAGCCGTGGCTGAAGGCTAGTTGTAGTGGGGAGCTGAATGTCCAAGGTTTCACATTGCATCGGAAGGATGGGAAGGTAGGCAGAGGGGGGTGGCATGGCTCTGCTGGTAAAGAATGGTATCAAATCATGAGAAACATGTGACATAGAATCAGAAGATGTTGAATCCTTGTGGTTTCAGTTAAGAAACTGCAAGGGTAAAAGAACCCTGATGGAGATTTTATACAGGCCTTCAAAGAGTAGCTGTAATATAGACTACAGATTACAACGAGAAATGATAGTCATTGATTTTAACATGCAGGTAGATTGGGAAAATCAGGTTGATAAGGGATCTCACGAGAGTGAATTTTTTGAATGCTTACCAGTTGGCTCTTTAGAGCAATTTGTTGTTGAATCTACTGGAGATCAGGTATACTGAATTGAGTGTTCTGTAATGAACCAGAGGCGATTAGGGAGCTTAAGGTAAAGGAACCCTTTGAAAGCAGTGATAACAATTTGATCGAGTTCAACTTGAAATCTGATAGAGAGAAAGCAAAGTCTGATGTAGCTGTATTTCAGTGGAGGTAAAAGAAAGACAGTGGTATGAGAAAGGATTTGGCCAAAGTAAATTGGAAGGAGATGCTGGCAGGGATGTCAGCAGAGCAGCAAGGGTTTGAGTTTCTGGGGGAAATGAGGAAGGTGCAGGATGGATGTATTCCAAAAACAAAGCAATTCTCAAATGGAAAATAGTACAACGGTGGCTGATAAGGGAGTCAAAGCTAATGTAAAATCAGAAGAGAGGGCATACAACAAAGCAAAAATTAGCTGGAAGATAGCAGATTGGGAAGCTATCAAAACCCTACAGAAAACAACTAAAAGAATTATTAGGAGGGAAAAGATGAGATATGAAAGGAAGCTAGCAAACAATATCAAGGTGGATAGAAAATGCCTTTTCAAGCAGATAAAAAAGAGAAAGGAGAATGGATATAGGACTGCTAGAAAATGAGGCTGGAGATATAATAATCGGAGACAAGGAGATGGCAGATGGACTAAATGAGTATTTTACATCAGTCTTCACTGTGGAAGACACTGGCAGTGTGTGTTGAAGGGTAGTTACTATTAAAAGGCAGAAGGTGCTCAAAAAGCTGAAAAACCTAAAGGTTCATAAGTCACCCAGACCAGATGAACTGCACCCTAGGGTTCTGATACAGGTAGTGGTAGAGATTATGGAGGCATTAGTAGTGATCTTTCAAGAATTATTGGGCGCTGGCATGGTTCTGGAGGACTAGAAAATTGCAAATGTCTTTCCACTCTTTAAGAAAGAGGGGACAGCAGAAAGGAAATTATAGACCTGTTAACCTGACTTCAGTAGTTGGGAAGATGATGGAGTAAATTGTTAAGAATGAGGTTATGGAGTACTTGGTGACCGAGACAATATAGGACAAAGTCAGCATGGTTTCCTTAAGGGAATACTTCCCAGACGAAATTGTTGGAATCCTTTGAAGAGATTACAAGTAGGATAGATAAAAGGGGTAATATGTATGTTGTACATTTGGATTTTTAGAAGGCCTTTCACAAGATGTCACACTTGAGGCCGCATACCAAGTTAAGAGCCCATGGTATTACAGGAGTTACTAGCATGGTTAGAGCATTGACTGATTGGTAGGAGGCAGGGAGTGGGAATAAAAGGATCCTTTTCTGGTTGGCTGTCAGTGACTAGTGGTGTTCCGTAAGTGTCGGTGTTGGGACCACTTCTTTTTGTGATCTATATCAATGAATAGATGTCTTTGTTGCCAAGTTTGCAGATGATATGAAGATTGGGGGAGGGCCAAGTAGTGTTAAGGAAACAAGAAGGTTGCAGAAGGACTTAGGCAGATAAGGATAATGGGCAAGAAAGTGGCAAATGAAACAAAATGTTGGAAAATGCATGGTCATGCAATTTGGTAAAATAAATAAATTTGCAGACTATTTTCTAAACGGGGAGAAAATCCAAAATTCTAAGATGCAAAGGAACTTTGGAGTCCTTATATACAATACCCTAAAAGTTAACAGGTTGAATTGGTGGTAAAGAAGGCAAATTCAACATTAGGATTCATTTCAAGAACTCTAGAATATAAAAGCAGCTATGTGATGCTGAAGTTTTATAAGGCACTGGTGACTCCTCGCCTTGACTATTGTGAACATCTGTGGGCTCCTTAAGTAAGAAAAGATGTGATGGCATTTGAGAGGGTTCAGAGAGATTCACAGGGATAATTCCGGGAAAGGGTTATCATATGAGGAACATTTGGTGGACCCGGACGTGTACACTCTGAAATTTAGAATGGTGGGGGGGGGACGATCTCATTGAAAACTTTCGAATGTTGAAAGGCCTAGACATAGTAGATGCGGAAAGAATGTTATTCATGGTGAGGGGTTTAGGACAGGCAGGCACAGCCTCAGGATAGTAGAGCGTCTATTTAAAACATATGCGGAAAATTTCTTTAGCCAGCGGGTGGTGAATCTGTGGAATTCGTTACCAGAGGCAGCTGTGGAGGCCAGTTTGTTGGGTGTAGTTAGGCTGAGATTGATAGGTTCTTCATTGGTCACGGCATCAAAGGTTACGGGGGAAAGGCCGAGAAGTGGGGCTGAGGAGGGGAACAAAGGATCAGCGAGGACTGAATGACAGAGCAGACTCGATGGGCCAGATGGCCAGATTCTGCTCCTATGTCTTACGGTCTTATGGTTGTATGGGTGTCCCCTTCTACTGCGTGCTTGGAATTCGATGCCCGGAAGTGTCTTGGATCGCTACAGTGGAGACAGGAACCTGTCCTCCAGTGCCGATCTCCTTCCTTCTGAGATAGGTGCATGCTCTCCACTTGCATAGGCTCCTCCGGGACTGGGTACTCGGTGATGAGTGAGTGTGTGAAGACAGAGCGTGGGAAGCTCGGGGTTTTCCTTCTCTGCCAACTCTGAAGCCATTGACATCAACTTCTCCTCCCTCTGACCAACGAACCCCGGTTTAGACGCGGCCTGCCGATCTGCAGCGCAGGAGCCACATCTACCTACCCAGCTGCCACTGACTTTAACTTCTCTCCTACCTGCCCAGCGAAACTCAGCGCCCAGATCAGCTGTTTTCTCTCCGCTGGGTCTATTTTAGCATGTTGAATCCTGCTGATAGAAGTGTGCGGTGACGGCCCATGCGCAGAGGGAGAAACGCTGAAGCGGCTAAACAGTTCATTGGCCTCCAACAAGAATTGTGCAGAATTAAAGGAAAGCTAGGCCAACAGGGTCGCTGACTGAAATTCACAAACTGAACGCTAACACCTACCTCGCAGCTCGGAAACAGTAACTTAATACTAAGGTGACGGGATCCTGAATTACCCCTATGAACTGTAGTTGTCTACCCCCATTAGCTGTGCTTTTGAAGAGAGAGAGAGAGAGAGAGAGAGAGTTATTTAACACCGACATGTGCTTTTGAAAAGAGAGAGAGAGATTAAGACTGTTCACAGGGTGTTGATACTTCTCAAGGACAGTCGCCTACTTGTGGATTTCTTACACACAGAGAGACGAGGGAGGAGTTATTTGAATGACAGTTGGTGCTCAGCACGGGAAGATGAAATACAAGGTTGGATGATAGACCTCAGACACATGTTTTGGACACTGAATGAGCATTGTTGTGCTGCAGAGAAAGTGGGGTTTGGAGGATCGATCAGTCGCTCTTGCAGTAAAAAGGAAAGGGGTTGACTGGTGGGGAGTTGTCCATGTCTCCACCCTCGCCTGGGTGATAGCTCCACCACTGAAAACAAGTCTTCTTTGTTGTGGTCACAGTCGGTGACTTTTAAAGGATTCCGAAGGACAACGAGAAGATCGACGGCGTCAGCAAACCTGAAGACTTAAATCTCTCCCCCTCTCTCTCTCCATGACTACTCAACTCAAAACTATGAAATGAACTGAACTGAACTTTACTCATCATCGTAAGACTGTATCTTTTTACCTCTAGACTTAAAGAAGCTTGGTTTTTCATACATATACTTCCATACTTACTGATATACTTACTTATGTATATAATCGTTGCCAACCTGTTTGATTTATCTACATTTATATTACTGTATTGCGCCGTTACTAATAAATATTATTAGCTTATAGCAATACTGGACTCCAAAGTGTTTTCCACCTCTGCTGGTTCTTTATTCTCGTCACGGGGTACGTGACACTAAAGAACTACCGCTCCTTTACAGTGGGCTAAGCGAGGTCTTCTTTCCCGGAAAATGGACAAAGGGAAACAGGGAGTGTTGGTGTTGCTGTCCTTTTAGTCAAGATTCGGCTAGACCAAGAGGAACGGAGTTAAATTCGACGACGATGAAATGCTAATTAACTGGAACTTGCATACTCACGAATGGGATTGTCGACTCAGTTCAGCAACCCGTCGGCGAGGGCGCCCAGAATCATCGGCGAAGTCCGTGATTGAAACAGCGTTACAGATACATCGCACAGTATCTCTGCCAATGACACGAGTGCCAGGCGCCCCTGATCCTATATGATTTCTCATCTCTAACATCTGTCTCAGCTTGACGTTGGATGCAGTGGAGACTCTGCTGACTTGTTGGGAACCCTTGTCTTGTGACTCAGCTCATTAGCAAGACGTTTTCGCCCACAGTACTGTCACTCAACGGAGTTTTCTGTTTGTTTGATTTTTTGCACCATTCTCTGTAAACTGTAGAGACTGTTGTGTGAAAACAAATCGCAGGAGATCAGCAATTTCAGAAATTTTCAAGCCACCCTGTCTGGTACCTACAGTCATTTCATGGACAAAGCCACTTCTAACACATACCTTCCCTATTCTGATGTTCGGTCTGAAGAACAACTGAACGTTCTGACCATGTCTGCGTGTTTTTATGCATTTGAGGTGCTGCCAATTGATTGGCTGATCAGATATTTGCATTAACGAGCAGGTATACAGCTGTACTTAATAAGTTGGCCACCGACTGTATATTTATCGTGTCTTTTTTTTTGTTGTGTAATTTACGCTTATTGTGTTTTATGCTGCATCGGATCCGGAGTAACTACCATTTTGTCCTCCTTTAAACACGTGTACTGAAGAAAGTGAATATTCCGCCTTGAATGTTGAATCTTGATTGAATGTTGCTTGCTGCCGCTTACGCGCGGGAGGGAGGAATGGGCCGGATACTTTGGGGTTCTAACATGTAACTGTTGTTCATTCTTTGGAGGCATTTCTCTGTTTTCGTGGACGGTCGCGAAGAAAAAGCATTTCACAATGTATATTTTATACATTTCTCTAACATCAAATTGGATCTTTGAGCCTTTGTATAGTTGATACACCGCAGGGCACTCCTTTCATCCAAGCGCACTTTTAATCATTCACCAGTTCAATCACCACTCAGGACGTGCTGTTTATTAATGAAGAACCCATTTGTATGCCGTGTATCTGACCTTTGTTTATTGGCCTGAAAGGGGGATCACTTTCTGCGATCGTGAAGAGTTATGTCCTCTCCAGATGTATGAAAAGAGATGCGAAGCGCTGTCTGTCTCATCTTGACTGAGCAGCCCCACAAACACGAGGAGGGTACTGATCTTCATACTTGGGATCTGATGCGTGCTCAGACCAAACTTGGTCAGTATATTCGAAGAAGAAGGATTCGAAGAAGGAGTCTGAGAGTCTCAGTGGGAGTGCCGAGAAAGACATTTTTGAAATTTTCGTTATTTCTTTTTCTCCAACGGCGTTCTGAGAGGCGGGACTGCGCAGGCGTGTGACGTCCGGCAGTGCAGCGCGGCAGATTCAAAAGGGCAGTCATTCTGCTTCGGGTTTGATTCGAAGAAGGAGTCTGAGAGTCTCAGTGTGAGTGTCGAGAAAGACATTTTTGAAATTTTCGTTATTATTTTTCTCCAAAGGCGTTCTGAGAGGCGGGACTGCGCAGGCGTGTGACGTCCGGCAGTGCAACGCGGCAAATTTAAAAGGGCAGTCATTCTGCTTCGGGTTTGATTCGAAGAAGGAGTCTGAGAGTCTCAGTGTGAGTGCCGAGAAAGACATTTTTGAAATTTTCGTTATTTCTTTTTCTCCAACGGCGTTCTGAGAGGCGGAACTGCGCAGGCATGTGACGTCCGGCAGTGCAGCGCGGCAGATTTAAAAGGGCAGTCATTCTGCTTCGGGTTTGATTCGAAGAAGGAGTCTGAGAGTCTCAGTGTGAGTGCCGAGAAAGACATTTTTGAAATTTTCGTTATTTTTTTTTCTCCAACGGCGTTCTGAGAGGCGGGACTGCGCAGGCGTGTGACGTCGGGCTGTGCAGTGCGGCAGATTTGAAAGGAACAGAGCCTCATAGAGCGGGCAGCGTAGTTTGCGGGCTGCGGAGAGAGCCGGGAGCAGAGTGAAGACTTAAGGGCTTCGGCTCAACGGGCTTAGGCGGAAACAGGCGAGGAAGGTTTGGCATTCATTTTCTGTTGTTATTTGAGGAGAGGGGCAGTATGAGTGTGAGGGCAGTTTGCTGTTCTCGGTGTCGGATGTGGGAGGCCCTGGAGTCTCCAAGCCTCCCGGACATCTACATCTGCGCCAAGTGCATCGAGATGCAGCTCCTAAGGGACCGCGTTACGGAACTGGAGCTGCAGCTCGATGACCTTCGTCTGGTCAGGAAGAGTGAGGAGGTGATAGAGAGGAGTTGCAGGCAGGTGGTCACGCCGGGGCCACGGGAGGCAGACAAGTGGGTCACAGTTAGGAGGGGGAAGGGGAAAAGTCAGGTAATAGGGAGTACCCCGGTGGCTGTGCCCCTTAACAACAGGTACTCCTGTTTGAGCACTGTTGGGGGGGACAGCTTACCCGGGGGAAGTGACAGTGGCCGTGCCTCCGGCACAGAGTCTGGCACTGTAGCTCAGAAGGGTAGGGCAAGGAAGAGGAGGACAGTTGTGATAGGGGACTCGATAGTAAGGAGGTCAGATAGGCGATTCTGTGGACGCAGTCCAGAGACCCGGATGGTAGTTTGCCTCCCTGGTGCCAGGGTCCGGGATATTTCTGATCGTGTCCAAGATATCCTGAAGTGGGAGGGTGAGGAGCCAGAGGTCGTGGTACATATAGGTACCAATGACATAGGTAGGAAAAGGGATGAGGTCCTGAAAGGAGAATATAGGGAGCTAGGAAGGGAGTTGAGAAAAAGGACCGCAAAGGTAGTAATCTCGGGATTACTGCCTGTGCCACGCGACAGTGAGAGTAGGAATGCGATGAGGTGGAGGATAAATGCGTGGCTGAGGGATTGGAGCAGCGGGCAGGGATTCAAGTTTTTGGATCATTGGGACCTCTTTTGGCGCAGGTGTGACCTGTACAAAAAGGACGGGTTGCACTTGAATCCTAGGGGGACCAATATCCTGGCAGGGAGATTAGCGGGGGCTACTGAGGTGACTTTAAACTAGAATGGCTGGGGGGTGGGAATCAAATTAAAGAGGCTAGGCGTGAGGAGGTTAGTTCACAACAGGGGGATGGGAACCAGTGCAGAGAGACAGAGGGGTGTAAAGTGAGGGTAGAAGCAAAAAGTACTATGGAGAAAAGTAAAAGTGGCAGGCCGACAAATCCAGGGCAAGCATTAAAAAGGGCCACTTTTCAGCATAATTGTATAAAGGCTAAGAGAGTTGTAAAAGAGCGCCTGAAGGCTTTGTGTGTCAATGCAAGGAGCATTCGTAATAAGGGGGATGAATTGAAAGTGCAGGTTGTTATTAATGATTATGATATAGTTGGGATCACAGAGACATGGCTCCAGCGTGACCAGGGATGGGAGCTCAACGTTCAGGGATATTCAATATTCAGGAGGGATAGACATGAAGGAAGGGGAGGTGGGGTGGCGTTGCTGGTTAAAGAAGAGATTAACGCAATAGAAAGGAAGGACATAAGCCGGGAAGATGTGGAATCGATATGAGTAGAGCTGCGTAACACTAAGGGGCAGAAGACGCTGGTGGGAATTGTGTACAGGCCACCTAACAGTAGTAGTGAGGTCGAAGATGGTTTTAAACAGGAAATTAGAAATGTGTGCAATAAAGGAACAGCAGTTATAATGGGTGACTTCAATCTACATGTAGATTGGGTGAACCAAATTGGTAAAGGTGCTGAGGAAGAGGATTTCTTGGAATGTATGCGGGATGGTTTTCTGAACCAACATGTCGAGGAACCGACTAGAGAGCAGGCTATTCTGGACTGGGTTTTGAGCAATGAGGAAGGGTTAATTAGCAATCTTGTCGTGAGAGGCCCCTTGGGTAAGAGTGACCATAATATGGTGGAATTCTTCATTAAGATGGAGAGTGACATAGTTAATTCAGAAACAAAGGTTCTGAACTTAAAGCGGGGTAACTTTGAAGGTATGAGACGTGAATTAGCTAAGATAGACTGGCAAATGACACTTAAAGGGTTGACGGTGGATATGCAATGGCAAGCATTTAAAGGTTGCATGGATGAACTACAACAATTGTTCATCCCAGTTTGGCAAAAGAATAAATCAAGGAAGGTAGTGCACCCGTGGCTGACAAGAGAAATTAGGGATAGTATCAATTCCAAAGAAGAAGCATACAAATTAGCCAGAGAAAGTGGCTCACCTGAGGACTGGGAGAAATTCAGAGTTCAGCAGAGGAGGACAAAGGGCTTAATTAGGAAGGGGAAAAAAGATTATGAGAGAAAACTGGCAGGGAACATAAAAACGGACTGTAAAAGCTTTTATAGATATGTAAAAAGGGAAAGACTGGTAAAGACAAATGTAGGTCCCCTGCAGACAGAAACAGGTGAATTGATTATGGGGAGCAAGGACATGGCAGACCAATTGAATAATTACTTTGGTTCTGTCTTCACTAAGGAGGACATGAATAATCTTCCAGAAATAGTAGGGGACAGAGGGTCCAGTGAGATGGAGGAACTGAGCGAAATACATGTTAGTAGGGAAGTGGTGTTAGGTAAATTGAAGGATTGAAGGCAGATAAATCCCCAGGGCCAGATGGTCTGCATCCCAGAGTGCTTAAGGAAGTAGCCCAAGAAATAGTGGATGCATTAGTGATAATTTCTCAAAACTCGTTAGATTCTGGACTAGTTCCTGAGGATTGGAGGGTGGCTAATGTAACCCCACTTTTTAAAAAAGGAGGGAGAGAGAAACCGGGGAATTATAGACCGGTTAGCCTAACGTCGGTGGTGGGGAAACTGCTGGTGTCAGTTATCAAGGATGTGATAACAGCACATTTGGAAAGCGGTGAAATGATCGGACAAAGTCAGCATGGATTTGTGAAAGGAAAATCATGTCTGACGAATCTCATAGAATTTTTTGAGGATGTAACTAGTAGAGTGGATAGGGGAGAACCTGTGGATGTGGTATGTTTGGATTTTCAGAAGGCTTTTGACAAGGTCCCACACAGGAGATTAGTGTGCAAACTTAAAGCACACGGTATTGCAGGTAAGGTATTGGTGTGGGTGGAGAGTTGGTTAGCAGACAGGAAGCAAAGAGTGGGAATAAACGGGACCTTTTCAGAATGGCAGGCGGTGACTAGTGGGGTACCGCAAGGCTCAGTGCTGGGACCCCAGTTGTTTACAATATATATTAATGACTTGGATGAGGGAATTAAATGCAGCATCTCCAAGTTTGCGGATGACACGAAGCTGGGGGGCAGTGTTAGCTGTGAGGAGGATGCTAAGAGGATGCAGGGTGACTTGGATAGGTTGGGTGAGTGGGCAAATTCATGGCAGATGCAATTTAATGTGGATAAATGTGAAGTTATCCACTTTGGTGGCAAAAATAGGAAAACAGATTATTATCTGAATGGTGGCCGATTAGGAAAAGGGGAGGTGCAACGAGACCTTGGTGTCATTATACACCAGTCATTGAAAGTGGGCATGCAGGTACGGCAGGCGGTGAAAAAGGCAAATGGTATGCTGGCATTTATAGCGAGAGGATTCGAGTACAGGAGCAGGGAGGTACTACTGCAGTTGTACAAGGCCTTGGTGAGATCACACCTGGAGTATTGTGTGCAGTTTTGGTCCCCTAATCTGAGGAAAGACATCCTTGCCATAGAGGGAGTACAAAGAAGGTTCACCAGATTGATTCCTGGGATGGCAGGACTTTCATATGAAGAAAGACTGGATGAACTGGGCTTGTACTCGTTGGAATTTAGAAGATTGAGGGGGGATCTGATTGAAACGTATAAGATCCTAAAGGGATTGGACAGGCTGGATGCAGGAAGATTGTTCCCGATGTTGGGGAAGTCCAGAACGAGGGGTCACAGTTTGAGGATAAAGGGGAAGCCTTTTAGGACCGAGATTAGGAAAAACTTCTTCACACAGAGAGTGGTGAATCTGTGGAATTCTCTGCCACAGGAAGCAGTTGAGGCCAGTTCATTGGCTATATTTAAGAGGGAGTTAGATATGGCCCTTGTGGCTATGGGGGTCAGGGGGTATGGAGGGAAGGCTGGGGCGGGGTTCTGAGTTGGATGATCAGCCATGATCATAATAAATGGCGGTGCAGGCTCGAAGGGCCGAATGGCCTACTCCTGCTCCTATTTTCTATTCCTCGGTCCTTTCTATCGTCATTATATCCTAGCTCTCAAGAGTCCAGCCTTGAACTCCGGGCCGGGACTTTATTTGCTGCTATTGTGACTGCCGTCTCCCCTTCCCCCACCAATACTCTGCAACCCCGTCTCCGTCAGATCCCACCGTCAGCTCCTGGACCCTCAGAGGCTCCATCTTCCTCTCACCCCAACCCTCCCCTCTCCACTGACACTACCAGCCTCCCTCCCCCTCCCAGCTCTGATCCAACTTCTCATCCGTGCCGGGTCTTTACCAACCCCTCCGACCTTCAACACTCTGAGGCAGAGCGCTCTGTCCTCAGTAAGGGCCTTACCTTTGTCCCCCTTCGCCCACACCTCAGCGAGATCCGAGTTCGCCATGACGCTGAACTCTCCTTCCTCCGGCTCCGTCTTCGAGCCTACTTCTTCAGCAAGGACTCTTCCACCCCTACCGATGACCCCTTCTCCCGTCTTCAGCCCTCCTCTTCTTCATGGACACCCTGCTCTGGTCTTCTGCCTGCTCTGGATCTCTTAATTGCTAACTGCCGACGGGACATCAACCGTCTCGACTTCACCACACCTTGTTCCCATTCCAAATTCACTCCTTCCGAACGCTCTGCTCTCCACTCCTTCCGCACTAATCCTAACCTTAATATTAAACCCACCGATAAGGGGGGTGCTGTTGTTGTCTGACGTACTGACCTCTACCTTGCCGAGGCACAGCGACAACTCGCCGATACCTCCTCTTATTTACCCCTCGATCATGACTCCACTAGGAAGCACCAAGCTGTTGTCTCCCACACCATCACCAACTTTAACACCTCAGGGTATCTCCATTCCATCGCTACCACCCTTATAGTTCCCACAGCCCGCACTTCCCGTTTCTACCACCTACCCAAGATCCACAAACCTGCCTGTCCTGGCAGACCTATTGTCTCGTCTTGCTCCTGCCCCACCGAACTCATTTCTGCATACCTCGACACTGTTTTATCCCCCCTTGTTCAATCCCTTCCCACCTATGTTCGTGACACCTCTCACGCTCTGAATTTGTTAATGACTTTAAGTTCCCTGGCCCCCACCGCTTTATTTTCACCATGGATGTCCAGTCCCTATATACCTCCATCCCCCACCAGGAAGGTCTCAAAGCTCTCCGCTTCTTTTTGGATTCCAGACCTAACCAGTTCACCTCTACCACCACTCTCCTCCGTCTAGCGAAATTAGTCCTTACTCTTAATAATTGCTTCTTTGGTTCCTCCCACTTCCTCCAAACTAAAGGTGCAGCCATGGGCACCCGTATGGGTCCAGTTATGCCTGCCTTTCTGTTGGCTTTGTGGAACAATCTGTGTTCCAAACCTGTGCTGGTATCTGTCCCCCACATTTCCTTCGCTACATCGACGACTGCATTGGCGCTGCTTCCTGCACGTATGCTGAGTTCGTTGACTTCATTAACTTTGCCTCCAACTTTCACCCTGCCCTCAAGTTTACCTGGTCCATTTCCGACAGCTCCCTCCCCTTTCTTGATCTTTCTGTCTCCATCTCTGGAGACAGCTTGTCTACTGATGTCTACTATAAGCCTATGGACTCTGACAGCTACCTGGGCTATTCCTCTTCCCAACCTGTGTCTTGCAAAAATGCCATCCCCTTCTCGCAATTCCTCCGTCTCCGCCGCATCTGCTCTCAGGATGAGGCTTTTTATTCCAGGACGAAGGAGATGTCCTCCTTTTTTAAAGAAAGGGGCTTCCCTTCCTTCACCAACAACTCTACTCTTAAACGCATTTCCCCCATTTCACGCATATCTGCTCTCACCCCATCCTCCTGCCACCCCACTAGGGATAGGGTTCCCCTTGTCCTCACCTACCACCCCACCAGCCTCCGGGTCCAACATATAATTCTCAGTAATTTCCGCCACCTCCAACGGGATCCCACCACTAAGCAGATCTTTCCCTTTCCCCCCCTCTCTCTGCTTTCCGCGGGGATCGCTCCCTATGCGACTCTCTTGTCCATTCGTTTCCCTGCCCCCCCCCCATCCCTTCCCATCCACCTCCATCCCGGCGCTTATCCTTGTAAGCGGAACAAGTGCTACACATGCCCTTACACTTCCTCCCTCCCCTAGGTCTCCTCCTCCTTCCCTTTCTTTTATGGTCTACTTTCCTCTCCTATCAGATTCATTCCTCTCCAGCCCTTTATCTTTCCTGTCCACCTGGCTTCACCTATCACCTTCCAGCTATTTGCTTTTCCCTCTCCCATCATTTTATTCTGGCGTTTTCCCGCTTCCTGTCCACTCCCATTGAAGGGTCTCTGTTACAAGGGGGCGTTGGGAGTGGACCCAAATGCAAGACACAGACACTGAAGTACTAGGAACAGGACTAGGATTACCGAGATAGCAAGGTGAGTCAGGAAGAAACGACGCTGGACATTGACACAGGCCCTGGACGAGACCAGCATTCAGGGCCTGGGCTAGGACTTGGACTGGAAACACGGGACCCGGACGGGGAACTAAGAACGAGGAGCCTGGACTAGGAACACGGAACTCCGGAACCAGAGCCGGGACAAGGACCCTGAACCTGGGTCTTGGTTGTGACTCGGAACCTGGGTCTTGACTCGGAACCGGAACCAGGGTCTAGGCTAGGGCTCAGGACTAGGATCTTGGCAAGGACAGGAGGTGGCTACGGGATAGGACGAGGTACTCCAGCACGAGACGAGGAATCTCCAGCACCGGGCTGGGCAAGGAACTCCTGGGCTGGGCGAGGCACCGGAACTGGATGAGGACACGAAGCTCAGGGCTGGAACACGGCGCCTGGACTTGGTCTTGGAGCACATGAACGCAGAGCCTTGGACGTGGACTGGAGGCTCAGAGCCTTGGACGTGGACGCGGACTGGACGCTCAGAGCCTTGGACGCGGACTGGACGCTCAGAGCCTTGGACGAGGACTGGACGAGGTACTCCAGGACAGGACGAGGCTCTTGGACTACGTTTGGCTCTGCTCTTGACTCTGCTTGGTTAGGCTCTTGGGTACGGCGCCGGGACTCCTCCTTGGAGTGCAGGGACGGAACCCTTTCTAGGACGCAAGGTCAGGATGACTGCCGAGGGAACTACCGAGGTAAACCGCCGAGGGTCTTGATAGAGGTGTTTAAAATTATGAAGGGGTTGATAGAGTTGACGTGGATACGCTTTTTCCATTGAGAATGGGGGAGATTCAAACAAGAAGACATGAGTTGAGAGTTAAAAGGGTGAAAGTTTAGGGGTAACATGAGGGGGAACTTCTTTACTCAGAGAGTGGTAGCTATGTGGAACGAGCTTCCAGCAGAAGTGGTTGAGGCAGGTTCGATGTTGTCGTTTAAAGTTAAATTGAATAGATATATGGACAGGAAAGGAATGGAGGGTTATGGGCTGAGTGCAGGTCGGTGGGACTAGGTGAGAGTAAGAGTTCGGCATGGACTAGAAGGGCCGAAATGGCCTGTTGCCGTGCTGTGATTGTTATATGACTGGACGAGGCACATGGACAAGCCGAAAACTTCGACAGGACTGGAACACGGCGCCTGGAACTTGGAACACAGGAACACAGAACTCAGAGCCGGGACCACTCCTTGGGGCAGGACATAGGGCTGGGACTCGTACACGGTACACAGAGCCAGGACCCCTCCTTGGGAACAGGACTTAGGGCCGGGGCTCTTCTTTGACACTGACACTAAACACGGGGACACAAAGAGATGGTTCCAAACTCAACGATAGATAGTTCCTTATCTTGGCTCCGGTCTCACTCTGGCAGTTGAACTTGATGAGTATGCAGGCGAGGCTTCAGAAGGAAGGGGAAGGAAACAGTCCAACAGGGAATCCTTGGTTTGAGAGGTATTTATGTGCCAGCCCAAAACGAGAATCAGGTGCCTCAATTATGGCACCCAATGGAACAAGGGAAAACAGGAAAATCTGGAATAAGGAATCGATGGACCGGACCATGACAGTGTTGGCCCGAAACGTCAACTGTTCAATGTGCATCTCCAAGCGCCTAGGCTCCTGTACTTCCTCTCGAAATAGCAATGAGAAGAGGGCATGCCCCGGATGGTAAGTGTCCGTTGGCACTGCCTCTTGAAGATGTCCTCATGGTGGGGAGGGTTGTGCCCATGATGGAACTGGCTGAGTATGTCTCCTTCCAGCTTCAGATGCTCTTCCCTCCTTCCCCCTCCTCTGTCTGCCTTTTATATTTTAAAAAGGCATCCATTAGTCTCGTGAGACCATGGATTTGCACCTTGGAAGGTTTCCAGGGTGCAGGCCTGGGCAAGGTAGTATGGAAGACCGGCAGTTGTCCATAATGCAAGTCTCCCCTCTCCACGCCACCAATGTTGTCCAAGGGAAGGGCACTAGGACCCATACAGCTTGACGCTAGTGTCGTCACAGAACAATGTGTGGTTAAGTGCCTTGCTCAAGGACACAACACGTTGCCTCAGCCAAGGCTCGAATTCACGACCTTCAGATCACTAGACAAACGCCTTAACACTTGGCCACGAGCCAAAACTCTGTCTGCCTATGCACCGGACAACCCCCACCCCACCCCGTTTCCCTCCAGTTCTTTATACTAGATACTTCCAATCTCACTTTCAGTCCAGGTGAAGGATCTCAACCTGAAACGTCGACGGTCCATTTCCCTCCTCACATTCTGCCTGACCTGCTGAGCTCCATTTTGTGTGTTGCCCCTCTTCACTGCCCTGCAATATTCCTTCCTCCCTCCCCCGCCCTAACCCACCCCCCGCACTTGCAACAATGGCAGAGTGCCCGTGGAGCGAGATCATTAGAGGCCTCCTACAATCAAAGTCAAATTCGAGTCTATTATCTCTGCTCCAACTCTGCACACATGCAATTTCCAGCATTTGCAGTTTTATTTTCAAGCGTGAAAGTGGAGAGAGACCGCCACCTACTGGCAGCAGAGCAGATCAGCAATCAGTGGAACTAATCGCAGGGAAATCAAGTACATATACACTCCTGTACCTAATACAGTGGCAAGTGATTGTATGTTCATGGTCATCTGCTACTGTAGCCTATCCACTTCAAGGTTTGACCTGTTGTGCGTTCAGAGATGCTTTTCTGCGGAGTACTTTTGTAACATGTGCTTATTCGAGTTACTGTCACCTTCCTGTCAGCGTGAACCAGTCTGCCCCGTTCCTCTATGATCCTCTCTCATTAATACGGCTTTTCTAACCACAGAATTGCCGTTCGCTGGATGATTTGTTTGCTTTTCTCTGTAAACTCTAGAGACTGTTATGCGTAAAATGCCAGGAAATCATTAGTTTCTGAGATACTCAAATCCACCCCGTCTGGTACCTACAATTATTGCACAGCCAAAGTCACTTAATTCACATTTCTTCCCCATTCTGATTTTTGGTCTGAAAAACAACTGAACCTCTTGAGCATGGTAGGCTGATTAAATATTTGCATTAACGAGTACAGGTGTACCTAATAAAGTGGGCACTGGGTGTCCAATAATACTCAGAAACAGTCCATTCAAAGCAAGTTCGGAATGCCGAGCGATGCTGCCCCCTGTCATCAAATCCACTTGCATTTCGTTAGATAAATGACCTTTCCCATCAATGTTGCTCAGACTGGCTGGTTTGCTCGACCCCTCCTTGCAAAAAGAGGGAGTGATACCTATGTTAACCTCGGTTCCGCTTAGTTGGGCGCGTGATGAGATCCTACACAGCACTGTAGGCACGCTCGATTTTTGAGTGATTTCAGACGGTAAGGCCTCCACGGAGCCCTGATCTCAACGTCATCGAGGCTGTCTGGGATTACCCGGAGAGACAGAAGCAGGCGAGACAGCCACAGTTTGTGAAGAACCGTGGCAAGTTCTCCAAGATTACTACAACAACCTACCGGCTAATTTTCTTATAAAACGGCACGGCAGTGTACCTAAGAGAACTGGTGCAGTTTTAAAGGCAAAGGAAGGGTCACATCAAATATTGATATGATTTTATTTACTGTTTATTGCTCTGTATGGTAATTTTTGGTATTTAGAAACTTTTCATTTCATTATTTTAAAGCATCTTCCTTTACAGGTTTTTTATATGCGCCTAAGAATTTGTATGCCCCAACGACGCCTCCAAATTGCGAACGGAGAACACAATTCTGACTGGCTGCATGACCGCCTGGCAAGGAGGATCGCAGGGGGCTGCACAGGGTAATAGACTCAACTAGCTCTTTCACAGGCACAACTCTCCCCGCCATCGTGCCTCAAGAAAGCCAGGAGGACCCTCACCATCTCAGCTCTCGCCACCATCGGGGAGGAAGCACGGGAGCCTGAAGACTCACAGTCAACGATTCAGGAACAGCTTCCTCTCCTCGCCATCAGAGTTCTGACTGAACCCATGAACGTTGCCTCTATTTTTTTTTTCGTTTGTTTTACACCGCGTATTTATTTTGATAATGTGAAGACTTTTATATCTCTGCACTGATGAACTCCGCCATGGACGGTCTCAAGCCCGGCTGCGGAAGGAGCAAGTTACTTTACTTTATTGTCGCCAAACAATTGATGCTAGAGCGTATAATCATCACAGCGATATTTGATTCTGCGCTTCGCGCTCCCTGGAGTACAAATCGATAGTAAATATTAAAAATTTAAATTATAAATCATAAATAGAAAATAGAAAAGGGGAAGTAAGGTAGTGCAAAAAGAAACTGAGAGGCAGGTCCGGATATTTGGAGGGTACGGCCCAGATCCGGGTCAGGATCCGTTCAGCAGTCTTATCACAGTTGGAAAGAAGCTGTTCCCAAATCTGGCCGTATGAATCTTCAAGCTCCTGAGCCTTCTCCCCGAGGGAAGAGGGACGAAAAGTGTGTTGGCTGGGTGGGTCATGTCCTTGATTATCCTGGCAGCACTGCTCCGACAGCGTGCGGTGTAAAGTGAGTCCAAGGACGGAAGATTGGCTTGTGTGATGCGCTGCGCCGTGTCCACGATCTTCTGCAGCTTCTTCCGGTCTTGGACAGGACAACTTTCATACCAGGTTGTGATGCACCCTAGAAGAATGCTTTCTACAGTGCATCTATAAAAATTAGTGAGGGTATGCGGCCTGCAACCCATCCCGTAAAAAAAAAACAGAACTACTGAAACGCCAACAGAAGCTCGGAAAACCTCATCCCTGGGAGAGTACGGGACTTCGAAGATGGCTACACCTAGAGATAACTTGAAAGACGGGCCTAAGACAGAGGACTCTAGCGACCTGCTGTCGTCGGCCTGTGCCCCGGTAGGAAAGAGAAGACTACTCCTCACGTAAAACAACGTCATGTTTCAGTGAAAATATCAACTGATTCTGTTTCTGAGCCTAAATAAATCCCAAAAGGGTAGTTTTAAAAATCTGTCAAAATGCAAACGTTTACGGGAATATTACGCCAAAAATGCTGGAGAAATTCAGCAGGTCAGAAAGCGCATGTAGAGAGGGAAAGAGACTTAACATTTCAGACCGATAACCTTGCCGGGCTGAGAAATGGAGCGCGAGGGTTAAAACCATGTTTGTAATTAAAACAATTTTATCTTCTAACCGCACCGAGGCTGAGCGAGCAGGCTGGCTGGAGAAAAGCAAGTGAGTCAGCAGGTCCTGTGTTCTGCAGCTGCGAAATGTAGCCATGTGGTGAGATAAACAGGTTTATATAGGAACTCACAAAATACCAGGGAAACTCAGGAGGGCAGGCAGCATCTGTGGAAATGAACAAACAGGCGACGTTTTAGGCCGAGACCCTCTTTAGGGCTTCAGGGCGTTCTCGTGTTTCCAGCGGGAAGGCAATTAACAGCGTCCATTTTTTATGACTCGAAAGTTGGGTGATCTTTGAATGTGATTGACGAGTGTGTGTGAGGTTAGTAATATACTGTAGACTTCCTTCTAACTATTTATGTATGAACTGAGAGTGAGGTTAGAATTAGAATCAGGTTTAATATCGCCGGCACATGTCGTGAAATATGTTGTTTTTGCGGCAGCGGTACAATTCGATACATAGTAATAGAGAAAAAACATAAATCGCGGTATATATAAATATAATTAATGTATATCAAAGTTCAAAGTACAATGTATTACCAGGCTACATACATGTCACCAACAAACTGTGCAAATGCAAATATAAATAAACAGCAATAAATAACGAGAGCTTGAAATAACAAGATGTCACAACCATGGATTCGGCAGCGCAGCAGATTCGGCAATTGCGCTCGTGAATATGCACGTGTCAGCTAATTATTATTTATTGTGATAGTATTTAACTCCATTCATTCGATCACAGTATTTGTGTTGGGTGAGAGCGCAGAAGTCCGGGTATTTTTAGCGTTTTTAAGGGGTACAGTGTTTTTTTATAGAATATGACTAATAAACAGGAATAGGATACTAGGATGGTCAAAGATGGGAGGGTGAAGTGTAGGTGTGTGTGTGTGAGAGAGAGAGAGAGAGATTGGGTGAAGGGATTTAGAATGTATGTCTAGTGCGCATTCTGGAGCAGAGGGTGGCGATAATGCACCATTAAGCTGGATGCCAACCGCCGTAAAACAAGATACAGACAGACAGACAGACATAGTATTTGTGGAGTGCGGGAAGTGGTGTGGGTCGACAACAGTTGGGCCAGGTGGCCAGAGGAGGGGCTGGCTGTGTTTTGCTTGATGCATGAATGTGGTTTGGAACCTGTTGAGGGAAAGAGAGTGAGGAAGGAACAGAAATTGCTGGGAGGGAGTGGTGTGGGTCCAGTAATGGCGAACAAGATAAGAGGCGGGGTTGCGGGAAAGAAAGTGGAGAAGGAGAGGGATAGAGACTTGGGACCAGAGGTAGGCAGCTAGGGAGAGGTGGATTATTGTGAAGGGAGAAATAAAGGGAATGAGGAGGTAGTGAGGGGTCGGATGAATAAAAACCAAGACAAAGGGAATAAAAGAATAAGAAATGATAGTGGAGAAAGCTCTGAAAGTGAGGAAGATGAACAAGCTCAGAGCGGAGGTGTTGTCATAATTAGGTTTAATGAGAAGGCTCAGGAACATATGAAGAAAATTAACCCGTTTGTGCTAACAACAACTCTGACAAATAAGATAGGGGGAATAGTATTTGCAAAGGTCCTTAATGATGGCAACTTATTGGTAAGATGTGCGAATGAGGAACAACTTGAGAAAGCACTCAATCTAAAAGAGATAGGAAAATGCAAGGTGGAATACACTGGGAGGGTGGGAGCACAAAATAGTGGTTGTAAAGGAGTGATCATGAGGATACCAATGAGTATAAATATGGAGGAGATAAAGAGGAATATCAAAGGAGGGAAAGTAATGAATGTTCAAAGACTGAAAACAACAAAGGAGGGAGTGAAAAAGGAAAGTGAATCTGTATTGATTGAATTTGAAGAAGAAAGAGTGCCAAGGAAGGTGTTCCTGGATTTCATGAGTTACCCAGTAAGGGTGTATGTGCCAAAGCCACTGAGGTGCTATAATTGTCAAAGGTTTGGACACGTGGCTAAAAACTGTAAAAGGCAGAGGAGATGTGCTAGATGTGGGGGTGATCATGAATATGGAAAGTGCAGAACAGGAGTTCAACCAAAATGCTGCAATTGTGGAGGAGCTCATAATGTTGCATATAGTGGGTGTGAGGTTATGAGATGGGAGACTAAAATTCAAGAAATAAGAGTGAAAAGAAAGATCACTTATGCAGAAGCTGTAAGAATGTCAAGAGAACAGAATAATGTTCCTAATGAACAGGGAGCAATAGGGATACGAGAAATGCAACAAAGAACAAATGACAGGATCTATGTAGACAAAAAGGCTCTAGTAACATTCATTGCAGGGGTGATTAATAGTACGTCTGAGGTAAAGTCAAAAAGTGACAAAATTCAGCTGGTGGTAAAAGCAGCAGTAAACCATTTAGGGTTAGTAGGACTGACATGGGAGGAAGTGAGGGAGAACCTCAGTAATCAGTCAAGCCAGGAAGTGTCATGTGTTGGTTAATACTAATTATGGTGATTCTTTTACAATGGAATGCAAGGAGCTTACTGGCCAATAGCCAGGAATTCAAGCACTTTATTAAAGAAATGGTTGTAAAACTGGATGTAGTGTGTATTCAAGAAACTTGGTTGAAACCAACTTTAGACTTTGTGGTATATGGGTATACAATGATAAGGAACGATAGGAATCTAGGGGGAGGAGGGGGTTGTGCTATGTTAATCAAGCAAGGTATACCATATAGGGTACTGGAAAAAAGAGGTGATCAGGAATACATAGTGGTGGAAGTGTGGGAGAGAGGGGAGGGAGTGGTTATAATTAACTACTACAATCCATGTAAAAGGTTGGATTTCGACAGCCTATTAAAGATACAAGGACAAAACAGACATAAAGTAGTGTGGTGTGCAGATTTCAATACTCATAGCACAATATGGGGGGATCAGATTACAGATCCAAATGGAAAGGTAATTGAAGATTTGATGGAAGAAAGGGATTTGGTGTGTATGAATGATGGTAGCGGCACAAGGATAGATATAACAACAGGAACTGAGTCAGTGTTAGATATTACGTTAGTGTCTAATACCTTGGCTGGCATTAGTAACTGGGGAGTTTGGACTGCTTCAACAGTAGGCAGTGATCACTACCCAGTTTTGTGTTCAGTGGGTGAAAGAGTTGAAGTAAGACCAGGTGGCGGAACCCCAAAGTGGGTGTTTGAAAAAGCTGATTGGGGTAAGTTCCAGAAGTTGAGTGAAGAAGGGTTGACAAAGATTGATATTTCTGGAAATGTAGATGAATTAAACAGTCAGGTGACTTCAGCAATTATCATGGCAGCAGAAGGATCTATACCTAGGAGTAAAAATAGGATGAATAGAAAACTGGTACCATGGTGGACAGAGGAATGTTGTCAGGCTGTAAAAAACAGAAATAGAGCATTCAGGCTAGTTAAAAGAACCCATAATATGCAGCATTTGGTTCAATATAAGAAAGCACAGGCAGTGGTGAGAAGAACTATACGTCAAGCTAAAAGGGCAAGTTGGAGGAGTTTTTGCGACAAGGTAGGAAGAACAACACCTGTGGGAGAGATATGGGGAATGATTCAGAGGATGGGAGGAGATAGAAGGGAATGGGAATATCCAGTAATGATATCTGAGGAGGAAACTGCAGTCTCCAGTAGGGATAAGGCTGAGGTCATGGCCAAGTCATTTGTACTGATACACAGTTCAGAAAATTTGTCTGAAGAAGGGAGAAGAAGAAGGGAAAGAATAATGAGCCAACACCCAGGTGTGTTAAGCAGGAGAGAAGGAACAGATGATATAATTGATGATCCATTTACATTAGCAGAAATGGTGAGAGCAATAAAGAGATCGAGACCAGCCTCCCCAGGGAAAGATCTGATATGCTCTGTGATGCTAAAAAAATCTAGGAGAAGGAGCACTGTTGAAGTTGCTGCATTTTTATAACAGTGTGGGAGGAGGGAAGATTACCAAGTGCATGGAAAGAAGCAGTAGTAATTCCAATAAGGAAGCCTGGCAAGGATCTGTCAAAACCCACTAGCTACAGACCAATTGCATTAACATCAAGTATATGTAAGATAATGGAAAGGATGATAACAGAAAGGTTATCATATGAGCTTGAGAAAAGGGGAATGCTGGCAAGTTATCAGAGTGGTTTTAGAAAGGGAAGGAATTCCATGGACTCAGTGATTATGTTAGAGACTGAAATAAGGAAGGCCCAGGCAAATAGAGAGTCAGTAGTGGTAATGTTCTTTGACATTGAAAAAGCCTATGATATGATGTGGATGGAAGGATTATTAATTAAACTGCACAAGATGGGGGTTGGTGGGAGAGTTTTTAATTGGATTAAAGATTTTTTGTTTGGTAGAAAAATTCAAGTTCGGATTGGATCAGAATTATCAAAACAGTACATAGTGGAAAATGGCACACCTCAAGGTAGTGTGATTAGCCCGTTACTTTTCATCATTATGATCAATGATGTCTTCACAAAGGTACCAGTGGATATAGGTAGGTCACTGTTTGCAGATGATGGGGCCTTGTGGAAAAGAGGCAGGAACATGGACCATATAATCAGGAAACTACAAGAAGCAATTGATGAAGTGGTGGAGTGGGGTTATGATTGGGGATGTAGATTTTCAGTAGATAAAACTCAAACTGTATGTTTTACCAGGAAAAGGGTTGAGGTAGGGAAGAAGTTAAGGATGTATGGGGTTGAATTAGAGAGGGTTGCATCATTTAAATTTCTGGGAGTTATATTTGATTCACGATTAACATGGCCAGACCATATCAGGAAAGTTGAGGAGAAATGTAAAAAAGTAATAAATGTGATGAGATGTTTGACTGGTAGGGAATGGGGAGCAAGTTGTTCAGCTTTGAAGAGAATGTATGTGGCTTTAGTAAGATCTGTATTGGATTATGGAAATATAGTATATGAATCAGCAGCTAGGTCTCTTATAAGGAAACTGGATGTGATTCAGGCTCAGGCCTTGAGAGTGTGCAGTGGGGCTTTTAAAATGTCACCAGTGTCAGCCCTACAGGTAGAAATGGGAATAATGCCTTTGGAACTAAGAAGGATGCAGCTGATGACAAACTGCTGGGCTAACTTGCAGGGGCACAATGATTCTCACCCTACTAAAGGAGTGTTGCAGGAGTGCTGGGAAAATGGGAGGTTTCAGAGGGATACCTTTAGTCGGGTAGGGAATGATATCGCGAAAGAATGTGGAGTATTTGATCTGAGGATAAGTCCTTCAGTAGCTTATCCGGTTGTAGCTCCATGGAAGCTTGTATGGCCTGACATAGACTGGCATTTGTTAGAGGTAAAAAGGAAAGAAAGATATAAAACAGATTTGGTAAATGCATTTAACTGTCATGTGATGGAAAAGTATAGTGATTATACTCACATTTATAGGGATGGTGCGAAGGAACCTGAAACAGGAGTGACAGGGTTTGGGGTGGTAATACCAGCAAAAGAAATTGGAATCAGCAGAAGAACATCTAATAAGTTAGGGGTGTTTACAGTGGAGATGCTGGCAGTGTTGGTTGCGTTGCAATGGGTGCAGAAAGCCAGACAAGCCAAAGCATTGATATGTTCAGATTCATCCTCAGTTCTAGCAAGTTTAAGGTCTTTTCACACAAACAGTCGGCAAGATGTACTTTATGAAGTCCTTCAGTTAGTTACAAGAATTGCAAATCAGGGAGATCAGGTAAAATTTCTATGGGTTCCAGCACATGTAGGGGTGAAGGGGAATGAGAGGGTGGATGAGTTGGCAAAGAGGGCGTTAAAGAAAGGAAATGTGGAAATGCACATTAGTAACAGTAAAGCAGAGGTTAAGAGTGTAATCTGGGAAAAAGTCAACCGAATGTGGCAAGAAAGATGGGACAGCGAGGGGAAAGGGAGGCATTTATATCAAATACAAAAGAGTGTTGCAGTTACTAGGGTAGGTAATGGAAACAGAAGAGAGAAAATTGTGTGGACTAGGTTAAGGCTGGGGCATTGTGCATTAAACAAAACATTGAAAATGATAGGGAAACACCAGACAGGATTGTATGAGGAATGTCAGGAAGAGGAGTCAGTAGAACATGTAGTTTTGTGTTGCAGGAAGTATGGGATACAGAGAGAGATGATGAGAAATAAATTAAGGGAGCTGGGGATGCAGGAATTCACATTAAAAGGGTTGTTGGCAATGGGTGAGAGAGCACAAGTCCGGGTATTTTTAGCATTTTTAAGGGGTACCGGGGTTTTTTATAGAATATGACGAATAAACAGGAATAGGATACTAGGATGGTCAAAGATGGGAGGGTGAAGTGTAGGTTTGTATATATATATGTGTGTGTGTGTGTGTGTGTGTGTGTGTGTGCGTGTGTGTGCGCGCGCGATTGAAGGGATTTAGCATGTATGTCTAGTGCACATTCTGGAGCAGAGGGTGGCGGTAATGCACCATTGAGCTGGATGCCAACCGCCGTAAAACAAGATACAGACAGACAGACACAGTATTTGTGGAGACTTGGACACAGCTATACTTCGCTGCTGTGTTCCGTCTTGCCTGAGAAATTGGACTGTCGAGTCATCAGACTCTGAAGATTAGCGGTATTTATTTTATTCTTAGTTGTTCTTTGCAGCCGCAGCACTGGCTTCGTTTTCCATTTGAGAGTTTTAGTTTACGGCCATGTTGAGTCTAGTGTGTATTGTTTTCTTTTCCCTTTAACACTGTTCGCATTAAACTCTGTGAACTATCGACCTGCCTCAATGTCTCTCGCTCCGCAATTGGGCCACGTCTGTACCCGGTGACACACGACAGAGTCCTTACAGTGAGATCATTGGTTGTGACAACATCTCAATAGGTGAGTGTAGCTATCCCAGTTTGTTCAAGAGCCTGATTGTTGAGGAGTAGTAATTGTTCTTGAAACTGGTGGCCCCAGTCCTGGGGAACTCAACTTCTGCCTGATGGCAGCAGCGAGAAATCAAATAACTAGTGCAAAAATATAAATTAGTAGTGAGGTAGAGTTGATGGGTTCATCTCCATTCACAGATAGGTTGGCAGAAGGGAAGAAGCTGTTCCTGAATCATTGAGTATCTTTAGGCTTCTGTACCTCCTTCCTGATGGCAGCAATGAGGAGGGCAGATCCTGGATGAGGGGGTCCTTCATGATGGGTGCCCCAGGATCACCAGAATTCGAGTTCTCCAGACCGGCCTTTAACGAATCCCCAACAGTCAGAAGGATGTGAGATGTGGTGTCTTATTAACATTTTATTAATAAGTTGTTAGTACCTTCCGCCATCAAAGGGCTGAATTTCCCGATATACACCCATTTTAATTCTACTTCCCACTCCTTTTCTGACATGTTCGTCCTTAACCTTATCAATGCTGTGATGAGGCCACACGCAGTCTGAAGGTACAGCACCTCGTATTCTGTCTGGGTAGACTCCAACTTTACGGCATGAACATCGATTTATCTATCATTTTCCCCCACCCCTACCCCACACACACTTTTTTATTCCCCATTCTCGCTCCCTTTTCTCCTCACCTGCCCATTACCTCCCTCTGGTGCTCCTCCCTCTTCCTTTCCACTCACCTTGAGCCCTTTATCTCTTCAATTTACCAGCTGCTCACTTCATCTCCCCACCCCCCCACCAGCCACCCAACCTTCTCTCACCTGGTCTGATCTATCATCTGTTTTGTATTCCTCCCTCCCTCCCAATTTCTTATTCTGGCTTCGGCCCCCTTCCTTGCTGGTCCTGGTGAAAGGTTTCAGCACGGAACTTTGACTGATTATTTCTCTCCATAGATGCTGCCTGACCTGTTGAGTTCCTCCAGCATTTTGTATGTTGTTCAGGATTTTCAATGTCTTTTCCTTCTCAAATGTTTTAAATTTGCTAGCAGTTTGTTTAAAAGTTAGTATTTATACCTTGCATTCCTGACGTATTCTTTCTCCATTGTTGATCCAAATCCTAGAAATCTGCTTGTATTCCATTACAGGCGAGATGTTGTGGAGTCTATCTAATTGGTACTTGGTTCATGATTGCCACGTGTACCAAGATACAATGGAAGGCTGTATGTTGCATGAGATCTGTTGGGGCATATTCTGCAGTCAGGGCATACAGCAAATATTAACTTCAGCAATTAATCTTTAGACCTGAATGTGGATTATGAATTAAATTTAAAATGCAACCCTAGACAATAGTTTCCTGGAGCTGTGGACTCCAGTTAATTGAAAACCAGACAATGTTGATTAACCATTATTTTGTATCTAGGGTGTGGGTGCAAAGGTGATGTGGAAATCGTCATTCATAGGAAGCATTGTAAAGATGCATCCTTTTATCTTTAGCGTATAAAAATGTCGTAACTTTGGATTGAACGGGCCTCTTACTCCAAGAGTGTCACATGCGGTTGTATAAAACACTTCTGTATCCATTACCTTCAGTGTCTCTGTCTCCGTCTTGTTTTACAGCGGCTGGCACCCAGCTTAATGGTGCATTACCACCACCTTCTGCTCCGGAGTGTGTAATAGACTTACATTCTAAATCCCTTCACCCAATCACACACCCGCACATACCCTAACCTACACTTTATCCTCCCATCTTTGGCCATCTTCAGTGTCTCTCCCGTGAGTTTTTTCACAATACAACACTATTGATGGGGATAGATTCGGTAGCACAGTAGCTAGCACAACACCCTGGTTCAATTCCCGTTGCTACCTGTAAGGAGTTTGTACGTTCTCCCCGTGATTGTGTGGGTTTCCATCGTGGGGCCTCCAGTTTCCTCCCAAAGTCAAAAGACATGCCGGTTGGAAAGTTAATTGGTCGTTGTAAATTGTCCCATGATTAGGCTCGAATTAAATTGGGGGATTGCTGGGCGGCGTGCCTCAAAGCCAGGAGGACCTATTCCATGCTGGAACTCAATCAATTAATTAATTGACGATTATGTCCATTCACGAGTCTGATAATAATGGGGTAGAAGCTGTCCCTGAACCTAGTAGTACGTGATTGGGGTGGGGGGTGGTGCGCGGGAGCGAAAATGTCTGGGTTGCTGCCATGTTTGATTATGCTGGCTACTTTGATTATACTGAGGCATGCGAGAAGTACTTTATAGACAGAAGCATAGAGGGGAGGCTGTTTTCTGTGATGCACTGAGCTGTGCCCACACTCCATCATGCGCTAGAAGGACGTGAAGAATCTTTATCTGATGCGTCTTCATTTTCCCAAATCCCAGATAGCGTATCACAACTTGGGAACTTCTTTCCTTCAGTTTTAACTTCAATTGTGTGATATTCTGTGATATCACTCCGGAGAAACATTGTATCATTTCTTAATGCATGTATGCATTTCTAAATGACAATAAGAGGACTGAGTGTTCTCATAATCTAAAATCTGAAAATTGTCTTTCGCTCTTCTATCTCTATTCTTAGCTTCAGTCAACGATGCCATAAACAGCCTATCAGACCTATGGATATTGCCGAAAATGAGGCAGTAACTGCGGAGAGACAGGCCGGTAACATTATCTGACCTTTCACCTTCAGGTATCCATTCTTGGTCCTGTCCCATGGATACAAACGCTGCCTCGCAGCGACTTGGAGACCCGGGTCGATCCCAACCTCCGGTTCTCTGCGTAGGTGCGTGAGCGCGGACGAGAGCGTGTCTGGAGTTTGCACGTTCTCCCTGTGAACAAATGGGTTCCTAGAGGGTGTCTGGGCTTTCTCCAATGATGCGTGCGTTGGAAGGTCAACTGGCCACCCTAAAGGTCATAAAGTATTGGAGCAGAATTAGGCCATCAAATCTGCTCCACTATTCCATCATGGCTGATTTATTTCCCCTCAAACTTGTCCTTCTGCCTTCTCCCTGTAACCTTTGACACCCTTATCGGCCTCCACTCTAAATAATAGATTCTGGTTAATTGGGCCACCGGTTAATCGGGTCAGCCTCTTATTTGGGACAACACTCCAAGAACAAAAACTAATCAATAAAATAGCCGAGATTCCCTTCGTTTATTTTGGACACTAAGCTTCTTATTTGGGACAGGAAACTGTTGCCGAATAGTTACTAACCAGAGTCAGTCACGTGCACTCGCTGTTTTACACTATGAAGCGAAAGGTTTTTCAATCGGGTCAGCTGCGTGTGCTTCTGATGTGTTGTCCACATGGGCCGATGGACGCCGATTCTGCATACACTAGATAATTATTAGGAAATAATTTAGTTTTATAGTTCTGTTGTAGTATTGATAATGAAAAGCAGTAAATTCAGAACATTTAAATACACTTAGTTATTTAAATTGTAGCTCATCGTTATTACAGTATACCTTTAACTATTTCGATTAAACTTTGGTTGATTGGGGCAGCTACTTAATTGGGTCAAAATGTATTGATTCCAATATGTCCCAATTAACTGAAATCAACTGTATACGCAATTGCTTGGCCTCCACAGCCGTCTGTGGCAATGAACTCCACAGATTCACTACCCTCGAGCTAAAGAAATTTCTCCTCAGCTGTTTGAAAGGGACATCCTTCGAATCTGAGGCTGTGTCATCTGGTCACTACTAGAAACTCTATCCAAGGAAACCTGGTAGAGATAACTTATTTGTACCACTGGACCCGGACCTCAGCTCAAGAGAATGGAGCTGCCCAATGAAATGGCTTTTCCACTTTTTAAAAGAATTCTCCCGCACAGGTTTCGAGAACTGTCTGTCAGATACGACAGATAATCAATCAATCAATTGCAGCATTAGCTATAGTCATCCAGAAATTCTCACGAACATTCTCGTAACTTGAAGAGCTCGACACTATTCAGGATAAAGTAGCCACTTACTCAAGTCAAGGTTCCAGATTGTTTATTATCATTCTTCAGTACACAAATGTAAAGAACGGGTGCTCCGAATCCAATGCAACATAAAATAACTACAATAACCATAAAGACCACAAAAAAAAACACAAACATAAAAGAAATCTCGGAAGACACTGTACAGTAACTGTTATTCGCGTAGACTGACCAAGTGACGCTAGGTGATGTGTCTGTGCTGGTGATGGGGGATTAACGTGTTGTTCAGCCTGACGGCTTGGGGAATGAAACTGTTTATGCATCTAGCTGTCCTGGCTTGGGTGCGGCGTAGCCTCTTCCCTGATGGGAGTGGGCCAAACGGGGTGGGTGGGATCCTTCATCATATGGCCGGCCTCTTAAAAATCCACTAATCAGTGCCAAATAGGTGCAGTAAGTACTCTGACAGCACTTTCCAACTATGACATCTCCACCACAACAGCAACAGGTCACCATCTACAGTTAGAATTGGAATTGGTTTATTATTGTCGCAAGTACCAAGATGCAGTGAAAATCGCGTCTTGCATAGTCTTTCAAGAGGGTAAACCCTCGCAAGGTGACTGGAGTAGCAAGTAGGGCTCTGAACGTCTGTGCCAACCAACTGTCAGATGTATTCAAAGACACTTTCAATCTCTCATTGCTACAGTTGGAAGTTCCCCCCTGCTTCAAAAGGGTAACAATCATACCATTGCCCAAGACAAGCAGGGTGAGCTGCCTTAACGACAATGGTCTAGTAGTATTCATACCTACGGTGAAGTGTTTTGGGAGGTTGGTTATAGCTCTCAGCAAGAACCTGGACCCACTGCAATTTGCCTATTGCCACAATGGGTCTACAGTGAATGCAGTTTCATTGGCTCTTCACAGCAGTCTTCTATCACCTGGCCAATACTAATACCCATGTCAGGATGCTGTTTATGCTTGGCATTTAACACAATCATTCCTACAGTTCTGATCAGAGAAATTCCCAAAACTTAAGCCTCTGAACCACCCTCAGCAACTGGATCCTTGACTTCCTAACTGGAAGGCCACAATCTGAGGATCAAAAATAACATCTCCGCCTCACTGACAATCAACACTAATGCTCCATGGGGATGTGTGCTTAGCCCACTGCTCTACTCTCTTCACGCCCATGACTATGAGGCTTGGCACAGCTCAAATGCCTTCTATAAATTTGCTGATGATTCAACTATTGTTGGCAGAATTTCAGATGGTGACAAGAGGGTGTGCAGGAGCCAGGTATGTCAGCTAGTTGAGTGGTGTCAGAGCAACAGCCTTGAACTCAACGTCAGTAAAACCAAAGAACTGATTGTGGACTTTAGAAAGGGTAAGATGAGGAAACACACACCAGTCCTCACAGAGGGATCAGAAGTGGAAAGAGTGAGCAATTTCCAAGTTTCGGGGTGTCAACATCTCTAAGGATCTATCCTGGGCCCAACATATTGATGCAGTTACAAAGAAGGCACAACAGTAGCTATGGTTCATTAGGAGTTGGAGGAGATTAGGTATGTCACCAAAGACACTCACATTTCTACAGATGTACCATGAGGAGCAGATTAACTGGCTGCATCACCGTCTGGTACAGGGGTGCAGGTGATGGGGTAGGGTCTACTGCTCAGGATCAAAATAAGCTGCAGAGAGTTGTAAACTTAGTCAGCTCCATCATGAGTACTAGCCTCCTGCAGTATCCAAGACATCTTCAAGGAGCGAGGCTTCAAAGAGGCAACGTCCATCATTAAGGACCCTCATCACCCAGGACATGCCTTGTTCTCACTGCTACCATCCGATTTCTGAATGGACATTGAACCCATGAACACCAGCTCACTTTTTAATTTCTATTTTTGCACAACTTACTTAATTTAGCTATTTCATAAATACACACATACATTTGCTGTAATTCAGCTTTTTTGATTATGTACAGCTGCCACAAAGACAACAAATTTCACGACATATGCCGGTGATATTAAATCTAAACCTGATTCTAATTCTGTTCGTACAGATCAGATCATTACACAGGGCATTGAGGTAGAACAAGATAAAACAATAACAATGTAGAATAAAGTGTAACAGCTACAGAAAAAGTTCAGTGCAGGTGGACAATAAGATGCATGCTAGATTGTGAGGACAGGAATTAATTTTACTTTACTCGAGAACCATTTAACAATTTATATGTATGTGCTAAACACATGCATGTATATGGCACATGTGTGCATGTTTCTGTGTCCCTGTGTCTGTTTTGTATGTGTAAGCAGCGGAGAAGGTGCTGAAGGGAGGAGAGGTTGTGAGTAGGTCAATCAGGCTCGAGAGATCAGATCAGGGTTCCATTCCATTGCTGTCTGTAAGGAGTTTGTACGTTCTGCCCATAGCCACATGGGTTTCCTCTTGATGCTCCAGTTTCATCCCACAGTCCAAAAGGCACAGATTAGGGTTAGTGAGTTGTGGGCATGCTATGTTGGTGCCAGAAGCCTGGTGATACTTGCAGAATTCCCAACACAATCCTCTCTGATTTGAATTGATACAAAGTGACATACTTCACCATATGTTTCAATGTACATGTGACAAATAAAACTAATCTTTACCTTTACTGATTGTGTATGTGAGCATGCATACCCAAGTGTGTCCTGGCTGAGGACCCGCGGTACATCTTGCAGTCGCTGTGATGGAGGACGGGACTGTTTGGGAGGCAGAGGGTGGATGGCGAGCTGATCGAAGAGTTGTCGATGCTGCACTCGCCCAGAGGGTAAGGTGCTCCCAACCTTGTTCCAACCGAGGCTTTAGGGTACCTGTACATAACACCCAGTCCCTGATCAACTCAGTCAGCACAGCACAGAAACAGGCCTTTGGCTCATCTAGTCCATGAGGACCTGTTGCTCTGCCTAGTCCCATCGACTTGCATATGGGCATAGCCCTCTACACCTCACCCCCCCCCCACCCCCACATACCTATTCAAGCCTCTCTTAAGTGCATAATCAAACCCACATCTACTACTTCCGCTGGCAGTTTGTTCCACACTCTCCAATCTCTGAGTGATGAAGATACCTCTCTGTCATGGTCTGGATCGGGGTCCCTTTAAATTTACCTTGTTTATGTTACGATCCGGACCATTGATTCCCTGTTTTCCCATGTCCCTCGACTTTGGTGATTAGAGTCTTTAACACTCGGCTAAACTGGTAGTTTATAGTCTCCGGCTTTCAGCCATTTGGCGCGAGAGTGTCTGCAAAGTCATCCAAGGTACGGTGTGCCGATGTCATCTGACCGGAACAAGCCTAGTCTCTGCCGAAGCAACTGCTGGTAATTCGCCTCTCCTCACTGGAGCAACCCTGTCCAGTTACCTCGCCAAAGTGAGCCTGCAAAGTTTCCTCACCGAGGTGGGTACGTCAGTTAACCCGCCGGAGGGAATCAAGAACCGTTGTCTACTGTTCCCGGGCCAAGTCGAGAGCTCGCCACTACCTGGAGGCTCCAAGTCAAGTCCTGGTCCTGGCGGCATTCAAGCTCCAAGTCCAGTCCTGGTCCTGGCGGCATTCAAGCTCCAAGTCCAGTCCTGACCCTGGCGGCATTCAAGCTCCAAGTCCAGTCTTGACCCTGGCAGCATTCAAGCTCCAAGTCCAGTCCTGACCCTGGCGGCATTCAAGCACCAAGTCAAGCCCTGGCCCTGGCGGCATTCAAGCTCCAAATCAAGTCCTGGCCCTGGCGGCTTCCCAGTTCTGAGTCAAGTCCTGGCCCTGGTGGTCTGTGATTACTGTCCTACCCCCTTGTCTGAATCCTTTCTCTGCCCCTCTCGCCTCTAGCCCTCGTCTGCAGCCCCCACCTGCACTTCGGTCTAGTTCCATCACCAGTGCTAGATAGGTACTGTCTGGTGTTCATTCATGTTGGTCTTGTCTTGTCTTGTCTTCGCCTCCATGGGGTAAGTCAGGCCGTCTTGCCGTTGCTCCGTGGGGAGTCATGTCTTGTCTTGTCTGGTCCTCCCCTCCGTGGGGGTAAGTCTGGCCATCTTGCCGTTGCCCCATGGGGAATCATGTCTTGTCTTGTCCTTGCCTCCATGAGTTAAGTCAGGCCATCTTGCCGTTGCCCCGCGGTGGGTCATGTCTTGTCTGGTCCTTGCTTCCATGGGGGTAAGTCTGGCCGTCTTGCCGTTGCCCCGCGGGGAGTCATGTCTTGTCTTGTCCTCGCCTCCGTGGGGTAAGTCAGGCCATCTTGCCGTTGCCCCGCAGAGGGTCATGAGTCCTGGCCCTATGTCCTGTACCCAAGGAGGGGTCCTGGCTCTCTGTTCCGTGTGTGAGTCCCGGCCCTATGTCCTGTACCCAAGGAGGGGTCCCGACTCTGTGTTCTGTGTATGTGTCCATGGTTCCATGTATCTGCTCCCCGAGACCGAGACTCTGTGTTCCCATGTTCCTCCTCTCCCGAGCCCATGTCATGTCCTTGCCTGGTTCTGGGGTATGAGCCCGAGGCAAGACTCAGGTACTGGGTCCTTGCCCAGTCTCTGGCTCGGAGTCCATACCCTAGCATCTTCATGTCTCCTCTAGTTCTGGGAGCCGATTCCGAGTCCAAGCCCAGACCCTTGGTCCCAGCCTAGTCGTACTCCTGAGTCCTTGTCCAGTTCGCTATTTCCTGCTCCTGCCTTGCTCTCCTGATATCGAACAATAAACTAAATCTAAGTAACCTCACAAGACGTGTCTTGCATTTGGGTCCACTCTTGCTCCCAATGCCCTGCCATTGTGACACTCTCAGGTTCCCCTTAAACTTTCCCCCTTTTACCCTTAACCTATAAACATCTAGTTCTTGTCTCACTCAACCTCAGTGAAAAAAGCCAGCTTGCATTTACCCTATCTATACCCCTCATAATTTTGTATACCTCCATCAGTACTCCCCTCATGCTCCAAGGAATAAAGACCTCGCCTATTCAACCTTTTCCCTACAGGTCCTGGCAACATCCTTGTAAATTTTCTCTGTACTCTTTCAACTTTATTAATAACTTTCTTGTAACCAAAGGATGGATGTAGTTGCAACCACACTGCAGTTTGAACCCATGCCCCAAATGTTCACAGCCAAACACCTGAATAGAACTTTTGTGAGCTGTGTTGGACACAGGAACATCCTGAGCAGGTACTGGTACTCAAGAGTTGAATGTCCATGGTCACTGAGACCCGAAGATCTTAAGACATATGAACAACACACACAAAATGCTGGAGGAACTCAGCAGGTCAGGCAGCGTCAGACCTTCATCAGGACTGGGTCATCAGCTTTGGAGATCTTCTGTCTACAGCCACCAATCTTATAATGCCCATGCTGTGCACTGCTCGTTCCTACCTCCTACCAGTCTTGCCCTGAAGAAGGGTCTCAGCCCAAAACATCAACTGTTTATTCATTTCCATAAATGCTCCCTGACCCGCTTAGTCCCTCCAGCATTTTATATGTGTTGCTCTGGATTTCCAGCATCTGTGGAATCTCTCATCTCTTAGACGTGGGAGCAGAATTAGGCCATTTGTACTGTCATTCCAATATTCCTCTTAACCCCATTCCCCTGCCTCCTCCCTGTAGCCTTTGACATCCTCACTAACCAGGAACCTATTAACCTCCACTTTAAATATATCCAATTGCTTGACCTCCACAGCCATCTGTGGCAACAAATTCCCCAGATTCACCACCCTCTGCTCCTCATCTCTTTCCTAAAGGGACATCCCTCAATTCTGAGGCTGTTCCCTCTGATCCTAGGTTCCCACGCTACAGGACACATCCTCTGCACTTTGACCCTATCTAGGTCTTTCAATATTTGATCAGTTTCAATGAGATTTCTGCCCCACCCCCATTCTTCTAAACTCCAGCAAGTTCAGGCCCAGAAATCCTTGTACATTAATCCTTTCTTTCCCCCCACCCCCAAGATCCCACTGATGGGGTGAAGGGGTATGTAAATAGGGGTATAGACTAAGAACAATGGTCAATCACCTTGGATGCGCCTTAGCTTACCGTTTTGGGCAGTCAAAAAGAAGCTTTACCCAGCAACCAGTGACGTATTAGTCATTGTTCTCTAAAGATAGGCAAAGTCATAGTCATACTTTATTGATCCCGGGGGAAATTGGTTTTCGTTACAGTTGCACCATAAATAATTAAATAGTAATAAAACCATAAATAATGAATAGTAATATGTAAATTATGCCAGGAAATAAGTCCAGGACCAGCCTATTGTCTCAGGGTGTCTGACCCTCCAAGGGAGGAGTTGTAAAGTTTGATAGCCACAGGCAGGAATGACTTCCTATGATGCCCAGTGTTGCATCTCGGTGGAATGAGTCTCTGGCTGAATGTACTCCTGTGCCCAACCAGTACATTATGTAGTGGATAGGAGACATTGTCCAAGACGGCATGCAACTTGGACAGCATCCTCTTTGCAGACACCACCGTCAGAGTCCAGTTCCATCCCCACAACATCACTGGCCTTATGAATGAGTTTGTTGATTCTGTTAGTGTCTGCTACCCTCAGCCTGCTGCCCCAGCACACAACAGCAAACATGATCGCACTGGCCACCACAGACTCATAGAACATCCTCAGCATCGTCCGGCAGATGTTAAAGGACCTCAGTCTCCTCAGGAAATAGAGACGGAAGGCTCAACTAAGGAAATATCTGATCTTGCAGAAGCAGCTCAAAGTATAGCTAAATATGGGAAGTATAGTGTAGGGGCTGGAATGTTCTGGAGAAAAGGGAAGGGTCCGAATGAGGAACTGATAGGCTAGATTTGGCTTAAAATAATTATAACTAATTGACCAATGATTATTTTACATCTAATTGTATCTTAGCATGTGATTGAAATGATTCTAATATTGTCTAAACTTTTAATCGTAAGATTTCCTGCTACCTGATCAATGTTATAAATTGTAGAGAACTGTGTAATTCGGGGGCAGTGTCTGGACTGGCTCTTTGGGAGATCAGTCTGTAACTTCCCCCATAGCAAGCTATGAGTAAAGAATAAAGGTTTGAAAAAGAATTACTTGTGTTAGTCACAGTGTTTTTGCAGTACTTTGTTTTTCCATCGGTCGGTCCAGTACGACAATTTGGCGAGCCAAAACCAGGAGTCCAAAAACGAGGGTCTCGTGAGACGGTGTCAGCGGTCGACTCGGTGGCGGTGACCGGAGACAGGTAGGCCCACAAGGTAAGATTTACCTTGACCTCTGTCATTAATTGCCCACCTTGACGACCCCCTCGTATGGCGGGTAATCCTCTGACGGACTCCTTCCGAAACCTGAGTTGAGGATCGTCCGAGTACCACAGGTTAAAAGAGGGGCTAGAGTCCCCAATGAAGTATAAGGTAAGGTCAGGGGTTACAGTCCCCGACGAAGTATTGTGAATATTAAAGCCTGCCGATGCTGACAAATTGGGCAGCGGGTCATTGGTAGTGATCTATTACATTTTCTTTGAATGTGTTACAGCAAATTGGTCAGCGGGTTCGTGGCAGTAACCTATTACATTTTGGAGCTGGTAACCATTCTAATTGACGTGGAGGGCTGGGGCGCCTAGAACAGTAAATTGACCGCACAGGGCAGAGCAGATGTCTGGCCAAACACAGGGGAAGTGGCTCTCCTCTGCAATCTATCCAGATGCTGTAAATACGTTTTGGGGTACACTTGTGACAATTTACCTATCTCAGCACCCTGCCTTAGACCAGTTGTTAAGAGGGGAAATCCCCCACGCGAAGGTCAGGAACCTGAAGTAGGAGTGAGAAAAGGAGGCGGTTAGGGAGCACGGGGCAAACATTAGATAAGTCTGTAAATAACACGCAATTGTTTAAACTTTGTAAGGATGACCCAGAGAGAGAGAATGATTACTGAAGGTTATCAGCATGCCTAAATAAGAAATTGGGGAGTGAAATTTGGCCTCTGGGTGGGACCTGGGATTTAGATAAATGTCTAAAGGCAGAAGAAGCAATTTGGAAGCGTAGTACCGGACAAAAATGGAAGGTTTTAATGTCCAATTGGAGAAAAACGGCAGAAGAATTAAAGTAACAGATCTAAGCAAAGTAGTTGGGAGCATAACGCACGTCGCAGAGGGGTTATTGTATGGGACAATGAAGGAAACTCGAAACCGTGAGAGATATTAAAAAGATTGTGTGAGGATCACGATAAGCATAAGGAAAAACAGGATAGGGAAGAAGGAGATAGGTGGGCTAAGGATAGACGGAAGGATGATGAAGCCGGCAAAAGTAAAACTGAGGTACCCCTTGACCAGTCTGGACTGCCCATGCTCTTTAATGAAAATGAGACTGAGGAGGAGGAGGTATGGCACATTCCCGTTGCCTGCATTCGACCCCAACCCACGGCGCCGCCATCCCCTTATAACGTTACTGCTGCCCAACCCCAGGCACCTCCGAATACACCGTCTCCAAGCCCAATAGCCGCCCGAACTAAGGGATAACTTCCGCGATGGGGGAGTATAGGCACCAGGCTAGGAGGCGACGAAACCTTTTGGTGGGAGATGGCCCCCTGATAGACCCTGAGACGAATACTGATTATGACTTTAGTATTAAAAATGATGATTCTGAAGACTCGAGATCCAGAGGGAGAGGGATCCCGGGGCAATTTCCCAACAGGACCGTTCCCAACCCTAGGGTAGGACAGCCGAACCAGGCAGCTACTATGCAGGTTTATACTCCTTGGAAGCCCCGAGAAATGTGTATGATCATGAATCAGGCCCCGAACAGGAAAAATGATCCCGAGGGATTTATCGATTATGTGGTTGGTACAACCCCAAAATGTTTCAGGCGACTCCCCAGGATCTTTTTAGCTTGTGCTGCATGACTGTTACAAGTGAACAGGAGAAATGGAAAGAAGCTATAAGGGATCATGCCAACTGGGAGTTCTTTTCCACCGCAACCCCGCTCGCAGAGCAGGTGGATAAAATAACGAAGGCTCTAGAGAAGGCTTCGCAGCGCCCCGTCGATATCGCTAAGGTCCTTGAGTGCCGCCCAAAGGCAGGAAATGGACGGTTGCGATTTTGGGGAACGCTTCTGCTCCCTTTATGCAACCTACGCTGGAGATACCGCCTATAATGCTGGCAATACTTCGCCCCAGTTTATTTCGATGACATTGCAGTGCCTCCCCGAGGTTGAGCCCAAGGCTATTAGAACTGATATGGACTGGCCCGATAGGAATAAGCAGGTCATGAAAAGGGCAGTTGAGCATTTTTGGAGTCATGCAGGGATTCCAAGCCAACCAGAGTAAAGCATGAAATTGTGCAGCCTATGCATCCGGTGGTCCCTAATCCCGCTACGATTTTAAGCAACATTCCACCGGACTCCCAAGTTTTCACTATAGCAGATCTGCAGCATGCGAGTTTTGCAATACCCCTTGCTCCTGAGTTACAGTACCTTTTTGCATTTACCTTTCAAGACCAGCAGTACACTTAGACTAGGTTACCCCAAGGACTTGTGCACTCTGCCACCATTTTCTCGCAGATATTACATAGGCAGTTTAGAGATTTACAGTTTCCCGGCGGCTCTACGGAAATACAGTACGTAGATGACCCCCTACTGGCAAGCCCGTCAGAAGCCTCAAACGTGCAGGACACCGATACGCTTCTGAATGCTCTGCATTCGTGGGGATACGTGATCCCGCCCCGAAAAGTAAAGAGCCCAAAGGCAAGTGAGATTTCTGGGAACTCTTTTGAGTGCCACCGAAAGGCAGCTCGCCCCAGAAAGAGTGACCCCGATCCTTGCGACCTCCCTGCCATCTACGCCGAAAGCCATGCGTGCTTTCCTTGGTCTGGTAAGCTTTTGCAGACAGTGGATTCCCAATATTGCTCTGTATACAAAACATTTGAGCCCTCTGGCTTCCAGTTCGCTTGCGGGGCCCCTACAGCTAACTGAGCAACAGAGAGAGGCTTTTGAGGAATTGAAGAAATCCCTCTCGAGGGCGCCTGCTCTCGGCCGCCCACTCTATGACCATCCGTTCCAGCTTTTTGTGAACGTTTTAGATGGCTGTGCCACTGCAGTGTTCACTCAGATTCACGGGGATAGACGCAGGCCTGTTGCCTATTAATCCACTAAGTTAGACGCCGTAGCGAAGGGATTACCCCCCTGTTGGCAGATGTTCCCGGTCATTTACTCCCTAGTTACGGCTGCTTCCAACATCACCCTCCAACAGCCAGTTACAGTGTATTCATCCCACACCATTGTAGCGCTGCTGACCTCCCACCAAACCCAGCATCTGACTCAGGCCAGACTAAGCCATTATGAAATAGCATTACTTAATAACCCACTCCTCACCTTTGCATACTGTGATACCATCAACCCTGCTACATTTTTAGAGACGGCACCTGTTGAGTTGACTGAGCCTCCTAATGACTGTCTGCAACGGAACCATTTCCTCACCTCCTCCAGGACCCCCATCCAGAATGCTATGTGTGTAAGGAACCTCCTTCAGGCCATACTCCTCCCCGAAAAATTAACGATTATTAAATGTTCGGCTCATCTAAAAGACGAGTCTGCAGTGACTAAAGGAAATAACAGGGCCGATTTGGCTGCCAAGCAGGCTGCGCAGGAGGCGACCGCTATAGTCTTAACTGCAGAATGATTGGCCTTCATCCTGACTAAAACACCACGAGCGTCGGCCACTCCAGACAGGGCTACAGTTCAAAAACTCCAGGGGGACGCCCCGATTCAGAAAAACAACTCTGGAAAACACACAGATGTACGCATTCGATGTCCACAGGCCTCTGACATACCCCAGTTGGCCAAGTTTGTAATCCTAATGCATTGCTGCCTATGTTGCTGGATTGCTTGCATACGGACACCCACCTTGGCAAGGGGGGAATGAGTAATATTTTGCTCCGCACATGGTGGCACCCCAGGCTGAAGGAAGCTGCTGCAGCAAAAATACAAGCCTGTTTGATTTGCCAAAAGACAAACGCGGGAAAGGGAGTAAAGTGTGCCCCAGGGAAAATCCCCTTGCCAAGTGGTCCTTTTGAATGTATTCAGCTTGATTTTATCGAACTACCACGCGTGTACTGTTATAAGCATTGCTGAGTGATTGTAGATGTGTTCAGTAAATGGATTGAAGCCTTTCCGACCACCAATAATAAAGCTTCTACATCGGTAAGGCTGTTGCTTACAGAGATTATACCGAGACTCAGACTGCAGGAATAGTGGAACGGGCCAACGGCACCCTGATAAACAAGCTGTCTAGGTTAATGACGGAAACCGGACTGAGTTGGCTGAAGGTCCTTCCTCTGGCTTTACACCGTATGAGAATTACCCCGCACTCCACTACAGGGGTGTCTGCAGCTGAAGTTGTTTGTGGGCGTCCGGGAAGGACCTCATGGGACGCTGACATGCAGCCTCCCACCCAAATTGATCTAAATGTCATGGGGGGGACGAATTGCAGAAGTACTTTCGCCAACTAACATCCTCTCTAAAGTTTCTTCTCTCCCAGGTACAGAATACCCTAAAGGAGCCTGGAGGTCAGGGAACGGAGTGGCCGGAGTTAAAAATTGGAGACTCGGTATTGATCAGGGATTGGGAGCGCTCCAGGCTTGGACCCCGGTGGAAAGGGCCATTTCAGATACTACTGCAAACCCCAACGGCCGTTAAGGTTCGAGGGCACAGCCGCTGGACCCACCTAAGTGATTGCAAACGATGGGCTCCGCAGGTGGACTAAAGACTATTACTGGACTTCTCACTATCATAACTACCTCCGCGGTATTAAGCCTGGAGGACAGTTTATTTTATAAGACTCATATGCGTCTGCATGGTAACCGTACTGCGTGTTATCCTTTGGTACAATCTCCAGCAGCATTGTTTGTTGCTAACCCATCAGGGCTAAATTGGGCGGAACATGGCTTAATAGTGGAGGATAGATCAGGGGTAGAATGTAAGGGGATAAGAGGAAAACGTAAAAAGGGGGCTATGGGAAAGTGACTCAAGAGAGTGGGTGGTGAGACTACCGGCGAGGGCGTCGGGGATTATCCCTTCTGTTTTGCAGGAGAAGGGGGAAGGCTGCGTCCTTGTCAGGGTTCCCCCGGAGATACCTTGCCTAAAGAAACATTGTCCGGACCGCCGATGTAGGAGAGACCAGGGAATACTCTCTTGCAAATGTATCCACGAACAACGCGTGCCCTTCTTTAATGGAATTCAGTACATATGCGGATATTGCAATGGGACTCGTGAGTCGGCAGGTTCAGGGACTTTTGAATACTCCTCCCTGTATCCACAGGAGCACTTGTGATATGATAAAATAGTGAGTTACAAAAATACCTGCTACCGGGCCAAGACAGGATATGTGTTATTGTTCAACGGTACCTATACTACAGCTACCACCACTCTGCCTAACCTCCTTGCAGTAGGTAAGATTGGACCACTTTCTGTTCCCTGCCCTCAGGTTGCCCACGTTCGACGGCGACTGACAACTCGAGCCGTGGGTAAGGAATTCTGTGCTGACTGGAGGAATCCTGTTACTCTTCTCTGGGCTATGGGTTTCTGAGCACTCTCTCGCTAGGGGGGTCGGCAGGAACCATAGCTGCAAGGAACCGCAACTACCTCATTTGTGGGCTGGCGGCATTGGGAAACAGTACGATGGAAGGTCTGGAGGCTGTTAACAGAGAATTGGTGGAGTTGCGACTCTGTGCACTGCAGACCAGGTATGCTGTGGATTATCAATTGGCCCAACAGGGAGGGGTATGCGCTATAGTCGGAGACAAATGTATCACCCATGTTACTGACGAATCATACGACGTGACCCATGCCATTCAGTCTATTAAGAAACAATTGGATGATTTCAGGCAAGGTTCGCGGAAGTGGGGCGATGGTTAGGATGGTTGCAGGGAGGATCATGGGGTCTTTTTTACTGCATGGGCTGATTATCCTCATTGTTATAATTATCGCTTGCTGTGTGATAATGACCTGTCTAAATGCTGGCTGCTGACTTTTCACGGAAAGACTGATGGCACTCTGCTCGACCCCCATTTGATTTGTCATCATGGTATGATGAAAGGGGGGAATGATGGGGTGAAGGGCTAGGTAAATAGGGGTATAGACTAAGAACAATGGTCAATCACCTTGGATGCGCCTTGGCTTACTGTTTTGGACAGTCAAAAAGAAGCTTTACCCAGCAACCGGTGCCGTACCAGTCATTGTTCTCTAAAGATAGGCAAAGGCTCAAGTAAGGAACTATCTGATCTTGCAGAAGCAGCTCAAAGTATAGCTAAATATGGGAAGTATAGTGTAGGGGCTAGAATGTTCTGGAGAAAAGGGGAAGGGTCCGAATGAGAAACTGATGGGCTTGCTTTGGCTTAAAATAATTATAACTAACTGACCAATAATTATTTTACATCTAATTGTATCTTAGCATTTGATTGAAATGATTTTTATATTATCTAAACTTGTAATCGTAAGATTTACTGCTACCTGATCAATGTTATAAATTGTGGACAACTGTGTAATTCGGGGGCAGTGTCTGGACTGGCTCTTGTGGGAGATCAGTCTGTAACTTCCCCCATAGCATACTATGAATAAAGAATAAAGGTTTGAAAAAGAATTACGTGTGTTAGTGTTTTTGTGGTACTTCGTCTTTGCGTCGATCAGTCCAGTACGACACAACTCGTGATGAAACCTTGCCCTCCCCTCTGGATTATTTCATCCGCAGGATCGTAGTTCGAGGAAAGGGGTCCACCAGACACCAGACTCACTCGTGGTCCCGGTCAGGGGGATGAGGGGAGGTCGAAGTGCACAATCCAAACCGGGATCATGAGGCAGGACAGCTCTGCTACTCTGAGGGGGATGCCTTAAACCCCAGGAATAAGGCGATTAAAAAAAAGTTCTGTGGAGTTTCTCATCCCCACCCCCATGGACTCTAACTGACCAGCTCTAGTAAACCTTGGCTTGAAGATGGGGGGGTTGGGGTGGTTGGGGAATGTGTTGAGATAAAAAACACAGAAAACGTCAGGCAACAACAGAGAGAAAGAGCGGACAGCCAAGACTGGTTCCCTCTGGATCCAGGCCCTGACGTGTAAAAAGGGATTAACCAGTAACCAGTGCAGTCCAGAGGCCGAGGCAGCTTCGATTCACTCTGGGAGATGACCCCTTACTCGGAGAAGGAGGAATTGGATAAGGATGAGAAGAGGGAGAGGACCGACATGATCTGTGGGCAGCGCTGGGACCGAGAGGCAGGGAGAGGAGAGGAGCAGGAAGTGCACAATCCCAGTAAGGGCGACTCGGCAGTCGGCTGGCAGAGCAGGGCAAGGGAATTGGCACGCAGGCTTGGACAACTATCCAAACGTGAGTGTCTCAGTGACTGAAGGTAGGACAGGCAGCCTTACGGGGCACCAAGGGCTCCTGCAGTCAGACCAAGAGTAATCCAGACAGTCCCACTGCTCTGCTCTCCCCTCGCAGCCCCATATCAGTCCCCAACCTAATCCCACTGTCCACTCTCTCCCCTCGCAGCCCTGTATCAGTCTCCAAACTAATCTCACTGCACCATCTCTCCCCACAGTCCTGTAACAGTCCCCAAACTAATCCCACTGTCCCAGTCTCTCCACACAGACCTGTATCAGTCCCCAAACTAATCCCACTGTCCACTCTCTCCCCACAGACCTGTATCAGTCCCCAAACTAATCCCACTGTCCCACTCTCTCCCCACAGACCTGTATCAGTCCCCAAACTAATCCCACTGTCCACTCTCTCCCCACAGACCTGTATCAGTCCCCAAACTAATCCCACTGTCCCACTCTCTCCCGACAGACCTGTATCAGTCCCCAAACTAATCCCACTGTCCCACTCTCTCCCCACAGTCCTGTATCAGTCCCCAAACAAACCCACTGCCCCACTGTCTCCCCATAGACCTGTATCAGTACCCAAACTAATCCCACTGCCCCACTCTCTCCCCTCAGAACTGTGTCAGACCCCAAAGTAATCCCACTGCCCCACTCTCTCCCCTCAGACCTGTGTCAGACCCCAAAGTAATCCCACTGCCCCACTCTCTCCCCTCGCAGCCCTGTATCAGTCTCCAAACTAATCTCACTGCACCATCTCTCCCCACAGTCCTGTAACAGTCCCCAAACTAATCCCACTGTCCCAGTCTCTCCACACAGACCTGTATCAGTCCCCAAACTAATCCCACTGTCCACTCTCTCCCCACAGACCTGTATCAGTCCCCAAACTAATCCCACTGTCCCACTCTCTCCCCACAGTCCTGTATCAGTCCCCAAACTAATACCACTGTCCCACTCTCTCCCCACAGACCTGTATCAGTCCCCAAACTAATCCCACTGTCCCACTCTCTCCAACAGACCTGTATCAGTCCATAAACTAATCCCACTGTCCCACTCTCTCCCCACAGTCCTGTATCAGTCCCCAAACAAACCCACTGCCCCACTGTCTCCCCATAGACCTGTATCAGTACCCAAACTAATCCCACTGCCCCACTCTCTCCCCTCAGACCTGTGTCAGACCCCAAAGTAATCCCACTGCCCCACTCTCTCCCCTCAGACCTGTGTCAGACCCCAAAGTAATCCCACTGCCCCACTCTCTCCCCTCGCAGCCCTGTATCAGTCTCCAAACTAATCTCACTGCACCATCTCTCCCCACAGTCCTGTAACAGTCCCCAAACTAATCCCACTGTCCCAGTCTCTCCACACAGACCTGTATCAGTCCCCAAACTAATCCCACTGTCCACTCTCTCCCCACAGACCTGTATCAGTCCCCAAACTAATCCCACTGTCCCACTCTCTCCCCACAGTCCTGTATCAGTCCCCAAACTAATACCACTGTCCCACTCTCTCCCCACAGACCTGTATCAGTCCCCAAACTAATCCCACTGTCCCACTCTCTCCAACAGACCTGTATCAGTCCATAAACTAATCCCACTGTCCCACTCTCTCCCCACAGTCCTGTATCAGTCCCCAAACAAACCCACTGCCCCACTGTCTCCCCATAGACCTGTATCAGTACCCAAACTAATCCCACTGCCCCACTCTCTCCCCTCAGACCTGTGTCAGACCCCAAAGTAATCCCACTGCCCCACTCTCTCCCCTCGCAGCCCTGTATCAGTCTCCAAACTAATCTCACTGCACCATCTCTCCCCACAGTCCTGTAACAGTCCCCAAACTAATCCCACTGTCCCAGTCTCTCCACACAGACCTGTATCAGTCCCCAAACTAATCCCACTGTCCCACTCTCGCCCTACAGACCTGTATCAGTCCCCAAACTAATCCCACTGCCCCACTCTCCCCCCACAGCCTTCTGTGCTTTCAGTTGTTTGAAGCCTCAGTTGGAGTTGTTGACTTTGTGCTGTTGAACTTTGTTGTTGTGGGATAATGTGATGTGCAGAGTTCCTGCTGAGTCAGGAGAGGCATCTCATCCATATCAATGATAGACAGACTGCATCAGGTTTCTATCTCACAGTGACCTACCTGTTCACTGGCGAAGGGAAATGTCGGTACGTCCTCACTGACACTGGCTGTTTCATTACAGCACTCGCCCTCTCCTTGCGGAAGCAGATCCTGAAGGTGGGAGAGGACTGGATTTTTCTCTTCCTGCTGGGAATGCTAATGGCCACAATCAGCTTCAGCCTCGACGTCGTCACCTCCAAGTGCCAGCGAGGTAACGTATCATGGACTCCCTCATGGGGCCTTCACTGCACATTGCATAAACTGCTGCAGAGAAAGAAACTGAGGCCGAGGTTGAATGGTCAGACACTGAGGAGCATGGTCAAGCAAAAGGACCTGAGAATACAAATCCATTATTCCTTGAATGTGGTGATGCAGGTAGATAGGGTCATAAAGAGGGCTTTTGGCATTTTGGCCTTCTTAAATCAAGGCATTGAGTACTGGATGCCATGCTGATGTGAAATAAGACTTCATGAGTAGTACTAAGCAATAAGAAAGGTATGAGCACTTTATTGGGACTATATTAGAGACCACACAATAGTCCACGGGGTTTAGAGGAGCAAATTTGTGGAGTTGATCGCAGACTGTTGCAAGAAACGCAAGTTTGTTATAGTAGTTTCTTTTTAAACTTTCCACATATTGACTGGGACTCCCATACTGTAAAAGGGCTGGATGGGAAAGAGTTTACCAATTGTGTTCAGGAAAGTTTCTGTAATCAGTAATCCCAACTAGAGAAGGCAATACTAGTTCTATTAGTGGATGAGACCTAGTCCCTAATAGATTTAGGGAACCTTGATTTTTGAGAGGCATTGAGGCCCTGGTTAAGAAAATGAAGGTGCAGAGTAGTGTTACGTACCCCGTAACTGGGTTGCCAAACCAGCAGCAATGGATCACTCAGTTGGAGTCTGGATTACTAGGACTAAGAAAGTTTTATTAAAGAAACAAGCAACACAGTAATCGAAAGGATAATAAATGCAACAGTTCAGCAATGATAAACACACATGTGCACAAAATTAAGATAACAGCATCAATCAAGCTCTATCGTTGTCTAGGGGTAAATGACCAATTTCAAAGTGACACAAATGTCCAGTTCGATTTAGTTCAGTTCGCAGTAATCGTTGCCATGGCGATGGACAACGTGGGGGGAGGGAGAGAGAGAGAGAGAACGAGAACGACTGATCATTCAGAAACGGCTTCCACTCACAGACCGGCGATATTGCTCATAAATAGCTTTCGGGCGGGTCTTTTGTGATGTCACCTGAGGTCACCGACTGTGACCCCTCCTCCAGATGCGGTCGATCCTCTGCAGTGAACCCGGCACCCAAGCGAGGGTGGACACACACCGGGTTCCCGCTGATCGTACCTTTCCACCCTGTGCGTTTAAGATCCGGTACTTCCCACCGACTCGTGAGAGGAGCACCGCTTCCAGGGTCTCGTTATCTCGGGTGTCGTGTGTGTCCTGCCTTAGCGAACCTGTCCCTTTTTATCCCCCTGCTGGGGTATTGCCTGTCCATCACTTCAAACAGTTCAGGGTTCAAAGGGGGAGCCGCTCCAGACAGCTCTCTCTCCCGTCCCTTCATTACACATCTCCAGATGCTGCTTCATTGTTCCTTATCTCTCCTTCCCCTGAGGACAGGTGGCAGACCAACTGCTGATGCCACTGATGCTAACCCAGGACAGCAAACATCTTAATTTTATGTGTATTCTCGTCACAGTAGGTAGAGGCAGGTAGGAACAAATGAGGTACTTCAGGAGTATAAGAAATGCAAGAACACACCTAGAAGGATATCAGGAGGGCTAAAAGAAGCCATGGGGTTGCTCAAGCAGACAATATTGGGAACCCTCTTAAAATCCTGGTAAACAAATATTTCTTTTTTAAAACGGGTGGGGCAGTACCAGAGATGCTAAATTCAATCCCTGCTGATGCCTGTAAGGAGTTTGTATGTTCTCCCCACGACCGGGTGGGTTTTCTCCACATGCTCTAGTTTCCTCCCACAGTCCAAGGACCTACCAGTTGATAGGTTAATTGGTCATTGTAATTTCTCCCGTGATTAGACTAGCATTAAATTGGGGGATTGCCGAATTCCACACTTTATCTCAATAAATAAATAAACAAAGAGAAGGAGAATCCCAAGGGATTCTACAGATGTATTAAGAGCAAAAGGATTACAAGGGGAAAAAATTGGTTCTCTGGAAGATCAGAATGGTAATCCATATGTGAACCCAAAAGAGATGGGGGAAATCTTAAACAGATTCTTTGCATCAGTATTAACTTGGGAGATGGACACAGAGTCTGTAGAAGCAAGGGAAAATGGCATCAACATCATGGACTCTATACACTGTACAGAGAAGGTTTTTGCTGTCTTCAGGCAAATGAGGATGGATATATCCCTGACAAGGTGCGAGGAAAGTGCAGAAGTTGCAGATGCCCTAGCAAAGATACCGGGTGTGTTGCCAGAGGATTTGAGGATGGGTAATGGTGTTCAATTGTTAGAGAAAGGCTCTATGAATATGTCATGAAAGTATAGACCAATGAGCCGGACATCACTTGGAAAGTTTTTGGAAGGTATTCTAAGGGACCAGATAAGTAGACAGGGACTGATAAGGGATAGTCAATATGGCTTTGTGTGCAGTAGGTCATATCTAACCAATCTTATAGTGTTGTGAAGAAGTTAATAGGAAAGTTGGTGAAGACAAGTAGCGGATGTTGTCTACATGGACTTTAGCAAGGCCTCTGACAAGGTCCCGCAAGGGGGTTTGGTCAAGAAGGTTCCGTCGCTTGTCATTCAAGATGAAGTAGTAAATTGGATTAGATATATGCTTCACGAGAGAAGCCACAAAGTGGCAGTAGAAGGTTGCTTCTCTAACTGGAGGTCTGTGACCCGTGGAGTGCTGCAGGGATTGGTGCTGGGTCTGCTGTTGTTTGTTATCTATATCAATGATCTGGTTGAGAATGTAAAATGGAGCAGCAAATTTGTGAATGACGCCAAGACTGTGGGTGTAGTGGACAGTGGGGAAGACTACCAAATGGGCTGAAAAATTCAAGATAGAATTGAATGCAGACAAGTGTGAGGTTTTACACTTTGATAGCACCAGTCAGGGTGAGCAAGGGGGCACTGAGGTGTGCGGTAGAACAAAGGGATCTGGGAATACTGATCCATAATTTATTGAAAGTGGCACCACAAGTAGATAGGGTTGTAAAGAAAGCTTTTTGCAAACGGACCTTCACAAATCAATGTATTGAGCAAAGGAGATGGGATGTTATGTGGAAGTTGTATAAGATGTTGGTGAGGTCTAATTTGGAGTATTGTGTGCCATTTTGGTCACCTACCTACAGGAAAGATGTAACTAAGGTTGAAGGAGTACAGAGAAAATTTACAAGGATGTTGCTAGATCTTGAGGACACAAGTTATCTGGAAAGGTTGAAAAGGTTAGGACTTTAATCCCTAAATGTAGAAGGTTAAAGGGTAATTTGATAAAGGTATACAAAATTATGAGGGGTATAGATAGGGTAAATACAAGCAGGCTTTTTTCCACTGAGATTGTGTGAGACTTTAACGAGAGGTCATGGGTTATGGGTGAAAAGTGAAATGTTTAAGAGGAACATGACGGGGAATTTCTTCATTCGGAGGGTGGTGAGATGTGGAAGAAGTGCAAGTGGTGGATTCAGGTTCAATTTCAACACAAGAGAAGTTTGAATAGGTACATGAATGGGAGGGGTATGGAGGTTATGGTCTGGGTGCAGGTAGAGGGACCAGATTATTGGTTTGGCACAGACTGGATGGGCCAAAGGGATTGTTTCTGTGCAGTAGTGCTCCATGGCTCTAAGATGTTGGTGAGGCGGAACTTGGGGTATTGTGCTCATGTCTGGTCACCTATCTGCAAGAAAGATATCAAGCTTGAAAGGGTGCAGAGAAAATTTACAAGGATGTTGTGGGGACTGAGTTATAGGGAGAATTTGAACAGGTTAGGACTTTATTCCCTGGAGCACAGAAGAATCAGGGGAATCTTAGAGGTGTACAACATTATCAGGTGAATAGATTTGGTAAATGCAAGCAGGCTTTTCCCACTAAGGTTGGGTGAGACTAGAACTAGAGGACATAGGTTAAGGGTGATGGGTGAAATGTTTAGGGGAGCCCAAGGGGAAATTTCTTCACTCAGAGTTTGGAATAAGCTACTAGTGGAAGTGATAGACACAGGATAAATCGCAGCACGAGAAGTTTGGATATGTACATGTATAACAGGGGTATGGAGCGCTATGGTCTAGGTGCAGGTAGGTAGGACGAGGTAGTTTGGCATGAACTAGTTGGGCCAAATGGCCTGTTTATTGGCTGTAGTACTCTGACGCTATGTGAGCCAGCCAGACTGTTCCATTCCCTTCAACACCAAGGATTTGCATGTAAGGTGCATGGTGCATGAACAGCTGGTGGTTCGAATCCAGCCAGCTCCTGATCCTGGGTTCAAATCCAGCTGGCTCCTTTCACGCCTTCCATCTGTGCTGGGTTAAGCGTGGAGCTAGTAATTCTGCCTTGTTACAAAAAAGACAAATACTAAGGAAATGCCAAAAATGGCCCTGATACACTACAAGGTGCGAAAAGGAACAAGGTGCATGAAGTAAAATGACTGTGAACAATGATGGAATAAAGAATTATGGTATACACTCATTCGTTGTAGTACAAGGACCTGCTGTCATGTCATTCCTCAAGTGAATCACCTTGAGGGGTCAATCATTTCCTGTATAAATAAGATGATCAGTTTCCATACCAATGGAGGAATTTAAGGTGGGGGCTTATATGGGAGGCAGGGTTTGAGGGTCAGCACAACATTGTGGGCCGAAGGGCCTGTACTGTGCTGTACTATTCTATTTCTATTTCTATTATGTCACGTGGCTTCCTGCTGTGTTTTTTCTCCAACAGACTGCTCACATACTTACTGCCTGTTATGTCTCTTGTACTTAGGGCAGCAATGAAGGTCCTCCATCTCTGGCAGTGTTCAGCGCTTCCTTCATCATGTCAATAGCTTCCCTTTGATCTTCACCACTGACAATCATGCGAGTCCCAGATGGAGACTCAGGAATACCGTCACACTCAGATGAAGGAGGATTCTTCATTGCTGCTTCTGTAACAAATTTTTTTGACCAGTCAGGGTTGTTAGCCCCAAGCTGAACCCCCAGACCTGGAGGACCAGTGGACCACTCTTGGTCTGACCTCTACTTTGACCTGTTTGGCATGGGTGACCCTACCAAGAGCCAAAGCACAAAGCCCTGACTCAAACCAATGTCTCTCTCTGGGTCATTGAGGCACACAAGCCTCCAAGCCTCCAAAGGCTGTGGTCCTCTTGGAGAGATAGAGTGCAGTCTTTAGATTTTTTTGCACCTTGTAATTTCAAAGCCAATCACAGGTTATAAGTTTCAATGGAGGTAATTTGTTAGCTAATATTTCCGTTTAGATGTTTATATATTGTAAGTGCTTACTACAATTTACACTAATGCCTTTAGAACATATTTTTGTTTACTTGGTGCTATACTGGAGGCAAAGGTGAGGGCTTAAGTAGTTATCTTTGTTAACAGTGCAGAAACCCTATGGCTTGGTCCCTTGTGGATATCTGACCTGATTTCTTTATTGAGATACCTCATGGAGTAGGCCCTTCTGGGCCTTCGAGCCACGCCATCCAGCAACCCCTAATTTAACCCTAGCCTAATCACAGGACAATTTACAATGACCAACAAACCTACCAACCTGTAGGTCTTTGGACCGTGGGAGGAAACAGAGTGCACAGAGGAAACCTACACGGTCAGGAGGAGACTGTACAAACTTTACAGGCAGCGACTGGAATTGAGGCTGGGTCGCCTGTCCTGTAAGGCATTGTGCTAATCACTACACTACCATGCCACCTTGTATGATTAAGACATCAGAATCGGAAATGGAAACCGTTTAACTTCTGTCTTTGGGGAATTGTTCTCCGGAATCTATTTAAGGTTATTGTCATTCAGCCATACACGTATGTACAGCTGAACAAAACATTGCTCCTCTGGCACCAGATGAAAAGCACAGCACATAGCCACTCCAGCACATAGAGTCACAGAATAACATTACCACAAGTCTCTGCGTGGCATAGCCTGAAGATTGACAGGTGACATAAAGTGCAAGGTGCAAGTTCATGTAAGACAGAAGACTTAACAGACCTGCGATGACTTTACATCTAATTGTCTAGAGCAGAGTGACTTTTTAGGCCATTTTAGGATAAATAATGAAAATTAGATGAGGAACTGCTGCATTCTTGTTCTTGCAGAAACATGGCTCTAGGACAACATCCCATGTACCATCAATCTACAGGCCCTGACACTAAGGGACTTGTGCTAATATTATTTGGTGACTGTAACTATGTGCTGTGTGCGACTCCATGAACTCGGTTTTGCACCTTCGTCCCAGAGGAATGTGCTTTCATTTACAGTACTGTCTTAGGTATTTATGTATAGACACAAATAGTTTGGGTGTCCAAGACTTTTGCATATTACTGTAGTAATTTTATGTATGCACTGTGCTGCTGCCACAAAAAAAAGCTAATTTCATGACGTATGTGAGTGATGATAAATCTGATTCTAATATGGGTCTCTGTTGAGGACTTAGAGTGGGAAGGGGGCAGGGAGAGGGGAATCATAGTTGGTAAAAGGGGAAGGGAGAAGGGAGGGAGCAGGAAGTGCCAGAGAGACATTCTATAATGATCAATAAACCAATTGTTTGGAATCAAATTACCTTGCCTGGTGTCTCAGGGGTGGGCATGTCTGCACCTGAGCCAATCCCCACCCAAACCCACCCCCCCCCCACCCCTGGCACTTTTCTGCCACCTGTCCCACACCCCTTCGTGGCACTCCACCCTCACCATTCCAAACATCCTTTGTTCCTGTCAGAGTTACAAACTCGCTCTCTGCTCCACATTGACAAACGGTACTGTGCAAAAGTCTTCGACATCCTAGCTATAAGATGTACATGTGCCTGAGACTTCTGTACAGTACTGTAGCTTCATCTATGTGTATGGCTGAATGACAACTAAACTTGAGCACTCTGGGTCTGGAGTCGCATACAAGCCTGACTCGTGAGAAATCCTCCACAGATAGAGTAGTCTAACAATCTAGATGGCCACTTTTGATAGAGTATTTAATTCCAGAACTTAAATCCTGGGGTAGGGTTTGATCTCAATCGTGGCAACGCAGTAGCAAAAATTGGCAGAGCTCTGCCTCACAGCTTCAGTGAACAAGGCTCGATCCCAATTTCTGGTGGGATTAGTGTCCCTAAGCATGCAGTTAACATGAACAAAGTTGGCCTTAAGCTCCTGTCTTCTGTGCTGGACACTTCCGCGATCAGTCCACTAATGCCTCACCCAGTCAGCCCAGGATGTGACTCCAGATCCATGGAGTTCTACTTTATCCTAAAATGGCCTCAGTTCCTGGCCCTCAGAGATGTACAATCAATGTTCAGATCTTAAAAATAATGACTTAATTTTCTTTAAATATTAGATTAACACATACAAAATGCTGAAGGTCTAGATTCTTCATCCTAATCCAAGTGTCTCAGCTCAAGAGCATCAGCCGTCTATTCTGCTCCATAGATGCTGCCTGACCTGCTGAGTTGCTTCAGCACTTTGCCTGCACTTCTCTGGATTTCCAGCATCTTCACAGTGTTTTGTATGCACAAAATTACTGTATCCACAAATTGCATAGTTTCCATTTCTGGTGTTGATGTCATAATCATAAAACCTGATTGGACAGATGTCGGCTACTTCCTGTGGGAGGTCCCAATTGAATTTTGGGAAGTGAGGGAAAATGGTGTCAGGGGATCAGTGCCGATGGTGTGATGTCATTGTACACATGTCCAGTACTTCTAGGACTCAGATATAATATTTGTCCTAAATGATGGAAGTTTGGGAGGCGGGGGGTAGATACGTCTCCACAAAAGGGGGTATCAGATGCTCCTTCCCTCCTCTTTTCTTTTCAAACCTTTTTAATTGTTATATTATACAGGAAAAATAACATGAGTACATTGAAGTAACAACACTTACAATGTCTCAAAAAAGACGTTATCTTAAAGATTGAAAAAAAAAGTTTTGTGATAACAAAAAAAACCTACTAAGCAGGAAAGTGAGAAAAAAAAAAGAACCCATTAGACGTACAACCCCAGAGTCATGCGTCATACAAAAAGTTTCTAAAAATAAACATCAAACTGCCAGCAAGAAAAGAAAATAGACTAAAAAAATTTACAATTAGATCGTGGAAAAATTATATCAATTAAATTAAATGATAATAGCTCCTTCCCTCCTCGAGCCACGTGTAGCACCTGCTTAGCCCCCCCAGTCGGGGTCAGGTGGGTGGTCATATGAGCATCTGGTCCAAATCACAAGAACTGCTTATGCGACCACTGGCGCCAGGCAGTAATCGCCAATGCCCTATGACGCGGCACATGATGATGACATGGGAGTGGCAAGCCCAGTTTCCCCAAGGTCACGGTTTCACTAGCTAATGTTCCCAAACTGGTTCACTCCAAGTAAGACCATTGCAAAACAAACATTGGAATGAGAGTAGGGTTTATTATCACTGACGTGAACAAGAGTCTCAGCCAAAAATGTCGACTGTTTATTCTTTCCCATAGAAGCCACCTGACCTGCCGAGCTCCTCCAGCATCTTGTGTGCCCTGCTTTGGATTTCCAGCCTCTGTGGACTTCCCTGTGCTCACAGTCATGAAATTTGTTGTTTTGTGGCAGCAGGACTGTGCACGCATAGCAAATTATTGCAGTTGCAATACAAAGAATATAGGGGATGATCAGAGGATTAACAAGTTGGTGTTCCTAGACTGTTCAGAAATCTGATGGCAGGAGGGAAGCAGCTGTTGCCAAACCATCGTGTGTGGGTCTTCAATCCCCTGTATCTCCTCCGTGATGGTCGTAATGAGAAGAGGGCATGTCCCGGATGCCAAGGCTCCTTGATGATGGATGCCACCCTCGAGGCAATGATGGCATACATCGTGAAGTTTGTTATGCAGCAGCCGCACATATAATTATGCCACATTGCTGTCAGAAGTATAAATGTATTTCTTAAGAAAGTTAATTTAAATAGTGCAAAAAAAGAAAAAAAAGTGTTGAGGTGGTGTTCATGGGTTCAATGTCCAATGCAGAGGGAAAGAAGCTATTCCTGAATTGTTGCGCCTGTGCCTTCAGCCTCCTATACCTCCTTCCTGAGGTGCAAGGAGAAGATGGCATGACCTGGGTGGTGGGGGTCCTAATGCCAGCTCCTTGAGGCTACACTTCTTAACAGTGTCCTCGAGGGTGGGGAGGGTTGTGCCCATGATGGAGCAGGCAGAGTCTACAATCTTCAGCAGTCTCTCAGGATCTTGTGCACTGGCACATCCATAGTGTGGCTCTCTAACCCAACTGTGACATGTTAACTCTTAAATATACAATGTCTGCTCTAAGATACATTCAGTGTAGCAAGTGCTGTCTAATCTCCACTGTGGCTAATCTGTCAAGATCGAATCTCTGGCCTATTAATCATTCGTATCCAGCAGATGAGGGTGGGTTTGCACAAGGGTTCACTGTGGTCAGAGGGGACCTCAACCCCTACTCCTCCTATGTCAGGATGCTGTTTATTGACTATAGCCTGGCATTTAACATGATCATTCCTACAATTCTGATCAAAAAGCTCCAGAACCTGGGCCTCTACAGATGTATCATAGAGTGCATTCTAACTGGCTGCATCACTGTCTGGTTTGTAAGGGGGCAGGGGGTGGGGAGGAGGGCTACTGCACAGGATTGAAAGAAGCTGCAGAAAGTTGTAAACTCAATCAACTCCATCATGGGTACTAGCCTCCAGAATATCCAGGATGTTTAAGGAACAGTGCCTCAAAAAGATGGCGTCCATCATTAAGGACCGCACCACCCAGGACATGCCCTCTTGTCATTGTTACCATCAGGAAGGAGGTACAGGAGCCTGAAGGCACACTCAATGATTCAAAAATAGCTTCATCCCTCTGCCATCCAATTTCTGAATGGACACTGAACCCACGAACACTACCTCACTACTTGAGTCAAACACATACTTACTTTAGAAATTACCTAGGGTTATCCATAACCTTCCATTTTTTCTGAGCACCATGTACCTGTCCAGGAGTCACTTAAAAGACCCTATTGTATCCGCCTCCACTACCGTCTCCGGAAGCCCATTCCACGCACTCACCACTCTCTGCATAAAAAACTTACCCTGACATCTCCTCTGTACCTACCTCCAAGCACTTTAAAACTGTGCCCTCTCGTGCTAGCTATTTCAGCCCTGGGAAAAAGCCTCTGACTATCCACAGGATCAATGCCTCTTATTATCTTATATGCCTAAGTAGGCCTCTCAATCCCACTCCACCATTAACCAATCAGACTGTACGTCAACACTGCAAATCCACCTACCCTCCTCTCCCCGCCGTAACCTTGCTGACATCTTCAAAAGGTGACACCCATCATTAAGGGCCCCCATCACCCAGGACATGCCCCCTTCTCCTTGCCACCAGCGGAAGGTGGCAAACTCAGCCAGCTGCACCATAGGAACTCGCCTCACCAGCATCAAAAAGATCTTCAAAAGGCGTTGCCTCAAAAAGGCAGCATCAGTCACGAAGGATCCCTATAACCCAGGATATGCCCCCTTCTCATTGCTATTAAAGATAAGGTACAGGAGCCGAAAGACACATCGTTTCAGGAACAGCTTCTTCCCTCTGCCACCAGATTTCTGAATGGACAATGAACCATGAACACTAACTCACTATTTTTGCTCTTTTGCTCTAAAGATCATAGGTGAATTAAGCCATTCAGTCCATCAAATCTGCTCTGCCATTCCATCATGGCTGATTTCTAATCCCTCTCAATGCCATTCTCCTGGCTTCTTCCTGTGACCTTTCATGCCCTAACTAATCAAAAATCTATCAGTCTTCACTTTAAACAGTGGATTCCAGTTAATTGGACCATCAGTTAATCAGAGCAGCCACTTACCGGGACAACTCTTAAAGAACTAAATCTAACGGTGAAAATAGCTGGGATCCCCTTGGTTTATTTGGGACACTATGCCATTTATTTGGGACAGGGAACTGTTGCTGGACAGTTTTAAACCAGCACCAGTCACATTTGGACAATATGGGGCAAAACGTTTTTAAAATAGCGTCAGTTGCATGCACGTCGTGTTATGTTATCCATCTGGGCCGATGGATGCCAATCTATCTATCTCCCTTGGATATTCTAGAAGGGATGTGAGAGGTGTTTGTACAGTTTCTGATGTAACACCATTGACCTGAAACATTAACTACTTCTCACTCCACAGATTTTATTTCACTTTATTCCGAGATGTGGTACGGTAACAGGCCATTCAGCCTGAATTCATCCATGTGACCAATCTACTAACCCATAAATCTTTGGAATGTGGGAAGAACCCGGAGCTGCTGGAGGAAATCCACACGGTCACAGGGAGAACGTACAAACTCCTTACAGACAGCGGTGGGAATTGAAGCTAGGCCACTGGCACTGTACATTGGCATGATGTTAACTATGCTACCGTGTCACCCCGGTGTTTCCATTTTGAATCACTGGCTTTCAGTCTACCTGTGATTTTCCTTCTGCCAGCCAACCTCTGGGTCTACGACGCCCTGGAAAGATATCGCTACCTGCAGTACTTCTCGTGGGTCCTCTACCATGTCATCCTTTGTATGGTGTCCGCTGGAGTAGCCAAGTACATCTCCCCTCAAGCAGCAGGTATGACCGAACGTCTATTCTACCTGCCTTCTTATCCCTCGCACCTCCCACTATCCTTTCATGGGAAAGACTCTTTGTGTTGTTGGTCCTGTGGGGTGGGGGGTTGTTCGCATTCATCCCCTTACTTCAGTCCACTGCTCCTGTCACAACTATTGTTTGTAAAGAAGTTAGTATGTGGACTGTATTTTCTGAATGTCACCTCGTTGTCCTACATTGTCTTTGGATTGTTTACCTGTTATGTCTAATTGTTTGTTTTTGCACTGGCTCTGGGTATTCACTGTGTTTTGCAGAGGTCTCATTTGTGATCATGGGGGTTGTTAAGCTCTTTGTATTTATCACTTTTATTCAATTGTTTGATTTAATTATTATGGTATTGTCATTGTCCTGAATTCTTATTTGCTCCAGGGGGGCATGCCATCCCCTCTTTGTGAAACTGAGTTTCTGCGTACCAGAAGTGATTTCGGTTCATCATGATTCTGTATAGCTTACTTAGCTCTTTAGTTTTTCTAGGTAATTTTCTGTAATAAATCTTTAGTTTAATTTTATTTGCCAAAGTCTCCTCGTTTCCTGCACTCCAGTTTGCTAGTGAACCTAAGGGCTCCTCTATTGTTCTCAGAATCAAACAATCAGCATTGGGTTTAATATAGAATCATAGAGAAGTACAGCACAGAAATAGGCCCTTCAGCCCATCTAGTCCATGCTCAAACCATTTAGACTGCCTACTCCCATCAACCTGCACTAGGAACATAGCCCGCCATACCCTTCCCATCCAAACCTCAAAAGTTGAAATCAAGCTTCCACACATTACTTGTGCTGGCAACTCATTCCACTCTCACGACCCTCTGAGTGAAGAAGTTTCCCCTCATGTTCCCCTTAAACTTCTCACCTTTCACCCTTGAACCATGACGTCTGGTTGTAGTCCCACCCAACCTCAGTGGAAAAGGCCTGATTACATTTACTCCATCTATACCCCTCAATTTTGTATCCCTCTATCAAATCTCCCCTCAATCTTCTATATTCTAAAGAATACAGCACAACCTATTCAAACTTCACGTATAACTCAGGTCCTCCATAACCCACAACATCTTTGTAATTTTTCCCTGTACTCTTTCAACCTTATTTACATCTTTCCTGCAGGTAGGTGACCAAAACTTCACACGATACTCCAAATTAGGCCTCAACAATGTCTTATACAACTTCAGCATAACATCCCATCTGCTGTACTCAATACATTGATTTATGAAGGCTAATGTGCCAAAAGCTTTCTTTCTGACCCTACTCACCTGTGACACCACTTTCAATGAATTATGGACCTGTGTTCCCAGATCCCTTTGTGGTACCACACCCCTCAGTGCCCTACCATTTGCGGGTCAAGACCTACCCTGGTTGGTCCTACTGACGTGCAAAACCTCACAGATCAAAGGTTGCAAAGGTACATTTAATGTCAGAGAAATGTATACAATATACATCCTGAAATGCTTTTTCTTTGCAACCATCCACGAAGACAGAGGAGTGCCCCAAAGAATGAATGACAGTTAAATGTTAGAACCCCAAAGCCCCCTGACTCCCCTCCCTCCTGTACGTAAGCAGCAGTAAAGCAACAATTCCCCCTCCCCCCACCGGCAAAAAAAAGGCATCGGCACCCGCCACCGAGCACTCAAGCATGAGCAAAGCAACAGCAAAGACACAGACCTGCAGCACTCCAAAGACTGCTTGTTCACCCGACATTCACCGTACCACTTGCTCTCTCTCTCTCTCCCTAATAAGGGAGAAAGTGGTGTCTCCGTTTCACAGCGAGAGGGGAGACATAAGAAACAACTCGCTGGTTTATGATGTTAAAAGCCCATTGCGTTGCTTTTTCCAAGCTCTGTGCCCAAAGATCTCGGGTCTCTGGGCATACAGCCTTGGATCTTCCATCTCCCACGAAACACCAGTCCTCTGCTCAGACACCGACCTCCGATTCCACCACACCCCATCTCCAGAGCCACGAAAACTCGGTCCTCTGAAGGTGAGTGGAGCTCTTAGGCCGAACTTTTGATGTGCAGCACAACGGTCATTCGTGAAACCCTGAGAGCGGGTCCCATTCCCCCAAAGAACCGTAGTCAGCGTGTAATTCCAGGTCAGGGTCTTCAAAAGAACCCTGAAAGGGAAAAATAGAGATGTTAAAGTTGGAAATAGAGCTGGTTCAAAAGCTCAAAAGCCTAGAAGGGCCTATTCTCAATAAAGCAATATCAGAATGCAGTATAAAGTGCTACGATTTACACAGAAAGTGCAGTTTAGGCAGACAAAAAGGTGCAAGAGATACGACGAGGTAGATCTTGGGTCTCTGGGCACAGTGCCTTAGATCTTCCATCTGCCATGACACACTGGTCTTCTGCTTGGACGCCGACCTCCGATTCCCCACCCCACCCCAATCCCCCGTCTCCAGAGACACGAAAACTCTGTCCTCTGAAGGCAAGCAGAGCTCTTCGGCCAAGTCCTTGGTGTGCCGAGCAACGGCCAGTTGTGAAACCACCCCCCCCCCCCCACCCCCGAGAGCGGCATCCATTATTGAGGACCCCGGTCATCCAGGACATGGCCTCTTCTCATTGTTGCCATCAGGTAGGAGGTACAGGAGTCTGAAGGCACAGACTCAGTGATTCAGGAATAGCTTCTACCATCTGCCATCAGATTTCTAAATGGACATTGAACCCATAAAGCCTATCCCACGTTTTTCTGTTTTTGTACCATTTCTAAAATAACCAATATGCATACACACTGTATTTATTCGATATGTTTATTCTATATTTATCATGTATTGCAGCCACATAACAAATTTCATGACGTATACTGGTGATTCTGATTAAAGTACAATTGCCACTGCTGTCTGCAAGGAGTTTCCTGCAGGTGCCCCACACTCCAAAAACCTACAAGTTAGGGTTAGTAAACTGCGGGCATGTTTTATTGGCACTGGAAACTTGGAGACCTTTGCAGACTGCCCCCAGCACATTTTCGATATGCATTGACAACTAAAGCTAATCTTTATTGAATCTTGCTTTCAACTTGCTGCCACTCTCCATGATGTGGACTCCATAGGTCAGTTCAAAGTGGCACTTAAAACATAATTGCATGGTGATCCTGGAGTCAGATATGGTTGAGGGTGGATAGCAGAGTTGATTTTCCTCCCTCGATGATGTCAGTGAATTCAATTTTTTTTTTAAACTGGCAAGCTGCTATTTCATAAGCACCATCAGCAACTTAGCCACACACAAAATGCTGGAGGATCTCAGCAGGTCAGGCAGCATCGATGCCACTGAATAGATAGTCGACTGTTTTGGGCCAAGACCCTTCTTCAGGACTGAAAAGGGGGAAGATGGCAGAATAAAAAGGTGGGGAGGGGAAGGGGTCTAGCTGGAAGGTGATGGGTGAAGCCAGTTGGGTGGGAAAGGCCAAGGCTGAAGGAACCTGATGGGAGAGTGGACCACAGGAGAACGAAGGAGGGGGGCACTGGGGGAAGTAATAGACAGGTGAGAAGAGGTAAAAGGTCAGAGTGGGGAATAGAGGGGTGGGGGGGAAGGGGAATGAGAGAATTTTCTTTTACCAGAAGGATAATTCGATATTTATGCCTTCAAGTTGGAAGCTATAATTAGGAGCAGGTCGCCTGGGGCTATTGGACATGTTTGAGCTGAAACAAGTAGAGGAAAGATTCACAGGGATGTTAACAGGGGAGTAGAAGACCTGAGCCACAAAGGAGAGACAGGACAGGCTGAGACTTTTTCCTCTGGAGTGTAGGAGGCTGAGGGTGGCCTTCAAAAGTTTCTTTAACACGAGGGTCATAGACTGGGTGAATGTTCTGTCTTTTTCCCAGGACAAGGGAATCTAAAATTAATGGAGGCAAGTTTAAGGTGAGAATGGGGAGTTGCTTTGTTTTTGAAAACAGAACTTGAGTGGCAACTTTTTCCACAGAGGATGGTGGGCACAGTACTGTGCAAATGTTTATGCACATAATATAGGTAGGGTGGCCAAGTACCGTATTGGTCAATGCGGTACAGAGAGAGAGTTTGCAGATCTGGTGACGGCAAGGGATATTGGGAATAGTGAGCGTGGAGCACTGTGGGGGTGGGGGTGGGACAGAAGGAATGCCAGGGACAGGTGGATTACGGTCACACCCAGCCCTGAGACACCAGGCAAGGTCATTTGATTCCAAACAATTGGTTATTGATCATTACAGAATGTCCCTCTGGTGCATCCCACTCCCTCCCCCCTCCCTTCCCCTTTTCCCAACCATGATACCCCGCTCCCTGCCCCCTGCCAGTCCACAATACAGACCCATATCAGAATCAGGTTATTATCAATCACATATGTCATGAAATTTGTTTTTCTGTGGCAGCACTTCAGTGCAATACATAAAATTACTACAGTACTGTGCAAATGTCTAGGATACCCTAGCTATAAATGTGCCCAAGAATTTTGCACAGTACTGTATATGGAACAAGCTGCCAGAGGACGTGGTTAAGGCAGGTGCTGTTAGAATGTTTAAAAGGCATTGACAGTAGTTAGCTATATGGATAAGGTATAGACTCTATACCTTATCCATCTACGATACAGGTCTAAGGTGAGCAAATGGGTTCAGTGTTGACAAACATCATAGTTGGCATCAGGCTCCACCCCCTCCCAGTGTGCTGCCCCTCCTCACACTATCAGGGCTACCTCCTAACCTCACCTGCCACATTGCAGCATTCCCTCATGCCTCTCCCACTGCACGGTGCCCCATCCTCACCACCCTGTTCTCAGTACACATCTCTCCCCCATCGTGTAGTATTCCCTCCTTGCCACCGCACCCACTGTTCAACGCTTCCTCGCCATGCACCCCCCTCAAGCGCGACACTCCCTCCTCACTGCCCCTCCGAGTGAAACACCTTCTCATCATTGCCCATTCCACAGCAGGGTAGTCCCTCACCAACCCTGCTATCGTGTGGCGTTCCCTCTTTACCACCCCACCCACAGTACAGTGCTGCCTCCTCACACCGTGTGGCATTCCCTCACCAGCACCCTAAAATTCTAAGCTCTCATTTCTCAGGGAGCAGGGCAAGGGAGCATTTCACTCATTGCGTTGTCCCTCACCGGTCTAGCGTGTGCACAAGGTGACAGCACTTTTATTTCCATCCCCCCCTCCTCCCCCCCCCCGACCAAAGGCTCTGGCATTCCCGAGTTGAAGGTTACTCTGCGTGGTGTCGTACTCGACGAGTTCTTCACCTTCCGAACCTTCGTGGCGAAGCTGATCGGTGTCATCTGCACCCTCGCGGCTGGAAGCACCATTTTCCTGGGAAAGGTGGTAGGTCACCATCGGGCACAAAGGTTAAGGGGGGTGGGGGAGGGGAGGCAGGCAGATAGCAGACAGGGTATTCTATCCTATAGTTGCACTAAATACTGAATTTGAGTGAAATAATATGAAATTCTTACACTAAGCATGGCTTTGGGAGGGGCTGTCACAGCTGACTCGGTGACTTTCCTCACACTGCACAGTGGTGAACCCAAATGCGCTGAGGAGTCACACAAAATTAAAGTGAAAAAATCCAACAAGGCTTTATTGAATTCCGTAGCAGGCAAGGTACAGGCAGAGGGTCCAAAAATCAAATCAAGTTTCATTATTATTCAAACCATGCATGGATACAGTCAAACAAGAAAGCATTTCTCTGGGGCCAAGGTGCATAAAATTCATTCAAAATAGCAAGAGAGAGAGAGAGAAAAAAAAATCCTTACACAAGAAAACACATGTATTGTCCAAGTCCTTGAGCAACATATAAACTGATGTTACACTCCCAGCAGTCCAGCCTGAGAATTCCACCAGTCAAACACTAGAGGGCAGCACCAACAGAAGAGGCCAGCTCACAGCCCTACACAAACACCCCAATGCAGCACATCCAGCATCTCACCTGCAGCTTGAGGCCTAGTCCTTGCTACAAGCAAGACCACACTGCTGCCTCATCCACCTGTCTTTCCACCAAATGAGGGAAACAGGCCAACACTCCAACACGCTGGAGGAGCAGGTCAGGCAGCATCAGTGGAAATGATGAGTCAATGTTTCGGGCCGGAACCCTTCATCAGGACTGAAGAGGGAAGGGGCAGAGGCCCTATAAAGAAGCTGGGGGGAGGGTGGCAATGAGAAGGCTGGTAGGTTTCAGGTGAAAAACCAGTAAGGGGAAAGATAGAGGGGTGGGGGAGGGGAAGCAGGGAGGTGATAGGCAGGAAAGGTGAAGAAGGAATAGGGGAAAGCACAATGGATAGTAGAAGGAGGCAGAACCATGAGGGAGGTGATAGGCAGCTGGGGGAGGGGGCAGGGTGAAACTGGGATAGGGGAAGGGAGGGGAGGGAATTACCAGAAGTTGGAGAATTCAATGTTCATACCAAGGGGCTGGAGACTACCTAGACGGTATATGAGGTGTTGCTCCTCCAACCCGAGTTTAGCCTCATCCTGGCAGTAGAGGAGGCCATGTATGGACATATCTGAATGGGAATGGGAGTTGAAGTGGGTGGCAACCGGGAGATCCTGTCTTTTGTGGTGGACGGAGCGGAGCTGCTCGATGAAGCGGTCCTCCGATCTGCGTCAGGTTTCACTGATGTAGAGGAGGCCGCACCGGGAGCGCCGGATGCAATAGATGATCCCAACAGACTCACAAGTGAAGTGTTGCCTCACCTGGAAGGACTATTTGGGGCCCTGAATGGTAGCAAGAGAGGAGGTGTAGGGACAGGTGTAGCACTTACACTTACAGAGATAAGTGCCACGTGGGAGGTCCGTGGGGAGGGACGTGTGGATTAGGGAGTCACGGAGGGAACAATCCCTGCGGAAAGCGGAGGGGGTGGAGAGGGAAACAGGCCTGCAGCAGATAACATTATCAATGTTCAGCAGGGTCTTGCAATCACAAGAAACATCCAAGACAGTCACAGTTACACTGCTTTCACACACCAACTTCAATGCCTTCAGGTCTCCAGCCAGGTCAGTTCCTCTGAATGCTCTCCATCCCAACCACTGGCCCCTCCTTAGCCCAGTGGTCCCCAACCTCCAGGCCACGGACCGGTACATTGCCGCGAAGATTCGCCTCTGGTCTGGGCCAACATTTACGTGCCAGGCGGCACCTAATTAATTAACATGTCTATTTCAGCTTTTTTCTTAAAGATGTGCTGGGTGCGTTCTGGCTACCGCTGTACCACTGCATTCTTCGCAGCAATGTATTGGTCCGCGGCCCGGAGGTTGGGGACCACTGTCTTAGCCAGCCCAACCACCAACCTCTCCAGCTCCTTCAAAACGCCAGCCAGCTGCTCAAAGCAACAAGCAGATCACTGATGCAGTAGACCTGCTGTACCCATAGTTCTTGGAGTACAGAATAGTCTTAAAATCATTTAAAAAAAACACATTTTGAAAAGAAAAGCACACCTTGGGTGGCCCCCAAGAGGCCACTAAGTTCAAATGCACCCCTACCTTACGAGAAAACTCACGAGCAAAGTCAATATCAAAAAAATATATAGCTAGAGTTTCAGAAGCTGGAGATCTCTACAACCATCTCTTACAAACGATGACTCCAAAACTGATCAAAGAAACAAGGGACAAGAAACTTGTAGGACTACAAACAGGTTGCAGGTGATAACAATGAATAATAATGAGCCTAATAGGCAGGTGAGCGGGGAGGGGTTGGTCTTGTCATCCCTACCTCCCTCTGGTGGCCAGTTCAAGGTGTGACAGGGGCAGGCTGTGCCTCCCAAGCTTGAGTTGTTCAGGGTGGTGACAAAGCAAATTGATGAAGGTAGAGCGGTGAATGTGGTGTATGTAGACTTCAGTAAAGTGCCTGACAAGGCTCCCTATCGATGGCCCATTGAGGAACTCAGAGGCATAGGATGCATAGAGCTTGGCTACATGCATTCGTAGCGTAGTGCGATGCTTTACAGTACCAGCAACACAGGTTCAATTCCCGTCACTGCTTGTAAAGAGTTTGTACGTAATCCCCATGACAGTGTGGGTTTCCTCCGGGTACTCCGGTTTCCTCTTACAGGCCAAAGACCTGGTAGGTTCATCAGTCACCGTAAATTGTCCCTTGATTATGTTAGGATTAAACTGGGGTATTGTTGGGTGACATGGCTTGAAGGGCCAGAGGGGCCTATTTCGCACTGTATGTCAATAAAACATAAATTGGCTTGCCCATAGAAAGGAGAGGATGGTTGTAGATGGAGCGAATTCTGCCTGACATTCCTGTTCTGGAACCTCTGCTCTTTATGAATTTTCTAAATCACTTGGATGAGGAAGCTTTGGGGTGGGTTCGTAAGTTCATAGATGGCACGAGGGAAGGTGGTGTTGTGGACGGTGTAGAAAATCGCCGTATGTTACAACAGATTACAGATAGAATGCAGAGCTGGGTAGAGGAATGGCAGGCGGAGTTCGATCCAGAAAAGTGTGAAAAAGTGACTCACTTTGGAAAATCAAACTTGAAGGTGGAGCACAAGGTTAATGACAGGATTCTTAGCATGTGGAGGGACAGAGGGATCTTGGTGTCGAAGGCCACAGATCCCTCAAAGATGCCGCGCAAGTTCCGAGGGTGGTAAGAAGGTGTATGGTGTGTTGGCCTTCATTAGTCAGGGGATTGAGTTCAAGAATCTTGAGGTAATGTTGTAGCTCTATAAAACTCTAGCTAGACTAGAGTATTTGGTTTATTTCTAGTCACCTGATTATAGAAAGGATGTGGAGGCTTTCAAGAGGGTGCAGAGGAGATTTGCCAGGATACTGCCTGGATGAAAGAACATGTCTTATGAGCAAAGGTTGAGCAAGCTAGGACTTTTCTCTTTGGAGCAAAGGAGGATGAGGGGTGACATGATAGAGGTATATAAGATTATAAAAGGTATTGATAGGGTGGACAGCCAGGGACTTTATCCCGGGGTGGAAATGGCTAATATATCTTCATCGTCAGAATATGCCACATCATATAACATTGGAGATCATGGCTTTCTGACTGTCTTTACTCTGTCTGCTGAGCAAGTGATCATTGTCTGTGGGGAAGCCCCTTTCATGCTGTTGCTCTATCCATGACCATGATTGTTCTTGGCAAGAAATGGTTTGCCATTGCCTTCTCTGGGCAGTGTCTTTACAAGACGGGTGACCCCAGCCATTATCAATACTCCTCAGAGATTGTCTGCCTGGCGTCAGTGGTCACATAACCAGGACTTGTGATATGCACCAGCTGCTCGTACGACCATCCACCACCCGCTCCCGTGGATTCACGTGACCCTGATCGGGGCTGGGGGAGTGTTAAGCAGGTGCTACACCTTGCCCGAGGGTGACCTGCAGGGTAGTAAAGCGAAGGAGTGCCTTACACCTCCTTTGGTAGAGACGGATCTCCACCCTGCCACCCAGGCTAGTACAAAGGGGGGGGATAATTTTAAGGGAGGAAAATACATGGGGGGTGTCAGAGATAGTTATTTTACACAGAGACACATAGAGTGGGTGCCTGGAACATATTCCCAGGCATAGAGGTGGAGGCTGATGCAAAGGAGATTTTTCCTCCAAGAGGACTACAAGCTTGTTGCAGGGTTTGAAGGTTTGCATGCCTTAGTGACCTGGAGAGCTATGTTGGCTGGAGCCAGGGCCTTGTGCTTTAGCTCTTAGTGGGGTCACCCATGCCAAACAGGTCAAAGGGTAGAGGCCAGACTAAGTGTGATCCAACGATCCTCCAGGTTCGGGGCTTCGGCTCAGGGCTAACAACTCTGACTGGTCAAAAAACAATTGTTATCGAAACAGCAGTGAAGAATCATTCTACATAGACAAAGATGGAGGACCTTCACTGTTGCCCTAAATGCCATGGTGTAACAGGAATTAAGTATGTAAGTAAGAGAGTCTTAGATCGGTACATGGCTGAATGAACAAATGGCAGGTCATGGGCTGTATGGGAGGAAAGGATTAGATTGATCTTGGAGTAGGTTAAAAGGCTGGCACATTATGGGCCAAAGGCCCTGTACTGTGCTGTACTCTATGACTCTAACACTAAGTTTCCACTGTACCTCAGTACTTTTTTTTGGTGCGTCAGGTAGCATTTTTGCTCTCTCCGTAGCATTTTGACTGTTTTCTACAAGGCCGAGTTGCTAGCTCGAGGCTCAACCCAGCACAGATGGAAAGCAAGCAAGGAGCCAGCTGGATTGCCTCACTACAAATGGCAATGATAAATTAATTTACTAAATTTCAGTGGCAACATCTCCTTGACAGACTTTCTTGTCGTTATTTGCAGGGCCCTTTCGTTCACATGGCTACCATCCTGGCCACATTACTGGGAAAAGTCATGGTGAAGTTTGCAGGTACCAAAGAGGTAATCCTGAGATCTATGTGTGGTGTTGGATAAAGAAAGGAACCCCCGTTTGGACTGGGAAACAGAAGCCCAAATGCATTGATTTATCCCTCCTTGGGATGTGGGTTTCAGCATTTATTGTCCATCCTCATTTGCCCCCGAGTTGGTGATGGAAAGCCAACCACGTTGTTGTGTGCTTGGAGTCACAGACTGAGTAAAGATGATGCATGACCTTCAAGGAAGGACAATAGTTGTGTGGGTAGTTACTACAGGAGGTTTTTTCTCATAAACTCCCTATTTATTTACGTACCAAGGCGAGATTTGAATTTGATTCTGTGGAACTGCAGTTAGTTAATTGTAGTCTAGTAACTTAACCAGTGTGCCCTCTGATTTCAGTACAACCGTCCCCCCACGACTTTATTCCCTGGAACGTTGGGGGGGTGACCTGATAGATGTATAGATGACCTTGAAGGCATAGACAGGACAAAAAGAAAGGCACATGGTCTTTTTCCTAAGGATTGGCTGCTAATAGCAAGAGAGCACAGGTTTAAGATCAGAGACGAGAGATTTACAAGTGTGTTCACTCGGCTATATGACAGGAAGAGTGGTGCATATTTGGAATGAGCTGCCAAAAATAGTGGTTGAATCAGGTACATTTGTCATGGTATGCACTAGCAATGACTGGACGACAGACTCCCATGTAGAGACAGAAGCAACAGCTTACACAGAGGAATTACACCAGAACATCGATAGCTTGACTGAGCGACACTGCAAGACAAGTCATTCTCAAAGCAAGGACCCCACAATAAGTGCACATCAAGAGCACACTTTAAATAATCACCAGTCAAAATAAGCTTGACAAAATTAAACAGAAAGCACAAGGCTTAACGACTCCAGTTAAGTAACCAATTAAATACAGGTGCTGGAGAAACCTCGGAGCCCATGCTCTATCATTAGCTGCACAGAGCTGAGTGGCTCATGACAGTGCCTCCTTCCCTAAAGTCAGCACCTGACAGCCCAGGGAAACCTGATGCTCTCGGGGCAGGGCTCGTAAACTCGAGACAGAGCTGATGTTCACGAGCTAGGGCTAGTAAATTTGAGACAATCTGGATGAGGCAGGGATGGTAAACTCGACACAGACATGGCACTCTCAAGACAGGACTGATAACTTGAGGCAGACCTGATGCTGTTTGGACAGTGCTGGGAAACCCGGGAATATTTAACATAACTCAGGAAAATTGATCCCACGGGAGACCTAGTGAAACTTGTTGACCTAGAGTACATGGAAAAAAGACTTGAACATAAACTGGTAAAGCTCAGAACATACACGTTTGTTATGTCTCCCCTCTCACTGTGAAATGGGGACACCTCCTTTTTCCTTATCAGGGAGAGAGAAAGCCTGTGTTATGTCGAAATATCGGGTGAATGAGTAGCTTTTGGGGTACTGCAAGTCTGTGTCTTTATTGATGCTTTGCTGCATGCTTGCTCAGTGGAGGGTGCTGATGCTTTTCGGCTGGTGGGGGTGGGGGGATCATTGCCTTGCTTGTGCGTGGAAGGGGGATTTGAGGGGGGGTGCCTTTCGGTTCTAACATTTTAACTGTCATTCATTCTTTAGGGCACTCCTCTGTGGATGTCTACAAAGGAAAAGAATTTCAGGATGTATATTGTATACATGTTTTGATATTAAATGTACCTATTGGGACCTATTGAGAATGTAGACTCAGGACACTCAGAAGACAGGCTCATAACATGAACTGAGTATAGAAGGCACCCTCGCCTCCAGCTGATCAATGTCCAAGTCGCTGCTGAACCTCCGTGCGCTGGCAATGACCAGGTGCAGAAGAACAACAGACTCCCATGTAGGGACGGAAGCAAGAATTGATACATAGGAATTCCAACAGAACATTGGTAGTTCGACCAAGCAACACCGTGAGACAAATCACTCTCAAACCAAAGACCCCACGACAAAAGCTAATTGAGAATCCACTTTAAAAAAAAAATCACTAACAATGGAAAACCCATGCCAGTCAAAATAAACATGATGGGGTTCAACAGAGAGCACAAGGTCTTAACAACTCTAGTTAAGACAACAATTAACAAATACAGGTGCTCTAGAAATCTCAGAGCCCAGCACGCTATGGTTAGCCACATAGTCCCAAAGGGCTTATGACAACATCTGTAAAGCCCATATCAATGCATACATGGATAGGAGAGGCTTAGAGAGCTATGGAGTAAATACAGGCAGATGGGACTAGCTTGCTGCATAATGCAGTAGCACAGACAAGATCAAAGTTCAAAGTACTTATTGCCAAAGTATGTACAGTACTGTGCATAAGTCCTGTGTGTGTGTGTATCTAGGGTGCCTAAGACTTTTGCACCATACTGTATTTGTCAGTGTGGAGTGGACAGCGAGTTTGTAAATCAGGCGGGAGTAAAGGTTGTTGGGATTGGCGAGGGTGGAGTGCCGCAGGAGGAGTGCGGGACAGCTGGCTGAGAAGAAGTGTCAGGGCAGGGGTGGGGAGCGGGGTGGTGTGTGTCATGGGTGCAGACACACCCAGCCCTGAGACACCAGGCAAGGTGACTTGATTCCAAACAATTGGTTTATTGATCATTACAGAATGTCTCTCCGGTGCTTCCCACTCCCTCTCCTCTCCCTTCCCCAGATCAGAATCAGGTTTATCATCACTCATATGTGTCATGAAATTTGATTTTCTTTGTGGCAGCAGTACAGTGCAATCCATAAAATTACTACAGTACTGTGCAAAAGTTCTAGGCACCCTAGATTTATTTATTTATTTATAATGTAACTAAGAGTTTTGCACAGTACTCTCTGCATGGCATCATTTGCCTGGATGGCAGACAAACCAAAGCCTTCCACTGTATCTCAGTACATGCGACAATAATAAACCAATATCAATTATAGTAGACAGACAAACCCACCGGGTCATAAGACAAACATGCAAACTCCACACAGAAAGTAGTGGAGGTCAGGATCGAATCCGTGTCACCAAAGTTCTCACATAGCAGCCCTATCAATGGTGCTGCTGGGCCGCTTCTCCGTACGTATTGATTGCTGGCTTACAACTCTCTTGCCATATGTTTTTTTTTACAGAATAAAGGACGCAAGTATGAAATGCTGATCGCCGGTGCTGCAGTGGGTGTGGCTTGCTGCTTTGTGGCACCTGTTGGAGGTGAGAGACTTCCCTCTCATCCAAGACAATAGGTATCATTAAAAAACTATATATAAACTGGGGGGGGGGTGGTCACATTCCTCTCTTGGAAAATGAAATCGTGAGAAGAGTTAGCCTGGGATCACAGATGCACAAAAAAAAAAATTCACTCTATTTTCAAGTTTGGAGCAACACACAAGATGCTGAAGGAACTCAACGGGAAGTCCAAGTATGTCTCGGTCCAAAACTTTGACTATTTGTTCTCCTCCACAGATGCTGACTAACTTGCTGGGTTCCACCAAAATATTGTGTGTGTGTTACCGTACGTATGGTTATTTCAAAGATTCAAAGTACATCTATTGTCAAAGTATGTATGCAGTATACACCCTGACATTTGTCTTCCCACAGACAGCCACAAAACGAAGGAACCTGTTCAAAGAAAAATAACAAAAGCCCCACACATGCAAAAAAAAACACTAGTCGTGCATACACAGAATATGGAAACACCGACCCACAAAGTCATCGAAAGAGTCCAAGCGTATTCAGTTAAGCTCAGGTCGGTTCATTCCAGAGCTGTGTCATTTGTTATTTGCAGGCCACCCCGATCTACGTTGCACAAAGTAGCAACAAAAAAAAAAAGGAGAAACACATCATAACATGATCTGCAGAATCCAATCCACAAACCTCATCGATTAAACCTTGACCAAGACCTGGGACTTCAGCACCATCGTCTGACAGCATCGAGCAACGAGCCGGAAAGAGAGAGAGACCACCTGAATGCAGTGAGCTTCCTCCAGAAGCAAGAGGGAGAAAGAGACTGTCACGTACAGGCAGCCTCCTCCGGCAGAAGCGAGCCAGAGGCTGGTAAACAGCGCTGAACACCTGCCCACCTTCCGCTCTCGCCTCGATGATTTCGATCTTTCTCCACATTTTAATCAGTGAGATCGGTGAGAAATGGAGTCGATCGTGGGCTCACTTCCTGTCTCCATCTTGGCCTTGAAGCCGCACGCTTCATTTGAAACCTCATCGAACATCTGCGGAGACAGCAAAGCGCCAGGTCACTCAATCGGCCTGAAAACACAGACCCATAATGTAGGTTCCAACTGTACCAGAGCTGCATCTGAAAGAAAAAGAAGACGTGAAGGAAGTAGTTTTGTGATGTCGCCCGTGGTTGCAATGTTCGTTGGCACCATCTTATGGCAAACTTGATAAAAAGGAAAAGTGGAGATCTTCTGTTAAAGTCATCTCGAAAGTCATCTGGACCACTTTCTGCAGATAAAAGTTAATCCAGAGATGTGTCCGGTGACATATTCTTGTGGATGCAATGAGAAAAAATGGGGGGCTAAGTGGTACTGTCACAATCTGTGCTGGCAGTATCGGAATCCAAATGTGAAGGAACGATGGACTCCAATGATGAGAGATTGTCATGAGAATTCCAACAGAATATCGGTGGCCTGGCTAAGCGACACTGCGAGACGTAACGTTCTCAAAACTGGGTCCCCGCATTTAGTGCTAATCGGGTGTCTGCTTAAATAAAACAAATAACATGGAATCCCCAAGCCTATCAAAATAAACTCAACAAGTTTATTAAGAAAGAAACAGGAGACTGCCTTACAAAGAGTGAGTTGCTCGAGAAAAACACAAGGAACACTAAATGATTAATGACTCTCATTAAACAGCAATTAACTAATTCAGGTGCTCTAAAAACTTCACAGTCCAGTGCTCTCTGGCAATTTGCACAGGCCTGAGGAGCTCTTTACAGGTACATTTTTAAAAGGAAGGAGAGGCTTAAGAAGATGAGATTTATATTCTTTTGGAATTCAGAAGAGTAAGTGTATTGTATTGAAACAGATACCAAGGGAGTATGGCAGGTAGATGCGGAGATGGAAAACAAATAATACCGCAGATGCTGGGAATCTGAAACAAAAACAGGGACATGGGAAGAGCTCAGCTGGGACTGGCAGCATCCATGGTGAACAAAACCAGTTGACCTTTGAGGTCAGCGGCCCTTTCTCACAACTGGGAGGAGAACTAGAGGGTTTACAGTTTTCAAAGTAGAACTGTGGAGCAGTGATAAAATGAATGGTATGGACAAGAAAGATCAGGTGATAAGGAGCATGAATACCAACTGTAAGAGGAAGAGGGAAAGGGAAATCACCATGACAAGGGAAAATGATGCGAGAGCAGTTTACCTGAGCCTGGAGAAGCCTCTTATCCTAACAGGTCTGCAAGATGCCCAGATAGAATATAACTTATTCTTCTACTCCCACTCAGTGGCCACTTTATTGGATACCTCCTGTACCTAATAAACTGGCCACTGAGCATATGTTCACAGTCTTCTGCTACTGTAGTCCATCCACTTCAAGGTTCGACAGCACCGGCCCTTTGACCCATGATATTGTGTTGACTTTTCAACTTACTCCCATATCAATCTAACCCTTCACTGTCACATAGCCCTCCATTTCTCTTTTCATCCATGTACCTAGCTAAGAGTCTGTTAAAGATCCCTAACGTCTCTGCCTCTACCACCACCCCAAGCAGCAAGTTCCATGCACCCACCACTCTCTGTGTAAAAGAACTACCTTCCTCCAGTCACCTTAAAATTGTCCTCTGTTGTATTAGTCATTGCCCCATCCCCGGAAAAAAAGTCTTTGGCTGTTCATTCCATCCAGGCCTCTTATCGCCTTGTACATCTCTAACAAGTCACCTCTTTCCAGAGAGGGAAAACCCTAGTTCATTCAATCTATCCTCTCTAATCCAGGCAGAATACTGATAAATCTCCTCTGCACCCTCTATAAAGCTTCCACATCCTTCCTATAATGAGGTGACCAGAACTGAACATACCTAACCAGGGTTTTATAGAGCTGCAACATTACCTTACAGCTCTTAAACTCGATCCCCAACTAATGAAGGTCAACACACCATACGCCTTCTGAACAACTCTGCAACTTTCAGGGATCTATGAACGTGGACCCCAAGATCCCTCTTTTCCTCCACACTTGCTTTGCTTTGTGGACAGACTGTGATTTCTGAATTTTGAAACATCTATTGGATGGTTTCCTCTACATTGTCTCACATTTTGTTTCAATAAGAATTGCTTATAATCTCAACATCAGCGTGTAGAAGGCACAGGGACCATAAAACCATACGACATACATTAGTAGCAGGATTGGGCTATTCGGCCCATTGAGTCTACTCTACCATTTCATTATTGCTGATCTATTTCCCTCTCAGCCTCAATCTCCTGCCTCTTCCCATAATTTTTCACACCCTGACTAATCAAGAATGTATGAACATTCACCATAAATATGACTTGGCCTCCATGGCTACCTATGACAATGAACTCCACAGATTCACCTCCCTCTGGCAAAAGAAATTCCTCCTCATCTCTGTTCTAACCTGACTTACACTTATTTTGAAGCTGTGCCCTCTGGTCCTAGACTCCCCCACCATAGAAGACATCCTCTCCATATCCACTCTAGGCCTTTTAACATTTGATAGGTTTCAATGAGATCCCCCCTCATTCTTCTAAACTCCAATGAGTACAGGCCTAGAGACATCAATTGCTCCTCATACATTAACCCTTTCATTCCCAGAATCATTCTCATGAACTTCCCCTGGACTCTTTCCAATGTCAGCACATCCTTTCTCAAATAGGGGCCCAAAACTGCTCACAATACTTCAAGTGAGGCCTCACCAGTGCTTTATAAAGCCCCAACATTGCGTCCTTGCCTTTATATTCTAGTCCTCTTGAAATGAATGCTAACATTGCATTTGCCTTCCTCACCACAGACTCAAACTGCAAATGAACCTTCAGGGAATCCTGCATGAGGACTCCCAAGTCCCATTACACCTCGGATATTTGTATTTTCTCCCCACTTAGAAAATAGTTTATGCTTTCATTCCTTCTATCAAAGTGCACCTAACATTGACATTCTTCCCAGATTCCCAAGCCTGATCACTCTGTGTTGCTCTTGCCCACCCCTGGCCCCCACAGGTGTCCTGTTCAGCGTGGAGACCACGGCCACCCACTTTGCCGTGCGGAATTACTGGCGGGGATTCTTCGCCGCGACGTGTGCTGCCCTGATGTTCCGAGTCCTGGCCGTGGTGAACAATGAGCATGGTAACTATTGACCTGGAGGGGTGGATTGGAGGAGTCTGCCGGCACTGTGATGATGTCACTGGGTCAAGAGTCAAGGCCAAAGCCAGTTTTATTGTCATATACATAAGTGCATGTTATGGACAATCACAATGAGAACGAAGTGTAACACACACAAACTGGATAACTAATCTTTTGTAATGCACACAACATTCTGGCCAGGCAGCACCTATGGAAAAGAGTAAACAGTCAACATTTCGAGCCAAGATCCTTTATCAGGTCATTTTGTATTGGGTACTGAAATAGTTGGGTGGCAGGGTGGAGATATTTCTCTACCAAAGAAGGTGCAAGATGCTGTTTCCCTCTGCTAGCCTGCAGGTCACCCTTGGGCAAGGTATAGCACCTGCTTAGCCCCCGCTCCCTCGAACAGGGTCACGTGAAGCCATGAGATCAGGTGGTGGATGGTTGTATGAGCAGCTGGTGCATATCACAAGTCCTTGTTATGCAACCACTGACACCAGGCAGACAATCTCTGAAGAGTATTGATAATGACTGGGGTCACCCGTCTTATAAAAACACCACCCAGAATAAGACAATGGCAAACAACTTCTATAAAAAATTTACCAAGAACAATCATGGCCATTGAAAGACCGTGATCGCCCTCGACACGTGACATGGCACATAATAATGATGATGATTGTAATATTGATTACTATTTTAAATGCTGAAATATTATTACTCAATGATTGGCTTTTAGTGCTAAAGCAGAGGATGATGAGTGGCTATGGGGAGAAGGCAGGAGAATAAGGTTGGGAAGGAAAGCTGATCGGCCATGATCGGATACAGGAGCAGACTCGATGGGCTGAATGGCCTAACACTGCTCTTACATCGTATGGTCTAAAATGCTGGAGGAACTTGGCAGGCCTGGCAGCATCTGTGGAGGGAATAAACAGTCGACACTTTGGGTAAGGATCCTTTATCAAGACTGGAAAGGAAGAGGAAAGAGGTCAGAATAGGAAGATGGAGGGAGGAGAAAAAGTACAAACTGATAGGTGAAACTAGGTGAGAGGGGTATTAAGTAGCTGGAAGGTGATAGGTGGAAAAGGTAAATGGCTGAAGGAGTCTGATAGGAGAGGAGAGTGGACCGTGGGAGAAAGTGGGAGAGGAGGGGAACCAGAGGGAGATGATGGGCAGGTGAGGAGAAGAAGAAGGGTTTGAGCGGAGCCAGGATGGAGAGTGGAAAAGGACAGAAGGAAGAGGTGGAGGGTGACTTTGGTTCAGAGCAGAAGATGATGAGGAATTTAAATGTACCATCATTGCAAGATTCATCTCAGCCCTCTTTGCAAATCCTAATTTCGCAGAAATTTCAGGTCTCTGCTGGGCATGGGGCACGATGGGTAGTACTGCCGCCTGGCAATAGTACGGCAACAGTACCCGTTGATTACCCAGTCTGGCATTCACATTCCTGATGCTGCTGTACCACCTTCCTGATGCTGGTGGGTCAAAGAGATTGTGTGTTGGGTGATACGATCCTCAACAAAGCTTCAGGCCTTTCGAATATGACGCTCCCGCAAATAGTGACATAGCAAACGCTAGCATAGTGACATAGAGGGATATCCTGGTGATCTTCTCGGCAGTTTTTACTATCCTCTGTAGGGTCTTGTGGCCCATTGCCGCATGATGATGCAGCCAGACAGGACAGCCTCGATGTTGCTCCTGTAGAAAGTTGTTAGAACAGGGGTGGGGAGCTTTGTATGCCTCAATCTCCTCAGAAATTGTAAACACTGCTGCGCCTTCTTGAAAAAATGATGAGGTGTTGTGTGTCAAGCTTAGATTGTCTGTTATGTACACAGTAAGGAACTGTGTGGTCTTCGCAGAGCCATTGACGTGTGCCTTCCTGAAATCCACAATGGTATCTTTTGTCTTCTGGGCTGCCCCTGGCACACCCTTGGCTAAGTTGGTTGTTAATGGAAATGAAGCATTTCACTGTATGTTTCGATGTATATATGACAAATCCTTAATTCTTTATCTAATCGTTCTTTCTTGCTCCCCCCCCACCCACCCCCAGAGACCGTTGCCGTCCTCTTCAGCACTAACTGGAGGGTGGAATTCCCCTTCGACCTGCCTGAGTTCCTTTCCTTCGCCATCCTCGGGTAAGACACAGACGTGCCGGCCAAGCTGGAGCAAAGCCAGGGCGTCCCGCCTGGCTTAGCAGAACAATTGTAGTGTGGAGACTGGTGCAATTGTAGGGAAAGAGGGAGCAGGTTAGCGACATCGCTCAGGCAGCAACATGACACATCCATAGATGGGTTGAGGACGACGTATCGGCTGTAGGAGAGACTGGATGCCCCTCCCACACTTTCTCCACTAAAGCAATTACATAATGGGCTGAATGGCCTATGTGTTTTCCATCGATGGAGAGAGCCACACTTTTCTGGATGACTGAGTTGAAGACTTTGTTACCTGGATGGCAGAATCGGTGGCATTGTCACCTAGTTTGCAGACAATACAAAAATAGGTAAAGGGGCAGGTACTGCTGGGGAAGAAGGGAGCCTGCAGAAGGACTTCAACAGATTCTGTTTCGGATTCAGTGGGAAGTCTGGGTTTTCCCATTTTCTCTGCTGTCTCCTAGCACACGAGGAGGCACAGCCTCTAGTGAAAGACTTTCCCTTTTTTCCCCGTTGTGATCATTAGGTCCCCTTGGAATTGCCTGGGGTGCTGGGGTAGGAGTAGGAGACGAGGCAAAGAAATGGCAGATGGAATACAGTATAGGGAAGTGTATGGTTGTGCAGTAGACTCAAGAAATAAAGACGTATTTTCTAAACAGGGAGCAAATTCAGAAGTTAGAGTTGAAAGAGGAATTAGGAGTTCCAGTGTAGAATTCCCTAAAGGTTACCTTGAGTCATTAGTTTGTCTGTTTGTGATGTGCCGTGTAGTATGACATGGGTGATCACAGTCTTTCTGCTTTTTGTTCTTTGTTCTTGGGGAATTTTTCTACAGAAGTGGTTTGCCATTGTCGTCTTCTTGTTTACAAGATGGGTGACCCCAGCCATTATCAATACTCTTCAGAGATTGTCTGCCTGGCATCAGTGGTCGCATAACCAGAACTTGTGATGTGCACCAGCTGCTCGTACGACCATCCACCACCTGCTCCCATGGCTTCACATGACCCTGATCCGGTGGGTGGGGGAAGGGGGCTAATCAGGTGCTACACCTTGCCCAAGGCTGATCCACAGGCTAGCAAAGAGGAGGAGTGCCTTATACCTCCTTTGGTAGAGACATATCTTCACCCCACCACCCGGAGTCATCAGTAAGAAAGACAAATACAATGTTAGCGTTCATTTTGAACACATAATAGGAAGGATGCAATGATATTCTTCAAGATGTTGGTCCGACCACTTTGGAGTATTGTGAGCAGTTGCGAGCAGTATTGTTGGTATTCTCCCCAGGCTACTGTGGGAACGAGGGGAGGAGACTGCTGAGCCTCCTGCGATTATCTTTGCATCATCAATGGGAACGGCAGAAGTACCAGAGGATTGGGGAGTTGCGGATGTTGTTCCCTTATTCAAGAAAGGGAGTAGAGATAGCCCATGAAATTATAGACTGGTGAGTCTTACTTCGGTTGTGGGCAAGTTGTTGAAGAGGATCCTGAGAGGCAGGATTTATAAGCATTTGGAGAGACATAATCTGATTAGGGATAGTCAGCATGTCTTTGTCAAGGGCAGGTCATGCCTTATGAACCTGATTGAATTCTTTGAGGATGTAACTAAACACATTGATTAAGATGGAGCAGTGGATGTGGTGTACATGGATTTCAGTAAGGCATTTGATAAGGTTCCCATGCAAGGCTCATTCAGGAAGTATTGAGCCATGGGATCCAAAGAGACCTTGCTTTGTGGATACAGAATTGGCTTGCCCACAGAATGCGAAAGGTGGTTGTAGATGGTTCATATTCTGCATGGAGGTCAGTGACCAGTGGTGTTCTACAGGCATCTGTTCTGGGACCCCTCCTCTTTGTGATTTTTATAAATGACCTGGATGAGGAAGTAGAAGGGTAGGTTAGTAAGTTTGCTGATGACACAAAAGTTGGGGGTGTTGTGGATAGTTTGGAGTGTTGTCAGAGGTTACAGCGCGACATTGATAGGATGCAGAACTGGGCTGGGAAATGGCAGATGGACTTCAGTCCAGATAAGTGTGAAATGGTTCACTTTGGTAGATCAAATTTGAAGACAGAATATAATATTAGTGGTAAGACTCTTGGCAATGTGGATCAGTGAGATCTTGGGGTCCGTGTCAATAGTACACTCAAAGCTGCTGCGCATGTTGACAGTGTTGTTAAGAAGGCTTATTGTGTGCTGGCCTTCATCAACCATGGGATTGAATTCAAGAGCCAAGAGGTAATGTTGCAGCTGCATAGGACCCTAGACAGACCCCAATTGTGTTCAATTCTGGTCACCTCACTACAGGAAGGATATGGATACTATAGAGAAAGTGCAGAGGAGATTTACAAGGTTGTTGCCTGGATTGGAGAACATGCTTTATGAGATTAGGTTGAGTGAACTTGGCCTTTTCTCCTTGGAGCCACAGAGGATGAGAGGTGGCCTGATAGAGATGTATAAGATGATGAGGCATTGATCGTGTGGATAGAGACTTTTTCCCAGGGCTGAAACTGTTAACAGGAGGGGGCACAGTTTTAAGGTGCTTGGAAGTAGGTACCGAGGGGATGTCAGTGGTAAGTTTTTCCCAAAGAGAGGTGGGTGTGTGGAATGCACTGCCACCGACAGTGGTAGAGGAGGATATAATAGGGTTTTTAAGAGCCTTTTAGAGAGGTACATGGAGCTCAGGAAAAAAAGAGGGCTATGTGGTAGGGAAATTCTAGGCAGCTTCTAGAGTAGGTTACATGGTCGTCACAACATTGTGGGCCAAAGGGCCTGTAATGTGCTGTAGATTTCTATGTTTTAGGAACCATATCTCAGAAAGAGAGTGCTGGCATTGGAGAGCATCCAAAGGAGGTTCACAAGAATGAACCTGGAAATGTAAAGTTTAACTTAACGGAGACGAACACCAAGTACTGCTGGAAAATCATCAACTCGGTTAAATGGGTCTGTGAGCACATCGAAATATCCGTGGCCGAATGCTGCCAACTGGCACATCCCAGGCTGCAGGAGCACGGGATGAGGGACGCGCTGAAGCTTGATGCAACCACCACAAGGACTCGGTGGGAAGGACCACGGGGTAGGTAGGATTCTTCTCCTACGAGAGGGAGGGGCCCGGTGGGGGGAAGAAGCCTCTCAATTAGTGTAGTAGTTAGTATTCCACCCCAGAGTGACACATGAGTGGCAGAACGCTAATAATGTGTATGAAACTAATAGAACAGTATGGAAAGCATTGACCATGTGTACAAAGAATGAAAAGGCATTGAATGGTTTATTTTTGTAAATAATTTATAATTATGAATTAAGTTTACTTTACTTATATATGTAAAGGGTTGATGGCTCTGGGCCTGTACTTGCTGGAGTTTGTAACAATAAAACCATAAGATATAAGAGCAGAATTGGGCCATTTGGCCCGTTGAGTCTGCTCTGCCATTTCATCATGGCTGATCCAATTCCTTCTCAGCCCCAATCTCCTGCCTTCTCCCCCCATCCCCTCATGCCCTGACTAATCAAGAATCTATCAACCTCTGCCTTAAATATGCACAATGACTTGGCCTCCACAGCCGCCTGTGGTAACAAATTCCACAGATTCACCACTCTCTGCCTAAAGAAATTCTTCCTCTTCTCCATCCTAAATGGACATCCCTCTACTGTGAGGCTGTGTCCTCTGGTCCTAGACTCCCCAGCCACAGGAAACAACCCCTCCACATCGACTCTATCAAGGCCTTTCATCATTCGATAGGTTTGAATGAGATCCAACATTGAGGAGTGGTGAGACATTCAATAGATTCAATGAGAATGAAGGTGGAGGGCAGGGCTCTCATTAAAACCCATCACATATTGAAAAGCCTATACAGAGTGGACATGGTGAGGAGGTCTTCAGTAGTACAAGAGTCTAGGAACTGAAGGTGCAGCCTCAGAATACAAGGATACAAGGATCTGTGGAATTTATTGCCACAGGCAGCTGTGGAGGCCAAGTCACTGGGTGTATTCAAAGCATTCATAAGGGCACCACAGGTTGCAGGAAAAAGGCAGAAGAATGGAGTTGAGAGGGATAATAAGTCAGCCATGATCAAATGGTGGAGCAGAACTGATGAGCTGAATGGCCTAATTCTGCTCCCACATCTTATGGTCACAGAACACTTTAGCACAGAAACAGGCCCTTTGGCCCCACTAGGCCATGTGGAACTATTTACCCATCCAGTCCCATCAACCTACACTGGGACCAAGGCCCTCCACACCATTCTCATCCACAAACCTATCCAAATTTCACTTGTGCTGAAATCGAACCCAGATCCATCATTTCTGCTGGCAGCTCATTCCATACTCTCACCATCCTCTGAGTGAAGACGTTCCCCTTCAATTTCACCTTTCACCTTTAACCCATGACCTCTAATACTCACATCTCCCAACCTCAGTGGAAAAAGCCTGCTTGCGTTTACCCTATCGATACCCCGCATCATTTTGTATACCCCTATCAAACCTCCGCTCATTCTCTTATGCTCTAGGGAATCAAGTCTAACCTACTCAGCCTTTCTCTGTAACTCAGGTTCTCAAGTCCTGGCAACATCCTTGTAAATTTTCTCTGTTCTCTGTCCTATAGGACAGCTTTCCTATAGGCGGGTAACCAAAACTGACCAAAATACTCCAAATTAGGCCTAACTTATACAACGTCAACATAACATCCCAACTTCTGCACCCAGTACTTTGATATATGAGGGCCAATGTGCCAAAGCTTTCTTTATGATCCTGTCTACATGTGATAGTCTGTATTCCCAGATCCTTCTGTTCTACTGCACTCCTCAGTGCTCTACCACTCACCATGTAAAACCTATCCTGGTTAGTCCCTCAAAAAAGCAAAATCTCACACCTGTGTGTATTAAACTTCATCTGCTATTTTTCAGCCCATTTTTCCTGCTGGTCCAAATCAACTGCAAGCTCTGATAACTTTCCTTGCTGTCCACTACACCCCCAATTTTGATGTCATCCTTAAATCTGATGATCCAGTTTCCCACATTATCATCCAGATCATTGACATACATGACAAACAACAACAGACCCAGCAACGGTCCCTGCGGCACTCCACTAGTCACAGGGAAGGCAACCATCTACTACCACTCTCTGGCTTCTTCCACAAAGCCAATGCCTAATCCAATTTACTACCTCACCTTGAATGCAGAGCAATTGAACCTTCCTGATCAACCTCTCATGCAGGACTTGTCAAAGGCTTTGCTAAAGCCCATGTAGACAACATCAACTGCCTTACCCTCATCAAATTTCCTGGTATCTTCCTTAAAAAACCTCTATAAGCCATTCACAAACAAGAGAAAGTCTGCAGATGTTGGAAATCCAAGCAACACACAGAAAATACTGGAGGAACTCAGCAGGCCAGGCAGCATCTATGGAAAAGAGAAAAGTCGATGTTTTGGGCCGAGACCTTTTGGCAGGACTGGAGAAAAATAAAGGTGAAGAGTCAGAGTTAGAAGGTGGAGGGGGAGGGAAGGAAGAAACACAAGGTGATAGGTGAAATTAAGAGCAGGGAGGGTTGAAGAAAAGAGCTGGGAAGTTGATTGGTGAAAGAGATACAGGGCTGGAGAAGGGGGAATCTGATAGGAGAGGACAGAAGGCCATGATAAAAAGAAAAGGGGGAGGAGCACCAGAGAGTGGTGTTGGGCAGGTAAGGAACTGAGGTAAGAGAGGGAATTGGGAATGGTGAAGGGAGGGGAGGGCATTACCAAAAGTTCAAGAAATCAATGTTCATGCCATCAGGTTGGAGGCTACCCAGACGGAATATCAGGTGTTGTTCCTCCAACCTGAGTGTGGCCACATCGCGGCAGTAGAGGAGGCCATGGGATAACATATGGAATGGGAAGTGGAACTAAAAATGGTGGCCACTTGGGGATCCTGCTTTTTCTGGTGGACGGAGCATAGCTGCTTGACAAAACGGTCTTCCAATCTACATCAGATCTCACTGATATACAGGAGGCCACATCGGGAGCACCAGGCACAGTATATAACCCCAATAAACTCACAGGTGAAGTATCACCTCACCTGGAAGTACTGTTTGTGGCCCTGAATGGTATTGCGAGAGGAGGTGCGGAAAGCAGAAAGTGGAGGGAGGGAAAGATGTGCTTGGTGGTGGGATCCCTTTGGAGATGGTGAAGGTTTTGGAGAATTATGTTCTGGATGCGAAGGCTGGTCAGGCAGTAGGTGAGGACAAGAGGAACCCTATCCCTAGTAGGGTGGGGGGGTAGATGGGGTGAGAGCAGATGTGTGTGAAATGGAAGAGATGTGGTTGAGAACAGTGCTGTTTGTGGAGGAAGGGAGGCCCCTTTCTTTGAAGAAGGACATCTCCCTAGTTCTGGAATGAAAGCCTCATCCTGAAAGCAGATGCTGCAGAGTTGGAGGAGTTGAGAGAAGGGGGTGGCGTTTTTACAAATAACAGGGTGGAAAGAGGTATAGCCTCCGTAGTTGTGAGAGTCTGTGGGTTTATAGTAGACATCAGTAGATAAGCTGTCTCCAGACATAGAGACAGAGAGATCGAGAAAGTGGAAGGAGGTGTTAGAAATGGACCAGGTAAATTTGAGGGAAGGTTGGAAGTTGGAGGCAAATTTGATGAAGTCAACGAGCTGGGCATGGGTGTAGGAAGCAGCACCAATGCAGTCGATGATGTAGCATAAGAAAAGTTGGGGAGTGATACCAGAGTAGGCTTGGAACATAGACTGTCCTGCACAGCCGACAAACAGACTGGCATAGCTGGGACCCATGTGAGTGCCCATGGTTACCCCTTCTGTCTGAAGGAAGTAGGAGAACCCAAAGGAAAAATTATTGAGAGTGAGGACAAGTTCTGCCAGGTGGAGGGGAACTGGTTGGGTCTGGAATCCAGAAAGAAACAGAAAGCTTTGAGTCCTTCCTGGTGGGGCATCGAGGTGTATAGGGACTGGACATCCATAGTAAAAATAAGATGCTCGGGGCCAGGGAATCTGAAATCATTGAAAGAGCATGTAAAGTGTCACAGATGTAGGTAGAAAGGGACTGAACTGGGGGGAATAAGACAGAGTCAAGGATTGCGGATATAAATTCAGTGCGGCAGGAACAAGCTGAAACAATGGGTCTACCTGGACAGGCAGGTTTGTGGATCTTGGGTAGGAGGTAGACATGAGAGGTGTGGGGTGCGGGAGCTGTGATGTTGGTGGCAGTGAATGGGAGATCCCCAGAGTTAATAAGGTTGGTGCTGGTGTGGGAGGCAATGGTCTGGTATTCCTGAGTGGGGTCCTTTTTGAGGGGCAAGTAAGAGGAGGTGTCTGAGAGTTGTTGCCTGGCTTCAGCAAGGTAGGGGTCAGTCTGCCAGACTACTGCAGCATCCCTTATATGAAGGTTTGATGGTGAGGTTAGGATTAGTGCAGAGGGAGGGAGTGGAGGGCGGAGCGTTCTGAAGGGGTGAGATTGGAATTGGAGAGAGGAGTGCTGAAGTCGAGGCAGTTGATGTCCTGTTGGCAGTCAGCAATGAAAAGATCCAGAGCAGGCAGAAGACCAGAGCGGAGTGTCCTGGAGGAGGAGGTTTGAAGGCGGGAGAAGGTGTCATCGGTGAGGAATGGAGAGTGGGCACGGAGACGGAGGCAGCAGAACAGGAGCTCAGCGCCGTGGCGGGCACAGAACTCACCGAGGTGTGGGAGCAAGGGGCCAAAGGTGAGGACCTTACTGAGAACAGAATGTTCTGCCTCAGAGAAGGGAAGGTCAGAGGGGATGGTGAAGACCCAGCATGGATGAGAGATGGGATCAGAGGGAGGTGATGGGGGGTGTTGATAGAGTCTGAGGTGAGAGGAGGGTTGAGGTGTTCAGGGAAGGTGGGGTGAGAGGAGGATTGTCTCCAAACACCCAAGTGTCTGACGGACTGGCCTCTACCTTGCTGAGGTATTGCAACAACAGTCAGACACCTCCTCTTACTTACCCCTGGAACAGGACCCCATGAAGGAGCCATTGTCTCCCACACTATCATCAACCTTATTAACTCTGGGATTCTCCAGAGATCTATAAGCCATCTTGATTATCCCCAATCAGGTCCTGTCTGTCCAAATAATGCATTGACTTCTCCAACTTCTGTTAATGCCCTTCCTCCCCCTCGTACCCCATTCGTTATTTATTTATATATATATTCTTTTTCTCTTTCTCCTTTTACTCCCTCTGTCCCTCTCACTATACTCCTTGCTCATCCTCTGGGTTTCCCCCCTCCCCCTTTCTTTCTCCCTAGGCCTCCCATCCCATTATCCTCTCATATCCCTTTTGCCAATCACCTGTCCAGCTCTTGGCTCCATCCCTCCTCCTCCTGTCTTCTCCCATCATTTTGGATCTCCCCCTCCCCCTCCCACTTTCAAATCTCTTACTAGCTCTTCTTTCAGTTAGTCCTGACGAAGGGTCTCGGCCTGAAACATCGACTGTACCTCTTCCTATAGATGCTGCTGGCCTGCTGTGTTCACCAGCAACTTTTATGTGTGTTGCAGCAAATAATTTTATATCCAGTTCCTTAGAGTACTTTACAGTAAGTTCCCACTACTGGCGTCAGGCTCACCTTCCTGGCTTATTCATAGATCCTTTCTTAAACAATGGAACAACATTAGCTATCCTCCAATCCCCCAAAATCTCACCCGTGGCTAAGGACATTTTAAATATCTCCGCAAAGCCCCTGAAATTTCTGCACTAGCCTCTCAAGGGAACACGTTGTCAGGCACCTGGGAATTTATCCCAGGGGCCTGTCTTGTCCTCAAGACAGCAAAAGCCTCTTCCTCTGTAACCTGCATACAGTCCATGATCTCACGGCTACTTCTATGTATGTCTCCCAAGTAAATACAGATGCAACATTCTATTTAAGATCTCCCCCGTCTCTTTTGGTTCCATATTTAGATGACCTCTCTGATCTTCAAGAGGACCAATTTTGTTCCTTGCTGCCCTTTTGCACTTAATTTATCTGTAGAAGCCCTTGGGATTCTTCTTCATCTTGTCTTCTGGAGCAACTTCATGCCTTGTGTTTGATATCCTCCTTAGCTGTTCCCTTACATTTCTTAAACTGTACTCCTTGAGTCCTCATTTGTTCCTACCTGCCTTTTCCGGCTATGCACCTCCTTTTCATTAACAAGGGCCTCAACATCTCTCGAATACCAAGGTCCTCTAAACCTATTGTCCTTACCTTTTATTCTGATAGGAATATACAAACTCGATATTCTCAAAATATCACTTTTGAATGCCTCCCACAAACCAAGCACATCCTTTGCTAGTAAACAAACTGTCCATATCCACTCTTGCCTGATCCTTTTTGATACCACCAAAATTTGCCTTTCTCTAATTTTCCAGAATAATATCTTGAAACTAATGGCATTGTGATCGCTAGATGCGAAGTGTTCCCCTACACAAACTTCTGTCTCCTGCCCTGTCTCATTCCCTAATAGGAGATCTAGTATCATGCTCTCTCTAGTTGGGACTTCTATGTACTGATTAAAGAAACTTTCCTGAACATATTTAGTTAATTCAACTCTTTTACAGTTTGGAAGTCCCAGTCAATATGTGGTAAGTTAAAATCACCTACTATCACAACATTATGTTTCTTGCAACAGTCTTCTATCTCCTTCTACAAGTTTGTTCCTCTAAATCCCACGGATTGCTGTGTGGCCTATAATATAATCCCAATAATGCGATCATTGCTATCTTTATTCCTCAGTTCCACCCATATAGCCTCAGTAAATGAGCTCTCCAGTCTGTCCTGTCTGTGCACTGTTGTGACACTTTCCCTGACCCTTAATACTAGCCCTCTCCCTTTAGCCCCTCCTGCTCTGTCACGTCTGAAACAACAGAACCCTGAAACACTGAGCTGCCAGTCCTTCTCCTCCTACAACCAAGTCTCACTATTGGCTACAATATCATAATTCCACATCTGATCCGTGCCCTATGCTTATTCATACTTTCTACAATACTGCTTGCATTGAAATACATATAATTCTGAACATTACACCCACCATGCTCAACCTTTCGTTTCCTGGCTTGATACGAAGGCTTAACAACACCTTTCCCAACAATCAACTCCACTATCCGATCTGGCACTGAAGAGTCCCCAATGATCCAAAAATCTGAAGCCCTCCTTCCTGCACCATTTCCTTTGCCACAAGTTAATTTGTATGATCTTCCTATTTCTGACTTCACTAGCATGTAGCATGGGTAGCAATCCTGAGATCACAACCCTGGAATTCCTATCCTATGACTCAGCACCTAACTTCCTGAACTCACTTTGCAGGACCTTCACACCCATCCTAGCCATGTCATTGGTACCAATGTGGACCACAACCTCTGGATGCTCACCTTCCCACTTAAGGGGACTCAATCTGAGATGTCCCTGATCCTGGTACCTGGGAAGCAACATACAACACTATCTGGGATCTTGTTCCTGTCCACAGAACCTCCTGTATGTTCCCCTAACCTTTGAATCTCCTATCACTATAGCTCTCCTCTTCTCCCTCTTCCTTTTAGAGCTACAGATCCAGATTCTGTGCCAGAGACCTGTGCTTTGCTCTGCTAGAATTCCCCCACCAACACAGACAAAGTGGTCACTGGCTGCCTATCCCCTTTCCCACTCCTGACAGACAGCCAGATGCGTGTGCCCTGCACCTTGGGTGTAACTACCTCCCTGTATGTCCTGTTGAGCAACCCCTCAGCCTCCTGAGAGAACAGGAGTTCATATAGTTACAGCTAAACTTCCTTACGTGGTTGGAAAGAAGCTGCAGCTGGATGCACTTCTTGCAGGTATAGTCATCAGGGTCACTAGAGGCCTTCCTGACTTCACGCAGCATTCCACTATTCTGCCTGGCATCCCCACTGCTCTGACTGTGCAATAAGAAAGAAAGAATGAAAAATTCAACCAAAAAAAATCTACTACAGCCTTTATCTCTCTTCATTAAAGCCTGTATGAGCCAAAGCCTAAACTCCCCACTCTAAAACTGGACCACTCCCACAATGGCCACTCCACATAAACCCAACTTATTTTTATTGTCCCTTGCCAAGTGCCTAATTGTACACAATTCAACATCTCCTCGGGAACCGTGGCACACAGAATGTCCCGACTGCCTCCGGTCGCTTCTTTTGAACTCTCTTCCACTATGCAATCAAACATCTTTATTCCCTGGAGCGTAGAAGAATGAGGGGAGATTTGATAGAGGTATATAAAATTATGATGGATATAGGTAGAGTGAATGCAAGCAGGCTTTTTCCACTGAGGCAAGGGGAGAAAACAACCAGAGGACATGGGTTAAGGGTGAAGGGGGAAATGCTTAAAGGGAACATTAGGGGGGGCTTCTTCACACAGAGAGTGGTGGAAGTGTGGAAGAGGCTGCCAGACGAGGTGGTAAATGTGGGTTCTTTTTTAACATTTGAGAATAAATTGGACAGAGACATGGATGGGAGGTGTATGGAGGGATACGGTCCGTGTGCAGGTCAGTGGGACTAGGCAGAAAATGGGTTGGCACAACCAAGAAGGGCCAAAAGGCCTGTTTCTGTGCTGTAGTTTTTCTGTGGTTTCTATCTTCTCAGCAACAGTGGATCGCAGTATGTCCCATCTGCACCCAATCATTTCTTATCCCCTCAGTAAAGTTTACACCAAAAGATGGTGGTGTGGCATTCCCTCTGTTGCACAATTGTTCAATTATCCTGATAACTCACTAGAAGAATAGGGAAAAGACAGTAAGAATAATGGAACAGTTTTATAGGGGACTGGCAGGTTAACACCAGAGGAATGCCACAGAAATCAGAGCTGGTACGTCACTTGTTGACACAATCTATGTCTATGATATGGTTGGGAGGATCAAGTGGAATATATTAAAGTTTGCTGGTAAGGAGGATACAGAGAGGGGATATGGATAGACCAGGGCAGGGTTGGCAAAACATGTCAAGTGTCCAAGTTGGTGATAATCCTCTAAAAAAACTCTCTGGCATGCCATAGTAATTTTGAGCAGATTCTATTATTGACTAATAAATTAGTAATAATAATTATGGACATTTTAAGAAAAAAGGATGAGTCCTGTTGCTTATTTGCAAGTACTCAGTGTTTTACTATTAATAAGAAAGTAACAGGGAGAGATTAGAATAAATGAAGTGCTTCAGAAAGCCTGTAATATTAATCTTTTAAAAAGTCAATTAAAAATGACATTATTTCAATAATATTGTTTTTGTAACTATACTGTTCAAATACTGTTCAGTACACCAGGACTATGGGTGGTGGGGTGGAGATGTGTCTCTACCAAAGGAGGTGTAAGGTGCTCCTGTAGGTCACTGTTGGGCAAGGTGAAGCACCTGCTTGGCTCCCCCATCAAATCAGGGTCACATAAAGCCATCAGAGCAGGTGGTGATGGTCGTAGGAGTAGCTGGTGCATATCACAAGTCCTGGTTTTGTGACCACTGTCACCAGGCAGATGATCTCCAAAGAATATTGATAATGGCTGTGGTCACTGCCTAGAAGAAGGCAATACATTGGTAGAAAAATTTGCGAAGAACTGTTATGGTCATGGAAAAACCATGGTCGCCCACATCATAGGGCATGGCACCTTATCAAAAGTTCAAATGTTCATATATTATCAAAGTATACAACTCTCCTCCAGATAACCACGAAACCAAGAAAGAAAAGAACAGCAGCATGATCATGAACTCCCAAATGCTTCCCAAACAAAAATCGAACAAAAATAGCACAGGCACGTCAACCACAACCCCATCCCCCTTTCCCTGCGCACAAAAAAAAAGAAAGATCAGGCTAAAAATACACAATACAAAAACAATCATAAGAGTGAAAAAAAGTCTATAGTCCAAGACCATATCCAAAACGCAGAAAACCTAGGTAACATTGCAGCAGGCCTTTCTCTCTGTGGCAGCAGAGTGACCCCACCAGCGATCAAAAGACAGTCTCCTCTCTCCAGTAACAGACTGATCCCACCAGCGATCAAAAGACAGTCTCCCCACTCCATAGCAGAGCGACCCCACCAGTGATCAAAAGGCAGTCTCCCTACTCCATAGCAGAGCGACCCCACCAGCGATCAAAAGGCAGTCTCCCTACTCCATAGCAGAGCGATCCCACCAGCGATCAAAAGGCAGTCTCCCCACTCCATAGCAGAGCGATCCCACCAGCGATCAAAAGGCAGTCTCCCCACTCCATAGCAGAGCGATCCCACCAGCGATCAAAAGGCAGTCTCCCCACTCCATAGCAGAGCGATTCCACCAGCAATCAAAAGACAAGCAGCCGGCCCTCACCTTCCATATTCACACATTGTTTCAATCTCCCTCGTTGCTTTAATCAGCAAACAATGGAAGCTTTAATCGGCGAAATGGAGTTGAACATCGGTTCGTGTCCCCCACAGCTTTCTCACCACAAGGTTCACACATGGTGCCTCTACCTCCCAGAATCCTCTCGTAGACCGCAGAGTGCTGAAACACCCAAACGATCTCCACACTGAAAATCACAGGCTCCAACACCTCCAGAATCACATTCAAGGTGAAAAACACAAGTAAAAGACGCAAAAGTGAAATAATGATGATGACACCAGGTTGGCAAGGTTTCAAAATGTATCACCTAGCATCACGTTTTCTTGCAACCCTTTAGCTGGCACCAAGCAGGTGTGAGATGTTTCTTGTGAAAATATCACACTGAACCCAGGTTGTAAGAAAATCATTTTACTATTTAATTTGGCAACAAAGAATATCATTATGTATCTCCCTATTATGGGTGAGGTTTAAAGAACTGAAGGGCAATGTGCCAATAAAATGTTTGCACATACCATCTTGGACATGAGTGCCATAGGTTCACCACCCCTAGTCTAGGGGAATGGGCAGGTGTGTGGCAGGTGTTTTATATCCCAGAAAAATGTTAGGTCAATTCCTATTCATAGAAAAAGTAGGAAATACTACTATTGATAGGAATGTTCCTATTGATAAGAAAAAAAGAAACGATTCTTATTGATAAGAAAATAAAGTTCAAAGTAAATTTATTATTAAAGTGCCTATGTATATGTCACCATCTACTACCCTGAGATTCATCTTCTTGCAGGAATTCACAGGAAAACAAAGAAATACAATGAAATCAATAAAAGACTACAAATTAAGACTGATAAAAGAAGACAAACTGTGCAAATACAAGAGATAGATAATATTGAGAACATGAGTTGTAGAGTCCTTGAAAGTGAGTCCATAGGTTGTGGAATCAGTTCAGTGTTGAGGTGAATGAAGTTATTCACACTGGTTCAGGAGCCAGTGTTGGTCGAATAACTGTTTCTGAACCTAGTGGTGTGGAATCTAAGGCTCCTGTGTGCCCTTCCTAATGGCAGCAGTGAGAAGGGAGCGTGGCCAGAATGGTCTTTGATGACGGATACAGCTTTCTTGAGGTGGTGCTCCATTAAAATGTGCTCAATGTTGGGGAGGGATGTTCCGGAAATAGACTCAGCTCTATCCACCACTTTCTGTAGGCTTTTCCATTCTTGGCCATGCCAGGTCGATAGGTTTCCTATTCTAGGTATAGGAAACAATTCATGTTCCATGTTGTAGATAATAAAACATGGAAAAACATGAGGTCAATTCTATTTGATAGGAAAAATAGGAAAAATTCAAACAATGAGGGATTAAAAGGTGTCAGTGTTCTGAGAGACCTAGGTGCCCTGATACAGGAGTCGCTGAAAAGTAACACTCAGGGACTGGAAGAAATTAGGAAGGTAAGTGGTATGTTATAGTAAGAGGGATCGAGATACCTTACTGATGTTATGCGTGAGCCACCTATGCCTAATCTCATTTCTTGCATGGTTCCAGGGTCATTTGTGGCTGTCTCTGCTGCCTCTACCTCTTCTGCCACAGGAATCTCACCATGTTCCTGACCAAACATAGAAAGATCTCCAAATTCATGGCTGATAAGTGAGTATTTTCAGCCAGGTGGGGTTTGACTGGACGAGTTCTCTGCCCCTCCCGTTGCTCTGCGTCACACCCGTCTCCTTGCCTTCCATTCTAGTCCCGATATCCACAGGACTGATGAAGGGTCTCGGCCCGAAACATCGACTATATTCTTTTCCATAGGTGCTGCCTGGCCTGCTGTGTTCCTCCTGCATTTTGTGTGTGTTGCTTGGACTTCCAGCACCTGCAGATATTCTCCTGCTTGGGATTAGCAGTTCCTTGTCTTACTACGCATCCCCTCACCTGAAAACTCCGGTGGGTTCCAATTTAGTTGATGAGGCCAGTGAATGACCAACAGACTCTGCCACAGCTGAGGCAGGAAACAGCTTGGGAGATGGGGGATTCCTTCCACCATTTATGCTGGCCTCAGTGTGTTCCTAACACATGCTCCCATCCTGAATGTACCTTCTGCACTTTGAGCTCATGAGTCTGGAGTCTGTTAATATAAAATTTATTTTGAACTTTCAACAAATCCTTTAGGGGCTGGCATGGAGTGAATTTATCTTTCTGCACCAAGCTATGAGGGCAGCTAAATTACACCAAGACTGTATATCAAAGCCTGCAATTCTGGTCGCTATATACCATAAGAAATAGTATAATTAAGCTATTTGGCCCATTGAGTCTTATCCGCCATTTGATCTTGTCTGATTTATTATCCTTCTCAATCTCATTCTCCAGTCTTCTCCCTGTAACCTTTGATACCCTTGTTAATCAAAAACCCCATCAACCTCCACTTTGTATATATCCAATGACTTGGCCTCCACAGCCGTCTGTGGCAATGAACTCCACAAGTTCACCACACTCTGGTGAAAGAGATTCCTCCTCATCTCTGTCCTTAGGAATGTCCTTCTATTCTGAGGCTGTGCCCATTGGTCCTAGACTTCCCCCACTTTTGGAAACATCCTCTCTACATCTACGTCTTTCAATATTTGATATATTTCAGTGAGATCCCCCCCTAATTCTTCTAAACTCCAATGAGTAGAGGCCAAGAGCCATCAAAGGTTCCTCGTACATTAACTCTGTCATTCCCAGGGTCCTTCTTGTGAACCTCTTCTGGACTCTCTCCAATGCCAGCATATCTTATCTTAGGTAAGGGGCCCAAAAGTGCTCACAACACACCAAGTGCAGTCTGACCAATGCCTTATAGAGCCTCAGTCTTCCTAAGACATGGTCCCATCCTGAATATTCCTTCAGCACTTGAAGCTCATGAGCCTGGACTCTGTTAATACAAAGCTTTCCCAGCCTTTGGGGACTGGCATGGGGTTTAGCTTTCTGCGCCAAGCCACAAGAGCCACAAGAAACTCCTCCTCTTCTCAGTTCCCTTATTCTGAGAATGTTCCCTCAGATTAGAGAAGCTCCTTCCGATGGAAACATCATCCCCGTGTCCACTCTATCCAGGCCTTTCAGTAGCCAGTAAGTTTCAGTGAGATTCCCCCTCATCCTTCTGATATCCTACATGCAATGGGTGCTTCAAACAGAGTATTCATCACCATCATTACGTGCCATGTCTTATGACATGGGCAATCATGACCATGATTGTTCTTGGCAAATTTTTCTACAGAAGTGGTTTGCCATTGCCTTCATCTGGGCAGTGTCTTTACAAGACGGGCGACCCCAGCCATTATCAGAGATTGTCTGCCTGGTGTCAGTGGTCGCATAACCAGGACCTGTGATCTGCACCGGCTGCTCATACAACCATCCACCACCTGATCCCATGGCTTTGCATATCCCTGATTGGGGGGGGGGGGGGGGTGCTAAGCAGGTGCTACACCTTGCCCAAGGGTGACCAAGGGTGACCTGCAGGCTAGCGAAGGGAAGGAATGCCTTACACCTCCTTTGGTAGATTCATATTTCCACCCCACCACCCGTATGGGGAGTATTAGAGGGTTAGATTTATCCCTCTGCTCCCCTCGACCAAGCCCCTTCCTAAAGATTTAGGAGAAAAGCGGGAAGGCTGGAGAAAAAATGTTAAAGTTCTGGGAACACTCAGAGACAGGCTGCATCTGGGGAGAGAGAAACAGTTAACATTTCAAGTTGAAGAGCTGCCTTCAGAACAAAATGGTACTGTGCTGGGGATATTCAAAGTTCAAAGTAAATTTAATTTCCAAGTATGTAAACCATATACAACCCTGAGATTCATTTTCTTGTGTGCATACTCAATAAATCTATAGAATCATAACCGTAATAGAATCAATAAAAGACCACCCAACTTGGGTGTTCAACCAGTATAGAGAAGTCAACAATGTGCAAATACAAAAAGAAATAAATAATAAAAATTAATAAATAAGCAATAAATAGTGAGAGCATGAGATGGAGACTCCTTGAAAGTGGGGCAATAGGTTGAGGGAACATTTCAATGATGGGGCAAGTGAAGTTATCCCTTTGGTTCAAGAACCTGACGGTTGAGGGTAATAACTGTTCCTGAACTTGGCGGTGTAAGTCCTGAGGATCCTGTACCTTCTTCCTGATGGCAGCAGCAACAAGGTTACTCTTAATGTATCTGCAGAAGCCCTTAGTATTCTTCCTCACTTTGTCTGCGAGAGCACCTTATGCCTTCTTTAAGTCCTCCTGGTTTCCCTCTTAAGTGCAATCTTGTATTTCTTTTACTCCTCAAGTACCTAATTTTTCCCTACATGCCTATACTTGCTATACACCTCTTTCTTTTTCTTAACCAAGGCTTCAATAGCTCTTAAAAACTAAGGTTCCTGAACCTGGTGGTGTGAGTCCTGAGGATCTTGTACGTTCTTCCTGATGGCAGCAACATGTCCCGGGTGGTGGGGATCTCCGATAATGGACGCTGCTTTCCTGCAACAATGTTTCATGTAGATGTGCTCAGTGGTTGGGAGGGCTTTATCCATGATGGACTGGGTTGCATCCATTACTTTTCAAGGACATCGGGCTCGTGACCGCGAGTTTGGATCCCTAAACGACAACTGGGGAACTTAAGTTTAAGTTTTTAATTAAATCTGGAATTTTAAAAGTTAATATCCAGATTAGCAGCTGTAAACCGACAAAATAACAATAAACATTTGGTTTGCTGTGATCCTTCCAGATGGAAACTGTCAAACAATCTTAAAGTCACACAGCACAGAAACAGAGCCTTAGCACATCCTGTCAATGCTTGGCCATCAGGAGCCTTCTACCTAAACCTCATTTACCTGCACTTGGTCCGTAGCCTTCTCTATCTTGATGATTGAACTGCATCCTGGTTCCTCTTAAAGGTTCAAAGTGGAGTTCCTTGTCATCTGCACAAGTCCACGTGTGCACAGGCGTGAAGAAAACCTTGCTTGCTGTGGCTTCACTGGCACAGAGCATCAGATAAGCAGCAGTTACCATCTGGGACATGCCCTCTTCTCATTACTACCATCACGGAGGAGGTACAGAATCCTGAATACCACACTCCATGTCTTAGGAGTAGTTTCTTCCCCTCTGCCATCAGGTTTCTAAATTGGCCATGAACACTATCTCACTATTCTTGATTTCCACTAATTATTTAGAATACTATGCAACAGTCTTGGGTGTGTGTATATATATATATATATATATATATACACACACACTCAGCCCTGAGACACCAGGCAAGATCGTTTGATTCCAAACAGTTGGTTTATTGATCAATACAGATTCTTGTTGCAACACCATGTAACCATTTGATCTATTTCACTTCTGTACCCCTCCTCATCGCCCTCTAAGATTCTGAATCCAGGTGTGCACTGTGCTGCAGTGTATGTGGATCCACAACACGGGCAGGAAGGCCTGCTTTTGGTCAACTAACCCTTCCTCTGTCCACCAACGTCATTGCCGAACTAATTGCCTCGTTTTCTGTTCCTGCAGCAAGATCCTCTTTGCGGGGTTTGTGGCTCTTGTGTTGGCGAGTGTGACGTTCCCTCATGGAGTCGGACAGTACATTGGTTCCAGGGTGAGTCGCCACTGACCTTCCTGCATTACCTTCCTTTGCATTGGGGTTGTTAACCTCCTCACATCATCCTAGAGCCTCCAGGAATTAAATAGTGTCTGCAATGTACGCACCTCCAAGAAGACCACAACCTTGTCACGGTTTGGAGGCTTGCTTGCCTCGATGACCTGGAGAGCGATGTTGGCTGGAGTCAGGGCTTTATGCTTTGGCTCTTGGTAGGGTCACCCATGCCAAACAGGTCAAAGGGTAGAGGCCAGACTAATTGTGGTCCACCAGTCCTACAGGTTCGGGAGTTCAGCTCATGGCTAACAACTCTGACTGGTCAAACAAAATTGTTACAGAAACAGCAATGAAGGATCCTTCTACATCTGAGTGTGACGATATTCCTGAGTCTCCACCCGGGACTTGCATGACTGACAGTAGTGAAAACCGATGAACTAAGCCATGGAGGACCTTCACTGCTGCCCTAAACACAAGCAGCATAATGGGTGGCAAGTAAGCAGTGTATGCGGTTGTAAAGATGGTCAAATATTCAGTATTCAATACCATTACTCTGTGCAAGTAGTGGCATATTCTCCCAGCCCTCCCATGCACTCGGTGACCATTTTATTAGACACATCTGTAGACCTTTCACCTCATCATTAAATCAACCAATCGTGGCAGCAACTCAATGCATAAGGGCATTCAGACGTGGTCAAGGGGCTCAGTTGTTGTTCAGACCAAACATCAGAATGGGGAAGAATGTGACTAAGTGACTTTTAACCATGGAATGATTGTTAATACCAGACAGGATTTTTACTTTTTATTTATTTTTTGAGGTACCGCACAAACCATGCCCTTCCAGCCCTCTGAGCCGCACTGCTCAGCAACCCTGATTTGACCCTAGCCTAACCACAGGACAATTTACAGTAACCAGTTAACCTACCAACCGGTACGTCTTTGGACCGTGGGAGGAAACCGTAGCACCTGGAGGAAACCCATGCAGTCATGGGGAGAACATACAAACTCCCTACAGGCGGTGGCAGGAATTGAACTTGGGTTGCCTGTGCCGTAAGGCGTTGTGCGAACCGCTATGCTGCCGTGCTGCCCCTCTGTAACGCACCTTCGTATGTCCTCCCTGTAGACTGTGTGCGTTTTCTTCAGATGATCCGCTTTCCTCACACAGTCCAATGACGTACCAAGCAAGTTCAACAGTCGTCGTAAATTGTCCCGTGATTAGGTGAGGGTTAAATCAAAGTTTTTGAAGGTTGCAGGTCAGAGCAGCTCAAAAAGGCAGAAGGTCCTTTTCCACAATGTCTCCAAATAAATAAATAAGTCACAACTGATTCATTATCCTTCCCCAACCCACTCTCTTGCCTTCTCCCCGTATCTTTTGACGTCCTTACTAATCAAGAACTTTGTCAACCACCACTTTAAGTATAACCAATGACTTGGCTTCCACAGCTGTCTGACCCACGCAGCTAGGAGAAAGTCCAGCAAGGGACAGTGCAATAACAGACTCCCATCCCTGTAAACTCCTGATCTCCGCCCCTGCCCATTCTACCATTGACCTCCTGATCTCTCTGGACTTTTAATCACTCCACCACTGGAGGCCGGGCCTTTAGTTGATGACAAGCTCCCTGTTGACCAAAGGCAATGATTGAACTGATCCAGTATTTGGTATTGGCACTGCTGTTAAACGTTATTAGATGGTGCTACCATGAAGGACTCTCCTGAGAGTCACACACACAAAATGGTGGAGGAACTCAGCAAGCTGGGTAGCTTCTATGGAAATATAAAGTTCAAAGTAAATGTGCTACCAAAGTATGTACAGTACTGAGCAAAAGTCTAAGCTAGAGAGACTAAGGCTTTTTCACAGTACTATCGTAACTTTATGTATTGCACAAAAAAACAAATTTCATGACATATGTGAGTGATGATAAACCTGATGCTGATACGGGTCTCTATTGTGGACTGAGAGTGGGAAGGGGGCAGGGAGAGGGGAATCATGGTTGGAAAAACTGGAAGGGAGAGGGGAGGGAGCAGGAAGCACCAAAGAGACATACTGTAATGATCAATAAACCAATTGTTTGGAATCAAATTACCTTGCCAGGTGTCTCAGGACTGGGTGTGTCTGCACCCGTGCCACCTCCGCCCACCCCTGGCACTCCTCCTCTACCACCTGTCCAACCAGGCCTCCCACGGTGCTCCATCCTCACCATTCCCAACATTCTTTGTTGCTGCCAGATTTACAAACTCACTCTCCACTCCACGTTGACAAATACAGTACTGTGCAAAAGTCCTAGGAACCCTAGTTACGTGTATGTGCCTGAGACCTTTGCACAATACTGTATATGTCACCATTTACTACCCTGAGATTCATTTCCTTGTGGGCATTCAGAGTAGAACGAAGAAATACAATAGAATCAATGAAAAACTACACACAAAGACTGACAAGCCATCGAGCAGCATTGAGGTCCTCCAGCATTTTGTGCATGTCACTCAACAGTCCCAGCATCTGCGGAATCTCTTGTGTCTGAGATTGTTTCTTAGTCCACAGACTGGACCCAGGGGTGGCAGGATGCTTGCCTTAAGGAAAATTGGTACAACATAGGACAGTTAGAGTTTATAAGAATGAGAGGAGATCTCACTGAAGTTCTGACAGGGAAAAGTTGCCCCTGGCTGGAGTGGGTTGAGGACCAAGGATCATGGTCTAAGGATTTTGAAGTATCTCCATCAGCTGCTGTTGAACTTGTACCAACTCCATATTACCCATGGACACAGAAGTTTATTGACTGAAGTTTACGAAGGAGCTGGTTAGATTCCGAGGCAAGCAGAGAGACAGGCATAAGCTACTGAGGTGGAGGACCAATCTTCAACGTTCAATGTTCAAAGTAAAATTTATTATCAGAGTACATATATTTCACCACACAGCACTAGATTCTTTCTTTGTGGGCGTACTTTCAAATCTATAGAATGGGAACTGTAAACAGGATCTGTAAACATTGGGAACTGTAAACTGCAAACAAACTGTGCAAATGCAGATAAAAAGTAAATAGTAATAAATAATAATAATAGTAATGTAGGTCGCATCCAGAACTTTTCCAGGTAGCAGGCGACTTCCTCCCATGCCGTTCTGACGTAGTTGGAATTCGCATACGAGGCAAGTTACAACAGTGGTTTGCCATTGCCTTCTGCTGGGTGAGTTTTCTTTTCCCAAAGAGATCACCAGCTCTTAACCCCGCATGGGTGGAAAGCGTGCCGGGGGGAGCCGGCTGGGTTTGAACTTCGGAACCTCCGCTCCACAGTCCAGCGCCAATGCCACTATGCCACCAGCCAAGCAATAAATAACAAGCATGAAATGACAAGATAACAGAAACCTTAAATGAGTGTCATTATCCCCTTTTGTTCAAGAGCCTGATGGTTGAGGGGTAGTAACTGTTCTTGAAACTGGTGGTGCGAGTCCTGAGGCTCTTGTACCTCCTACCTGATGGCAGCAGTGAGAAAAGAGCACCAGTTGAGTGGTGAGGATCTTTGATGATGGATGCTGCTTTTCTACAGCAGTGTTTCAGTAGGTGAGTTCAATGATTGGGTGGGCGTTACCCGTGATGTACTGGGCTGAACCCACTACCTTTTGTAGGAGTTTCTGCTCAGAGGCATTGGTGTTCCCATACCAGGCAGCCAGTCAGCACACTTTCCACCACCCAGTTAAGATGGTGCCTGCATACAATACTTCTTCAGTCGACATCTTCTAGGTAGATCATGAAACCATATATGTCACTCCATTTATGTCTTTTACATTTCTTTTTCATCTTGAATGTGATTCTGGAACTGTTGGAGCCTGTGATTTGCAGTGTGGAGATTGTTTGGGTATTTCAGTGCTCTGCAGTCTCCAAGGGAATTCCGGGAGGCAGAGGCAGCATGCGGGAACCTCGTGGCAAGAAGGCTGCAAGCCGATGTTCAACTCCATTTTGACAATTAAAGTTTCCATTGTTCGCTATTAGCTTTTTCCCAGGGCTGAAGTGGTGAAAACAAGGGGGCATAGTTTTAAGGTGCTTGGAAGTAAGTAAGTACAGAGGGGATGTCAGAGGTGAGTTTTTCACACAGAGAGTGGTGGGTCAGTGGAATGTATTGCTGGCTACGGTGCTGGAGGCGGATACAATAGGGTCTTTTAAGGGATTCTTAGATTTTTTTCTTAGATAGGTACATGGAGCTTCGAGAAATAGAGCGCTATGTGGTAGGGTAATTCTAGGCAGTTTCTAGAGTAGGTTACTTGATTGGCACAACATTGTAGGCCAATTAAATTGTTCACCAATTAACGTGACGAAGGAGATTGAAACACCGGCTGCCTGCCTTTTTATCACTGAGGATCACTGCGCGCAGAGAGGAGAGATTGTATTTTTATTTCTGGTGGGATCGCTCTGCAACAGAGAGGAGAATGTTGCCCAGGTTTTCTGTGTTTTGGACGTGGATTTGGACTGTGGACTTTTTTTTCAGTCATATGGTTTTTTTTGTATTCTGTGTTTTTCCCTCTGAACTTCCTCATTTTATTTGGGTGCAGGGGAGGAGGATTTGGGAGGGGATCAATGTCCTTGTTCCATTTTTGTTTGTTTTTTGTGCAGGGAGCAGGGATTTGGGGGTTCATGGTCCTGCTGCCATTTGTTTCTTTCTTGGTTTCTGGCCTATCTGGAGAAGAAGAATTTCAGAGTTGTATACTTTGATAATAAATGAACCTTTGAACTTCTATAGAAGTTTGCTAAGGTTTTTGCTGACATGTCAAATCTCCGCAGACTCCTGCCTGTGCCTTCTTTGCAATTATATTTACCTAATGGGTCCAGGACAGGTCCTCTGAGATAGTGACACCCAGGAATATAAATTTACTCATCCTCTCTACCTCTGATCCTTTGACTACTGACTCCTGGAACTCTTTTTCCCTCTCCTGAAGTCTACCATCAGTTCCTTGGTCTTATTAACATTGAGTGAGAAGTTGTTATTACACCACTCAGCCAAGTTTTCAATCTCCCTCCTGTTTGCTGATTCATCACCACCATCAATGGAGCTGTAGTGGAGCGTGTATCAAGCTTCAAATTCCTTGGTGTCCACATTTACAAGGATCTCACCTGGTCCCTGAACTCCTCCATCCTGGGCAAACAGGCACAACAGCGCCCTTATTTCCTGCGGAGCATCAAGAAAGCTCACCTCTGTCCCAGGATACTGACGGACTTTTACCGCTGTACCACTGAGAGCATACTCACCAACTGTATCTCAGTGTGGTATGGCAATTGTCCCACATCAGACCGCAAAGCACTCCAGCAAGTGGTGAAAACTGCCCAGAGGATTATCGGCACCCAATTGCCCACCATTGAGAACATCTACCATAAATGCTGCCTGGGCAGGGCGAAAAGCATTATCAAGGATGCATCTCACCCTAACCATGGACTTTTTACTCTCCTCCCATCCGGTAGGCACTACAGGAGCCTCCGCTCACGCACCAGCAGGCACAGGAATAGCTTCTTCCCTGAGGCTGTGACACTGCTGAACCTCACATCACAATGCTAAGCAGTATTGCACTCATATTGTACTGTCTCAGTACTTTTATATTTGTGTGCTGTAGCACTTACTTTTTATTCGCAGTTATTTTGTAAATAACACTATTCTTTGCATTTCTGGTCAGATGCTAACTGCATTTCATTGGCTTCGTATCTGTACTCGGCACAATGACAATAAAGTTGAATCTAATCTAGTCTAATCTAAACCTTTGATACGGCCAACAACAGTAGCGCCATCAGCAAACTTGTATCTGGTGTTGGAGCTGCACTTAGCCACACAGTCATAGGTGTAAAACTAGTAGAGCAGGGGGCTAAGCACACATCCCTGTGGTGCATCTGTGCTGATGGAGATTGTGGAGGAGATGACTTTGCCAATCTGACCAACTGGGGTCCAATTGCACAAGGGGATACTGAGGCCCATGTTTTGGTGTTTACTGATTAATTTTGAATAGCAGAGTGGATTCAAAGAGCTGAATGATTGGTACATTGCATTTGCAATTGGCTTGTTGAGAAGGAACCCCTCCCTTCCACCCAGAGTAACTGAAGGCAATCAAGTCCAGTTCTTAACCTAATCGCCCATTTACTTCATAGAACATAGGACTAAAGACAGCACAGTACGATACTTCAGTCCATGATGTGGTGAAAATATTTTAACCTACTCCAAGGTCAATCTAACCCTTCCTCCCACATAGCCATCTACTTTTCTATCATCCATGTGCCTATCTAAGAGTTTCTTAAATATCCCTAATGTATCTGCCTCTACCACCATCCTTCAGGCTGTTCCACGTACCCACCACTCCCTGTATAAAAAAAAGTTATCTCTGACATCCCTTCTGTACTTTCCCCCAATTATCTTAAAAGTATTACCCATTTCCATCCTGGGAAAAAGTCTCTGGCTGTCCACTTGATCTGTGCCTCTTATCATCTTGTACTCCTCTATCAAGTCACCTCTCATCCTCTTTCACTCCAAAAAGTAAAGTTCTAGCTCACTCAACCTTTCCTCATAACTCATGCTCTCTAATCCAGACAGCATCCTGGTAAATCTCAGCACCCTCTCTAAAGCTTCCATATCCTTCCTGTAATGAAGCGAGCAGAACTCAACACAATAATCCAAGTGTGGTCTAACTTTTTTTCTATATATATAGAGTTGCAACATTACTTTGCATTTCCAGAACTCAACTTTGTGACTAATGAAGGCCAAAACACCACATGGCTTCTTAACAGCATTGAGTTCAGTCATTTCGGAGGGGAGGTAAGAGGAAGGGACCATCATTCAGTGATGTCACTGGATAATCACACTTGGGCATGCAACATACTACAACCTCACTTTATGGACATTTCTTTTATATAAGACGACAACCAATTAAATGTAGGGACTGCTTCAATAAATTGGTGATGCTGGAAGCTTGCTCACGTTGTGCGGTTCTTTCTTCATAACCACCATGACCGCAATGTTGCCCTCTCAAGCATCACTGGGGTCACAGTGGGTATGGAGAAATACTATTTCATAATAGTAAATGTTCCTGTCTCTAGCCCAAGACAGACTTGAATCTATAGGAATCTTTATCAAGCTAGATACAGGAATATCCTTTGGAAAAAGTTCCTGAGACCATAACTTACTTCCTCACAAATGGCAAAGGAGGCCATTTGGCCCTTGAAGTCGATGCCAGCCATCAGAAGATCTTATACCCTTCATCTCCCCCCCCCCCAATTTGTTTCTCTGGAAGCCATTGCCTGTCAATCAATCCCAATTCTCCTGTTGACCCCCCCCCCCCATATGCAAGGTAATTTACAATAGCCAATTAGCCTACCAACTAGCTAACTATAACCTGGACCCACAATAGGTCTACAGTATGTGCAATCTCAATGGCTCTTCACATAGGCTTAGATCACCTGGACAATGCAAATACCTATGTCAAGAAGCTGTTCATTGACTATAACTCAGCGCTTAACACTGTAATTCCCACAACCCGGATTGATAAATTACAGAACTTGGGTCTCTGTACCTCCCTCTGCAAGTGGATACCACAATCTGTGTAAATTGGTAATAATATCTCCTCTTCACTGACAATCAACACTGGCACACCTCAGGGATGTGTGTGCTTAGCCCACTGCTCTACTGTCTCTAAACACATGACTGTGTGTCTAGGCATAGCTCAAATACCACCTATAAATTTGCTGATGATACAACCATTGTTAGTAGAATCTCAGATGGAGACAGGAGTGGGATATTACAACTAGTTGAGTAGTGTCACAGTAATAACCTTGCACTCAACGTCAATAAGACCAAAGAGCTGATTGTGGACGTCAGAAAAGGCAAGATGAGGGAACACGAACCAATCCTCATAGAAGGATCGGAAGTGGAGAGAGTGAGGAATTTCAAGTTCCGGGATGACAATATCTCTGAGGATCTAACCTGGTCCCAACATATTGATGCAGCTATAAAGAAGGCACGACAGAAGCTATATTTCATCAAGAGTTTGAAGAGATTTGATTTGTTACCTAAAACACTTGAAAACTTCTGCAGATGTAACATGGAGTGCATTCTGACTGGCTGCCTCACCATCAAGTATTGTGGCGGGGGGGGGAGCGGAAATACTGCACAGGATCGAAACAAGCTGCAGAGAGTGGTAAACTTAGTCAGCTCCATCACGGGTACTGGCCTCCGTAATACCCCAGGAATCTTCAAGGAGCAGAGCTCAGAAAAGCAGCGCCATCATTAAGGACCCCCATCACCCAGGGCATGCCCTCTTCTCATTGCTACCATCAGGAGGAGGTACAGAAGCCTGAAGGCACACACTCAATGATCCAGGAACAACTTCTTCCCCTCTGCCATCTGATTTCTGAGTGGACATTGAACCCATGAACACTACCCGGTGACTGTTTTTATTTCTGTTTCTGCACTGCTTATTTAGCTTGACGATGTATTTATATACTGCTGATATTAAACCTGTTTCTGATTCTGATTCTTTGAGATGTGGGAGGAAATCAGTGCTCATGAGGGAAACCCAAGCGGACGCAGATGGACGGATGGATGGACAGACACACACACGCACATTGGGATTGAACTGGGTTTGACAGAGCTGTGAGATACCAGCACTACTTGCAGCCCATGATATATTATACAGTATATACACATATATACAGCTTGGGTGCTGAAGACTTTTGCACAGTACTGTATTTGTCAAAGTGGAGCAGAGAGCCAGTTTGTAAGTCTGGCAGGAGCAAAGGATGTTGGGAGTGGTGAGGGTGCAGTGCTCCCTCAGGGAGGAGTGTGGGACAGGTGGCAGAGAAGGTGTGCCAAAGATGGGGGGGGGCCACGGGTTGGTTGATGTAGGTGCAGATACACCCAGTCCTTAGACACAAAGAAAGGTCATCCGATTCCAATTAGTTTATTGATCATTACAGAATGTCTCTCTGGTGCTTCCTGCTCCCTCCCCTCTCCCTTCCTCTTTACCCTACTGTGATTCCTCTCTCCCTCCCCCCTTCCCACTCTCAGTCCACAACAGAGACCCCTATCAGAATCAGGTTTATCATCACTTGCATATGTCATGAAATTTATATTTTTTGTGGTCACAGTACAGTGCAATACATACAATTGCCACAGTACTGTGCAAAAGTCTTAGGCACCCGAGCAATATATATGTGCCTGAGACTTTTGCACAGTCCTGTAGGTACAAGCAGATTCATGCCCAGCTGTGGTAATGTGTCAGTTTTAAGCCCAAATGTTTTTGGCTTCAGCTGTCCATGAAGGAGCACCTGGAAACGTTCTTCGACAACCGAACGTGGGGCTCCGATGAGCAGAGGTTCCTGAACAGCAGCAGCCAGCCTCCCTTCCCCACCTACAACGCCAAGTGGCTTCAATGGACCCACCCCAGGCTGTCCTCTCTGGAAATGTTGACCTTCTTCATAATACTCAAGGTAAGCCCCTACACTTCTATTAACATCATTGGATCACAGAAATCCACAGCATGGCAGGTGCTAACTGGCCCATTGTAGAACACAGAACAGTGAAGCAGCAGAGCCGGCCCTTTAACCCACAATGTCTGTGCTGAACACAAAGCCAAATTAAACTAAATCCCTTCTGCCTTCACTCAACTTCACTCGACCCTTCATTGACATGTTCCCACAACCTATGAACTCACTTTCTCAATATCCATTGCTTATTTATTTTTTATTATTTCTTTCTTGTTGCCTCTGCACAGCTTTCTGTCTTTGCTGACTGAACACCCAACTTGGTGTGGTCTTCCATTGATTCTGTCATGGTTATTATTCTATGGAATTATTCAGTATGCCCACAAGGGAATGAACCTCAAGGTTGTATATGGTGATAGATATGTACTTCTATAATAAATTTACTTTAACCTTTGAATTTTGAACTTTGACCCTGCTCCCTCCATCTCTGCATGTTGATGTGTCTGTCTGACAGCCTCCTAAATGCCTCTGTTGTATCTGCCTCCACCACCTTCCTTGGCAATCCAATTCAGGCATCCATGGCTCTGTAAAAAACCTTGACCTACACATCTTCTTTACATTTATCAGATCTCCCTTCAGGCTCTTCTGCTCCAAAGCAAACAGTCCATGTTTGTCCAGACTCTCCTTATAACACATACTCTCTAATCCAGGCAACATCCTGGTGAACCTCTTCAGCATGCTCTCCAAAGCCTCCTTGCCCTCTGTTGATTGGGGTGGACCATGGATATTGCATCATAGCTATCTACGTAATACACAAGCCTGGGTAGTACAATATGGAGAGCAAGCTGTGCCCATGTAGCAAGCTCCTCCTCTCCACACAGCTGAGGAAACCAAAGGAACGGCAGAGGCCGATACAGTTTGGCACCAGCAGCGTCTCAGGAGTTGCCAATCAATGTTGAACTCAACAGAGGATTTTTCCTCAGGGTTTAGTCCCAAAGCCTCCCCCATGAGTGGGTATAGCTGCAAAACAATGCAAGTTTGAGATCAGAGCCTTCCTTCTCCTAAATGAGCTGCCAACCATTGCCGACGGGCCCCATCTGCTCAAAGCAACTGATTTTAAGGCACCAGTAATCCACCTTTGCCCCTTCTTTTGTCAATAGAAACAGTTTCTCTGGGCTTAGTAGCCAAGCCAAACATGAAGATCAGGAGTTATCTCCCTTTGCCCGCACCTTGGTGAGTTCTGAGCCCACTGAGACATCACTCACGCCCTCCACTCACACATACTAAGTGAGAGGGTGCATAAGTAGTTAGATAGGCAGGGTTTGATCAAGGATAGTCAACATGGCTTTTTGCATAGTAAGTCATGTCTAACCAGTCTTATAGACTTTTTCAAGGAGATCACCAAGAAGATTGATGAAGGAAAGAGAGTGAACATTGACTAGATAGACTTCAGCAAGGCTTTTGAATAAGTCCTGCATGGGAGGCTGGTCCGGAAGCTTCAGTCACTCGGCATTCAGGAGGAAGTAGTAAATTGGATCCAATATTAGCTTAACGGAAGAATTCAGAGAGTAGGTGGTATCTCTGACAGGAGGCCTATGACTAGTGGTACACCGCAGGGATCGGTGTTGGATCCTTTGTTGTTTATCATCTATATTAAAGAATTGGATTGTAACATGGTAAGCAGGATCAGCAAATTTGTGATGACAGCAAGATTGGGAGTGTAGTGGACTGCGGGGAGGACTAACAAAGCTTGCAGCAGGATCTAGACCAGCTGGGCAGATGGGCTGAAACATAGCAGGTGGAATTTAATGGAGACAAGTGTGAGATTTTACACTTTGGGAGGACAAACCGGGGTAGGATTTACATGGTCAGAGGCAGAGCACTGAGGAGTGAAGTGGAACAGAGGGATCTGTGAATACAGATCCGTAATTCCTTAAAAGTGGTATCACAGACAGATAGGGCTGTAAAGAGAGCTTTGGCACATTTGCCTTTATAAAGCAGTTCAGGAGTACAGGAGATGGGATGTTATGTTGACGTTGGTGAGGGTCAATTTATTATATTTTATATGCAGCATTTCTGGACATCTGCTTACAGGAAAGATAGCAGTACATTTGAGAGAGTACAGAGAAAATTTGCAAGGATATAGCCTGGAATTGAGGACCAGAGTTATAGGGGAAGGTTGAACAGGTTATGATTTTATTCCCAGGATTGCAGGGGAATGAGGGGAGGCCTTATAGAGGTATACAAAATTATGAGGGGTACAGAAAGGGTGAATGCATGCAGGTTTTTCTCCCTCACGTTGGGTGAGACTAAAACTAGGGGTCATAGGTTTAGGGTGAAAGGTGAAATATTTAAGGGGAACCTGAGGGGAAATGTCTTCAGTCAAAGAGAGGTGGGAGTCTGGAAGGAGCTGCAAGCAAAAGTGGTAGATAAGTGCTCAAGGAGAACTTTGGAGGAGAGGAGTTTGGATGGATATGATCTGGAGGCAGGAAGAAGCGACTAGGCAGATCATGTCTGCATGGACTAGATGGGCTGAAGAGCCTGTTTCTGTGCAACATGATTCTATGACTGCTTAGCTGTGCTGCTGGGATCTGAACTTGTGTCTCCCACTCAGTAGCTCCAGTCCAAAATCATGGCATCTCCCCTATCATCTCACAACAGAACCACAGCAGACTGGGAATCTGATACAAGCTGCCCTTGACCTTTCTTTTCTCACCCTAGTTCTTCATGCTATTGCTGGCCACGACAATGGTGCTTCCCGCTGGTTATTTCCTGCCTGTGTTTGTTTACGGTGAGTTCTGCAGAGGCACTGCTGAGACCCAACTCCCAGCACCAAGGGTAAATATTTCAATGTCATTCAAACCCAGCAGTTAACACAGAACAGAAAATTCAGACAGTCGGGAATGGCCAATTAACAACAGACTTCTCTTGGAAATTGTGTTCAGGTGCTATTATCAAATTCATAGTATTGAGCTCTGTAGCAAACTACATTCTGTTTGCTCTTACTGGACCATGTAAAGGGACCTTTATTTTATGGGAGTGTGTGTTGGGACGGTGCAGAGAGAGCTTCACTCAGTATCTGACCCTGGGAGTATGTGATGGGACAGTGTAGAGGGAGCTTCACTCAGTATCTGACCCTGGGAGTGTGTGATGGGACAGTGCAGAGGGAGCTTCATCTGTGTCTGACCCTGGGAGTGTGTGATGGGACAGTGCAGAGGGAGCTTCACTCTGTGTCTGACCCTGAGAGTGAGAGATGGGACAGTGTAGAGGGAGCTTCACTCTGTGTCTGACCCTGGGAGTGTGTGATGGGACAGTGTAGAGGGAGCTTCACTCTGTGTCTGACCCTGGGAGTGTGTGATGGGACAGTGTAGAGGGAGCTTTACTCCGTGTTTAACCCACTTTTCTGTCTTTATTTTTATTCAGTATTGAGACTGCTTTTTAAACTTTTATAATAGGTCATTTTGTGTGTTTTTGTTTTTTTCTATAACCTCCCCCTAATGAGTTCTTCTTGTCCATGCAGGGCACTGGAGAGCATTGAGCTCTGAGGGTTTTAGAGCACCTGAAATGGTTAATTGTTGTTTATTGAGAGTTGTTAATTGTTTTTTCTTGAGTGACTTGCTCTTTGTAAAGTGGTCTCCTGGTGTCTTCTGTATAAACTTATTAACTTTATTTTGATTGGCTTTGGGATTCCATGTTACTCGTATTATTTAAGTGGATGCCTGATTAGCTCTAGACACGGGGTCCTAGTTTTGAGAATGTTACATCTCACGATGTCACTCTGTGGACCCACCGATGTTCTTTGGAATTATTGTGAGTAAGCTCTCACTGCCATCTCTACATTGGAACCTGATCTTCCTCCGTACCTGGGTTCCAATATTGTCCCTGCACATCATGACACCACCTGCACTGAATGCCCAAATATCAGGGAGCAGGGCTGAAAAATCCATGCCTTCAGACCCTCAGGCTGATTCTGGAGATGAGGGGTTTAGTCTATAAAAGGACACTGAGTCACCTGGGACTGTACTGACTGGAACTCAGAAGAATGAGAGATCTGCGAGGAACATATAAAGTTATGAGAAATAAATAAGATAGAGACTAATAGGATAGAGGGAAAAGTTGTTTTCACTGGTAGGTGAGCCTAAAACTAGGGGAGTTGGCTTAGTGTTTCAGAGGAGTAGAATTAGAATGGAGATGAGGAGAAACTGCTTTTCCCAGAGAGCAGTGAACCTGTAGAATTCTCTGCCCAAGGAATCAGTAGAGGCCTCCTCATTAAACATATTTAAGACATAGTTAGATTTTTGCTTAGTAGGGGAACTTCAGTTCAAGATGGTGCTGATGAATCTCAGACACTTCTGGCTAGAGCCCAATGAAATAGGAAAACATCTGAATACTTTGTTAATCGCTCTTTTTCTGGCAAACTATCGTCATAACCCATAGGCCTGTAACTTCCCTTTGGACATGAAGGCAATGGAAGCAATTCCATGTGGCAGAACTGAGGCGAGGTGAGGCAGCGGGCCATAGCTGAGAGCAAGGAAGTTCGGAGGTTCAATTGATTTAAGCACCGGGCCAAATTAGAAAGGTCAGGTACAGGCTGAATCGAGGTGGTGGAGGATCCAGGCCTCAGAGAGTATCAAAGTGACTGAACCCGATGATTGGATGATGATTTAAGCACCGGGTCACATTGAAAAGGTCAAGGAGTCGGGACCCGAGGTGAGGGATGGGCCGGTTCAGCTCGCTGCTCTGCAACGTTTACTTGGCTCTGCGCCGAATTACAGGTCTCGGACTCTCTTTGTGGACTTCAGCTCAGAACGCTATTTACTTGCAGTTATCGTTTGCATGATTTTTTTTTGCTGCAATTTGTGGCATTTGACAGTGTTTTATTTAATGGGTTATTTTGGTTGTTTTGTGGCTGCCTGTTAGGAGCCAAACCTCGAGGTTGTATCACGTACGCATACTTCGATAATAAAGGCAGGCGGATGGAGCAAAGTCCATCGCCAGATCAGTTATAATCTTATTCAGTGACAGAACAGGCTCGATGGGCCAAATGGCCTGCCCCTGCTCCTATTTCTTGTCTTCTTATAACTGGAACATGGACTCCTTCCGGTGCAGAAATGGCAGGTGGTACGGGTGTCCATGAACCAACTTAAAGACCTGTTGTGTCACATTGCTCTGTCCAGTGCTGTCCACCCCAGATTCTGATGTAAAGGCAGGGAAGAGTCCAGTGTAGAGAGACCTCCACAGGGAACATGTAATGTGTCTGGAATGCAGGCATGGGTATTGGAATTGGTTTATTATTGTTGCATGTACTGTGATACAGTGAAAAGTTTGCACACTGTAGAAATCAGATCGTTACACAGTGCATTGAGGTAGAACAAGGTAAAGCTATCACAATGCAGAATAAAGTGTAACGGCTGCAGAGAAAGTGCGGTGCAGGTGAACAGTAAGGTACAAGATCATAATAAGGTAAATTGTGAGGTCAGGAGTCCATCTTATCATTCAAGAGTTGGATAACCATGAGATCCGAGCTGTCTTTGAGCCTGATGGTACGTGCTTTCAGGCTTTTGTATCTTCTGCCCGATGGCGGGGAGACAAGAGAATGTCCGGGATGGGTGAGGGTCTTTAATTTTGCCAGCTTCTTCACTGAGGCATCGAGGTGTGTAGACAGAGTCCACGGAGGGCCGGATTTGTGTCCACAATTCTCTGCAGTTTCTGGTGATAACGGGCAGGGCAGTTGCTGTTCCGGGCTGTTGTGGAGCCTGACAGAACGCTTTCTGTGGTGCATCAATAATAATTTGGTACGAGTTGACGGGGACATGACAAATTTCTTTAGCCTGTTGAGGAAGTAGAGGCATAGGTGAGTTCTCTTGACTGTGACATCAACATGGTTGGAACAGGATGCTCTAAGTTCATTCTTAGGAACTCGAAGCTCTCAGCACCATTGATATAGACAGAAGAGTGTGCACCACCAATCCCTTTTCTTTTGCTAACATTGAGGTAAAGGTCGTTGTCATGACGCCATGTCACGAGGATCTCTACCTCCTTCCTGTATTCTGACTCATCATTATTTTAGATAGGACCCATATCTCCTGCAGTGCACCTGGAGTATTGTGCGCAGTTTTGGTCACCAAATTTGAGGAAGGACATTCTTGCTATTGAAGGAGTGCAGCATAGGTTCACAAGGTTAATTCCCAGGATGGCGGGACTGTCATATGTCAAAAGATTGGAGTGACTGGGCTTGTATACGCTGGAATTTAGAAGGCTGAGAGGGAATCTTATTGAAACATATAAGATTATTAAGGGATTGGACACGCTGGAGGCAGGAAGCATGTTCCCGCTGATGGGTGAGTCCAGAACCAGAGGCCACAGTTTAAGAATAAGGGGTAGGCCATTTAGAATGGAGTTGAGGAAAAACTTTTTCACCCAGAGAGCGGTGGATGTATGGAATGCTCTGCCCCAGAAGGCTGTGGAGGCCAAGTCTCTGGATGCTTTCAAGAAAGAGATGGATAGAGCTCTTAAAGATAGCGGAATCAAAAGGTTATGGGGATAAGGCAGGAACTGGATACTGATTGTGGATGATTAGCCATGATCACAGTGAATGGCGGTGCTGGCTCGAAGGGCTGAATGGCCTACTCCTGCACCTACTGGCTATATCACTTGCAAACATTTAGATCAGGGGTTCCCAGCCTGGTGGCCAGGGACCCCTTGCTTAGTGGTATTGGTCCATGGCATTAAAAAAAGTTTGGGAACCCCTGATTTAGAATGGAGCCAGAATGGAATCTGACCACACAGTCATTATCGAGCAGAAGGACAAGGGGCTGGAGAGTGCACATGAGCGCCCATACAGGAAACGCCTCTGCACGGCATGCCAATGACACTGAGGCCGTTCCTGGGAGATGATCTACGTTGTGTGAGACTGGTTTCGGTGGAGGGGTTTTGGGGCCTGGATCCGATGAGTAATTCCAGCCAGGTAACTTTCAGCCCTGTCTAGACCGCCCCTCCCCCCCCCACCCCGCCCAGCCCAGCACGACAGCCATTGTGACAGGATGTCCAGAGATTTTGGCCACGGGCCCTCATGCCTCTGCCATCTGATCTGTCCCTTCATCCGTCCAGCCAGAGCACACCCCTCAAAAGATGGGGGTACGGGGGTTCACTCTGAATGGAGGTGACTGTGTCCCAGTGTCTGAAAAGGGCAGGCAACTCCCGCAGAGCAGTGCGGCTGATGCTCACCATTGGGAGCTGCGTGTCATTCAGCCCCTGCTGGAAGGAAATACAGTCAGTAAATTAAATTGGTAAATTGGTTTACTATTTTCACATGTATCAAGGCACAGGGAAAAACATTGTTTTGCATGCCACCCATACAGGTCATTTCAGCACATCAATGCTTTGAGGTACTACAAGGGAAAACAAGAACACAATGTTAAAAAGTTAGTTTTGTTTGTCACACATACAACCAAACATACAGTGAAATGTGTCCATTACTTCAGATCAAACCAAACAGGATTGCACCACATACAGTATACATGCCCTCCATCAGTCTAGGTCAACCATCAATGTTGAATCCTAGCTGTCTAGATACACAAGCCAGGGCAGTACAATATGGGGAGCAAGCTGTTGCCCATGTAGCAAGCTCCCCTTCTCCACGCATCTGATGAACCCAAAGGAACAGCAGAGACCGATACAGTTTGGCACCAGCAGCATCGCAGGAATTTCCAGTCAGTGTTGAACTCAACGTAGGACTGTCTTAGGAACCTCCGCTCTGGATATTTCCATCGGGGCTTACTCCCGAAGTCTTCCCCATGAGTGGGTATAGCCGCAAGGCAGCGGAGGTTTGAGATCAGAGTTTTCCTTCTCCTAGATGAGCTGTCAACTCACAGCTGATGAGCGTGACTGGTTTTATGGCACCAGTAATCCGCCTTTGCCCCTTCTCCTGTCAGTGGAAACAGTTCTGCCGGGCTTAGTAGCTAAGCCTCACATAAAGGTCAGGAGTTGGACTTGGTTGTCAGAGGCTATTTGAGACGCACACCATTGGGAGCATTTAATAGGTAGTGGGAACTTATCCCCATTATCACTCCCAGCTATAACAACCTTAAGAAACCAATGGTGTCAACATAGCATGCCCACAACTCACTAACTCTAACCCATATGACTTTGGAATGAGAGAGGACACCCACATGGTCACAGGGAGAAAATGCAAACTCCTTAAAGACAGCAGTGGGAATTGAACCTGGCACTGTAATCTTGTTGCACCATTACAGAGAAAGTGCAGTACAGGCAGACAATAAGGTGCAATGAGGAAGATTGAGAGGTCAAGAGTCCATTTTATCTGGAAGAATGCTCTACATACAGGTATCTCTGAGGAGTCTTCAGGTGGTTAGTCACCACCAGGGTTCAGACATTCACCAGTGATAGACATCCTCCTCAGTCAGGAGACTCCGAGCTGGGGCAGGGACCCAAGTGCGTCAGCTCACCCAGAGGAGAAACCCACTGCTTCTTCTGGAACCTGACACCAAGGGCTAAAGAGACCCACATGTGCCAAGCATGGAGGTGACAGGTTGTTCCTGACCATTAGTTGGTTTCTGTGAGAAAGCACTCACACCAGTCCTGCCCAGCACCCCAGCCAGGTGGTAAATCACACCAGTCCTGCCCAGCGCCCCAGCCGGGTGGTAACTCACACCAGTCCTGCCCAGCGCCCCAGCCGGGTGGTAACTCACACCAGTCCCTCCCAGCGCCTCCAGCTCCTACTCAGTTTGCCGGCCAGTCTTCCTCAGTGGGGCTTGGGTGAACTCCCAGATACAATGGGTACGTGATTCTCCACGCAAACAAGCTCATCCGTGCCAGCAGGGAGTCTGCTCGCCGCTGACCTACCAGGAGTCAGGAACACTTCTCCCTGTCGATCCATGCTGACACTCACAAATCTTCTGCAGGTCGACAGGATCTGTGACCATGAGGAGCACCTCACTGGCCACTCGCCAAACCTACACAGAGCCAGACCAGTCAGTCTCCTCTAGCAAAGGCAGAAGAACCAGTCACAAATGCAGCGACTCCCCAGAAAGGATCCACACCATCAAGCATCTCCTGGTTGAGGGAGAGAATGTTGACTGACATACCAGCCTTCTGCGGAAGGTGACCAGATCTTGCACCTAATGTTGTCCTGACAGGACCAGCCCAGGGCTGTGTGAGACTACTCGGGATGGATCTGAAGGGCCAGCATGCAGTGCAGATACAGTACTGTGCAAAAGTCTCAGGTACATATATGGCTAGAGTATCGCCGCCTCAGTATAGTGGGTACCTGCCAATATAATCAAAGACATTACCCACCCCAGACATTCCTCTCTTCTCCTCTCTCCCATCGGGCAGAAGATACAAAAGCCCAAAAGCGCATACCACCAGACTCAAGGACAGGTTCTGGTCTGCTGTCTTGAATGGACCCCATGTACGATAAGATGGACTCCTAACCTCACAATCTGCCTTGTTATGATCTTGTACTGTATTTAAAAAGGATCTAGTGCTTTCCTGGCATATAGGATGAATAAACCCTTCTCGGGCTTCCAGCCAGGTACAGGTATCGATTTTAATTAACCTTTCGATGACAAATTCTGCCATCTTCATCAGTGGTTACCCGGAGAAACTGGCAGTAGCAGAACATTGCATCCGCAATGGCCATAGCATTGACTTCAATGGCACAAAACGACAGTCCTGCGCCAATGGCTTTTGGGACCGCCTGGTAAAGGAAGCCATGGAAATAAAATCAGAGGAAATTTTAACGAAGATGAAGATCTCGCTGTAAGTAAGAACTGGAATACAATTGTAAACAAGGTGGGACAGCGGAAACTGATTGGATGAAGACTAGTTAATCAGGGGACGGGATGACAAAGGTATAAATACCACCGGACTAGACATGTCCAAGCATAATCCCTGATGAGGATGGCAAAGTCTGTCATCGAAACGTCGATTAAAATCGATACCTCTACCTGACTGGAAGCCCAAGGAGAGTTTATTCGTTGTTTACCTACACTGCATTTTTAGGGGTGGTATGGTAGCATAGATCCTGTATGGCTCTGAAACCTGGAAAACAACAATGAAGACACTGCAAAGACTGGTTGCCTTTTATCAGTCAGTGCCTGAGAAGGATTCTAAACATCAGATGGATGACAGAGTAACCAAACAGACACTGTGGGAAAACGCCAACCAGGAATTCATAAAAATACAAATACGCAAACAGAAATGGAGGTGGATTGGCCACACCTTGAGGAAGCCAACCAAAAGCATCACCAGGCAGGCATTAAAATGCAATCCCCAAGGAAAGAGGGAAAAGGAATGCCCAAAGAACACATGGAGGAGACATGTTGAGGACGAAATGGGGATACTCCTGGTCTACTCTCGGGAGGCTAGCTTAAAACTGAGGACGATGGAGATGGGAGGTCACCAATGGCCTAAGCTCCACTGGAAGCTAAGGGCCAAGAAGGAAAAAGAATGGTAGCATAGCGGTTATAATAACACTTTACAATGCCCGTGGCCAGCGTTCACTTGCCACTGCTGTCTGTAAGGAGATTTAATGGTCTCCCCATAACTGTGTGGGTGACCTCTGGTTTCCTCATACATTCCAGGAAGTAGGGGTTAGGGTTAGTAAATTGTAGGCATTGTACGTTGGAAGCATGGTGATGCTTGCAAGCTGTCCCCAGCACAACTTCAGACTGTGTTGGTCATTGATGCAAACAACACATTTCAAAGTTCAAAGTACATTTATTATTATTATACAACCTTAAGATTTGTCTCCTTACAGGCAGCTACAAAGCAAGAAACCCAAAAGAACCCAGTTTAAAAAAAGGACCAACACCCAATGCGCAGAGAACGAGAAAACAACACACAAGTCATGCAGACAGTAAAAGCAAGCAGCAGCATTCCAAACCAAGTTGAGTCCACAGCAGCTGGAGCAGGCCCATAACCTCAACCTCAGTTCATCACTTAGCAGGGCAAATCGCCCCAAAACTCGATTTCACTCTATGTTTCAATGTTTTGATGTCCTTTCTTGTACCTGTTACACTTTATTCTGTAATGGCTCCCTAATATGATAAATTGGATTCTTGATGTACCTCATTTTGACCTTGCACCTTCTTGTCTACCTGCACTGCACCTTCTCTGTATTATGCATTATGATAGCATTACCTTGCTCTACCTCAATGCACTGTGTAATGATTTGATCTATGAACAGTTTGCAAGACAAGCTCCAGTTCCCTGGCCTGGGGCTGGAGACTGGCTGTAATCGCATTAAGTTACCAAATCTCCTGAAACACTCTCCCTTTTCACAGGTGCAGGACTTGGGCGGCTGTATGGGGAAATAATGGCAAAGATCTTTCCAGAAGGAATTCAGATCAAAATCACTCCTTCGGGATATGCACTGGCGGGTGAGCAACCCTCTTTGTGTCAGAGTTGGAGGAGAATTTCAGAATCAGGTTTATTATCACAGGCATATGGTGAAACTTGTTGTTTTGCAGCAGCGTTATAATGCAATCCTTAAACACAAGAGATTCTGCAGATGCTGGAAATCCAGAGCAACACACACAAAATGCTGGAGGAACTCAGCAGGCCAGGCAGCATCTATGGAAAGGGAAAAAGAGTCGGTGTTTCAGGCTAAGACCCCTTCATCAGGACTGGAAAAGAAGGGAGGAGTAGCCAGAATAAAAAGGTGGGGAGGGGAAGGAGGGTAAACTAGGTGAGACAAGGTGAGGGGGGAAGTAGGTGGATGGGAGAGGGAGAATGAAGTGAGAATCTGGAAAGTGATAGGTGGAAATGTCATACAGGGGACTCTGGAAGCGGACCCAAATGCAAGACACAGACACTGAAGTACTAAGAACCGGACTATAACCATAAGAATGCTAGGGAAGTCAGGAAGCAAGGATTGATCAGAGGGAAATCCAGGAGAGAGCAAAGCATAGTGGGAAGAAGCGCAGCTGGACACGGACACAGGCCCTGGACGAGACTAGGACTCAGGGCCTGGGCTAGGACTTGGGCAAGAAACACGGAACCCAGACGAGGAACTAGGAACAAGGAGCTTGGACTAGGAACTCGGAACTCCGGAACCAGAGCCTGGACAAGGACCCAGAACCTGGGCCTTGGTTGGGACTCAGAACCCAGGTCTCAACTCGGAACCGGAACCCGGGTCTAGGCTAGGACTCGGAACAAGGATCTTAGCAAGGGCAGGATGTGGTTATAGGACAGTACGAGGAATCTCCAGCACTGGGCTGGGTGAGGAACTCCTGGGCTGGGCAAGGCACCAGAACTGGATGAGGACACAAAGCTCAGACTTGGACAGGGCTGGAACATGACACCTGGACTAGGTCTTGGAACACAGGAACACAGAGCCTTGGACTGAAGCACAGGAAAACAGAGTCAGGACCCCTCTTTGGGAACAGGACATAGGGCCAGGACTCGTACACGGAACACAGAGCCAGGACCCCTCCTTGGGAACAGGCATAGGGCCGGGGCTCTTCTTTGACACGGACGCTAAACACAGGAACACAAAGAGACAGTTCCAAACTCAACAATAGATAGCTCTTTAACGTGGTGTGGCAAGGCTCCAGTCTCACTCTGGCGGTTGAACTAGACGGCGATACATGCGAGGACGCAGACCAGGTTGCAGGCAAGGTAGCAGGCGAAGGTAACAGATGAAGGTTAGTGCCAAAATAACTGTTGAGATAAACTGCCAAAGTAACTGCCGGGGATTCAGAAGGGAGGAGAGAGGGGGTGAGAGAGAGAGAGAAAGAACAGTCCAGCACTCAACGATAGAATGTTCCTTATCTTGGCGCGACAAGGCTCCAGTCTCACTCTGGCGGGTCTCTAATGCCAAACTTCCTGGAAAGAGTTCTGTAGCCGAGCCTCTGGGTGTGGGTACTGACGGGGACTGAGACGAGGAATGATGAGGTTTCTGACGGGGATTCGGAAGGGGACAACCCAGCAAAAGAAGCTGAATCCTGAAGCTATTTATGTAGCCAGCCCAAAACGAGAATCAGGCGTCTCAATCAAGGCACCCAACGGAACAGGGGAAAACAGGAAACCCCAGAATAAGGATCAACAGACCTAACTGTGAACCGGAATGCGGACTTCATGGACCGGACCATGGCAGGAAAAGGTAAATGACTGAAGAAGAAGGAATTTGATAGGAGAAGAGAGGGAAGGAGGAAGGGATCCAGATGTAGGCATTAGGCAGGTGAGGAGAAGAGAAGAGGTGAGAGGGGAGCCAGAATGAGGAATGGAAAAAACAGAGGAGAGGGGAGGATAGAAATTACCGGAAATTGATGGTGATTCCCTTTTTATATTGGCTTTGTCTTCTCTTGTCAGCCACGGTTGCATCATCCTGCCTTTAGAATATTTGTTCTTCTTTGGGATATGTCTATTCAGCGCCTTCCGAATTGCTCCAAGAAATTCCATCCATTGTTGCTCTGTCATCATCCTTGCCAGTGTCCCCTTCCATCCATTTTGGACACCTCCTCTCTCATGCCTCCGTAATTCCCTTTACCCCACTGTTAGACTGAGACGTCTAGCTTTATCTTTTGCTGCTCAAATGCAAATTGCATCATTCTCAAATTAAATATTGGTTATATTTAAGGCAGAAGTTGCCATTCTTGATTCGTCAGGGCATTAAGGGTTACGGGGGAGGGTGGCAGATTGAGGCTAAAAGGGAAAATGGATCAACCATGATGAAATGCTGGAGCAGACTCGATGGGCCAAATGGCCTGACTCTGCTGCTATATTTTATGGTCTCGTTGTGTTATTCCTTCCAACCTGAGAGTAGAGGAGGCCATAGATGTCAGAATGGAAACCATTTTAGTTTCTCTAAATTCCAGTCTTTCTCTCCCTCCCTCTCCCCTTTCCCCTCTTCCCCCCTCTCCCCCCTTACCTTATCTCCTCCTTTCATTCCTTCTTCCTCTGTTACTCACCATTCCTACCATCCTGCAACCCTTCCTCCCCTGCTCCACCTCTCCCCTGCTCCTCGTCCTTCCTCCCTCCTCTTCTCTCCCTTTCCCTCCTTCTCCCTCTCTCCCCTACATCCACCCTCTCTTTCTACCGCCTTCCATCCCTTTCCCTCTCCTGCAGGGGCTGCTGCCTATTCCGGAGCTGTCACCCACACCATCTCGACTGCCGTGCTGGTCTTCGAGTTGACGGGCCAGATGTCCCACATCCTGCCGGTGCTCATTGCTGTCCTGGTGGCCAACGCCATCAGCCAGCGCTGCCAGCCCTCCTTCTTTGACGGGATTGTCATTGTGAAGAAGCTACCTTACCTGCCCAAGCTGACTGTGGGCAAGAGTGGGTGAGGCATGGAGGGAGCGCGTTCTGAGGGAAGGGGGGGGGTGAGGTTGGAAGTATCATCTGCCCCAGCCCTCTCGTAACCCTCTCGTCCCCCTCTCGTCCTTTGATTCTAAAGGTCGGGGGGGACAGGGTTGGAGATATGAACCTCCACCTCTGGTCTGGAACTGGTGGGCAGTGCTGAGAGAGTGCCGCCCTGCCAGAGTGTATCCCCCCAGGTGAGATGTTACCCTGTCGCAGCTTGGATCCAATCCACGCTATTTCACCGTGATCTCGGATAATATTTATCCTCCCCTCCCCAATCCCCCAATCAATATTGGGCAGTTCCTGTTTGTGGGATCGGGATATGCACTCATTGCTTGCTGCGTTGCCTGTGTTATAATACTGTCTGCTCTTCATAGAGGTGGTTCTCTCCTCACTAAACTTCATCAGATAGCCGAGGTTGTGGAAGGCTGATGTTAATGGAAGTATTTCCGCTTACGTGTGAAACTCTCCACTCCGTGTGAGTGTGAACAACAGTGTGTGTAGTCAAGTGCCACGTGTGATCCAGTTGTGTGTTTGTGTGATCCTGTGTGTGTATCACCTAAAGCGTGTGTGTGTGTTTAAAGGTTCATTTTATTGTCAAAGTATGCACGTACAATACAACTCTGATATTCGTCTTCTCCAGATAGCCGTGAAATACCGACCACCCCCCGACAGAAAAGAAGAGGAAACAAAACTCACAAACCCCAAACCCCCCCACCCCCTTCCGTCCCACATAAAACTAATGGATCGCTCCACATGGAAAACAGAAGCTGGAACGACAAACCTGGAACATCCAACCTCCTCCCTCACACAAAAAAAGTGAACAGATTGCCCACACAGAAAACAGCAACTAGAACATCAAACCTTAAATGCCCAACCCCCTCCCTCAAACAAAAACTAACAGATTGACCACACCCACCCAGAAAACGACAGCTAGAACATCAAAAACCCCAACCACCCAACCCCTTCCCTCTCAGAAAGGAACGGTGCATGTGTGTGTGTGTGTGTGTGTGTGTGTGTGCATGTGTGTGATCTAATTTATATTTGTGTGGTGTGATTATTTGTAAATGTGTGTGATTATACACAGTATATGATATAAATGTGTGCATGTCCTGTATGATATGAGTGTTTTGTGTGTGGTGTGCCTGTTCATTCATGTACCTGTGATATTCTGCGTTTGTGGTTGTGTATTTGTCTGTAAGTGTTCAATAAACATCAAACTGAGCTAAATTTGCCACCTCTTACGGTCAAGATTCCTGGTGACCCTGCTCTACTGGGGCCTGGGTCCCCCTCCTGAGCACTGCCCAGTTATCAAAGAAGCAAAAAAGTAGAATATTATGATTCTGCAAATCTGGAATAAAATCAGAAAATGCTGGAAACGCCCAATAGGTCTGGTGGCATCTGTGGAGAAAGAAATAGTTAACGTTTCACCCCTGAACGATCAATTCAGTTTCTCCCTCCACAGATGCTGTGCAGCCCTGGCATCCTCGGCTCTCAGTGTCCCCACCCTCCCCCCTACTGATCTGAGGTATCCCATGAATAACGCTTTCCTCAGCGAGGAGCAGAGGGAGCAGAAGGTCAGAGGGACCAGGGGAGCCACCTGCCTTGAGCACTGATGCTGAGGCTGTTTGTTAACACAGCGCCCACGACATCTACGCAGAGGACTTCATGGTGACGGACCTGAAGTACATGGCAAAGGACCAGAAGTACAAGGACGTCCGATCCCTGCTGAAGAACAGTGAGCTGAAGCAGTTCCCCCTGGTTGACTCCACAGGTACATACAGCACACCACTGGGCTTGTTATTACTGTTGCCTGGTGTGAAATTTGTTGTGTTTGCAGCAGCAGTGCAGTGCAAGTGCATAAAATCGCTGGAAATTTCAAAATAAATAAATGCTGCAAAAGAAAGGAACAGTGAGGTTGTTAGAGTTCATGAATCCATGGAGCCGGCAGGTCTGAAAGTGGCTAGTTCTCTCCTTCCTGCCATTGGGCTGCTGCAGTCACGACCTCATGTTAATCTGCTTCAGGCTGGGATAAGTCAGCGTGTATGGAGGGCAGGTCGGCGGATTGGTAAGGAGAGGCAGCTCTGGAGCTGAGCTGCTTCAATCCTGGCCTCCGGTGTGACATACAGGGTGGGTCGATTAATGTAAATTTCCCCCCTAGTTTGTGCGTTGAGGGGTAGAATCTAAGGTGAGTTTGGCGGACAATGGCGAATATATGTTTGATGATGTGCCAATCAAACATGCAGTGTGTCCTCTATCAGTCGAGGCTTTATACTTCTTAACGTGAGTTTAAAAGAGGAATTCGCTTTCACAGAACTCAATAAGTCAATAACAGTCCACCCGAACTTCCTGTCAGAGGAGGGACTCAGCCCAGTATGTGACCCCAGATACTCAACTGCCACCCAATAGGAGTCTCATAAGCCTCTCAGCTCAGGGGCATTCAGTGAGGGGGCAAGAATTAGTTGGATTATCAATTATCCACATTCCCATGAATAAGACAAAATTTCAGCAAAGACCTTGAATGTCTGGGACTTGATAAAGCAGGGAAAGGGAGAAGGCCATCAAGGCTGCTCCATAGAAGAGGTTCTGTGGATATTGGAAATGCTGAACAATGCACAAAAGTGCTGGAGGAACTCAGCAGGTCAGGCAGACTCTGTGGAAAAGAGTAAACATTCAACGTGTCAGATCAAGACCAGTCATCAGGACTGGAAAAGAAGGGCAGAGGTCAGAGTAAGGTAGGGGGAGGGGAGGAAGAAGTACAAGGTGGTAGGTGATAGATGAAACCAAGTGATGGGGAGGGGGGGTGAAGTAAAGAGCTGGGAAGTAGATTGGTGAAAGAAACAAAGGGCTGGAGAAGGGAGAGGATGATAGCAGAGGACAGAAAACCATGGAAGGAAGGGAAGGTGGAGGAGAACCAGAGGGAGATGACGGGCAGGTAAGAAGAGAAGGTGTGAGAGAAAAACAAGAGAGGGATATGGTGAAGGAAAGGAGGGGTACAATTACCGAAAGTTCAAGAAAGTGATGTTCATACCATCAGGTTGGAGGCCACCCAGATGGAATATAAGGTGTTGCTCCTCCAACCTGAGTGTGGCCACATTGGTACAGTAGATGAGACCATGGACTGACATGTTGGAATGGGAAGCAGAATTGAAATGGGTGACCACCGGGAGATGCTTTCAGGCTGAGATCCTTCATCAGGAGCGGAAAGGAAGGGGCAGAAGCCAGAATAAGGAGGTGTGGGGGAGGGAGAGGGGGAAGGAGCACAAACTGACATGTGACCAGGTGAGCTGGGAGGTTATAGGTGGAAGAAATAAAGGGCTGAAGAAGGAATTTGATAGGATAGGACAGTAGACAATAGAATAAAGGGAAGGAGGTGGAGAGCCAGAAGGAGATGATGGACAGGTCATGAGATGGTGGAGGAGAAGAGGTGAAATGGCAACCAGACCATAAGACAAAGGAGCAGAATTAGGCCATTCAGCCCATCAAATCTGCTCTGCCATTCAAACATGACTGATTTATTATTCCTCTCAACCCCATTCTCCTGCCTTTGACACCCTTACTAATCAAGAACCTATCAACCACCGTTTTATATACTGTATACCCAATTAGTTAGCCACCACAGCCGTCTGGCAATGAATTTCACAGATTCACCACCCTCTGGCTAAAGAAATTCCTCCTCATCTCTGTTCTAAACGGGCATCCTTTATTTCCGAGACAGGGCCCACTGGTCCTGGACTCCCCCACGATAGGAAACATCCTCCCCATATCCACTCTATCTAGGCCTGTCAATATTCGGTAGGTTTCAATAAAATACACCCCTCCTCATTCTTCTAATGTGTGAGGAGTGGCGCCCGACACAGACTTCCAATCTGCGCCTTGTAAGGCATGAAAATGCCCGACACAGGCCTCTCATGGCCTGAGTCGACGTTCCCTTCCCCTCATTCTTCTAAACTCCAGCGAATACAGACCCAGAGCCATCAAGTACTCCTCATACATTAACCCTTCCATTTCCATGATTATTTTATAAGCCTCCTCTGGACCCTCTCCAACGCCAGCATTTCCTTACTTAAATATGGGGCCAAGAGCCATCGAATGCTCCTCATATGATAAGCTTTTCATTCCCGGAATCATTTTCATGAACCTCCTTTGCACCCTCTCCTATGTCATCACATTCTTTCTTGGATAAGGGGCCAAAAATTGCTCAAAATACCCCAAGTGAGTCTTCGCCAATGCCTATAAAGCCTCAGCATTACATCCTTGCTTTTATATTCTAGACCTCTGGAAATGAATGCTAACATTACATTTGCCTTTCTCACCACCAACTCAACCAACAAATTAATCTTCATCCTGCCTAAGGACTCCCAAGTTGCTTTGCAACTCGGATGTTCTTCCTAATCAATCTTGTGTGCTTTTGATGCCATTCTTTGCAACTATGTTGGAGGTATGGTTTCCTTATTGTCTGACTTTTGTGTAATTTTGACTTAAAGATCCCTGTGAAAACAGGACACATTTGGTATTCAGGGACAGACTGTGCTGAGTTTAACTGAGTACAGGAATGAAAGTGGGCAGAAAGGCCTCCTCCCTGTAACCCCGACCTGCTGGTTGCTCAGATGGCATCGGGTGGGGTGGGCAAAGAATAGCTGGAGGAGGGAGCGCAGTACTGAGTGATATCTGAATCAGGTTTATTATCACCAATATACGTCATGCAATTTGTTGTTTTCAACCATAGACCATAAAACACAGGAGCAGAATTAGGCCATTCGGCCCTTTGAGTCTGCTCCGGCATTAAATCTGCTCCTCCTTGGGTACAGCGGTACCCAGCAATTAGCACGATGCTATGGCAGCTCGGGGCGCTGGCGTTCAGAGTTCAATCCCAGGCTCCTCTGTAAGGCATGTCCGTCTGTCCTCCCCGTGACTGCGTGGGTTTCCTCCGGGTGCTCCCATTTCCTCCTAAAGACGTAACGGGTAGGTTAATTGGTCACTAGTCATTGTCCCACGATTACGCTGGGGTTAAATCGGGGTTGACGGAGTTGCTGGCGGTGCGGCACAAAGGGCCGGAAGGACCATTGTATCACTAAATAAATAAATAACGGCTGATTTACTATCCCTCACAAACCCACTCCCCTGCTTTCTCCCTGTGACCTTTGATGCCCTGACTAATCAAGAACCTGTCAATCTCCGCTTTAAATATGCCAAACAACTTGGCTTCACAGCCATCTGATTCATCACTGTCTGTCAAAAGAAATTCTTCCTCATCTCCGTTCTAAATGGACGACCCTCCATTCTGAGGCTGTGCCCTCTGGTCCTGTACTCCTCTACAATGGGAAACATCCACTCCACATTTTGTAATATCAGTACAGTGAACAACATAAGATATACCACAATTATAACAAGAAGCATACTGGACAAATAAAAAATAGATAGTTAGTGCAAAAATATTGTGGTAGTGCTTATGGATTCCACTCAGAGATCTGATGGCGGAGGGGAAAACATTGAGTGTGGGTTTTCAGGCTCCTGAAACTCTGCCTCGATGGTAGTGATGAGAAGGGTGCATGTCCTGAGTGGTACGTTACTGAACACTGAGGAAGGACGGACAGAGTTAGACCATGAGACCATAAGATACAGGAGCAGAAGTAGGCCATTCGGCCCATCAAGCCTGGTCTGCCATTCAATCATGGACAGATCCAGTTCTTCCAGTCATCCCAACTCCCCTACCTTCTCCCCATACCCTTTGATGCCCTGGCTAATCAAGAACCAATCTATCTCTGTCTTAAATGCATCCAATGACTTGGCCTCCACAGCCACTCATAGCAACAAATTCCACTGATTTACCACCCTCCGACTAAAGAAATTTCTCTGCATCTCTATTCTAAATGGCCGTCCTTCAATCCTGCAGTCGTGCCCCGTTGTCCTAGAATCCCTTACCATGGGAAATAACTTTGCTGAGATCCCTCCTCATTCTCCTGAACTCCAGGGAATACAGCCCAACAGCTGCCAGATGTTCTTCATATGGTAACCCTTTCATTCCTGGAATCATTCTCATGAATCTTCTCTGAACCCTCTCCAAAGTCAATATATCCTTTCTAAAATAAGAAGCCCGAAACTGCACACAACACTTCAAGTGTGGTCTCACAAGTGCCTTATAGAGCCTCAATATCACGTCCCTGTTCTTATATCCTATACCTCTAAAAATGAATGCCAACATTGCATTCACCTTCTTCACAACTGACTCAACCTGGAGGGTAAACTTTAGGGTATCTTGCACAAGGACTCCCAAGTCCCTTTGCATCTCTGCATTTTGAATTCTCTCCACATCTAAATAATAGTCTGCCCGTTTATTTCTTCCACCAAAGTGCATGACCATACACCTTCCAATGTTGTATTTCATTTGTCACTTCTTTGTCCATTCCCCTAAACTATCCAAGTCTCTCTGCAGGCTCTCTGTTTCCTCAACACTACCCGCTCCTCCATCTATCTTTGTATCATTGGCAAATTTAGCCACAAATCCATTAATACCATAGTCCAAATCATTGACATACATCGTAAAAAGCAGCAATCCCAACACCAACCCCAGTGGAATTCCACTGGTAACCAGCAGCCAGCCAGAATAGGATCCCTCTTACCTTGCTAAGCAGCCTCATGTGTGGCACCTTGTCAAAGGCCTTCAGAAAATCCAAGTACACCATATCCTTGAAATTTCCTCAAAGAATTGCAGTAGGTTGTCAGGCAGGAATTTCCTTTCAGGAAACCTTGCTGTATTTGACCTATCTTGTCATGTGCCTCCAGGTACTCTGTAGTCTCACCCCTAACAATTGATTTCAACAACTTCCCAACCACTGATGTCAGGCTAACAGGTCTATAGTTTCCTTTCTGCTGCCTCCACCCTTCTTAAATAGCGGAGTAACATTTATAATTTTCCAGTCATTCGGTACAATGCCAGAATCTATTGATTCTTGAAAGATCATTGTTAATGACTCTGCAATCTCTCCCACTACTTCTTTCAGAACCCAAAGGTGCATTCCATCAGGTCCAGAAGATTTATCCACCCTCAGACCATTAAGCTTCTTGAGCACCTTCTCAGTTGTAATTTTCACTGCACATACTTCACTTCCCTGACACTCTTGAATGTCCAGTATAATGCAGACATCTTCCACTGTGAAGACTGATGCAAAATATGCATTCAATTCCTCTGTCATCTCTGCATCTCTCATTACAATATCTCCAGCATCATTTTCTATTGGTCCTATATCTACCCTCGACTCTCTTTTACCCTTTATACACTTAAAAAAGCTTTTAGTATCTTCTTTAATATTAGTCGCCAATTCCTTTCATAATTTCACCTTCCTAATGGACTTCTTAGTTTCCTTCTGCAAGTTTTTAAAAGCTTCCCAATCCTCTATCTTCCCACTACCTTTGGCTTCCTTGTATGCCCTCTCTTTTGCTTTTACTTTGGCTCTGACTTCACTTGTCAGCCACAGTAATGTCCTCCTCCCATTCGGAAATTTCTTTGAAATGTTGGAGACCCTTTCCCTTTGACAGAGACTGGGGACCAGATTGAGGGAGAGGGAGGGGAGAAGTGGGAGTAAAGGGAAGTGGAGAGCGTGTAAGAACAGGAAAAGGAGGGAGCAGAAGAGGAACATCAGTAAGGCTGAGGGAGACTGAATGTGAGAAAGAATTTGTGTTGTTAACAAACCTCTTTACAAAACTCACTGGGAGAGTGATGAAGTGGAATGCCAGGAGGCCTGTGGTAAAGAATCTGCCCTGTTTGTTTTCTCAGAGTCCAAGGTTCTCCTGGGGTCTATTAAGCGCAAGAACCTGGCCAGACTCCTCGCCACGCAACTAAGCCCAGAGAGGAGGCTACGGTTCCAGCAGCAGCGAGGGCAGCAGCCCAGCGAGACACCTGTAGAGCATGAGGTGAGGCGAGGGGGAAGGCGGCTGGGAGAAGGGGAGCTATAGTGTAAGAACCCCGCCCAACACTGAATTTGGCAACGAACTTGCTCCTTGCCCCCTGAAAGTCTATCCAATCCACATGGTGAGATTCTCCAGACTCTACAATACCATTGCACTTCCACTCAGTGTGTGATCTCGTTACCTCTAAGTCTGAAGGTGGTGAATTCAGGTCCCACTCTAGACACTCAAGCACAAGATCAAAGTTGGCACACCCTGTGAAGGCAGACAGTAAGATTTTAGTCAGATGAACAGGGAGAAAGTTGGGGATATTCAGTTTGTCACCAAATCCTCTATCAAACTATCCTGACTGGTTGACCATAAGACCTAGGAGCAGAATTAGGCTAAACTGGCCCATCGAGTCTGCTCCATCATTCAGTCATGACTGACCCTTCTTTCTTCTCCTCCTCAACCCCATTACCCAGCCTTCTCTCCATAATTTTTGATGCCATGTCCAATCAAGAACCTATCAATCTCTGCCTGAAATACACCCAACAACTTGGCCTCCACAGCTGCTTGTGGTGACAAATTCCACAAGCTCACCACCCTCTGGCTAAAGAGGTCTCTCTGCATCCCTGTTTCGAATGGACACCCCTCTATCCTGAAGCTGTGCCCCTTGTCCTGGACTCTCCCACCATGGGAAACATCCTTTTCACATCTACTCTGTCTAGGCCTTTCAATATTCCAAAGGTTTCAATGAGATCTAAATTCCAGCAAGTACAGACCCAGAGCCATCAAACGTTCCTCGTATGATAACCCTTTCATTCCTAGAATCATTCTTGTGAACCTCCTCTGGACCCTCTCCAATGTCAGCACATCTCTCCTAAGATGAGGAGCCCAAAACTGTTCACAATACTCAAGGTGAGGCCTCACCAGTGCCTCATAAACCCTCAGAATCATGATCTGGTATGACAATGCTGACCAAGTTTCCCTAGGCTATGACTACGTAGCACCAGTGATCAGAAGAACAGGGGTTAATTCTCACCAGCATCTGTAAGGAGTTTGTTACGTTCCCCTTGTGACTGTATGGGTTTCCTCCGGCGCTCTGGTCTTGTCCCACACTCCCAAGACGTACAGGTTAGGATTAGTGTGTGGGTATGCTATGTTGGCGCCAGAGGCATTGTAACGCTTGCATGCTACCCCCAGCAAATCATCAGGTTGCATTGGTCACTGACGCACTTCTCAATACATTTTGATGTTTCGACTTGCGTGTGACAAATAAAGCTAATCTTTAGTCACAATTGCTGGCATTTTGTACATATCCATCAACCCTTTCCGCTCCTTGTATTTGGCCAAATACCTTTTAAATGTGGTTAGTGTTCCTGCCTCAACCACTGCCTCTGCCAGCTCGTTCCATATACTGACCACACTCTGTAAACTCGAGAGACTGCTGGGATCAGCAGAAACTCAAACCACCCCTGTCTGGCACCAACAATCATTCTGCTCTCAAAGTCACTTAGTTCACATTTGTTCTCCATTCTGAAGAACAACTGAATCTCTTGACCATGTCTACATCTTTTTACGCGTTAAGTTGCTGCCGAATGATTAGATATTTGCATGAACAAGCAGGTGTACCTAATAAAGTGGCCACTAAGCATATAACAAGCATTCCAAAGCACTCCACATGGCATCAGAACCAATCCATGGCTGTGTACCTTCCTTTTTGCCTTCATCTTTGAATGTCTTTGGATAACAAAATTCTAACATCTTCAGACTTAAAATTGACAATTAACCTTGCATGAGATTTTAAATTTCTGCAGCCTTCTCTATGTGATAGTGATCCTGATCTCCATAAGATTATTATAAAAATATACTCAGTGTCTCTACTTTCTCAGAAGATTAATGAGGGTTGCAGAGTCACCAAACACTAACAAATTCTTACTCAACTACACCCACCACTGCAAATTCCTAATACATGTAAATGTATATGGAGAATAAAGTTAATCCTTGATCCTCGATCCTTAAAATTGTATAGCCATGCTGTTGAAACTATCCTGACTGGTTGTATCATGGTCTGGATTTTGCTTGGACCTCCGTTGGTCAGGGTGAACTGTAGATGTTGTATCTTAGCTATCTAGTGAAACCCCATTTCTTCCTGGGCATCTCAGCTAGTTAGCCCCCACTGGCAGTCTCTCAACTCAGTGACAGAAGCCCACTTTTCTCCATCCTCTAGGGTATGCACTTCTAGGGTATACACACTGTGGTCCCACCAAATCAGTGAGATTGGGATGTCTCGTCCAGCCAAGCCCCGGTTTGTGTGAATGCTGTGTGATTTGCTGCCCTGTTACAGCTCGTCGCAAGCAATGACAGATCGCACACGGCATACAATAAAAAGTAAATTTATAACTATTAACTTAACTAAGGGGTTAGTAGAGAAAAAAAAACACAAAAAGGACCCATTATAATTAAACAGTCAAATGTGCACAGGCTGGAGCTCAAATCTTCCAAAAGTCATATTCACTGCTCCCCAGTAGGCTCCCACACCTTGGCTCCATCAAATCACGGTCCCCTCCGGATCGAATCCTATAACCGGTTCTCTCCACTGTGTTCTGTCTTCATCTTCCACCAAACAAAGACCAAAACTCCCACCAGTGTCGGGCACAAGAAAAATGCACTCCCCCAGCCTTCTCTCCTGGTTGGATGGCCCACATTCCTAAGCACCCCTTATCTCTAACAATAACCCAAACACTGTTAGCAGTGTAATCTTTAACGGGGCGTTACACTAGATATATAAGACAGGGCACTATAATAAAGAGAGCAAATGGTTGCCCATGTAGTAAGCTCCCCCTCTCCAAGTAAAGGAACGGCAGAGACCAATACAGTTTGGCACCAGCAGCATCGCAGGAGTTGCCAGTCAGCGTAAACTCAACGTCTTACAAAATATAACAGAGATCAGAGGAGAATGGCCAGACTGGTTCACGCTGACAGGAAGGTGACAGTAACTCAAATAACCATGCGATACAACAGTGGTGTGCAGAAAAGCATCTGTGAACGTACAACACTTTGAACCTTGAAGTGGATGGACTACAGCAGCAGAAGACATCCCCTGTCCCTAATAAAGTGGCCACTGAGTGTATATTGAAATGTTTGCAGACTTCATTTGGAAAGCTGCACTGCTTAAAGAAATACACTGACTGATATTTCTTGTTAATCTTTTATTTCAGATTGTTCCCAGTTCAAAATCAAACACTGGTGACGGTGAGTGCAATGTCTCTGTTTGTGTGTGTATTGACACATGCGTACAGTTGTGACTGGACGTTAGCAGTCATGTGACTGTGTGTGGACTTGTGTGTAGCTGCAGAATTTTCATAAGTTTATATTCTAGATCTTGCATACTGATGCCTGTGGGTCTAAGTTTATTTATTTGTCTGTATCGGCATGTGTGTATATATGCACACGTATGAATTCTGCACACCTGTTTGCACCAAGAGTATTAGTTTTGCTGTTTGTTTTTACTTATGTGTGTATGTACTATGTAAAATATTCAGATATATTTACATAAATGAATATCAATTTCTCCTTCCAATGAACAAACTTTCCTCCCCACTTCCTCAATTCCCCACTCTGACCTTTTACATCTTCTCACCTGCCTATTACTTCCCCCAGGGTCCCCTCCTCCTTCCCTTCCTCTTATGGTCCACTCTCCTCTCCTATCAATTCCATTCTTCTCCAGCTCTTCACCTTTCCCACCCACCTGGCTTCACTGATCACCTCTAGATTGCCTCCTTCCCCTCCCCGCAGTTTTTTATTCTGGCATCTTTTCCCTTCCTTCTCAGGCCTGAAGGAGCTTCTCGGCCCGAAACATCGACTGTTTACTCTTTTCCATAGATGCTGCCTGGCCGGCTGAGTTCCTCCAGCACTTTGTCTGTGTTGCTTTGGGTTTCCAGCCTGTGCGGGTTTTCTCATGTTTATATTTACATGCAGTATATATAACTCAAGCATGATCTGTGAACATGTGCGCACATTCTTTTTAGAATGTGCATTTAGCATATAGAACATAGAAGAGTACAGCACAGGGACAGGCCATTCGGCCCACAATATTGTACCGAACCAGCTAAAAAGCAAATCAAAAACACCCAAGCACTGATCCCTCCTACCTACACCACGTCCATATCCCTCCATCTTCCTCACATCCATGTGCCTACCCAAACGTCTCTTAAAAGCCTCTAAAGTAATTGCCCTCTACCACCATACCAGGCAGCACGTTCCAGGCATCCACCACTCTCTGAGTGAAAAACTCACCACTCACATCCTCCTTGAGTCTACCCCCTCTCACCTTCAATGCCTGCACTCTGGTGTTAGACATTTCTACCCTGGGAAACAGATACTCTCTGCCCACTTTATTGATGCCTCTCATAACCTTATAAACCTCTGTCAGATCTCCCCTCAGCCTCCACAGCTCTAGAGATAAACCTTTTCAGCTTCTCCTGACAGCACATACCCTCTAAACCAGGCAGCATCCTGGTAAACCTCTTCTGCACCCTCTCCAAAGTCTCAACATCCTTCCTGTAGCGGGGTAACCAGAACTGTATGCAATACTCCAGATGTGGCCGAACCAGAGTTAGTGGCATGTTTGTGTTGGGGTGTGTCTTTCTCTGTGTGCTTGTTTGTGGTGCATGCATGTGCATGTCTGCATTGTATGCGTGCATGTGATTGGAGTAGTTTTGTGTATGCAGCGCACGTGTTTCTTTGTGTGGTGTGCATGTATGTGCACATGCATGGTGAGCAGCTGTGTCTGTGCATGGGTGTTCAGTATGCCTAACATTTTTCCAGGGCAGAATGCCCAAGGATAAAGTGATGGTAAATTCTATTCATCTGTCATTTCAGATGCCTGCCCATCCATTAGGGAAGATAATGTCTACATCGAAAATGAGGATAAAAAATCTCAGGTACTTTGTGTTCACGGCTCTGTCATTTTCCAATATTCAATGATTTAAAGAGATTAATTTCATTTGCCACATGTACATCAAAGCATCAAAAGATACAGTGAAATGCACTGTCTTGTTTCAATGACCAACACAGTTCAAATATGAGGTTGGGGCAGCCCACATGTGTTGCCATGCTTCACAGCCTCAGAACAGAGGAACGTCCATTTGGAACGGAGAGGAGAAACTTCTTTAGCCAGACGTTGATGAATCTTTGGAATTTGTTGCCACAGGTGGCTGTGGAGGCCAAGACACCGGGTATATTTAAGGTTGATATATTCTTGATTGGTCATGGCATGAAGGGATACAGGGAGAAGGCAAGAGATTGGGGCTGAGGGGGAAATGGATCAGTCATGATGAAATGGCAGAGCAGACTCGATGGGCCGAATGGCCTAATTTTCTGTTATTTTATTGATATACAGTGCAGAATAGTCACTTCTGGCCCTTCGAGCTGCACCACCCAGCAATCACCCAATTTAACCCTAGCCTAATCACGGGGCAATTTACAATAACCAATTAATCTCCCAACCAGTACGTCTTTAGTTTGTGGGAGGAAACCAGAGCAACCCAGAGGAAATCCATGCAGTCACGGAGAGAATGTACAAATTCCTTGAAGTTAGTAGCAGGAATTGAACCCGGGTCGCCAGTACTGTAAAACGTTGTGCTAACCACTACACTATCATGTTGTCCTTATTCTGCTCCTAAATCTTATGCTCTTTTGCTTCCAGTGCCAATATAGCATCCCCTCAGGATCTAGGCATTGCTGATGAGGGCAGTATTTATCCCCCCATCTCTAAATGGCCATTGACAAGATGGTGCATTAATCCTCAGACACAAATTTAAACCTCAACAAACCCAACGTTATTGTCAGCTGCACAAATACATTTACGCGCAGGTACAATGAAAAATATAGTTGCAGCATCACAGGCACAGAGCGTCATACAAGGCACATTCACAGGAAAGACATAAATTAAATATAAATTTCCACAAAATATACAGTCCTATGCAAAAGTCTTAGGCACACACACACACACAAACATGCACACATATATATATCCAGGGTGCCTAAGACTTTTGCAGAATACCGTATATTATGCCTTTCCAGTTACCAAATAACACTTATTACTACTGAGCTAATACAAAGCTAAGTGTTCTTATTTCTGTTTCCCAATCACATTCCTATTTTAACCAATATACAGTACTATGCAAAAGTCTTAGGCAGCCTAGCTATATGTATTCATAGTGCTGTACCATTAGAACGAAAAGCAAGTCCATTGTAGTGCAAAGTGGTCATAGTGTTGCCAAACTGTGGTGATTAGGGTTGTGCCAGCTGGTTCAAGAACTGAAAGTAGCTATTTCTGAACCTGGTGGTGTGGGACTTCAAGCTTCTGTACCTCCTGCTGATGGAGGCTGTGAGAAGACAATGACGTGGCCTGTATGGTGAAGATCTTTAATGATGGACGTTACCTTCTAGAGGCAGCGCCATTCTGTAGATACGACTGATGTAGGCCTCTGCGATCCTTCTGGTGAAATAGGTTTCCAAGATGTAGACAACGCAGTTTATTTCATATAAACGCGAGGACTTGCATTGTGGTTAATAAAACCTGTGTAGTAGATGGCAAGGCCCTGGGGAGTGCTGAAGAACAGAGAGGCCTAGTGGTGCAAGTACATTCTGACAGTGGTGGCTCAGGGGATGGTATGGTGAAGAAGGCATTTGGCACATTCGCCTTCATCAGCCTGGTATGGAAACGCCAATCCCCTTGAATGAGAAGTCCTACAAAAGATAATGGATTTGGCCCAGAACATCATGGATAAACCCCTCCCAATAGGGTTGCCTACTGTCCCGTATTAGCCAGGACATCCCGTAGATTGGGCTAAATTGGTTTGCCCCATACGGGAACGCCCTTGTCCCATATTTCCCCTGCTAAGGTAGAGCGTTCCTTTGAAACTGTTCGTAAGCCGAAATGGTGTAACGTGAAGAAGCAATTACCATTAATTTATATGGGAAAAGCTTTTGAGCGTTCCCAGACCCAAAAAATAACCTACCAAATCATACCAAATAACACATAAAACCTAAAATAACACTAACATATAGTAAAAGCAGGAATGATATGATAAATACACAGCTATATAAAGTAGAAATAATGTATGTACAGTGTAGTTTCACTTAATAGAATTGGGAAGATTAAGCCAAAACCGATTTGTAGAAAAAAAATTGGCACGTACACACATGCACACGTCGTGTGTGCACATGTCACGCATGCTCACACAGGCGCCTGCACAAGGCTTCATGGTCATGGTAGTCTTTCTCAGGGTAAACACAAGTTTCCTGTATTTGACTGCTACTTTTGTCCCTTATTTGGGAGTGAGAAAGTTGGCAACCCTACCTCCCAACCATTCAGCACATGAAACACTGTCATAGGAAAGGACCATCCGTCATCAGAGACCCCCAGCACCCAGGCCATGCTCCCTTCCCACTGCTGCCATCAGGTAGAAGGTACAAGTGCCTCAGGACTCGCACCAGCAGATTCAAGAACAATTATAACCCCTCAACCATCAGGCTCTTGCCCCATCATTGAAATATTCATGCCCATTGATCTCACTTTAAGGACTAGAAGTTCCTCAAATTGCCTTTCATTGATGAGCTATTTGATTTGTGGACCAACAAAAAGGCCTTCCTTAATCTTGGCATCTGTTATTCTGACTTGAATTATGAATTGAAATAACAAATAAGCAATTTTTTTAAAAAGCTGCATGATAGAGTGATCTAGCGCTCTGCCATCTCCGTGAAAGTTCCCGATGGGAAGCACAAGCGTGAGCTGCCTCAAGGAGAAGAAGCTCGTTGACTCCACCTCTCACAATTAAAGTGTCGAGGAAGATTTGAACATCAAGGCGAATGCAGAGAGCGAGCAGCCAAGTAGTCGCTCTCCTCAGAAGGCCGCTGTGTTCCTAAGACCATAAGACCAAAAGATATAGGAGCAGAAATAGACCATTCAGCCCATCAAGTCTGCTCCACCATTCAATCCAGTTCTTCCAGTCATCCCCACTCCCCGCCTTCTCCCCATACCCTTTGATGCCCTGGCTAATCAAGAACCTATCTATCTCTGCCTTAAATGCACCCAATGATTTGGCCTCCACAACCGCTCGTGATGACAAATTCCACAGATTTACCACCCTCTGACTAAAGTAACTTCTCCACATCTCTGTTCTAAATGGACAACTTTCAATCCTGCAGTCGTGCCCTCTTGTCCTAGACTCTCCTACCATGGGAAATAACTTTGCCATATCTAATCTGTTCAGCCCTTTTAACGTTCGGAATGTTTCTATGAGATCCCCGCCCCCATTCTCCTGAACTCCAGGGAATACAGTCCAAGAGCTGCCAGACGTTCCTCATACGGTAACCCTTTCATTCCTGGAATCGTTCTCATGAATCTTCTCTGAACCTTCTCCAATGTCAGTATATCCTTTCTAAATTAAGGAGCCCAAAACTGCACACAATACTCCAAGTGTGGTCTCATGAATGCCTTACAGAGCCTCAACATTGCATCCCTGCTCTTATATTCTACACCTCTAGAAAGGAATGCCAACATTGCATTCACCTTCTTCACCACCGACTTAACCAGGAGGTTAACCTTTAGAGGATCCTGCGCAAGGACTCCCAAATCCCTTTGTATCTCTGCATTTTGAAATCTCTCCCCATCTAAATAATAATCTGTCTGTTTATTTCTTCCACCAAAGTGCATGACCATACACTTGCAACATTGTATTTCATTTGCCACTTCTTTGCCCATTCCCCTAAATTATCTAAGTCTCTCTGCAGGCTCTCTGTTTCCTCAACACTACTCACTCCTCCACCTATCTTTGTATCATCAGCAAATTTAGCCACAACTCCATTAATCCCATTGTCCAAATCATAATATACATCGTAAAAAGCAGCGGTCCCAACACTGACCCCTGTGGAACTCCACTGGTAACCGGCAGCCAGCCAGAATAGGATCCCTTTATTCCCACTCTCTGCTTTCTGCCAATCAACCAATTCTCCACCCATGCTAGTAACTTTGCAGTAATTCCATGGGCTCTTATCTTGCTAAGCAGCCTCCTGTGCAACACCTTGTCAAAGTCCTTCTGAAAATCCAAGTACACTACTGTATCTCCTTTGTCTACCCTGCCTGTAATTTCCTCAAATAAATGCAGTAGGCTAGTCAGGCAGGATCTTCCTTTCGGGAAACCACGCTGGTTTTGGCCTATGTTGCCATGTGCCTCCAGGTACTCCATAATCTCATCCCTAACTATCGATTCCAACAACTTTCCAACCACTGATGTTAGGCTAACAGGTCTATAGTTTCCTTTCTGCTGCCTCTCACCCTTCTTAAATAGCGGAGTAACTTTTTCAATTTTCCAGTCATCCGGTACAGTGCCAGAATCTATCGTTTCTTGAAAGATCATCGTTAATGCCTCTGCAATCTCTCCCGCTACTTCCTTCAGAACCCGAGGGTGCATTCCATCAGGTCCAGGAGATTTATCCACCCTCTTGGTGCTGTTTTCCATCTGGGCGATATGTTAGCTTTTTTGTGCAAGGGAAGGGGCTGGGGGTTTGGGGTTTGCGAATTTTGGTTTCTTTTGATTGCGTGGGGAGGTGGGGTTGATGTCTTTCTTTCAACGATTTCCACGGTTTTCTTTGTTTTGAGGCTATCTGGAGAAGATGAATCTCAGAGACGTATACCGCATATATACTTTGATAATAAGTGAACCTATGAAGCTTTTTGTGTACTTTTACAATCACTGAATATCCAGTGTTCACTCACAAACAGCAGAAGAAAAAATATACGCAGAACATCGTCAATGCCAGCTGGGCCAGCCGTTTACTATCCAAACACCAATGTGTGCATCAGATCAGTGAAGATTTCCAAATGTACTTATCGTCTAATGTCACACGTTTTTGCAACCACCTAGCTGATGTCAAGCTGGTGTGACATGTTTCCTGTGGAAATATCTCACAGCTCTCAGGTTGTGAAAACATCATTCACTGCTTCGTAAGGGAGTCATAATCATAAAGAAGTACAGCACAGAAACAGGCCCTTCAGCCCATCTAGTCCATGCAGAACCATTTGAACTGCCTCGCTCCATCGACCTGCACTGGGACCATACCCCTACATCCATGTACCTATCCAGACTTCTCTTAAACATTGATATCGAGCTTGCATGGCCAACAAGGAAAGAGCTGACCTGCAGGAAAGACAGGCATGTGCACAGAAGGCTAGCAACTTTGTGTGCAGCACTCGCAAGAGGGCATCATACAAGCTATGAATGAACCAAATACGCAATGTCCCAAGAGTCTGCTGAGAGAGGGGGGTGGATGAGAGACTCAACAGGATGGACATAACATTAACAGCCAGGACTAGAAACAAGACTCAAGGAAACAACATTGACTGGGGTCTTTGTAAAGTGCCCTTATGGCAAAATCTGCATAAACATCAAGGCCTCAAGATACAGCAAAGCAGGTCCAGCTGTGGAACGAAAGCAAATTAAGTGCACGGACTCAGCACCTGGTGAGACAATGGAGAACTCCAGCCAGGAAACACCCCACTGAGCTAAAGATCTCTCCGCACCTGAACCGGCCCAGTGCCAAAGAAGAGACCAGGTGAGTGCCCCCTCAGACACCCTAATCCATTCATCAAGGAAAGAGAGGATCTGATGGCCTAGATCATCAGACAATGTATCTTGGAAGCAGTTCGATAGGACCCGGATTGCATTTTGGAAGCTACATTGGCAGGACCCATCTACAGGAAAATCAGCTCCCTCACAGCCATCGTGTTCAACTTCGCTAAAGAGCGATTTAGCCCAATGGAGAAGAAAGGGGATCTTAACCCTTCACGGCAACCAAACAGGAGGGAAAGGGAGACAAGGGTGTGTTTTCTCCCCTGATTTGTTTAATGTGTACAGTGAAACAATATTACAAAAAATAAGAGACGTCTTGGGAATCAAAGTTGGCGGTGAAAACATCAACAACTTTAGATATGTGGGTGACACTGTATTAATTGCAAGTATGGAGGAAGAACTACAAAACTTAATTGATGTTGTTGTTGAAGAAAGTGCAAAAATGGGTCTATCTATCAATTGCAAAAAGATAGAATGTATAGTGATATCCAAAAAGAAGGAGAATCCTATCTGCAGGCTGAGGATAAACGGGGTGACCAAAACTGCACACGATACTCCAAATTAGGCCTCACCAACATCTTATACAACTTCAATATTACATCCCATCTCTGTGGACCTGTATTTCCTTATCCCTTTTGTCCCCCTCAGTGCCCTACCGTTCGCTGTTTAAGTCAGTGAATATAATCATTTTGCATCTTTTTATTATGGGTGGGATTTAAAGAATTGAGGGGCGGCACTGCATGCCACACGCCGGCAAAATTTTTGTGTGTGGCATTTTGGGGACATGTGCCAAAGGTTCACCATCTCTGGGCTAGGACACTTACCAATGGCCATTCAGTCCATTGTGTCCATACTCTGATTGTTTCCTTTCTTTCCTTTCTGACAGACCGAGGTGGGTCCAGAACGCTGGCCAAGAAAACCAACCAGGAAGAAGCGGTTTCACTGCTATACCGTGGTAATCAACTCAGATACTAGCTGACCATCTGGGCTCCTGCAGGGAAGGAGGGGGTAGACTCGCAGTTCATGATGCAGTGGGTAAAGCTGCTGCCTCACAGCTTCACAGGCGTGGGTTCAATCCTCAACTCTGGCACCGGGGGTGTGTCTGTCTGTGCATGTGCGCAAATGCATCTGCATGTGTGTGTATGGAGATTGCACATTTTCCCTTTGACCATGTGGACTTCTCCCAGGAGCTCCAGTTCCCTCCCACATTCTAACGACTGCAGGGTAATCAGCGGCTAGTGCACGGGTAGGGTATAGAATCTAGGAGGAGTTATTGGGCAGATGTGGAGAGTAAGTTACAGGGAACGATTGGCGGGGAGGCGGGGTGGAATAGATGGCTTGCAAGCTGGCATAGGCTCGATGAGCTGAAATGACCTGTGTTACAAGGAGGTATGGAGATATGACTGGGATGGGGATCCTGAGAGGAGAACTATTCACCGAGTTACTAATGGATAAGGGGTGGCTGGAGAGACTGATGGTCACAGATAGGCAATCTCACTACCCGATGTGGGATTAGAGTGGGGATCTCATTGAAAGCTACGGAATATTGAAAGGCCGAGACGGAGTGGGCACGTAGAGTAACTTCCAATAGCGGGAAAGTCTCAGACCAGAGAGCCCAGCCTCAGAATACAAGGAGTCCCCTTAGAAAAGAGTTGGGGAGGAATTTGGCTCTATATTTAAAGTCATTGGGTATATTTAGAGCAGAGGTAGATAGCTTCTTGATTACTAAGGGCATTAAAATTTAAGAGGAGAAGGCAGGAGAATGGAGTTGAGAGGGATAATAAGTCAGCATAATTGAATTGCAGAGCAGGACCAATGGGCAGGATGGCCTAATTGAGCTTATATTGTATGTCTTGTAGCCTTATTGTAGACTGACCAAAGGAGGGATGGTTTATCCATACGGGCAGTGAGGTGGGCACCAGTCTGTCCCAGCAACCAAGTGCCCCAACTTAAGCAATGTGCATGAGAAGCTTGCCCCAATGTTCTGTCCCACTAAGAGTCTCTTGGCTTTGATTTGTATTGCAGGACGGAGAGGAAGTCTTTGACACTATGACTACGAGTGAGGTAATGGCACTCTACACCAACCCCCCAACAAGCCCCACCCCTCCCCTGGGTCGCTCTCACACTTTTGAAATGCCCTAGGCTGTACTGAAGCCCAACAGCAAATAACAAGGGTTGTGACACTGGCCACTGCAGTACACCACTAGTCGTTAGCCCAACCGGGGAACCACTTCGTCAAGCACCTCCACTCCACTTGCCACAGGCGGGACTTCCAGCAGCCCAGCTTCTTCATTCCGATTCCCGTTCTCATTCCGGCATGTCCTCGATGAGGCCTCTCTCAGGGTGGAGGAGCAACACCTCATGTTCCTTCTGGGTAACCCCCAACCTGATGACATGAATATTGATTTTCCTTCTCCCCCCTCTCCTCTTCCTCTGTTCCTCAATCTGGCCTCTTACCTCTTCTCACCTGCCTATCACCTTCCCCTGGTGTCTCTCCTCCTTCCCTTTCTCCTATGGCCCTTTACTTTTCCCATCTACCTGGCTTCACCTATCTCTTTCCCCTCCCCCAACCTTTTTATTCTGGCATCCTCCCCTTCCTTTCTAGTCCTGAAGAAGGGTCTTGGTCCAAAATGTCGACTGCTTATTCATTTCCAAAGATGCTGCCTGACCTGCTGAGTTCCTCCAGCATTGTGTGTGTGTGTGTGTGTTGCACTAGTCACCAGCCACCGTTTTGAGAAACAACATTCTGCCTCCTATATGAGGCACTTTAGAATCCACATAACTAGCTCTTCCCAAATTCCATGAGACGTTTTGAGAAATGTCTAGGTAAGTGCTTGAACCATTAAATCGGAGAACCACAGGTCAAGTGCTGGACGATAGGGTTAACAGTTAAAATGGGTACACTCTGGCCAGGATGGACAAGTTGGGTTGAATGGCCTGTGTCATGCTGTAAAATACTATGATAATATGGATGTTCTTAGAGTGCACTTTGCTCTTGCTCAGCAAAATCCCATGATAAGCAAGGTGGCAGAGTGGTTCTAGCCCATTGATCAGAGGCATGAATTCAAATCCCACCACAGAATTTAATAGAGAAAAAATGACAGAGCTAGTCTCAGTAAAGGGATCCACTAGTAGATTATCAATAAAGTCTAGGAAGGAAATCTGGACTTCTTACTTGGCCAGAGAGAACTCACTGGAATTTAGAAGAATGAGGGGGGAATTAGCAATCTGGAAGAGGGGACCGAGTATAGGGTATCTAAGTTTGCTGATGACACAAAATTGAGTGGAAAAGCAAATTGTGCAGAAGATATGGAGAGTCTGCAGAGAGATATAGATAGATTAAGCATGTGGGCAAGGGTCTGGCAGATGGAGTACAATGTTGGAAAGTGCAAGGTCATCCACTTTGGAAGGAAAAATGGAAGAGCAGATTATTATTTAAATGGTATAAAATTGCAGCATGCTGCTTGCAGAGTGACTTGGGAGTGCTTGTGCACGAATCACAAAAGGTTGGTTTGCAGGTGCAGCAAGCTATCAAGAAGGAAAATGGGATGTTGGCCTTCATTGCTAGAAGGATTGAATTTAAGAGCAGGGAAGTTATGCTGCAACTGTACAGGGTACTGGTGAGGCCACACCTGGAGTTCTGGTGCAGTTCTGGTCTCATACTTGAGGAAGAATATACCGGCTTTGGAGACGGTGCAGAGGAGATTCACCAAGTTGATTCCAGAGATGAGGGGGTTTGACTATGAGGAGAGATTGAGTCACCTGGGACTGTACTCGCTGGAATTCAGAAGAATGAGAAGAGATCTTATAGAAACATATAGAATTATGAAAGGTATAGATAAGAGAGAGGCAGGAAAGTTGTTTCCACTGATAGGTGAGACTAGAACTAGGGGACTTAGCTTCAAGATTCGGGGGAGTAGATTTAGGATGGAGATGAGGAGGAACTACTTTTCCCAGAGAGTGGTGAATCTGTGGAATTCTCTGCCCAATGAAGCAGTGGAGGCTACCTCAGTAAATATATTTAAGACAAGGTTGGATAGGTTTTTGCACAGTATGAGAATTAAGGGTTATGGGGAAAAGGCAGGTAGGTGGAGATGAGTCCATGGCCAGATCAGCCATGATCTTTTTGAATGGCAGAGCAGGCTTGATGAATCAGATGGCCTACTCCTGCTCTTACTTCTTATGTTCTTATGTCCTTATGAATTTTATTGAATGCTATTGAATGTTGAAAGGCCTAGATAAAGTAGATATAGAGTTGTTTCCTGTGGTGGAGGAGTCTAGGAACTGGAGGGTACAGCCTCAGAATACAAGAACTACCCCCTTAGAATGGAAATGAGGAGGAATTTCTTTAGCCATAGTATTAGGCAACCGTCGATCCCAAGGGATCATGGATTTGCGCCTCTGGTGGGCTGTGTTCACTCCAGGGTGCAAGCCTGGATGGGAAGATTTGAAGAACCGGCTTCAACGAGCTCCCCCTCTCCACGTCACTGAAGTAGTCCAAGGGAGGGGCAAGCGCCAATATAGCTTGGCACCAGTGTTGTCATAGAGGTTGCCAGAGTGAAGTTGTAAGCAACATCAAACTGCCATGGGGACCCCGGCTCCAGATTTCTTCCTTGAGGTTTGCTCCCAAAGCCTTTCGCATGGGAGGGGATGGCCGCAAGGTAGCGGAGGTTTAAAATCAGAGTTTTCCTTCTCCTAGGCAGGATGCCATCCAAGGTTGACTAGCCACACTTGCCCAAAGCAACTGGTTTTGAGGTGCCAGTGGTCCGCCTTTGCCCCTTCTTCTATCAGTAGAAACAGTTCTGCCAGGCCTAGTAGATAAGCCACTTGTGAAGGCCAAGAGTTGGACTTGGTTGTCAGAGGCTGTTAGAGATGCACACCATTTGGAGCACTTCATAGGTAGTGGGAGCTTATCCCCACTACCACCCCTGGCTATGACAACCTGAGGAACCTTCTTTAGGCAGAGGGAGGTGAATCTGTGGAATGCATTGCCACAAGTGGAGGCCAAGTCATTGGGTGTATTTAAGGCGGAGGTTGATTGGTTCTTGATTAGTCGGGATGTGAAAGGTTACAGGAAGAAGGCAACAGATTGGGGTTGAGAGGGGAATGGATCAGCTGTGATGAAATGGCATAGCAGACTTGATGGGCTGAATGGCCTGATTCTGCTCTTATGTGTTATGGTCTAACCACAGGAATGTTAAACAGAGTGGGGTGTTTAATATCTTGTGCAGCCACTCACTAAAAGAGACACACAATAGGGAAGCCCTTCTCGTAGATGAACTGACAACCGTGGCTGACGAGTCCCATCTGCCCAATCGACTGGTTTTAGGGCGCTAGTAACCTGCCTTTGCCCCTTCTCCTGTCAGTAGAAATGGTTCTCCTGGGCTTAGTAGCTAAGCCACACGTGAAGGCCAGGAGCTGGACTTGGTTGTCAGAGATTATTTGAGTCACACACCATTGGGAGCATTTAATAGGTAGTGAAAGTTTGTCCCCATTACTGTTCCCTGGCTATAAAAACCATACAATATAAACAACATGGATACAAGAAGATTGGGGTCTGGATACCTCAGGGCTGTCCCACTAGCTAGAAGGTACAAGCCAGGAGCATAATGGGACATCCACCACTTGCCTGAGTAAGTGTATCTCCAATGGTACTTGATAAGCTAGGCCCCATCAGGACAAAGAAGCCCATTTGACAGGCACACTAACCACTGCATAAACATGCCCACCCCTCCACCACTAGGACGTGGTGACCAACGTGTGTGCTATATAAAATTCACCAAAATTATTCCACCATTCTGCTCTAAAGAGATTTTAAAGATTAGCTTTATTTGTCACTTGTACATTGAAATTCACAGTTCAATGGGTCACTTGCGTCAACGACCAACACAGACCAAGGATTGTGCTGAGGGCAGCCCGCAAGTGTCCAGCTCAAGTATAGCATTCCAATGTCTTTGGAATGCGGGAGGAAACCGGAGCACCCAGAGGAAACCCGGTCAGTCACTGGGAGAACACACCAACTCCTTAGGGACACTGGCTGGAATTGAACCCCGATTGCAAGAGCAGGGAACGCCATCACCCGCAGGCTCCCCTCCACTTTGCATACCATCCCAGCTTGGGAATCTGTCACCATTCCTTCCTCATTGCTGGATCGAAACTCTGGAATTCCTTCCCCTATAGCTTCGCTAGAAACTCCGCAGTGCTTCAAGGATGCAGCTCACTGCCACCCTCTCAGAGGGTAGTCATGGGCAAGAAATGCTGACCTTCGAGCAACCGCAGACATCAAATAATTTTAGTCAGGGATCACCCGTAAGGCCAGCATTAATTTACCAATAAATACCTTCCCCTGGAATTGTACGTGATGGGACAGTACAGAGAACTCCAATCTATATCTAACCTGTGGTCTAGAGGTATGTGATGGGACAGTGCAGAGGGAGCTCTGCTCCGTATCTAACCTGTACTCCAGGAATGTGTGTTGGGACAGTGCTGAGAGAGCTTCACTCTGTATCTAACCCGTGCCCTAGGAGTGTGTGACGGGTTGGTGCAGGGGGAGCTTCACTCTCTATCTAACCCATGGTCTAGGGGTATGTAGTGGGAGAGTGCAGAGGGAGCTTCACTTTGTATCGAACCCACGCTCTAGCAGTGTGTGTGACAGGACAATGCAGAAGGGTTTTACTCTGTATCTAACCTGTGCTCCAGGAGTTTGTGACGGGATGGTGCAGGAGGAGCTTCACTCTGTATCTAACCCATGCTCTAGGGGTGTGTGTGACACAACAGTGCAGAGGGAGCTTTGCTCCATATCTAACCCGTGCTCCAGGAATGTGTGACGGGACAGTGCAGAGGGAGCTTCACTCTATCTAACCTGTACTCTGGGATTGTGTGTGACGGAACAGTGCAGGGGGAGCTTCGCTCTGTCTAACCTGTACTCTGGGATTGTGTGTGACGGAACAGTGCAGGGGGAGCTTCGCTCTGTCTAACCTGTACTCCGGGATTGTGTGTGACGGAACAGTGCAGGGGGAGCTTCGCTCTGTCTAACCTGTACTCCGGGATTGTGTGTGACGGAACAGTGCAGGGGGAGCTTCGCTCTGTCTAACCTGTACTCCGGGATTGTGTGTGACGGAACAGTGCAGGGGGAGCTTCGCTCTGTCTAACCTGTACTCCGGGATTGTGTGTGACGGAACAGTGCAGGGGGAGCTTCGCTCTGTCTAACCTGTACTCCGGGATTGTGTGTGACGGAACAGTGCAGGGGGAGCTTCGCTCTGTCTAACCTGTACTCCGGGATTGTGTGTGACGGAACAGTGCAGGGGGAGCTTCGCTCTGTCTAACCTGTACTCCGGGATTGTGTGTGACGGAACAGTGCAGGGGGAGCTTCGCTCTGTCTAACCTGTACTCCGGGATTGTGTGTGACGGAACAGTGCAGGGGGAGCTTCGCTCTGTCTAACCTGTACTCCGGGATTGTGTGTGACGGAACAGTGCAGGGGGAGCTTCGCTCTGTCTAACCTGTACTCCGGGATTGTGTGTGACGGAACAGTGCAGGGGGAGCTTCGCTCTGTCTAACCTGTACTCCGGGATTGTGTGTGACGGAACAGTGCAGGGGGAGCTTCGCTCTGTCTAACCTGTACTCCGGGATTGTGTGTGACGGAACAGTGCAGGGGGAGCTTCGCTCTGTCTAACCTGTACTCCGGGATTGTGTGTGACGGAACAGTGCAGGGGGAGCTTCGCTCTCTCTAACCTGTACTCCGGGATTGTGTGTGACGGAACAGTGCAGGGGGAGCTTCGCTCTCTCTAACCTGTACTCCGGGATTGTGTGTGACGGAACAGTGCAGGGGGAGCTTCGCTCTCTCTAACCTGTACTCCGGGATTGTGTGTGACGGAACAGTGCAGGGGGAGCTTCGCTCTCTCTAACCTGTACTCCGGGATTGTGTGTGACGGAACAGTGCAGGGGGAGCTTCGCTCTCTCTAACCTGTACTCCGGGATTGTGTGTGACGGAACAGTGCAGGGGGAGCTTCGCTCTCTCTAACCTGTACTCCGGGATTGTGTGTGACGGAACAGTGCAGGGGGAGCTTCGCTCTCTCTAACCTGTACTCCGGGATTGTGTGTGACGGAACAGTGCAGGGGGAGCTTCGCTCTCTCTAACCTGTACTCCGGGATTGTGTGTGACGGAACAGTGCAGGGGGAGCTTCGCTCTCTCTAACCTGTACTCCGGGATTGTGTGTGACGGAACAGTGCAGGGGGAGCTTCGCTCTCTCTAACCTGTACTCCGGGATTGTGTGTGACGGAACAGTGCAGGGGGAGCTTCGCTCTCTCTAACCTGTACTCCGGGATTGTGTGTGACGGAACAGTGCAGGGGGAGCTTCGCTCTCTCTAACCTGTACTCCGGGATTGTGTGTGACGGAACAGTGCAGGGGGAGCTTCGCTCTCTCTAACCTGTACTCCGGGATTGTGTGTGACGGAACAGTGCAGGGGGAGCTTCGCTCTCTCTAACCTGTACTCCGGGATTGTGTGTGACGGAACAGTGCAGGGGGAGCTTCGCTCTCTCTAACCTGTACTCCGGGATTGTGTGTGACGGAACAGTGCAGGGGGAGCTTCGCTCTCTCTAACCTGTACTCCGGGATTGTGTGTGACGGAACAGTGCAGGGGGAGCTTCGCTCTCTCTAACCTGTACTCCGGGATTGTGTGTGACGGAACAGTGCAGGGGGAGCTTCGCTCTCTCTAACCTGTACTCCGGGATTGTGTGTGACGGAACAGTGCAGGGGGAGCTTCGCTCTCTCTAACCTGTACTCCGGGATTGTGTGTGACGGAACAGTGCAGGGGGAGCTTCGCTCTCTCTAACCTGTACTCCGGGATTGTGTGTGACGGAACAGTGCAGGGGGAGCTTCGCTCTCTCTAACCTGTACTCCGGGATTGTGTGTGACGGAACAGTGCAGGGGGAGCTTCGCTCTCTCTAACCTGTACTCCGGGATTGTGTGTGACGGAACAGTGCAGGGGGAGCTTCGCTCTCTCTAACCTGTACTCCGGGATTGTGTGTGACGGAACAGTGCAGGGGGAGCTTCGCTCTCTCTAACCTGTACTCCGGGATTGTGTGTGACGGAACAGTGCAGGGGGAGCTTCGCTCTGTCTAACCTGTACTCCGGGATTGTGTGTGACGGAACAGTGCAGGGGGAGCTTCGCTCTGTCTAACCTGTACTCCGGGATTGTGTGTGACGGAACAGTGCAGGGGGAGCTTCGCTCTGTCTAACCTGTACTCCGGGATTGTGTGTGACGGAACAGTGCAGGGGGAGCTTCGCTCTGTCTAACCTGTACTCCGGGATTGTGTGTGACGGAACAGTGCAGGGGGAGCTTCGCTCTGTCTAACCTGTACTCCGGGATTGTGTGTGACGGAACAGTGCAGGGGGAGCTTCGCTCTGTCTAACCTGTACTCCGGGATTGTGTGTGACGGAACAGTGCAGGGGGAGCTTCGCTCTGTCTAACCTGTACTCCGGGATTGTGTGTGACGGAACAGTGCAGGGGGAGCTTCGCTCTGTCTAACCTGTACTCCGGGATTGTGTGTGACGGAACAGTGCAGGGGGAGCTTCGCTCTGTCTAACCTGTACTCCGGGATTGTGTGTGACGGAACAGTGCAGGGGGAGCTTCGCTCTGTCTAACCTGTACTCCGGGATTGTGTGTGACGGAACAGTGCAGGGGGAGCTTCGCTCTGTCTAACCTGTACTCCGGGATTGTGTGTGACGGAACAGTGCAGGGGGAGCTTCGCTCTGTCTAACCTGTACTCCGGGATTGTGTGTGACGGAACAGTGCAGGGGGAGCTTCGCTCTGTCTAACCTGTACTCCGGGATTGTGTGTGACGGAACAGTGCAGGGGAGCTTCGCTCTGTCTAACCTGTACTCCGGGATTGTGTGTGACGGAACAGTGCAGGGGAGCTTCGCTCTGTCTAACCTGTACTCCGGGATTGTGTGTGACGGAACAGTGCAGGGGAGCTTCGCTCTGTCTAACCTGTACTCCGGGATTGTGTGTGACGGAACAGTGCAGGGGAGCTTCGCTCTGTCTAACCTGTACTCCGGGATTGTGTGTGACGGAACAGTGCAGGGGAGCTTCGCTCTGTCTAACCTGTACTCCGGGATTGTGTGTTTACGGAACAGTGCAGGGGAGCTTCGCTCTGTCTAACCTGTACTCCGGGATTGTGTGTGACGGAACAGTGCAGGGGAGCTTCGCTCTGTCTAACCTGTACTCCGGGATTGTGTGTGACGGAACAGTGCAGGGGAGCTTCGCTCTGTCTAACCTGTACTCCGGGATTGTGTGTGACGGAACAGTGCAGGGGGAGCTTTGCTCTGTCTAACCTGTACTCCGGGATTGTGTGTGACGGAACAGTGCAGGGGAGCTTCGCTCTGTCTAACCTGTACTCCGGGATTGTGTGTGACGGAACAGTGCAGGGGAGCTTCGCTCTGTCTAACCTGTACTCCGGGATTGTGTGTGACGGAACAGTGCAGGGGAGCTTCGCTCTGTCTAACCTGTACTCCGGGATTGTGTGTTTACGGAACAGTGCAGGGGAGCTTCGCTCTGTCTAACCTGTACTCCGGGATTGTGTGTGACGGAACAGTGCAGGGGAGCTTCGCTCTGTCTAACCTGTACTCCGGGATTGTGTGTGACGGAACAGTGCAGGGGAGCTTCGCTCTGTCTAACCTGTACTCCGGGATTGTGTGTGACGGAACAGTGCAGGGGAGCTTCGCTCTGTCTAACCTGTACTCCGGGATTGTGTGTGACGGAACAGTGCAGGGGGAGCTTCGCTCTGTCTAACCTGTACTCTGGGATTGTGTGTGACGGAACAGTGCAGGGGGAGCTTCGCTCTGTCTAACCTGTACTCTGGGATTGTGTGTGACGGAACAGTGCAGGGGGAGCTTCGCTCTGTCTAACCTGTACTCCGGGATTGTGTGTGACGGAACAGTGCAGGGGGAGCTTCGCTCTGTCTAACCTGTACTCCGGGATTGTGTGTGACGGAACAGTGCAGGGGGAGCTTCGCTCTGTCTAACCTGTACTCCGGGATTGTGTGTGACGGAACAGTGCAGGGGGAGCTTCGCTCTGTCTAACCTGTACTCCGGGATTGTGTGTGACGGAACAGTGCAGGGGGAGCTTCGCTCTGTCTAACCTGTACTCCGGGATTGTGTGTGACGGAACAGTGCAGGGGGAGCTTCGCTCTGTCTAACCTGTACTCCGGGATTGTGTGTGACGGAACAGTGCAGGGGGAGCTTCGCTCTGTCTAACCTGTACTCCGGGATTGTGTGTGACGGAACAGTGCAGGGGGAGCTTCGCTCTGTCTAACCTGTACTCCGGGATTGTGTGTGACGGAACAGTGCAGGGGGAGCTTCGCTCTGTCTAACCTGTACTCCGGGATTGTGTGTGACGGAACAGTGCAGGGGGAGCTTCGCTCTGTCTAACCTGTACTCCGGGATTGTGTGTGACGGAACAGTGCAGGGGGAGCTTCGCTCTGTCTAACCTGTACTCCGGGATTGTGTGTGACGGAACAGTGCAGGGGGAGCTTCGCTCTGTCTAACCTGTACTCCGGGATTGTGTGTGACGGAACAGTGCAGGGGGAGCTTCGCTCTGTCTAACCTGTACTCCGGGATTGTGTGTGACGGAACAGTGCAGGGGGAGCTTCGCTCTGTCTAACCTGTACTCCGGGATTGTGTGTGACGGAACAGTGCAGGGGGAGCTTCGCTCTGTCTAACCTGTACTCCGGGATTGTGTGTGACGGAACAGTGCAGGGGGAGCTTCGCTCTGTCTAACCTGTACTCCGGGATTGTGTGTGACGGAACAGTGCAGGGGGAGCTTCGCTCTGTCTAACCTGTACTCCGGGATTGTGTGTGACGGAACAGTGCAGGGGGAGCTTCGCTCTGTCTAACCTGTACTCCGGGATTGTGTGTGACGGAACAGTGCAGGGGGAGCTTCGCTCTGTCTAACCTGTACTCCGGGATTGTGTGTGACGGAACAGTGCAGGGGGAGCTTCGCTCTGTCTAACCTGTACTCCGGGATTGTGTGTGACGGAACAGTGCAGGGGGAGCTTCGCTCTGTCTAACCTGTACTCCGGGATTGTGTGTGACGGAACAGTGCAGGGGGAGCTTCGCTCTGTCTAACCTGTACTCCGGGATTGTGTGTGACGGAACAGTGCAGGGGGAGCTTCGCTCTGTCTAACCTGTACTCCGGGATTGTGTGTGACGGAACAGTGCAGGGGGAGCTTCGCTCTGTCTAACCTGTACTCCGGGATTGTGTGTGACGGAACAGTGCAGGGGGAGCTTCGCTCTGTCTAACCTGTACTCCGGGATTGTGTGTGACGGAACAGTGCAGGGGGAGCTTCGCTCTGTCTAACCTGTACTCCGGGATTGTGTGTGACGGAACAGTGCAGGGGGAGCTTCGCTCTGTCTAACCTGTACTCCGGGATTGTGTGTGACGGAACAGTGCAGGGGGAGCTTCGCTCTGTCTAACCTGTACTCCGGGATTGTGTGTGACGGAACAGTGCAGGGGGAGCTTCGCTCTGTCTAACCTGTACTCCGGGATTGTGTGTGACGGAACAGTGCAGGGGGAGCTTCGCTCTGTCTAACCTGTACTCCGGGATTGTGTGTGACGGAACAGTGCAGGGGGAGCTTCGCTCTGTCTAACCTGTACTCCGGGATTGTGTGTGACGGAACAGTGCAGGGGGAGCTTCGCTCTGTCTAACCTGTACTCCGGGATTGTGTGTGACGGAACAGTGCAGGGGGAGCTTCGCTCTGTCTAACCTGTACTCCGGGATTGTGTGTGACGGAACAGTGCAGGGGGAGCTTCGCTCTGTCTAACCTGTACTCTGGGATTGTGTGTGACGGAACAGTGCAGGGGGAGCTTCGCTCTCTCTAACCTGTACTCCGGGATTGTGTGTGACGGAACAGTGCAGGGGGAGCTTCGCTCTCTCTAACCTGTACTCCGGGATTGTGTGTGACGGAACAGTGCAGGGGGAGCTTCGCTCTCTCTAACCTGTACTCCGGGATTGTGTGTGACGGAACAGTGCAGGGGGAGCTTCGCTCTGTCTAACCTGTACTCCGGGATTGTGTGTGACGGAACAGTGCAGGGGGAGCTTCGCTCTCTCTAACCTGTACTCCGGGATTGTGTGTGACGGAACAGTGCAGGGGGAGCTTCGCTCTGTCTAACCTGTACTTCGGGATTGTGTGTGACGGAACAGTGCAGGGGGAGCTTCGCTCTGTCTAACCTGTACTCCGGGATTGTGTGTGACGGAACAGTGCAGGGGGAGCTTCGCTCTGTCTAACCTGTACTCCGGGATTGTGTGTGACGGAACAGTGCAGGGGGAGCTTCGCTCTGTCTAACCTGTACTCCGGGATTGTGTGTGACGGAACAGTGCAGGGGGAGCTTCGCTCTGTCTAACCTGTACTCCGGGATTGTGTGTGACGGAACAGTGCAGGGGGAGCTTCGCTCTGTCTAACCTGTACTCCGGGATTGTGTGTGACGGAACAGTGCAGGGGGAGCTTCGCTCTGTCTAACCTGTACTCCGGGATTGTGTGTGACGGAACAGTGCAGGGGGAGCTTCGCTCTGTCTAACCTGTACTCCGGGATTGTGTGTGACGGAACAGTGCAGGGGGAGCTTCGCTCTGTCTAACCTGTACTCCGGGATTGTGTGTGACGGAACAGTGCAGGGGGAGCTTCGCTCTGTCTAACCTGTACTCCGGGATTGTGTGTGACGGAACAGTGCAGGGGGAGCTTCGCTCTGTCTAACCTGTACTCCGGGATTGTGTGTGACGGAACAGTGCAGGGGGAGCTTCGCTCTGTCTAACCTGTACTCCGGGATTGTGTGTGACGGAACAGTGCAGGGGGAGCTTCGCTCTGTCTAACCTGTACTCCGGGATTGTGTGTGACGGAACAGTGCAGGGGGAGCTTCGCTCTGTCTAACCTGTACTCCGGGATTGTGTGTGACGGAACAGTGCAGGGGGAGCTTCGCTCTGTCTAACCTGTACTCCGGGATTGTGTGTGACGGAACAGTGCAGGGGGAGCTTCGCTCTGTCTAACCTGTACTCTGGGATTGTGTGTGACGGAACAGTGCAGGGGGAGCTTCGCTCTGTCTAACCTGTACTCCGGGATTGTGTGTGACGGAACAGTGCAGGGGGAGCTTCGCTCTCTCTAACCTGTACTCCGGGATTGTGTGTGACGGAACAGTGCAGGGGGAGCTTCGCTCTCTCTAACCTGTACTCCGGGATTGTGTGTGACGGAACAGTGCAGGGGGAGCTTCGCTCTCTCTAACCTGTACTCCGGGATTGTGTGTGACGGAACAGTGCAGGGGGAGCTTCGCTCTCTCTAACCTGTACTCCGGGATTGTGTGTGACGGAACAGTGCAGGGGGAGCTTCGCTCTCTCTAACCTGTACTTCGGGATTGTGTGTGACGGAACAGTGCAGGGGGAGCTTCGCTCTGTCTAACCTGTACTCCGGGATTGTGTGTGACGGAACAGTGCAGGGGGAGCTTCGCTCTGTCTAACCTGTACTCCGGGATTGTGTGTGACGGAACAGTGCAGGGGGAGCTTCGCTCTGTCTAACCTGTACTCCGGGATTGTGTGTGACGGAACAGTGCAGGGGGAGCTTCGCTCTGTCTAACCTGTACTCCGGGATTGTGTGTGACGGAACAGTGCAGGGGGAGCTTCGCTCTGTCTAACCTGTACTCCGGGATTGTGTGTGACGGAACAGTGCAGGGGGAGCTTCGCTCTGTCTAACCTGTACTCCGGGATTGTGTGTGACGGAACAGTGCAGGGGGAGCTTCGCTCTGTCTAACCTGTACTCCGGGATTGTGTGTGACGGAACAGTGCAGGGGGAGCTTCGCTCTGTCTAACCTGTACTCCGGGATTGTGTGTGACGGAACAGTGCAGGGGGAGCTTCGCTCTGTCTAACCTGTACTCCGGGATTGTGTGTGACGGAACAGTGCAGGGGGAGCTTCGCTCTGTCTAACCTGTACTCCGGGATTGTGTGTGACGGAACAGTGCAGGGGGAGCTTCGCTCTCTCTAACCTGTACTCCGGGATTGTGTGTGACGGAACAGTGCAGGGGGAGCTTCGCTCTGTCTAACCTGTACTCCGGGATTGTGTGTGACGGAACAGTGCAGGGGGAGCTTCGCTCTGTCTAACCTGTACTCCGGGATTGTGTGTGACGGAACAGTGCAGGGGGAGCTTTGCTCTGTATTGAACCTGTGCTCTTTTTTTCACAAAATATCTTTATTACAAATTCAGTGCTATATATACAAAGCGGTGACTAACACAATTACTTCACTACAAATAGACAGTATACATTAAACCAAAATGTTTCCATCTCTATTAATGATGGCACTAACTCCCCGTGAAGCCCAATGGTCCCGGAACGCCTCTAAGAACCTGTGCTCTAGGAGTGTGTGACAGGATGGTGCAGAGGGAGCCTCACTCTGTATCTAAGCTATGACGAGACCCCTGGTTTGTTAGAAGCGAGAGCTCCTGTTTCTCAGTGTTGTTAGAGTTTAAACATTGCCTGTGACCGTACTGCATTCTGCATTGGATCAATCCCCACTCACTGAAGCACAGAGCATAACTTCAGGCCCCTGTGCCCTCCTTTCACCCGCCCCATTGCTCTTTCTACATGCTCTATTACAGGTGGAAGAGTGGGAGTACTGTCAGCTCCAGGAAGTCCTACAGCTGGACGAATCCGTGATTGATCCTGCACCCTTCAGGCTTGTAGAAAAGGAAACACTTCATGAGGTAAAAAGCTTTGGCCTGGCACCTCAGGCCTTGCAAGCCATTATGTCCTCCCTGAAAGCGGTTACACCACTATTGAACTTAAGAGCTGAGAAGTTATATTATAGCTTTTTAAAACTCTGGTTAGGTTACATCTGGGGCATTGCGTTCAATTCTGGTCACCCCATTATAGGAAGGATCTAGAGGGTCAGAATCAGGCATATGTTGTTTTGTGGCAGCAGTACAGTGCAGTACATAAAAGAACTACTATAAGAAAGATTAAAATATAATTAATAGTGCATAAAGAGAGCAAAATGTGAGATGGTGTTCATTGATTTGCGGTCTGTTCAGAAATCTGATGGTGGAGGGGAAGAAGCTAATGTTGAGTGTTGATCATTGGGCTCCACTCCCTCCTCCCTAACCACAGCAATGAGTTGAGGGCATGTTTTGGATGGTGAGAGTCCTTACTGATGGATGACGTCTTTTTGAGGTGCTGCCTTTTGAGGATGCCCTTGATGACAGGGAGGCTAGTGCCCATGATGGAGCTGGCGAGCTGGCTGAGTACAACCCTGTGCCGCTTGTTTCCAATCCTGAACACTGACACTAGATCAGAATGCTCTCCACAGTACATGGTGCAGAAGAGGATCACCAGGAAGCTGCCTGGATTCAAGCGTACGCGCTGTAAGGAGAGGCTAGACAAACTTGGGTTGTCTTCTCTGGCGTGATGGAAGCTGAGGGGAGATCAGGAGTCTGAATTGAGAGGAGGATAGGGGGTATGAATGGTGTTGTGGAGCCCAGGGAAAGAGAGGGGGAAGGGAGACCAAGCCACAGAGGGATCCAGAAACAAGATGAGAATTTCATCCACCATCACCTCCCAGCTTCTCACGTCATTCCATCCTCTCCTTGATTTCCAGTGCTACAACCTCTTCAACCTCCTTGGGCTCAGGATTGCATACGTCACCTCCACCGGGAGGCTGGTCGGTGTGGTTGCTCTGAAAGAGGTATTGATGGATATAAATGATGGGGAATAGGGAAGTGAGGAGGGGAGGGGTTTGGGACTGACGGGAGGGCTCTGTGCGGAACTAGCATCAGCCAGATGATCTCCTCCTGTATAATAACATGGACAACCAATGGTGGATTGATGGAGAGTGGTGATTTCTCACTAAATTTGTCAGAGGTTTAATCAAATCAGGTAAATGAAAGAGCTTATATGCTAACACGAGAAAAATAATTCTGCATTAAATTTTTATTTGTCTTTAAACTTAGCCTACACAGTACCTGTGCACTGTACAGCAGCTTCAATATCAATGTGATCTTTGAGTTTGATGTTTTTAGCAAAAGTTCAAATATGTGGTTCAATTTATGACAGCAAAAGCCTCATGTCCTCACGTGTAACAATGTCCAAGCGGTTTCTGTTTTTTGTGAGTACATGGTTCACTGCACTGAAGCCTCTTTCAACAAGGTAGGAGGATGGAACTGAATTGAATTTTCTTTACTTCTTACATCCTTCTCATACATTAGATTAGATTAGATTATGAGGACACGCAGTCCTCTTTTAATTGTCATTTAGTAATGCACGCATTAAGAAATGATACAATGTTTTTCCAGAATGATATCACAGAAACACTTGACAAACCAAGACTGAAAAACTGACGAAAACCACATAATTATAACATATAGTTACAACAGTGTAAAGCAATACCGTAATTTCATATGAACAGACCATGGGCATGGTAAAGTCTCAAAGTCTCTCGAAAGTCCCATCATCTCACGCAGACCGTAAACCTCCAGCGCCGCAAACTTGCCGATGTGGCATCTCGGAAGTATCCGACCACAGTCCGACTCCAAGTCCCTCTGAAAGCTCCGAGCCTCCGACCAGCTCTTCGACACCAAGCACCAAGCACCATCTCTGCCGAGCGCCTCGACCCCAGCCCCAGCAACAGGCAATAGGCAAGGCTGAGGATTTGGGGTCTTCCCCTCCAGAGATTTTCAATCGCGCAGTACCAGTAGCAGCGAAGCAGGCATTTCAGAAGTTACTCCAGCTGTTCCTCCGTGCTTCTTCACGTCTGTCTCTATCAAATCAGGATTGTGTACGGCATCCTACTTCACAGATATGATATCATTCGGAACGGCTGCGCGCACTGCGTCACGCCGCCATCTTCTCCTCCCTCCATGAGGAGTAAAAATCTTTACGTTACATCTCCGTCTAAATGTGCAATGTGCAATCAGTAATTTACAATAAATAGAACAGTCAATGTAACGTAAAAACACATTCAAATCAGCGTGAATTAATCAGTCTGATGGCCTAGTGGAAGAAGCTGTCCCAGAGCCTGTTGGTCCTGGCTCTTACGTTATGGTACCATTTCCTGGATGGTAGCAGCTGGAACAGTTTGTGGTTGGGTGACTCGGGTCCCCAATGATCCTTCAGGCCCTTTTTACAAACCTGTCTTTGCAAATGTCCTGAATTATAGGAAGTTCACAACTACAGATGTGCTGGGCTGTCCGCACCACTCTCAGCAGAATCCCGCAATTAAGGGAGGTACAGTTCCCATAAAAGGCAGTGATTCAGCCAGTCAGAATGCTCTCAATTGTGCCCCTATTAAAAGTTCTTAGGATTTGGGGGCCCATACCAAACATCCTCAACCGTCTGAGGTGTTAGAGTTACTCAAGTGCCTTTTTCACCACACAGCTGGTGTGCACAGACCATGTGATGGTCTGATTGATGTTGTTTATGCCAAGGAGCTTAAAGCTGTTTACCCTCTCAACCCTAGATCCATTGATGTCAATTGGGGTTAGCCCGTCTCCATTTTTCCTGTAATCCACAACCAGCTCCTTTGTTTTTGTGACATTGAGGGAGAGGTTGTTTTCTTGACACCCCTGTGTCAGTGAGATAACTTCTTCCCTGTAGGCCACCTAGTTATTGTTAGAAATTTGGCCAATCGATGTAGTGTCGTCAGCAAATTTAATGAGAAGATTAGAGCAGTGGGTGGTTACACAGTCATGGATATACAGGGAGTAAAGGAGAGGACTTAGTACATAGCTCTGAAGAGCTCCTGTGTTGAGAGTCAAGGGATGGAGGTGAGGGAGCCCACTCTTACCACCTGCGAGCAATCTGACAGGAAGTCCAGGATCCAACTGCACAATGCAAGGTCAAGGCCAACGTCTCTGAGCTTCCCGTCGAGCCTGGATGGAATTATGGTGTTCAGCGCTGAACTGTAGTCCAAGAACAGCATTCTCACATAAGCTTCCTTCTTTTCCAGATGTGTAAGGACAGTATGTAGAGCAATGGCTATTGCGTCGTCTGTCGATTGGTTGTGTTGATAGGCAAATAGTAGAGGGTTCAGTTTTGGTGGCAGCATGTTGCAGATGTAGTCCTTGACCAGCCTCTCAAAGCATTTGCTTATTATTGAGGTGAGTGTGACAGGACACCAGGAAATGCAATGAAGAGCTGTTTGGCTCTTCTCCAAAGACCAGGAAACTTCGTATGACAGTGTAGCCATATACCACAAAAGCTGACATTTTTGAAAAGCATCCTTGCTTCTTCATCATTCAGAATTTCAATAATTTCTTCTTGCAAGCTCTTCTGCCTTGCAAAGAAATGAGTTAGTTACCCAGTCCAGAATTTTCAGATTGTTCAAAGCCTTGAATTGATTCTGAAAATCCTTCTTCAGTGACAGCAGGTGTAAGCAGTACTCTTGCAAATCACTGTCTATGAAAGAGAGTGCCATATTTTCCATGTACTGTGAGAACATTCTTCTCCCAATGTTTTGCTTATATATTTTTCAATGTTCCGATAAAAGTGGACACTGCATTTTTGCCTGGATTAAACTGAAATTCTCATCCAGCAGTTTCACATCTAGAATGTTCATTTTCTTATACTGATCGGCTAGGTATGCCTCATCTCCATGTAAAAGTTCAAACTTTCTTCCCAAGCTCTTGTCGACTTGAAGCAAAAATTCAATGGCTATGTCAAAAAGATCAAAGAAACATTTTAAACAACAGCCTGTTGACAGCCAATGCACTTCAGTGTGAAGAAGCAAGCGTTTGAATTCTTCATCATTATCTTATCACAACTGGTGAAATATTCTGATATTTAATGGATGAGCTTTAATTTTGTTAATAACAGATATTACAAGAGTCATACTTGAAAAAATTGCTGTCTAGGGTTTTTGGCTGTGAGATGTTGGCAATGAATTACACAATGGAATGCAAACAGACTTGGAATTTCTTTTTTCATGAATGCTACTGAACTAGCATGGCAACCTGTCATACATGGTGCTCCATCTGTAGCAAAGAAATCATGTTATACTTTTATGCTCAATATACATTTTGATCTCATCGTAGATTGATTCTGCATTGATATTTGTTTATAACTTTTTACCAAAGAGAACCTCTTCATAAACTTTTCCATTTTTGATAAGCTGTACATATCCCATTAGTGATGCCTCATTGACTCATCCATTTGTATCCCAAATTCTGTTCTTTTTAAGCTCTGTGCATAGTTGATTCTCAACGTCTTCACTCATTTCGTCAATACAATGAGCTACAGAGTTACTACAGGAATTGTTTGTAAAATACTAGTATCCATTTTGAGAACAGTGTAGCTCTTCTGATACATCTTTTACCATTGTATGAGATTTTCCACACTTTGCTATAATTTTGGAAATGCTATAAGAAGCAATGAGACCACTATCAAGGTCAATTTTAAGTTTCTCGGCAAATGTCTTGAGTGGGCAATACTTTTCAAATTCTTCTTTCATTTTCGGAACTGAGTAGTACCATAAGTAGCCTTTTCAGGGTGTCTGTTATAGAAGCGTTCATGCAATCTTCATGGTTTTATGGCTTCATCAGATCATACAGTACTACAAATAAGACACATGGGGCATCACTGATCTGACAGGAATGGAATAAAGCCATACTCCTGATATGTAACATTGTATTCATGTACTTTCTGTAGTTTCTGTTTCTTAGCAGGATTAGAATTCAAGGCTTCACCACCTTCCGACTCTTGGAGACCATGCCGTACATATTTATCCATCATTAACAGGGCTAAATTAAAATAAAATATTAACACAGTCTAGGGATTGCCTATCGGATGTTAAAAACAGCAGGGAGTTGACACGGTCGTGCCTCATGTGTGGGTGCTGCTTACTGCTCACCAAGAACCTTGAATGCACCCCAATGACTTTCTAATTCCCCTAACACACCCTTAAAACATATGACTGTCCCCCTTGGGAATCACTAGCCTAGACCCAACCCCACCAGTACCGTATGCCAGTGTTATACAGTGACTGACCCATCCCCACCGGTACTGTACCCCGGTGTTATACAGTGACAGACCCATCCCCACTGTACTGTACCCCGGTGTTATACAGTGACAAACCTGTCCCCACCAGTACTGTACCCCAGTGTTATACAGTGACAGACCCGTCCCCACCAGTACTGTACCCCAGTGTTACACAGTGACAGACCCATCCCCACCGGTACTGTACCCCAGTGTTATACAGTGACAGACCCGTCCCCACCAGTACTGTACCCCAGTGTTATACAGTGACAGACCTGTCCCCCGCAGTACCGTACCCCGGTGTTATACAGTGACAGACCTGTCCCCACCGGTACCGTACCCCAGTGTTATACAGTGACAGACCCATCCCCACCAGTACTGTACCCCAGTGTTATACAGTGACAGACCCATCCCCACCAGTACTGTACCCCAGTGTTATACAGTGACAGACCCATCCCCACCAGTACTGTACCCCAGTGTTATACAGTGACAAACCCATCCCCACCAGTACTGTACCCCAGTGTTATACAGTGACAGACCCATCCCCACAGGTACCATATCCCAGTGTTATACAATGACAGACCCGTCCCCACCGGTACTATACGCCAGTGTTATACAGTCACAGACCCGTCCCCACTGGTACCGTACCCCAGTGTTATACAGTGACAGACCCATCCCCACCAGTACTGTACCCCGGTGTTATACAGTGACAGACCCATCCCCACCTGTACCGTACCCCAGTGTTATACAGTGACAGACCTGTCCCCACCAGTACTGTACCCCAGTGTTACACAGTGACAGACCCGTCCCCACCAGTACTGTACCCCAGTGTTACACAGTGACAGACCCATCCCCACCGGTACTGTACCCCAGTGTTATACAGTGACAGACCCGTCCCCACCAGTACTGTACCCCAGTGTTATACAGTGACAGACCTGTCCCCCCCAGTACCGTACCCCGGTGTTATACAGTGACAGACCCGTCCCCACCGGTACCGTACCCCAGTGTTATACAGTGACAGACCCATCCCCACCAGTACTGTACCCCAGTGTTATACAGTGACAGACCCATCCCCACAGGTACCATATCCCAGTGTTATACAATGACAGACCCGTCCCCACCGGTACTATACGCCAGTGTTATACAGTGACAGACCCGTCCCCACCGGTACCGTACCCCAGTGTTATACAGTGACAGACCCATCCCCACCAGTACTGTACCCCAGTGTTATACAGTGACAAACCCATCCCCACCAGTACTGTACCCCAGTGTTATACAGTGACAGACCCATCCCCACAGGTACCATATCCCAGTGTTATACAATGACAGACCCGTCCCCACCGGTACTATACGCCAGTGTTATACAGTCACAGACCCGTCCCCACCGGTACCGTACCCCAGTGTTATACAGTGACAGACCCATCCCCACCAGTACTGTACCCCGGTGTTATACAGTGACAGACCCATCCCCACCGGTACCGTACCCCGGTGTTATACAGTGACAGACCCATCCCCACAGGTACCATATCCCAGTGTTATACAGTGACAGACCCATCCCCACCGGTACCGTACCCCAGTGTTATACAGTGACAGACCCATCCCCACCAGTACTGTATCCCGGTGTTATACAGTGACAGACCTGTCCCCACCAGTACTGTACCCCAGTGTTATACAGTGACAGACCCATCCCCACCAGTACTGTACCCTGGTGTTATACAGTGACAGACCTGTCCCCACCAGTACCGTACCCCGGTGTTATACAGTGACAGACCTGTCCCCACCGTACCATACCCCACTGTTATACAGTGACAAACCTGTCCCCACCAGCATTGTACCCCGGTGTTATACATTGACAGACCCATCCCCACCAGTACTTTACTTCGATGTTATACAGTGACAGACCTGTCCCCACCGTACCATACCCCGGTGTTATACAGTGACAAACCTGTCCTCACCAGTACTGTACCCCAGTGTTATACAGTGACAGACCCACCCCCACCAGTACTGTACCCCAGTGTTATACAGTAACAGACCCACCCCCACCAGTACTGTACCCAGTGTTATACAGTGACAGACCTGTCTTCATCAGTACTGTACTCCTCTTCTATACAGCAATAGACCCGTCTCCACCTCTGTACCCAAGTTATACAGTGACAGACCCACCCCCACCAGTACTGTACCCCAGTGTTATACAGTGACAGACCCACCCCCACCAGTACTGTACCCAGTGTTATACAGTGACAGACCTGTCTTCATCAGTACTGTACTCCTCTTCTATACAGCAATAGACCCGTCCCCACCTCTGTACCCAAGTTATACAGTGACAGACCCATCCCCACCAGTACCACACCCCAGTGACAGATTCGTCCCCACTGGTGCTGTACCCGTGTTGTACAGTGACACATCCATCGCCAACAGTACTGTGCCTCAGTGTTATACAAATACAGACTTGCCCCACCAGACCGTACCCTGATGTTGTACAGTGACAAACCTGTCTCCACCAGTACTGTATCCCAGTGTTATACAGTGACAGACATGTCCCCATTGGTACTATACCCGTCTCCACCAGTACCGTACCCCGGTGTTATACAGTGACAGATCTGTCCCCACCCATACTGTACCCCAGTGATATATAGTGATAGACAAATCCACACCAGTACTGTTCCCGTGTTATACAATGACAGATTCATCCCCTTCAGTACTGTACCCCAGTGTTAAACAGTGCCACACCAGTCCCCACCGGGTACTGTACCCCATGCTATACTTTGACAGACTGGACGCCACCAGACAATATGCTGGTGTTATACAGTGACAGACCCATTCCCCCCAGTACTGTATCCTCGTGTTATACAGTGTCAGACCATAGAAACATAGAAAACCTACAGCACAATACAGGCCCACAAAGCTGTGCCGAACATGTCCTTACCTTAGAACTACCTAGGCTTATTCATAGCCCTCTATTTTTCTAAGCTCCAGGTACCTATCCAGGAGTCTCTTAGAAGACCCTATCGTTTCCATCTCCACTACCACTGCTGGCAGTCCATTCCACGCGCTCACCACATTCTGTGTAAAAAAATTTACCCCTGACCATCTCTTCTGTACCTACTTCCAAGTACCGTAAAACTATGCCCTCTCATGCTATCCACTTCAGCCCTGGGATAAAGCCTCCGACTATCCATATGATCGATGCCTATCATTATCTTATACACCTCTATCAGGTCACCTCTCATCCTCCGTTGCTCCAAGGAGAAAAGGCCAAGTTCATTCAACCTATTCAAATAAGGCAACATCCTTGTAGATCTCCTCTGCACCCTTTCTATGGTTTCCACCTTCTTCCTGTAGTGAAGCGACCAGAATTGAGCACAGTACTCCAAGTGAGGTCTGACCAGGGTCCTCTATAGCTGCAACATTACCTCTTGGCTCTTAATCTCAATCCCACAGTTGATGAAGGGAAATGCACTGTATGTCTTCTTAACCACAGAGTCAACCTGCGCTGCAGCCTTGAGTGTCCTGTGAACTCGGACCCCAAGATCCCTCTGATCCTCCACACTGCCAAGAGTCTTATCAATAATGCTTTATTCTGCCATCATATTTGACCTACCAAAATGAACTACCTCACACTTATCTGGGTTGAACTCCATCTGCCACTTCTCAGCCCAGTTTTGCATCCTATCAATGTCCCACTGTAACCTCTGACAGCCCTCCACACTATCCACAACACCCCAACCTTTGTGTCATGAGCAAATTTACTAACCCATCCCTCCACTTCCTCATCCAGGTCATTTATAAAAATCACGAAGAGTCCCAGAACAGATCCCTGAGGCACACCACTGGTCACCAACCTCCATGTACAATATGACCCGTCTACAACCACTCTTTGCCTTCTGTGGACAAGCCAGTTCTGGATCCACAAAGCAATGTCCCCTTGGATCCCATGTCTCCTTACTTTCTCAATAAACCTTGCATGGGGTACCTTAACAAATGCCTTGCTGAAATCCATATACACTACATCTATGGCTCTACTTTCATCAATATGTTTAGTCACATCTTCAAAAAATTCAATCAGGCTCATAAGGCACAACTTACCTTCGACAATGCCACGCTGACTACTCCGAATCATATTATGCCTCTCTAAATGTTCATAAATCCTACCTCTCAGGATCTTCTCCATCAACTTACCAACTATTGAAGCAAGAATCACCAGTCTATGATTTCCTGGGTTATCTCTACTCCCTTTCTTGAATAAGGGAATAATATCCACAACCCCCCAATCCTCCGGAACCTCTCCCATCCTCACTGATGATGAGGATGATGATCATTGCCAGAGGCTCAGCAATCTCGTCCCTCGCTTCCCACAGTAGCCTAGGGTAACTCCCGTCCATAAGCTCTTCTTTTCTTCTTGACTAGATTTACCACAGCCATTGTACACCACGGTTCCTGTACCCTAACATCCTTTCTCTTATTAGAACGTACCTACGCAGAACTCCTCACAAATATCCCCTGAACATTTGCCACATTTCTTCCATACATTTCCCTGAGAACATCTGTTTCCAATCCACACGAGTACACAGTAACACCTGTGTTACACAGCACAGACACATCCCCACCAGTACTCTACCCCGGTGTAATACAGTGACAGACCCATCCGCACCCATACTGTACCCCGTATTTATACTGTGACAGACCCATCCCCACCGGTACTGTGCCCAATGTTATACATTGACAGACATGTTCCCACCCATACTGTATGCCAGTGTTATACAGTGACAGACACATCCCCACCATTACTGTACCCAGTGTTATACGGTGACAGACCTGTCCCCACCAGTACTGTGCCCCAATATTATGCAGGGACAGACCCATCCCCACCAGTTCTGTGCCCCAGTGTGATGCAGTGACAGACCTGTCCTCACCAGTACTGTACCCCAGTGTTATACCGTGCCTGACTCATCCCCACCAGTACTGTACCCCGGTGTTATACAGTGACAGTCCCACCCCACCGATACCGTACCCTAGTGTTATACAGTGACAGACACATCCCCACTGGTACTGTGCCCAAGTGTTATACAGTGACAGACCCATCCCCACCGGTACCATGACTCAGTACTATACACATCAATATTCTTCCACCACCTCACCTGTACAGTGGGGACCTTGTTTTGCCAAAATTATTCATTCCATTAAATATGATTCCATAGAAAAGTACGCTATTCACATGTGATGGAATCACAAGGCACTGCTTTATATATTTACTGTCAATAGATTCACATTTTATTCTGGTGCCTTCATCTTGTTATGAAAACACCATGTGGCGTCTGAACACTCGCCTGTTGTGTAAACAGAGAGACGGTCAGGCACAGGATAGGGAGTTACACAGCAATCACCTAATCAGTCCTTGTACCAGTCACACTCTGTCAGGCATGGGATGGGGATTCAGGCAGTATCCACCCAGTCAGTCCTTGTACCAGTCACACTCTGTTCCCAAATGTTCCAGTATGCACGCACAGGACTTTCTCCTTGTCTGCAACACTTCGCTATGTATAGGTCTTGCAGGAGGGCTAGCATGTATTGGATGGGCCAGATATTCTTTATGACGTTTTTTCAGTTGCATAAAGAATAAAAGGGAGGTGAGAGTTAATATTGGACCACTGAAAAATGATGCTGCTGAAGTAGTAATGGGGAAGAAAGAAATGGCAGATGAACTTAATAAGTACTTTGCTTTAGTCTTCACTATGGAAGACAGTAGCAGTGTGCCAGAAGTCCGTGAGTGTCAGGGAGCAGGAGTGAGTGCTATTGCTATTACAAAGGAAATAATGCTAGGCAAACTGAAAGGTCTTAAGGTGGATAAGTCACCTGGACCAGATGGACTACATCCCAGAGTCCTGAGAGAGGTTGCTGAAGAGATAACGGATGCATTGGTCATGATCTTTCAAGAGTCACTTGATTCTGGCATGGTCCCGGAGGACTGGAGGATTGCAAATGTCACTCCACTCTTTAAGAAGGGAAGAAGACAAGCAAGAGGAAATGATAGGCCAGTTAGCCTAGCCTCAGTGGTTGGGAAAGTGTTGGAGTCTATTATTAAGGACGAGGTTTCGGGGTGCTAATGAAAAAATAAGTCAAAGTCAGCATGGTTTCTGTAAAGGGAAATCTTGTCTGACAAATTTGTTAGAATTCTTTGAGGAGCGGCACAGTGGTGTACTGGTTAACACACAATGCTTTACAGTACCAGTGACTCGGGATCAACTCCCACCCCTGCCTGTAAAGATGTTCTCACCCTGACCACGTAGGTTTCCTCCGGGTGCTCCGGTTTCTATCCACAGTCCAAAGACGTACTAGTTGCTAGGTTAATTGGTCATTGTAAATCATCCCCTGGTTAGGCTGGGATTAAATCAGGGGATTGCTGGATGGTGCAGCTCGAAGGGCTGGAAGGGCCTGTTCTGTGCTGTACCTCAACAAATAAATAAATAAAGTAACAAGCAGGGTGGACAAAGGAGAGACAGTGGATGTCATTTACTTAGATTTTCAGAAGACATTCGATAAGGTACCTCACATGAGGCTGCTTTACAAGATAAAATCCTATGGTGCTGCGGGAAAGATACTAGCATGGATAGAGGAATGGCTGGCAGGCGGGAGGCAGTGAGTGGGAATAAAGGGGGCCTTTTCTGGTTGGCTGCTGGTGACTAGTGGAGTTCCTCTGGGGTCAGTATTGGGACCGCTACTTTTCACATTGCTTGTCAAGGATTTGAATAATGGAATTGATGGCTTTGTGGCAAAGTTTACGGATGATATGAAGATAAGTGGAGGGGCAGGTAGTGCTGAGGAAACAATGCGTTTACAGAACTTAGACAAATTGGAAGAATGGGCAAAAAAGTGGCAGATGGAATACAGTGTAGGGAAATGTATGAAAATGCATTTTGGTTAAAGGAACAATAGTGCAGACTATTGTCTAAATGGGAGAAGTTTCAAACATCAGAGGTGCACAGGGACTTGGGAGTCCTTGTGCAAGACTCCCAGAAGGTTAATTTACAGGTGGAGTCTGTGGTAAAGAAGGCAAATACAATGTTGGCATTATTTTCAAGGTGAATAGAATGTAAAAACAAGGAGATGATGCTGAAGCTTTCTAAGACACCAGTCAGTCTGTACTTGGAGTATTGTCAGCAGCATTGGGCCTCTTATGTCAGAAAGGATGTATTGTCATTGGAGAGAGTCCAAGGGGAGGTTCACGAGGATGATTCCAGGAATGAAGGGGTTAATGTATGAGGAGTATTTGGCAGTTTGGGGCCTGTACTCACTGGAATTTAGAAGAATGTGTGGAGATCTTACTGAAACCTACCATCTCAAGAATCCTTGGAGCCTCCATTTTCCTTCCACACTACCTTCACGGAATATTCCCTCCTCTGACAGCACCAACTCTCCTCTCCTTTCCGATCCCAGCTCTAATCTCTGCTGTGTCTTCACTATTCCCTCCAGCCTTCCCCTCTCTGTATTCTGAGTATTCTGCCCTCAGCAAGGGGATCTTTGTCCCCTTCCATCCACTTCTCAGTGAGTCCCATGTCTGCTGTGAGGCCAATCTCTTCTGCTGTTGCCTCCATCTCCAAGCTCACTTCCTTGGCCAGAAGTCCCCACCCTGTACTAATGACCCATTCTCCTGTCTCTAACCCTCCTCCTCTTTGTGGACAACAGTCTGGTTCCCTGCCTATTCTGGATCTTCCAAACTGCCAATGAGTCACCAGCTGGCTCAACTTCAAAACTCCTCACTCCTCCTCCAAACTTATCCCCTCTGAAGTCACTGCCCCCCCATTCTGTCCTCACTAAATCCAATCTTAATTTACCATCAAATCCACAGACAAACGGACTGCTATTGTAGTCTGGCGTTTTCCCTTCTACCTTTCTGAGGCCGGGAGGCAACTGTCAGACACCTACTCATACCTACTCCTTGAAGTGGACCCCACTCTAGACCATCAGAAAATTGTTTCTGACACCATTGCTAACCTCATCAACTATGGAGAACTCCACCAAACTCATAGTTCCCTTACCCCAAATGGCTTATTTCAACCTCCGACTCAAGCTCCACAAACCTGCCCGCTCCTGCCCCACTGAACTCACGCCATCATACCTCGACTCCATTCTGTCCCCCTTGGTTCAGTCCCTTCCCACCAACACTACTGACACTTCACATGCTCTCAATCTCCTCAACAACTTTCAGTTCCTGGCCTGACTGCCTCATTTCCTCCATGGATGTCCAATCCCTATACACTTCTATCTCCCATCAAGAAGGCCTTAAAGCTCTCCACTTCTCAATAAAAGAACCAACCACCTTTCCTCCACACTTTCCTCCTCCGTCTGGCAAAATTGGTCCTCACTTGCAACAATTTATCATTCAGCTCTTCCCACTCTCTCTAGACTCAAGGGGTAGCCATGGGCATCCCCATGGATCCCAGCTATGCCTGTTTTTTCATTGGCTATGAAGAAAAGTCCATGTTCCAAGCCTTCCACAGTAATGCTCTCCAACTCTTCCTCTGATACATCGATGATTGCATTGGTGCTGCTTCCTGCACCCATGCTAAGCTCATCAATTTCATCAACTTTGCCTCCAACTTCCACCCTGCCTTTACATTCACTTTGCCCATTTCTGACACCTCCCTCCCCTTTTTCAATCTTTCTGTCTCCATCTCTGGAAACAAACTGTCAACCGACATCTTTTATAAACCTACCGATTCCTATAGCTATCTTGACTGTACTTCTTCCTACCTTGAGTCCTTTTCTTAATTCCCTCAACTCCACTGAAAATGTTCCTAGAATGAGACTTTTCTTTCTGGGACATCAAAGATGGCTTCTTCCTTCAAAGCATGGGTTTTCCCTTCCTCTAGCATTGTTGCTGCCCTCAACTGCATCTCTCCCATTTCCTGGACATCTGTGCTCACCCTGTCTTCCCACTGCCCTCAACTACCTTCCCATGAGGCTCCACATTCTACACATCATTCTCTGAAACTTCCATCATCTTCACCGCGATCCTACCATCAAACACATCTTTACCTCCTCCGCCACTCTCCGTTTTCTCAGAGATCCCAATGGTTACCTTGTCCATTCATCTCTCCCGACTAATCGTCCTCCTGACCCATACCTCTGCAAACTACTGAAATGCTACACCTACCCACTTACCTCCTCCTTTACCTCCATTCAGGGCCCCAAACAGACCTTCCAGGTGAGGCTACACTTCATCTGTGAAACTGTTGGGGCTGTCTATTGTAACCAGTGCTCCCAATGCGGCCTCCTCTACACTGATGAAACCCAACCTAAACTGGGGAAATGTTCTGTCGACCACCTCTGCCCCATCCGCCAAAAGTGGAATTTCCCAGTGACCAACTATTTTAATTCCTATCCCATCCCCATTCTGACATGTCAGTCCATGACCTTCGCTTTCGCTATGAAGAGACCAATCTCAGGAAGGAGGAGCAGCACCTTATATTCCGTCTGGCTAGCCTCCAACTTGATGGCACAAATATCAATTTCTCCTTCCAGTAATTATTTTCCCCTTCCCCTTCCCTCTTACCTCTTCTCCTCACCTGTCAATCTTCTCCCTTTGATTCACTCCTCCTTTCCTTTCTCCTACGGTGCACTCTCCTCACCTATCAAATTCCATCCTCTCCAGCCCTTTACCACCTGGCTTCACCTGTCATTGTCTAGCTAGTCATCCTTCCACTCTCCTTGTCTTTTTATTCTGGCGCCTTCCCCTTCCTTTCCAGTCCTGAAGAACGGTCTCGGCCTGAAACATCGACTGTTTATCTATTTCTATAGATGCTGCCTGACCTGCTGAGTACTCTAGCATTTTGTATGTGTTGCTTTGGAGTTCCAGCCACTACATAATCTCATGTGTTTAAGATGATATTGAATGGGGAGGCATCCCTCATTGAGAATGATAATATCCCATCAAGATGGACAGATCAGATGGATGTTGCTGATGTAGAGGTCACCAAGTCCAGCCTTAGAGATCACAGCCAAAGGATATAGGGGAGGTCATTTAGGAATCAACTGGCCGGCTGGTGGCATCTGCACCAGGCTTCGAGTGGTCCTGGCTTCTAATCCAGTCAGCTCCTTGCACGCTTTCCATCTATGCTGGGTTAAGTGTTGAGCTAGCAACTTGGCCTCATAAAAAAAACACAAAATGCTGAAAAAAAAATGGCAAGGTTGACACCCAATGTGGCACAAGGCAAGGAAAAGGAACCAGTTAGGAATAAAACAAGGAGAAATTTCTTGAGGACGGTGAACAGGTGGATTTCTCTGCCACAGAAGAAAACAGAGGACAAATCATTCAGGAAGGGGGTAGATATGGTTCCAATTGGGGCGGCATGGTAGTGCCAAGCATCTTTTTGCTACATCTGTAACAAGCAACGATTAAGATCAGAGTGGATCAATCATATGTGCATATATTTTACTTGCTGCAGGAGAAGACTAGCACCACACCAGAGCAGGTGATAGTTTTGAAAGAAACAAACGCATAGTCACTCCTTTATACAAGTGTTATCTACCCGCACCAGTTCAAAGATGGGGTGCATTCTGTTAGTCTGCTTAATCTGTGTACTTCGCATTCTTCCAGTAATCGAATCCGCTTGTCTTTGTGCAGCTTGTCATTGGCATAATGTTGCACAAACACTATTATCAAAGCACTCTGGTACAATACAGGTTCCATTTTGTTACAAGTAAAGTACATTCCCATGGTAGCATAGCAGTTAGCATATCACTTTACAGCACCAGCAACCCTGGTTCAATTCCTGCTGCTGTCTGTAAGGAATTTGTATGTTCTCCCAGTGACCGCATAGGTTTGCTCCGAGAACTCTGGTTTCCACCCACAGTCCAAAGATGTAGTAGGTAAATTGGTCATTGAGTGCCGCAGGCTCATTGGGCTGGAAGGGCCCCTTACCGTGCTAAATCTCTTAATAATAATAATTTCTAAAGAGATCAAGGGATGATGGGGAGAAGCTAGAACAGGGCACTGATGATAAAATATGAATACTCTGCGCTCACTCAAGAGTTTATTGGTTTCTTAAGCTAGGCAGATAGGTAAACTCCAGACCTGGCGTAGTTGTAGTTTGAAGGCAGTACTGTATTATTATTCAACAATGCGTTACAGTACGCAAGGAGACAGGGATTTTCTCAGAATTCTCATGAAAGATAGATTCAAATATTGATTAAACTTCCTTCGACTCGTAACAAAGTGCTTCTAATAGCGACAAAAGAAATAGCCGAACTGATGTTGAAGGTCAATTGCTTAGCAATGCATTAATAAGCAATGAACAATAGCTGTGAATTTACAAGTTAGCAGTGAGATCTAGTAATTAGAAATAAAATAACACAACAAATCAGGGAGTGGGGTACATAACAATGAGAGATAGAAAATTAAAAATCTGGAGACATAATGCTGTGACCTGAAGCAAGAATTGGGTTGGAGATGATTAATGATGACCTTTGGTAAGGAGCAATTGATTCGTGACACTGTTTCCATTACATAGGTGGAGGCAGGAGTCAGCTTAGAATAAATGGGGTGCTCCCGTTTCCCCATACTTCCCAGGTTTAAGATTCAAGATTTCAATCTTAATTTAAGACTGCCCCGGGCTGTGGACTCTCTTTTGTTCTGAATGCTGTAGCTTGTTTTTTTTTGCTTTCACAGTTTATGTTTTCTCCCTCTGCGCGTTGGGTGTTAGTCTTTTTTGTAATGGGTTTTTTTGGGTTTCTTGTTTTTCGGCTGCCTGTAAGGAGACAAATCTTAAGGTTGTATAGTTTATACATACTTTGATAATAAATACACTTTGTACTTTGAGGCTGGTGGGCTAATTGGCTGCTGTAAATTACCCCTAGTGTGTGGATGAGGGGAGGAATCTCGGTGGAGTGGATGGGTAAGTGAAAGAAATAAAACGGAATTAGTGTAATTTGGTGGTTCATGGTTGGCACACACTTGACGGGCTGAAAAGCCTGTTCCCATAGGATATTACTTTAACCTGGTAAGGTAGTTTATTATAAACATGAGAGCGTCTGCAGACGCTGGAAATCCAAAGCAAGACACACAAAATGCTGCAGCAACTCAGCAGGTCAGGCAGCATCTATGGAAATGAACAAACTGTCGACATTTCAGTCCAAGGCCCTTCTTCAGGATAGGAAAGGAAGGGGGAAGATAGCAGAATAAAATGGTGGGGGTGGGGAAGGAAGGAAGATAGCTGGAAGACGATAGGTGAAGCCAGGTGGGTGGGAAATGTAAAAGGCTGAGGAGGAAGGAATTGATTGGATAGGAGAGTGGACCATAAGAGAAAGAGAAGGAAGAGGGGATTCCACGGGGAGGAGAGAAAACGTGCTTGCTGCTTTACTGAGGCAGCAAGAAGTGAGGACACCGACCATGGATAGCCATGCGCTGAGCTGTGTCCACAACTCACTGCAGCCATTGCCACAGATACCAAGTGACAGCGAAACACTTTGTTATGCCACCATCCATACAGATCATTTCACATTGGGGTAGGACGAGGTAAAACGGTAACAGAATGCAGAATGAAGTGTTACAGTTACAGAGAATGTAAAGTGCAGAGGTCACAACAGGGTACATTGTGAAGTCAAGACTCCATCTTATTGTAAGACTGTAAGACCATAAGATATAGGAGCAGAATTAGGCCATTTGGCCCATCAAGTCTGCTTCACCATTCCATCATGGCTGATCCATTTCCCTCTCAGCCCCAGTCTCCTGCCTTCTCTCCTCATTGCTTCATGCCCTGACCAATCAAGAATCTATCAACTTCAACCTTAAATATACGCAATGATTTGGCTCCCACAGCTGCCTGAGGCAACCACAAGCTCACCACTCTCTGGCTAAATAAATTTCTCCTCATCTCCATTCCAAAAGGACACCCCTCTTTTCTGAGGCTGTGTCCACTGGTCCTAGGCTCCCCCACTATAGGAAATATCCTCTCCACATCCAGTCTATTGAGGCCTTTCACCATATAATAGGTGTCGATGAGATTCCCTCCTAATTTTTCTGAGTTCCAGTGAGTATGGTGCCAGAGTCATCAAACTCTCCCCATGTGGCAAGCCTTTCAATTCCGTAATCACTTTTGTGAACCTCTGTTGAACCCTCTCCAGTTTCAGCACATGCTTTCTAAGATAGGGGGCCCAAACCTGCTCACAATACTCCAAGTGAGGCCTCACCTGCGTCTTGTGAAGCCTCAACATTACATGCTTTCTTTTATATTCTTGACATCTCCAACTGAACGTTAACATCGCACTTGCCTTCCTGTGGAAGACACTAGCAGTATGCCAAAAGTTCAAGAATATGAGGAGGCAGAAGTGAGTGAAGTTGCCGTTAATTGGAAGAAGGTGCTTGAGAAGCTGAAAGGTCTGAAGGTAGATAAATCACCTGGTCCAGATGGCTTACACCCCAGCGTTCTGAAAGAGGTGGCTGAAGAGATTGTGGAGGCATTAGTGATGATCTTTCAAAAATCAATGGACCCAGTTCAGTAGTGGGGTAGGGACATCCTTGAGCTCAGATGTTTGTACCTCCCGCCCGATGGGAGTGAGGAGAAGAGAAACTGTCCAGCACAGGTAGGCTCTGTGATGCATAGACAAAGTCTGTGGAGGGGAACACACGCTAAATTGTGGGAGGAAGTCAGCCAGTTGAGCAGCATCTATGGAGGGGACGATGAAGGGTCTTGGCCTGAATCATAGACTGTTTATTCCCTTCCATAGATGCTGCCTAACCTGCTGAGCTCCTCCAGCATTTTGTGTGTGTTGCCTAGATTTCCAGCACTGGCAGCATCTTTTATCACCTGGTTTCCATGATGGCCTGGGTTTCTTGCCATCACATGCAGAGCCGTTGCATACTAGGTGTAATGCATCCGGATAGGGTGCTTTCTATGGTACATTGTTAAAAATTAGCGAGGGTCAACGGGGACATGCCAAATTTCTTTAAGGTTTGGATGGTGAGTCTTGACGGTGTTGAATGGTGAAGCAGGCCAAGCAGCCCATCCCTGCTCCCAATTTCTGTTTCTGTTCTCTGCTTGGTCCCTCTGCAGCTGAAGGCAGCGGTGGAGAGCTGTGTTAAGGGGACTCCGGCCAGCAATTGCCAGTCCAACGAGGGGGAGCTGTCCCAGAAGATCACCCTGATTGACAGCGAGAGACCCAAAGGGAACTGAGAAGGAGAGGAAGGGGCCTTGGTGATTCGTGGCTCCTGGAATCTTACCTGCCTGCCTGACGCTGATTTATGGCGATGCATTTCAGCTTTGAGTAATCCATCGTTGATGATCCCCATCTCCCTCCTGCCTCAGCTGAAAGATAGGTACCTTTTAGTTCATAGAACATAGGACAGTATAGCACAGAATAGGCCCTTCAGCCCACAATGTTGTGCCAACCTTTTAACCTACTCCAAGATCAATCTAACCACTCCATCCCATAAAGCTCTCTTTCATCCATGTGCCCACTTAAGAGTCTCTTAAATCATGTTCAAGTGCAAGTTTAATTGTCATTCACCATACATGAATACCCATGAATATAGCCAAATGAAACAGTGCTATTCCAGGGTCAGAGTGCAAAACTCTGTACCAACAGCACAAGGAACATATAGCACATATAAGATAGCAGTAGAATACAATCACACAGAAAAATATAGTCCAAGTCCTTGACTCCATGAACGTTGCAGCAGTCTGTGGTTGAGAACAATGTAGCTTGCCTTCCACCAAGCAAACACTGGAGAGCAGTACCTGCACCAGCAAGGATGCCGCGCCACATGGCTCCAACGCCGACTCTAGCGACTCTCTCCTGGGTGGCTTCAAACAGGCAATGTCGCAGCTTGAGGTCTAGTCCTTGCTATGACCAAGGCCATGTTGCTCCCCCGCCATTCACCAATAAATCAGTTAACTGGACTTGCAGCATTCCACACCACCAGTGTCCAACGAGGTCTTCCAATCACAAGAAAGATGACCAGACAATCACTTGTCGTCAGACTGCACACCTCCTTTGTGCACTGACTCCGATGCCTCTGTCGCAGCAGCAACATGGTTACACCAGGTTCAGTTCCTCAGCAACAAGCAACTCACTGATGGGATAGGCCTGCAATACTTTAAGTTCTTAATGTCCAGCAGGGTCTTGTGATCATAAAAAATACATTTAAAAAAAGACAATAACACCTTTGGTCAGCCCCGTAGAAACTGCCGTCTTCCTGGAAACATTCCTAATATCCCACCCCTGCCAGTGTGTTCCTTGCAATCAGCATTCTCTGTGTATAAAATCTATTTCTGACTTTACCCCCATACTTTCCTCCAATCTACTTAAAAAGATTATCTCTCATATTAGCCATTGCTGCCCTGGGGAAAAGGTGTTGGCTGCCCACTCTACCTATGAATCTTCAAAGTTCAAAGTAAATTTATTATCAAAGTACATATATGTCACCATATACAGCCCTGAGATTCATTTTCTTGTGGGCATACTCATTAAGTCCAACAACCATAACAGAATCAACTTCGGCATTCAACCAGTGTGCAAAAGACTACAAACTGTGCAAATACACAAGAAGATAAGAAATAATAGTAATAAATAAACAAGAAATAAATATTGAGAACATGAGATGAAGAGTCCTTGAAAGTAAGTCCATTATTGGTTGTGGGACCATTTCAATGATGGGTTAAGTGAAGTTGAGTGAAGTTATCCCCTTTGGTTCAAGAGCCTGATATGGTCGAGGGTAATAATGGTTCCTGCACCTGATGCTGTGAGTCCTGAGGCTCCTGAACCTTCTTCCTGATGGTCGCAGCAAGAAGAGAGTATGACCTTGTTAATAGGGGTCCTGATGATGGATGCTGCTTATGTGCGACATCACTCCATGTAGATGTGCTCAGAGGTGGGGAGGCCATTATTCATGGTGGACTGGGCTGTATCCACTACTTTTTGTAGGATTTTCCATTCAAAGGCTTTGGTGTTTCCACACCAGGTGTATCACCTTATACTCCTCTGTCAAGCCACCACTCATACTCCTTCACTCCAAGGAGAAAAACCTTAACTTACTCATCCTTACCTCACAAGACATGTTCTCTAATCCAAGAAGCATCCTGATTAATCTCCTCCACACCCTCTCTAAAGCTTCCATATCCTTCATATAATGGGGTGACCAGAATTGAACACAATACTCCAAGTGTGGTCTAACCAGACATTGCCTGAACACAGTGCCTTGACAAATGAAGGTCAGCACACCATACACTTTCTCAAACACTCTTATCAACTTGTGCAGCAACTTCAAAGGTTCAAAGGTCAAATTTAATGCCTTCATGTGTGGCTTAGCTACTAAACCCCAGCAGAACTGTTTCGACTGACAGGAGAAGGGGCAAAGGTGGGTTGCTGGAGCCATAAAACCCATTCGCTTTGGGCAGATGGGGTTCCTCAGCCATGGTTGGCATCTCTGCTAGGAGAAGGAAATCTCTGATCTCAAACCTCCAGAGCCTTGTGGCTATACCCACTCTTGGGGAAGGTTTCAGAAGTAAACCCTGAGGGAAAAATCCGGAGCTGGAGTCCCTACATTGAGTTCAGTGCTGACTGGCAATTCCTGCTGGTACCAACCTGTATCAGTCTCTGCCATTCATCAGATGCCCAGAGAGGGGGAAACAGCTTGCTCTCTGTATCATACTGCCCTGCCTTGTGTACTTAGACAGCTGGGATGCAACATCCATGGTCGACCCTGACAAACAGAGACCTCAGATGGCAACAACCAGCAGAACAGATTTTGGGCTGTGTTTATTTGGTTCGAGAATACAGAGTTAAGAACAGACACTTTGGCCAGTGATGGTGTGCCAAACTAATTAAACACCTAACTACAAACCCCCTACCTACACAATGTCCATATCCCTTCATTCTTTGTACATTCATGTGCCTGACTAAGAGGCTCTTCAATGCCTCTGTTTTATTTGCCTCCACCCAGGCAGCACATTCTAGGCACAGGGCATGGGATCCTCAATGTTTGCCTTAGAGCTTATAAGCCCTCATCTGAAACACGGAATCTGCAACCAAATGGCAATGCAGTCAGACAGCACAGAAACAGGTCGTTCGGCCCATCAACCCCACGGTTTCCCATCCATCCATCCAGTATCCCCTTTGACTTTCTGCCACAGAAATCCCCAACCACCGGGCCGCAAAGCATGCGCTACCGGGCCGCGAGGAAATGATATGATTTGGCGATACGAGTCAGCAGCACCTTTCCTCATTCCCTGTCACGCACTGTGGAGCTTGAACGCACGCGAGGTCATTACACACGCGTCATCCGTGTCAGTGCGGGAGGGAGATCAACTCCTCCAGCTTGCAAATGACGGCGGGCTGAAAAGTATGTTGGATATAATGTCTCTGCCGGCATTCTGGATCAAAGTCAAGGCTAAATGTCCTGAGATAGCCACGAAAGCACTGAAAATGTTGCTTTCATTTCCAACATTTTTCTGCGAAGCGGAGTTTTCTGCAATGAATGCAATGAAAACTAAGTTGCGGAATAGACTGGACGTAAGGATCCCCCTTCGAGTATCGCTGTCTCCCATCACCCCTCGATAGGACCGTCTTGTTGCAGGAAAACAAGCCCAGGGCTCCCACTGATTCAGCGATATTGGTGTGTTGCAGTGATTTTATATGTTCATACGGGGAAAATATGCGCTGTGTGTTTAATATCCAAACCTTACTTAAAATGTTATGATGCTATTGACTTATATAACCATATAACAATTACAGCACGGAAACAGGCCATCTCTGCCCTTCTAGTCGTGCCGAACGCTACTGTCACCTAGTCCCACCGACCTGCACTCAGCCCATAACCCTCCACTCCTTTCCTGTCCATATACCCATCCAATTTTTCTTTAAATTATAATATCGAACCTCCTCTACCACTTCTACTGAAAGTTCGTTCAACACCTACTTCAAGCTCTCCTGATAATTGACTTATCGCTATATTCATGCGAGGAAAATATGCGCTGTGTGTTTAATATTAAATTCGTTAGAGAAATCCCTTTAGAAACGAAATTGAGTGTATTAACCACTTATCACCTATATTGCGTTCGTGATTAACACCCCCTCCCCCGAACAGAATCGCCAAAAACGGTTTGCAGAAAAAAAACGGCAGGTACACGCATGTGCACGTCACGCATGCGCACTAGTGCCCGCGCAAGGTTTCACGGTTATTGTAGTCTATCGGGGTAAACACAACGTATTTGACAGCTACTCTTGTCCGTTGGCAACCCTAAGGTTGCCTAAGGGGTCGACCGGTCTGCAAGAATATTGTCAATATTAAACCGGTCCGCAGTGCAAAAGAGGTTGGGGACCCCTGTTGTAAGGTACAGAGCAGATTAACTGGTGACACTTCAAATGTGATGCAGCAGGGAGCTCAGAAGCCTTTTGGCCTGAGAGAAGAAACTCTTTCCCATCCTTAAACACGAGGTCCTGACGAAGGGTCTCGGTCCGAAACGTCGACTGTACCTCTTCCTAGAGATGCTGCCTGCCCTGCTGTGTTCACCAGCAACTTTGATGTGTGTTGCTTGTTTCCCATCCTGACCATTCTTTATGCCTTGGAGTCTCCTACCTGATGGTAGAACAGGGGTCCCCAACCTTTTTTGCACTACGGACCAGTTTAATATTGCCAATATTCTTGCGGACCGGCCGACCTGGGGACCTGCCGATTTTTTTCTGCAAATCGTTTTTAGTGATTCTGTTCGGGGTGGGGGGGGGTGTTAATTACAACCGGAATATAGGTGATAAGTGGTTAATACACTCAATTTTGTTTCTAAAAGGATTTCTCTAATGAACTTAATATTAAACACACAGTGCATATTTTCCTCGCATGAATATAGCGATGTCAATTATCAGAGGAGCTTGAAGTAAGTGTTGAACGAACTTCCAGTAGAAGTGGTAGAGGAGGTTGGATATTATCATTTAAAGAAAAATTGGATAGGTATATGGACAGGAAAGGAGTGGAGGGTTATGGGCTGAGTGCAGGTCGGTGGGACTAGGTGACAGTAGCATTCGGCACGGACTAGAAGGGCAGAGATGGCCTGTTTCCGTGCTGTAATTGTTATATGGTTATATAAGTAAGTCAATAGCATCATAACATTTTAAGTAAGGTTTGGATATTAAACACACAGCACATATTTTCCCCGTATGAACATATAAAATCATTGCAACACACCAATATCGCTGAATCAGTGGGAGCCCTGGGCTTGTTTCCCTGCAACAGGACAGTCCTATCGAGGGATGATGGGAGACAGCGATACTCAAGGGTCTAGTCTATTCCGCAATTTAGTTTTCGTTGCATTCATTGCAGAAAACTACGCTTCGCAGAAAAATGTTGGAAATGAAAGTAACGTTTTCAGTGCTTTCGTGGCTATCTCAGGATATTTAGCCTTGACTTCGATCCAGAATGCCAGCAGAGATGTTATGTCAAACATACTTTTCAGCCCGCCATCATTCACGAACTCGGGGAGTTGATCTCCTTCCCGCGCTGAAATGGATGACGCGTGCGTAATGACCTCGCATGCGTTCAAGCTCCACCGTGCATGACGGGGAATGAGGAAAGGTGCAGCTGACTCCTATCGCCAAATCATATTGTTTCCTCGCGGCCCGGTAGCACATGCTTTGCGGCCCGGTGGTTGGGGATCGCTGCCTTACAACCTTTAATTTATGCACTTTAGTTTGTCATTTATATATGTGTGATTCATCTGTAAATTTTATCCTTACCTTCATAAGTTATCATGTGTTATGTGTACTACTGTGCTTTGCACCCTGGTTCAAAGAAACCTTGTGTTATTTCTATTGACATTATGTAGTTAAAATAAACTTGATTTACAGTAAGCCCATTAATTCCCCCCAGATACGACCCCTCACCCACACACTAGAGGCCAATTAACCCACCAACTCTGTACGTTGTAGGATTGTGGGAGGAAACTTGAGCACCTGGGGGAGACCCACGCAGCTACAGGGAGAAGGTGCAAACTCCACACACACATACACACACACACACACACACACACACACACACACACACACACACACACACACACACACACACACACACACACACACACACACACACACCACCAGAGGCCAGAATCAAACCCCATTCATGGGAGACGCAAAGCAAGGGCTCTGCCCTCTGCGCCACTGTACCCTGGTTTATTTTCGTTGCCTGTTGTGCCACTGGCGTTTAGCGCAGCAAAGAAGGTCCTCTATTGTTCTTCGTTCATTGTGCCAGTAGCTTCCTCTCGGTTTTCACTGCTGTCAGCCATGCAGGTCCCACGAATGCTATCGCACTGAGACGTAGATTCTTCATTGCAAGCAACACACACAAAAATGCTGGAGGAACTCAGCAGGCCAGACACACCTCGGCTTTAAATGATCCCCCCTTTATTTTCAAAACAAGATCCCTTGTTTGTGGCTCTTCTGTTCACAAATTTATCTCAGCAGCTACCAAGTCAAGACTAATATGTTTGAAGCACAGCACCCTCATTCTTCTAAAGGCCAAAGAATACAAACCTAAATCGTTCAGCCTTTTAATAGAACAACCCTCTTTTCTTGCGTATTATCCTGGTGAACATCCTTTGCAATGTGTCCAATGCCACCATGTTCTCTTTTCAGTAAGGCAGCCAACTCTGCACAGTATTTCAGGGATGATCTCACTGTAACAAAACCCTGGAGATACATGAGATTGCAGATGCTGCAAGCTGGAGCTAAAAAGTATAACTACTAGAGGAACTCAGTCGGTCGATCTGCATGTGTAGATGGAAACGAGGGTTACCACTTCAAGTTGTGATCATGCATGAAGAGAGAGTGTAAAGGATAGATAACCAATATAAAGAAATTCAAAAGTTTGAAGTAAATTTTATTATCAAAATACATATGTATCACCATGTACAACCCTGAGACTCATTTTCCTGCGGGCAGACTCAGCAAATCTATAGAATAGTAACTATAAACTAGATAATTGAAAGATCAACCAGAGTGCAGAAGACAACAAACTGTCCAAATACAAATATAAATAAATAGCAATAAATAATTAGAACATGAAATAATGAGAGATAAAGAGTTCTTAAAGTGAGATCATTAGTTTGGGCCATCTCAATGGATGAGCAAGTGAGAGTAGTTATCCCCTTTGGTTCAAAAGCCTGATGGTTGAGGAGTAGTGACTGTTTTTGACCCTGCGAGTCCTGAATCTTTTGTACCCCTGCCTGATGGCAGTAGAAAGAAAAGAGCATGGTCTGGGTGGTGGGGATTTCTGGTTACGGATGTTGTTTTCATAGAAGAGCATTTCAAGTAGATTCACTCAATGATGGGAAGGGCTTTACTCATGATGTACTGAGCCAAATCCACTGCCTTTTGCAGGATTTTCTGTTCAAAGGCATTGGTGCTTCCATACCCCAGGTTTCAATAACTCATAACTCAGTGGGTCAAGGAGCACGGGGGGATACAAATGAATGGTTGCCATTTCAATTTGAGACCATGCGTCGGGGCGAACGCGTATGTACATAAAGGGTAGATAACCAGTATAAAGAAGCGAGAGGGAGCGGTGAAACAGAGGCTTGTTGGGGAGAGGGAAAGAAAACACAGACAGAGTGGTCAGTAGCTTTGAATTCTATCATAGATCGCTTGCCTTTTTCGGGTTTCCAGGTGTGGGTGGGTGAGTTTAGAGTTAGGAGTTTTTTTCCCATTGGGTGGTTCCAGAGCATGCGTGTTTTTTTATGTGGCTGTATTCTTCTTCACCACCATTTCTGATCATCCTGTATGTGCTCTGCACATGTATAAAGTAGAATAAAATTATAGTACGGTATTTAAACTTTTTAATATAATAAGTTGGAAAGTACGTGGTTGGAATCATCCTATTAAACGAAAAAAGACTTTTAAAATTATTAACCGATTCCAACCTGATATAATTTTTGCTCAAGAGACACATGTCAGGGCAGGAGATCAAAATACATTTTTTGGATGGTAGAATGGTTTGCAATTCCACTCTACTTCTCAGAGTAAAACAAAAGGCGTGTCTATTTTTATTAAACCTAATATATTTATTCAAGAGGATATTGAATCAGATTCTAATGGTAGATTTTTAATTGTTAAAGGAACGATCTGTAACAGAAAAGTTGTTTTGGTTCATTTGTATGGTCCTAACTTAGATGATCCTTCTTTTTTTAAAAAGGTATTTGCTTTACTGCCTGATTTAAATGAATATATGCTGATATTGGGTGGGGATTTTTACTGCTGCTTAAATCCTATGATTGATAAGAGCTCAACCAATCAGCGACTTCCATATCGATCCGCGTCATTTATTAGTTCCTTTTTGATTGATTTTGGGTTGATTGATTTGTGGAGGTATCTTTATTCCGATAATAGAGAATATTCTTTCTTCTCACAAGTTTATAAAAAATATTCGAGGATCGATTATATTATAATCGATCCCCACCTCTTGCCTAGTGTTAAACTTGCGGATATGACGCTATTGCTATATTTGATCATGCGCCTCTGAGTTTGTCTTTTGAATTTGATGATGTCATTCTTGTCCGCCCACCTTGTTGCATGTCTCAGACATTATTGCAAAACTCTGACTTCATTGGTTTCATTGAAACACAGATAAAAGGATTTTTTTCTTTTTAATGATATATGGGGTATGTCTAAATTAATTATATGAAATACATTTAAAGCATTTTTACGTAGTCAGATTATTTCTTATTCAGCTAAACTTAAAAAACAGACTAAAGCAGAATTAGATAGAATTTCAAAACAAATTAAAGATTTGGATAATATCTATGCAATTTCCCCCAATACCGATTTATTTAAACAAAGGGTGGAACTTCAATCATAATATAACCTGTTATTAACTCATCCCATTGAAGGATATTTGCTTAAATTAAAGAGCCAATTTTATATGTTTGGAGATAAAAATAATAAACTGCTTGCATCTCAATTAAAACTGGCTGCAGCCAAAAGGCAAATCATGAAAATTCATAGGAAACATGGTACCTTGGCTCAGGAACATGAAGAAATTAATAAGATTTTTCAAGATTTTTACGCTGAACTTTATAAATCTCAATGTCCGTTAGATTCCTCTGGAATGAATGCTTTTTGACGAAAGATTGTTTTTCCTAAGATCTCGGTTGAGGATCAAAAAACTCTTGATGCTCAAATCACTGAAGCCGAAATTCATAAAGCTATTTTTTCAATGCAATCTGGTAAGTCCCTGAGACTTGATGGTTATCCTGTAGAATTTTATAAAAATTTTGGAAAGTTACTTTCTCTGTATATGTTGGAAATGTTTAAGGATTCTTTTGTGAAAAGTGACTTACTCTCTATTTTTTATGAGGCTTCTATTTCTTTAATTCTTAAAAAAGATTAAGATCCCACTGACTTTGCTTCATATAGACCTATTTCATTACTGAATGTCAACGCTAAGTTTCTGTCAAAGATAATGGCCAATCGGTTGGAGAATATTTTGGGTAAAATTATTTTTAAAGATCAAACAGGCTTTATAAAGGCTCGCTAATCTTTTTCAAATGTTTGGAGACTAACATTATATATTTGTCCTCTTTTAAAACCCCACAATGTGTTGTATCTTTGGATGCTGAAAAAGCATTCAATCGAGTCGAATGGAAATATTTATTCAATGTTTTAGAGAAATTTGGTTTTGGTGCTAATTTTAATAATTGGATTAAAATGATACATAAAGCCCCTATTGCTACTGTTGTCACTAACAATTGTAGGTCTCCTTTTTGCAGCTTTCACGGGGGACAAGGCAAGGCTGTCCATTAAGTCCTTTGTTGTTTAATTTAATATTAGAACCCCTTGCTATTGCTCTTCGTGAGGCTAAAAATATCCATGGGATTTTTGTGAATGAGACCATGCATAAGATCTCCCTTTATACTGATGTTTTATTGGTCTATATATCTAGCCCTGACGAATCTATTCCTGCCTTGTTAAAATTATTTAATGAATTTGGAGGTTTTTCAGGATATAAAATAAATTTTAGTAAAAGTGAATTGTTTCCTTTAAATGATTCTGTCTCTATATATGATAATACTCCTTTTAAAGTCACAGATTCTTTTAGATATTTAGGTACTATAGTTACTAAAAAATATAAGGATCTTTATAAAGCCAATTTTGTTCCTTTAGTAGACTCTATGAAGTATTTATTTAGTAGATGGAGTCCACTTACATTTTCACTTGTTGGTCATATTCATTTAGTTAAAATGATGATTTTACCAAAATTTTTATATTTATTTCAGAACATTCCTGTTTTTTTGACGAGGAAATTTTTTGATTGGATTGATTCTATTATTTTATCTTTTATTTGGAATAATAAAAGACCAAGAATTAGTAAATGTCACTTACAAAAATTGAAAAAGAATGGAGATCTTGCTTTGCCTAATCTAGAAATGTATTATTGGGCTGTTAATGTGCGATACATGTCTTTTTTGGTTATACTAGGTTGATAAGAGTGATCGGCCAATTTGGGTAGACCTGGAACTGAAAGTTGTAAAAGAGTTTTATTTAACCTCCTGATTGGGAGCTGCTTTACCTATGCAATTAGCTAAAATTGTTAATTTAAACCTATATCCTGTGATTAAGTATCCTTTACAAATTTGGCTCCAGTTCTGCAATTTTTTTAATCTTAAAAAATTTAAACTTTGCAGTTTAATTTATCAAAATTACTTTTTTAAGCCTTCTTTGAGTGATCCAATATTTTTACTTTGGAAAAATAAAGGTATTAATTCTTTTGTGGATTTATTTAAAGAAGATAGATAGAAACATAGAAACATAGAAAATAGGTGCAGGAGTAGGCCATTCAGCCCTTTGAGCCTGCACCGCCATTCAGTATGATCATGGCTGATCATCCAACTCAGAACCCTGTACCAGCCTTCCCTCCATACCCCCTGATCCCTTTAGCCACAAGGGCCATATCTAACTCCCTCTTAAGTATAGCCAATGAACTGGCCTCAACTGTTTCCTGTGGCAGAGAATTCCACAGATTCACCACTCTCTGTGTGAAGAAGTTTTTCCTAATCTCGGTCCTAAAAGGCTTCCCCTTTATCCTCAAACTGTGACCCCTCATTCTGGACTTCCCCAACACTGGGAACAATCTTCCAGCATCTAGCCTGTCCAATCCTTTTAGGATTTTATATGTTTCAATAAGATCCCCCCTCAATCTTCTAAATTCCAACGAGTATAAGCCTAGCCAATCCAGTCTTTCATCATTTGAAAGCCCTGCCATCCCAGGAATCAATCTGGTGAACCTTCTTTGTACTCCCTCTATGGCAAGGATGTCTTTCCTCAGATTAGGGGACCAAAACTGACCACAGTACTCCAGGTGTGGTCTCACCAAAGCCTTGTACGACTGCAGTAGTACCTCCCTGCTCCTGTACTCGAATCCTCTTGCTATGAATGCCAGCATACCATTCACCTTTTTCACCGCCTGCTGTACCTGCATGCCCACTTTCAATGACTGGTGTATAATGACACCCAGGTCTCGTTGCACCTCCCCTTTTCCTAATCGGCCACCATTCAGATAATAATCTGTTTTCCTGTTTTTGCCACCAAAGTGGATAACTTCACATTTATCCACATTAAATTGCATCTGCCATGAATTTGCCCACTCACCCAACCTATCTAAGTCACCCTGCATCCTCTTAGCATCCTCCTCACAGCTAACACTGCCGCCCAACTTCGTGTCATCTGCAAACTTGGAGATGCTGCATTTAATTCCCTCATTTAAGTCATTAATATATATTGTAAACAACTAGGGTCCCAACACTGAGCCTTGTGGTACCCCACTAGTCACTGCCTGCCATTCTGAAAAGGTCCCATTTATTCCCACTCTTTGCTTCCTGTCTGCCAACCAGTTCTCTATCCACATCAATACCTTACCCCCAATACCGTGTGCTTTAAGTTTGTACACTAATCTCCTGTGTGGGACCTTGTCAAAAGCCTTTTGAAAATCCAAATATACCACATCCACTGGTTCTCCCCTATCCACTCTACTAGTTACATCCTCAAAAAATTCTATGAGATTCATCAGACATGATTTTCCTTTCACAAATCCATGCTGACTTTGTTCGATGATTTCACCACTTTCCAAATGTGCTGTTATCACATCTTTGATAACTTACTCTAGCATTTTCCCCACCACCGATGTCAGGCTAACCGGTCTATAATTCCTCGGTTTCTCTCTCCCTCCTTTTTTAAAAAGCGGGGTTACATTAGCCACCCTCCAATCCTCAGGAACTAGTCCAGAATCTAAAGAGTTTTGAAAAATTATGACTAATGCATCCACTGTTTCTTGGGCTACTTCCTTAAGCACTCTGGGATGCAGACCATCTGGCCCTGGGGATTTATCTGCCTTTAATCCCTTCAATTTGCCTAACACCACTTCCCTACTAACACGTATTTCCCTCAGTTCCTCCATCTTACTGGACCCTCTGTCCCCTACTATTTCCGGAAGATTATTTATGTCCTCCTTAGTGAAGACAGAACCAAAGTAGTTATTCAATTGGTCTGCCATGTCCTTGCTCCCCATAATCAATTCACCTGTTTCTGTCTGTAGGGGACCTACATTTGTCTTGACCAATCTTTTTCTTTTCACATATCTATAAAAGCTTTTACAGTCAGTTTTTATGTTCCCTGCCAGTTTTCTCTCATAATCTTTTTTCCCCTTCCTAATTAAGCCCTTTGTCCTCCTCTGCTGGACTCTGAATTTCTCCCAGTCCTCAGGTGAGCCACTTTCTCTGGCTAATTTGTATGCTTCTTCTTTGGAATTGATACTATCCCTAATTTCCCTTGTCAGCCACGGGTGCACTACCTTCCTTGATTTATTCTTTTGCCAAACTGGGATGAACAATTGTTGTAGTTCATCCATGCGATCTTTAAATGCTTGCCATTGCATATCCACCGTCGACCCTTTAAGTATCATTTGCCAGCCTATCTTAGCTAATTCACGTATCATACCTTCAAAGTTACCCTTCTTTAAGTTCAGAACCTTTGTTTCTGAATTAACTATGTCACTCTCCATCTTAATAAAGAATTCCACCATATTATGGTCACTCTTACCCAAGGGGCCTCTCACGACAAGATTGCTAATTAACCCTTCCCCATTGCTCAATACCCAGTCTAGAATAGCCTGCTCTCTAGTTGGTTCCTCGACATGTTGGTCCAAAAAACCATCCCACATACATTCCAAGAAATCCTCTTCCTCAGCACCCTTACCAATTTGGTTCACCCAATCTATATGTAGATTGAAGTCACCCATTATAACTGCTGTTCCTTTATTGCACACATTTCTAATTTCCCGTTTAATACCATCCCCAACCTCACTACTACTGTTAGGTGGCCTGTACACAACTCCCACCAGTGTTTTCTGCCCCTTAGTGTTATGCAGCTCTACCCATATTGATTTCACATCCTCCCAGCTAATGTCCTTCCTTTCTATTGCGTTAATCTCCTCTCTAACCAGCAATGCTACCCCACCTCCTTTTCTTTCATGTCTATCCCTCCTGAATATTGAATATCCCTGAATGTTGAGCTCCCATCCCTGGTCACCCTGGAGTCATGTTTCTGTGATCCCAACTATATCATATTCATTAATAACAATCTGCACTTTTAATTCATCCACCTTGTTACGAATGCTCCTTGCATTGACACACAAAGCCTTCAGGCTCGCTTTTACAACACTCTTAGCCCTTATACAATTATGTTGAAAAGTGGCCCTTTTTGATTTTTGCCCTGGATTTGCCGGCCTGCCACTTTTACTTTTCACCTTACTACTTTTTGCTTCTACCCTCATTTTACACCCCTCTGTCTCTTTGCACTTGTTCCCATCCCACTGTTGTGAACTCACCTCCTCTCTCCTAGTCTCTTTAATTTGATTCCCTCCCCCCAACCATTCCAGTTTAAAGTCACCTCAGTAGCCCTCGCAAATCTCCCCGCCAGGATATTGGTCCCCCTAGGATTCAAGTGTAACCCATCCTTTTTGAACAGGTCATACCTGCGCCAAAAGAGGTCCCAATGATCCAAAAACTTGAATCCCTGCCCCCTGCTCCAATTCCTCAGCCACGCATTTATCCTCCACACCATTGCATTCCTACTCTCACTGTCGCGTGGCACGGGCAGTAATCCCGAGATTACTACCTTTGCGGCCCTTTTTCTCAACTCCCTTCCTAACTCCCTATATTCTCCTTTCAGGACCTCTTCCCTTTTCCTACCTATGTCATTGGTACCTATATGTACCACGACCTCTGGCTCCTCACCCTCCCACTTCAGGATATCTTGGACGCGATCAGAAATATCTCGGACCCTGGCACCAGGGAGGCAAACTACCATCCGGGTCTCTGGACTGCGTCCACAGAATCGCCTATCTGACCCCCTTACTATCGAGTCCCCTATTACAACTGCCCTCCTCTTCCTTTCCCTATCCTTCTGAGCTACAGGGCCGGACTCCTGATGTCTTTTGAACAATTAATTGATAAATATTCTCTTTCATACTCACACTTTCTGCAATACCTTCAAGTTAGACATTTTTTACAAAAATATTTAAGTAATTTTCCTTACATATTGGAGGCTGACCTGTTAGATATTATTATGAGTATGAATCCTTCAATCAAGGGTTCTATTGGAAGAATTTATTATTTATTATTGCAATGGGATAAGCGTCCTTTATCTAAGATTAAACAGGATTGGGAGAAGGAACTTAATTTGACTTTTATGACGGAGGATTGGATGCGGATTTCGAAGTTGGTTAACTCTTCTTCAATTTGTGCTAGCCATTCATTGATTCAATTTAAAATTGTACATTGTTATCATTTGACGAAGGAGAGACTTTCTAAAATCTTTTCTAATGTTGATAGTCATTGTGATAGATGTAAATCTGAGATAGCTACACTGACACATGTTTTGGTCTTGCTCTATATTGGAACAGTTCTGGAAGTCGGTTTTTTCAACAATTTCTAAAGCACTTAAAATTAATCTACAACCTAATAAATTAACTGTACTTTTTGGAATAATTCCTCAAAATATTCATGGTATTTCTGTGTCTGACCAACATGTTATTGCATTTGTTATATTGACAGCTAGGAGGGCTATTTTGTTGAAGTGGAAGGATACATCAGCTCCCACTTTGTCACAATGGTTCTCTTAAGTGATGCTATGTCTTAGTTTGGAGAAAATTATAAGTCGAACCTTTGAACCTTTATTTGATTTTGAGAAAAGATGGGGCTCATTTGCTCGTTATTATCATTTGAGCTAATTGATAGATTTTTTCCACAATCTAATTGTAAGTTTTTTAGTATGTTTTCTTTTCTTGCTGGCGGCTTGATGCTTATTTTTAGAAGCTTTTTGTATGATGCATGACTCCGGGGTTGTACACCTAATGGGTTCTGTTTTTTCTCACTTTTCTGCTTAGTAGGTCTTTTTTGTTATCACAAATTTTTTTTCAATCTTTAAGATAATGTCTTTTTTGAGACAGTGTAAGTGTTGTTACTTCAATGTACTCATGATATTTTTTTTGTATAAGAATAAAAAGATTTGAAAAGAAAGAAGAAACAGAGGCTCGTTAGGCAAAACCTGGTGAAGTGAGGGAATGGTGGGCAGGTGGAGCCAGATTAGAGGGTAGGAGGAGTTTTGAATCAGAGGTTGGTGAGTGATAGGTAGAAAGTGGTAAGGAAGAAGTGGTTATACGAGTGACTAGGTATAACAGAATATGGAAAAACAAATTATCTGCTAGCAGAACTCAGTGGGTCAAGCAACATCTGTGGAAATTAAAAGAATTGTTCACATTTTGGGTCCAAAGCCTTAAGACCAAACGGGCAGATTGGGGAAAACCTTCCTGTTCTTAAACTACATCCCCTTTGCAATAAAACCGAATAGAAATATAAGAGGGAGAACAGACACTACAGATCAGAGAGGAAATAAAATGCCAATCCCTACAGGTGAGGCAGCATCTGTACAGAGAACACAGCATAATGTTACCAACAGATGACATCACATCAGCCAGCCAATCCCAAAACAACGCACAAAAAATGCCAGAGGAACTCAGCAGGCCAGGCACCATCCATGGAAAATAGCACAGTCGACGTTTCGGGCTGAAACCCTTCGGCAGAACTGGAGGGAAAAAGCTGAGAAGTAGATATGAAAGTGTGGGGAGGAAAGAGAGAAACACCAGGCAATAGGTGAAACTTGGAGGGGGAGGGATGAAGTAAAGAGCTAGAAAGTTGATTGGTGAAAGAGACAGAAGGCCATGGAAGAAAGAAAAAGAGGGGGAGCAGCACCAGACAGACGGGGTGGGAGGTCAAGGAAATAACATGAGAGAGGGACAAGGGGATGGGAAATGATGGGGGGGTGGTGGGCAAGGCATTACTGGAAGCTTGAGAAATCACTGTTCATGCCGTCAGGTTGGAGGCTACCCAAACGGAATGTAAGGTGTTGTTCCTCCAACCCAAGTGTGGCCTTATCCCTACAGTGAAAGAGGCCTTGGATGGAGATATTAGAATGGGAATGGAAAGTGCAATTAAAATGGGTGGCCACTGGGAGATCCCTCTTGTTCTGGCAGACGGAGCGTAGATTTTCGGTGAAGCGGTCTCCCAATCTACGTTGGGTCTCACCGATATACAAGAGGCCACACCAGGTGCACCAGACACCGTATATAACCCCAACAGACTCACAGGTGAAGTGTCGCCTCGCCTGGAAGGACTGTTTGGGGCCCTGAATGGTATTGAGGGAGGAGGTGTAGGAAAGGCATAGTAGTTGTTCTGCTTGCAAGGATAAATGCCAGGAGGGAGATCAGTGGGGAGAGACGAATGGGCAAGGGAGATGCGTAGGGAGCGATCCCTGTGGAAAGCAGTAAGTGGGGGGAGGGAGGGAGGGAGGGAAAGATGTGTTTGGTGGTGTAATCCAGGTGGAGGTGGTGGAAGTTTCGGAGAATTATGTGCTGGATGCGGAGGCTGGTGGGGTGGTAGGTGAGGACAAGAGGAACCCTATCCCTGGTAGGGTAGCAGGAGGATGGGGTAAGAGCAGACATGCGTGAAATGGAAATGATGCAGTTGAGGACAACGTTGATGGTGGAGGAAGAGAAGCCCATTTCTTTGAAAAAGGAGGACATCTCCTTCGTTCTAGAATAAAAAGCCTCATCCTGAGAGCAGATGCGGTGGAGACGGGGAGATTGAGAGAAGGGGAATGGCATTTTTACAAGTAATGGGGTGGGACGAGGTGTAGTCCAGGTAGCTGTGAGCTTCCGTGGGTTTATAATAGACAGTGGATAAGCTGTCTCCGGAGACAGAGACAGTGAGATCGAGAAAGGGAAGGTAAGTGTCAGAAATGGACCAGGTGAACTTGAGGGCAGGGTGGAAGTTGCAGGCAAAGTGGATGAAATTGATGAGTTCAGTACAGGTGCCGGAAGCAGCACCAACGCAGTCAGCGATGTAGCGTAGGAAAATTGTGGGACAGTCACCACTGTAGGCTTGGAACATAACGACTGTTCCACATTGCCGATAAACAGGCCGCCATAGCTGGGCCCCATGCGAGTGCCCATGGCTACTCCTTTTGTTTGAAGGAAGTGGGAGGAGCCAAAGGAGAAATTATTAAGAGTGAGGACAAGTTCTGCTAGGCAGAGGAGAGTGGTGGTGGAGGGGAACTGGTTGGGTCTGGTGTCGAAAAAGAAACAGAGAGCTTTGAGGCCTTCCTGGGGGGGGATGGATATCCATAGTAAAAAATATGATGGGGGCCAGGGAGCCTGAACTCATTGAAAAGATCAAGAGGGTGTGAGGTGTCATGGATGTAGGTAGAAAGGGACTGAACCAGGGGGGATAAAACAGAGTCCAGCTATGCAGATATGAGTTCAGTAGGGCAGGAAAAGGCTGCAACCATGGGTCTATCTGGGCAGGCAGGTTTGTGGATTTTGGGTAGGAGGTGCAGGAACTATGAGGCTGGTGGCAGTGGATGGGAGATCCCCAGAGGTTGGTGATGGTGTGGGGGAGACAATGGTCTGTTTTTTCTTAGTTCGGTCCTGTTTGAGGGGTAAGTAAGAGGAGGTGTCTGAGAGTTAGCACTGGGCCTCAGCAAGGTAGAGGTCAGTCCGCCAGGCTACTACAGCACCTCCCTTATCTGTGGGTTTGATAGTGAGGTTAGGGGTAGTGTGGAAGGAATGGAGAACCGAGTGTTCGGAAGGAGTGGGGTTGGAATAGGAGAGAGGAATGTCAAAGTCTAGATGGTCAACGTCCTGCCGGCTGTTAACTGTTGAAGGCAGAAGATCAGGACAACATGTCCAGGAAGAGGAGGGTTAAAGACCCTCCCGAAACAAGCTGGATGCAGCTTTGTAAAGACTTTGTTCAGCAGGTCGGACAGCATCCATGGAAACGATGAGTCAACGTTTCAGGACGGAACCCTTCGTCAGGACTGAAGAGGGAAGGGGCAGAGGCCCTATAAAGAAGCTGGGGGGAGGGTGGGAAGGAGAAGGCTGGTAGGTGCCAGGTGAAAAACCAGTAAGGGGAAAGACAAAGGGATGGGGGAGGGGAAGCAGGGAGGGGATAGGCAGGAAAGGTGAAGAAGGAATAGAGGAAAACACAATGGGTAGTAGGAGGCAGAACCATGAGGGAGGTGATAGGCAGCTGGGGGATGGGGCAGAGTGAAACTGGGACGGGGGAAGGGAGGGGGAGGGAATTACCAGAAGTTGGAGAATTCAATGTTCATACCAAGGGGCTGGAGACTACCCAGACGGTATATGAGGTGATGTTCCTCCAACCTGAGTTTAGCCTCATCCTGGCAGTAGAGGAGGCCATGTATGGACATATCCGAATGGGAATGTGAAGCAGAGTTGAAGTGGGTGGCAACCAGAAGATCCTGTCTGTTGTGGCGGTCGGAGCAGAGGTGCTCGACAAAGCAGTCTCCCAATCTGTGTCAGGTTTCACCGATGTAGAGGAGGCCGCACCAGGAGCACCGGATGCAATGGATGACCCCAACAGACTCACAAGTGAAGTGTTGCCTCACCTGGAAGGACTGTTTGGGGCCCTGAATGGTGGCAAGAGAGGAGGTGTAGGGACAGGTGTAGCACTTACGCTTACAGGGATAAGTGCTGGGTGGGATATCCGTGGGGAGGGACGTGTGGACCAGGGAGTCGCGGAGGGACCGATCCCTGCAGAAAGCGGAGAGGGGTGGAGAGGGAAAGATGTGCTTAGTGGTGGGGTCCTGTTGAAGGTGGCGGAAGTTGCGGAGGATAATGTGCTGGATCCGGAGGCTGGTGGGGTGGTAGGTGAGGACAAGGAGAACTCTGTCCCTGTTGTGGTGGCGGGAGGATGGGGTGAGAGCCGAAGTGAGGGAAATGGAGGAGATGCGGGTGAGGGCACCACTGATGACGGCAGAAGGGAAACCACGATCCTTAAAGAAAGATGACATTTGAGATGTCCTGGAACGGAAAGCCTCATCCTGGGAGCAGATGCGGCGGAGACAGAGGAACTGGGAATAGGGAATGGTATTTTTGCATGTGGCAGGGTGGGAAGGGGTATAGTCGAGGCAGTTATGAGAGTCAGTGGGCTTATATAAGATGTCAGTGGACAGTCTGTCTCCGGAGATGGAGACCAAGGGATCGAGAAAGGGGTGAGAAGTGTCAGAGATAGACCAAGTGAATTTGAGGGCTGGGTGGAAGTTTGAAGTAAAGTCGATGAAATTGACGAGCTCAGCATGGGTGCAGGAAGCAGCACCAATGTAGTTGTCAATGTAGCGAAGGAAAAGTTGGGGAGCAGTACCAGAATAGGTTTGGAGCACAGACTGTTCCACATGAAGTTGAGACAGTTGGAGATGAAAAGATCCAGTGCAGGTAGAAGGTCCAGGAGGAGGAGGAGGAGGAGGAGGAGGAGGGGTCTCCTGCCTCCTCCCTCCACCTTCTTTATAGGACCTCTGCTCCTTCCCTGTTCAGTCCTGAGGAAGGTTTCCAGCCCGAAACGTTGAAAGATCGTTTCCACGGATGCTGCCCGACCTGCTGAGTTCCTCCAGCATGTTTCTTTCACCCCAGCATCCGCAGGGTATTTTGCGTTTAAGACTTTGTTGATGAGACCTGGCTGTCACGTGGGATGCGATCACGTGGTGCGCCTCTTTGTCGGCATTGGCTACCTCCTGGCCACGCTGAATCCCTCGTGGGACGTATCGCGGCGGGTCCAGCCAGGCACTGGTCGAGCGGGGTGGATGACGTGTTAACGAACTCTCTCTCTCATTGGAAGGGAGAGGCACCACGTGTTCACCAAACGCTTTGGCATCCGGGCTCTCGGCAGCTCCCGGACATTTCGGGAAGGAGGGAAGGCGGGCAGCGGCTGGACGATCTGCGGGGGAGAGGTGCTGCTGCCGATGCCGCCGGAGTTCAAGTGAGGCCAATTATGCTGCTCATCTGGCTGGGAGGCAGAGGGGAGAGTCCTGGGAGATCATTGGATTAAGTAGGGTTGAAGACGTGGCTCTAGAATGGAGGGACCGAAGAGCGTTGGGAGGGAGTCAGAGAGAGAGAGGGATGGATGATGGTTCGGGGGGCAGAGTTGGTAAGAAGAAAGCTGGGTTGGAAGTGGACTCTAATGTTTTTCCTCCACAGCTTTATATTTCAGGCTTTTATTCCACTCCGTAGACAGTAATACTTACTTTGACCATCAGATGTCACCCTATAAAATTCTCAGATTGGCTTTCTTGCATGCATACTCAGCAAATCTACAGAATAGTAACACTAACGGTCAATGAAAGAGCAACCAGAGCGCAGAAGACAACAATTTGCGCAAATGCAAGTATTAATAAATAGCAATAAATAATAGAAACGTAAAAGAGCAAGGTAAAGAGCCCTTGAAGTAAGATAATTGGTTGTAGAAACGTCTTAATGATGGGGCACGTGAGTGTGGTTAACCCTTTTGTTCAAGAGTCTGATGGTCGAGGGGATAATAACTTCCTGGACCTGGTGGTGTGGATCCTGAGGTGCCTGTGCCTTCCTGGTGGCAGCTGTGAAAGAGAACATGGTTTGGACGGTGGAGGTCCCTGATGACACTGCTTTCTTGTGACAGTGCTTAGTATAGGTGTGCTCAATGGTGGGGAGTGTTTTAGCTGTGATGGACTGGGTCATATCAACTAATTTTGTAGGATTTTTCTGTTCAAGGGAACTGAGGTATAATAACTGTTCTTGAACCCAGTGGTGTGAGTCCTGAGTCCTCAACCTGATCTGCAGAGTTCCTTTGGCATTTTGTGTGTGTTTATATTACAAACACTCACTACCTCAAGTGCCTAACAATTCTATTTTGAAGCTACTGCAGTGTTGCCCTGATGTGAGAGAATTGGATTGTGTTATGGAGACACAAGACACTGCAGATGCTGGAATTCAGAGGAACAAATAATCTGGAGGAACTCAGTGGGTCCAACAGGATCTGCATGGGGTTTGTACTGAATAGTTGAAGTTCTCTGTCAAAATCTTGCTCTTACCCTGAAATGCTGATATCTTTTGCTTCCATCCCCAAAGATGTTGAGTTTCTGCTGCTGATCATAGGACAGTGCTCTCCAGTTCAAATCACTGGTTAGTCTCTGATGTAGCTGAAGTGACTCTTATAACCAAATATATAATTTTTGCTTTAAAAATATTAATATCCATTCAGTGGCCACTTTATTGGATACTTCCTACTCATGATAAAGTGGCTGTTGTGTGTATGTTCGTGGTCTTCTGCTGCTGTAGCCCATCCACTTCAAGGTGTTGTGCATGAAGAGATGCTCTTCTGCACTCCACTGTTGTAACACGTGGTTATTTGAGTTACTGTCGCCTTCCTGTCACCTTGAACCAGTCTGGCCATTCTCCTCTGACCTCTCTCATTAACAAGACATATTCTCCCACAGAACTGCCACTCACTGGATTTTTGTTTGTCAAACACTCTAGAGACTTCTGTGCATGAAAATCTCAGGAGGTTAGGAGTTTCTGAGATGCTCAGACTTGAGTTGCTGGCAACATGATTAGCTGGTTAATGAGCAGCTGTACCTAATGATGTGGCCCCTGAATGTTTATATTATCATCTTTGCTTTGTGTGCAGTGAAGTGCTCCAAAAGCAGCAACAATTTTTTGCTTTACCTTGCCATTTTATCAGCTACAAAAAGATGTTTGTGTAAGCATTGAGCGTAGAGTTGCTGGTACATAAACAAGTCCCTTTGGCTTACTTTGTCCATACCAATGACTAATCCCATTTGCTAATGTTAAGCCAGGGGGCAGCACGGTGGTGAAGTGGTTAGTGCAATCGCTTTACAGCAGCACCTCCAAGAGGAACACAACCTTGTTGTAGGGTTGGAGGCTTGTGTGCCTCAATGACCCAGAGAGCTATGTTGTCTGGAGTTGGGGCCTTGTGCTTTGGCTCTTGGTAGGGTCACCCATGCCAAGCAGTTCAAAGGGTAGAAGCCACCAGTCGTCCAGTTTCAGGGGTTCAGCTCGGGGCTAACAACCCTGGCTGGTAAAACAAAACTGTTACGGAAACAGTAATGAAAAATCTTCCTATATCCATATGCAGCAGGATTCCTGAGTCTCCACCCGGGACTTGCATAGTTGAAAACAGAGAGGAAGCTACTGACACGGCGCAGGAAGCTGTGAACACAGCCAGGGGTGGAGGAGCTTCATTGCTGCCCTACACGGCAGCGGTGTAAAAGCTGATTTATACTTGTGCGTCAAATGTACAGCGTAGCCACGTACTCAACGCCGAACCCTACACTGTAGCCTAACGCGCACCTCTCCCAAAATGTAACTACGCGACGCAGACTGAAACAACTGTGATTGGTCTGCTTAGTAGCATCGCATTTCCTCCTGCGCTGCAATAGCTTCCCATTGGGTGACTGAAGGGCAGGGAAGGAACTCTGGCTGCAATGCTTTCCATAAAGCTTTACAGACCTCCGAAACTATGGAGGACCCTGAGCTTGACGCCAGTTTGTAGCTAGCTGCTACAGCCTGTTGACTTCCACCTGAAGCTAAAACTCGAATGGTGATTGCCAGTCCCTGAGTATACTGTGCGAAATAAATGGTTGGAGACGATGAACCAAATTGTCAAATCTACCTGCCGACATCCGAAAATATCTGAAATGCATTTCCTCGTCCATGTCTCTCAGTGACTGGACAAGCACAGAAAATTCACCCTCCTTCAGTTTCAGCTGCCATTGTTTGAAGTTTGAGTTTCTTTGTGTTGAGTTTCAACACGAGGAAACTCAACACAGTGGCATAGAAACCCCACTGCCAACTAGCATTTGGGCGGTGAATTGCAAAGCGACACAGACACACCAACGCACAAGTATCAATGCTTACAACGGCGTAGCCCACTTGCGTAGGCTACGGCGTAAGCTAGTACACACAAGTATAAATCAGCCTTAACAGTCAGTAAGTTACTGCGGCAGCAATCCCCAGTCGGGGTTCAATCCCTGCTGCTGCTGCCTGTATGTTCTTTATTTACAATGTGGAATAGGCCCTTGTGGCCCTTTGAGCCACGCTGCCAAGCAATCCCCCAATTTAAACCTAGCCTAATTATAGGACAATTTACAATGACCAATTAACCTACCAACCGGTATGTCTTTGGACTGTGGGAGGAAACCAGAGCACCTGGAGGAAACCACGACGGTCATGGGGAGAGCGTACAAACTCCTTACTGACAGTGGTGGGAAACGAACCCAGGTTGTCTGTACTGTAAAGCTACCATGTTCTCCCTGTGACTACATGTTTCCTCTGGGTGCTTGAGTTTCCACCCATGTTCCAAAGATGTGATTAGGCTTGGTGAGTTCTGAGCGTTCTGTGTTGGTGCAGGAAGAGCCACAACACACATGGGCTGCCCCGAGCACAGTCCTCTGTCCAGATGCCTGTTAAACATTGCGATCTCTGATATTGTGGTGCTCACTGAGCTTGCCGATTAGCTTGCTGATGTTTCATCACCAGTCAAGGTGACATCCTCGGTGCCCAGTTGTTGGTGTTTCTCTTTGGGAGTGTTCACTTGCCTTGGTCCTGATTGGCGACCCTTCAGTTGACCTTTCAATTCTATTGGCTCGCGTTTCTACGTAGGGCAGACAGGATGTAAACTCTCAACTCATTTACAGGAGCACGCATGGTGTTATGAAGACATGATCCACTGTCACTGTCTCGGTACATGAAGACCAAGAAGGACACAACTTTAACTGAGACTCTGCGGAGATTCTGGTGCAGGAAAACACAAGGCAGGCACAAGAATTTTTAGGAGCGTGGTTCCCTCCTGATAATTCCATAAACAAACATATCAAAGTCAACACCATATACAAAGAAGCACGAACTAATGGTTGATCAATAAGCTACAAAGTGACTGCATGATTGCTGCATTCTCAAATGCAGGGTGTATGTCTGTGTGTGTGTGTTAATATTGATTGCAGTGTGCCTTTATAATTATTCATCTTTACTTTGTACATATCGGACAGAAAATCAGAATGGCTCCCAGACAAGTAATTCGGAACTATCGCTGCTCTCACTAGCATCCCACTAATAATCGAGTAAGTAAATTTATTAAGTCATAAGACCATAAGATATAGGAACAGAATTAAGCCATTTGGCCCATAGAGTCTGCTCCACTATTTCATTATGGCTGATCCATTTTCCTGATCCAATTTCCTGCCTTCTCCCCTTATCCCTTCAAACCCTGAAACCCTGACTAATCAAGAACCTATTGACCTCTGCCTTAAAAATACCCAATGACTTGGCCTCCACAGCCTCCTGAGGCAACAAATTCCACAGATTCATCACCCTCTGGCTAAAGAAATTCCTCCTCATCTCTTTTCTGAAAGGATGCCCCTCTGTTCTGAGGCTGTGTCCTCTGGTCCTGGACTCTCCCACCATAGGAAACGTTTTCTCCCCATTCACTCTCTATCAAGTCCTTTCAGCATTCAAAAGATTTCGATGAGGTCACCCCTCATTCTTCTGAATTCCAGCCCTTCAAAAAAACATCCTCCATACCAACAGTAATCTGTGGACCAGGTTACTTCTGGAATCAAAAGTTGGAAGCCTCTCAAGGTCTATTCATTGTGTTTACCTATGAGTTTATTGATCATGTTAATTACTTCAGATCTCTCAAGTCAATGGGCATAACAGTAGCGTAGCACTATTACAGTTTAGCATTGGAGTTTAATCCCAGCATCCTCTGTAAATAATCTCTGTATGTCCTTCCCATGGAATGTGTGGGTTTTCTCTGGGTCCTCCGGTTTCCTCTTACAGTCTGAAGATGTACCAGTAGGTTAACTGGTCATTTCAGATTGCCTCGTGATTTGGTTAGGATTAAAACAGGATTATCAGGAGGTGCTGGGCAATGCAGCTTGAAGGACCACACTGTATCTAAATAAAGTTTACTATCATGGTCATGGAGGCCAGGTCATTGAGGATATTTAAAGCAGAGGTTGATACTGTCTTGATTAGTAAGGGTGTCAAGAGTTATAGGGAGAAGGCAGGAGAATGGGGTTGAGAGGGAGCCTAAATCAGCCACGTTGAAATGACAGTGGACTCGATGGGCTATAAGGCCTAATTCTGCTTGTGTGTCCTATGGTCTTGTGTGCTGTAAATCTTGTTTTGTGGTAGCAGTATTTATTTTGTAATTAGTATTATTGGGGTTCCTGTCTTTTCTGCTCAAGTGATGACAGATTACCATCTCGAAATACTGGGACATTTGCCTCCCCTGACCCAGCTTCTGAAGTGTTGAGATAAGAGAAGGTGCTGCTTTTTATTTTTTTTAATGTTTTGGTCGTTGCATATCGGAACAAAAAGATTCACAAGTAAGTCAATAAATTATCTTTGTTCAGGTTTGATAACACCTTACGTGTGTTTCAACATCTTTAACGTGCCTGCAAGCTCATTCTCCATTAATGCCTTTATCCACAGTGTGGATGATGCTCGTTACTGTCCTCTGTATCCAGCTGTTTCAAGTTATTAAGTTGTGTCTTCCCTGTGCCAGCTTATGAGTGAATTGTGTTGACCAGAATTCCACAGTAGTGTCCATGTGGTGGTTGTCCGATGACAAGAAACGTGTGTGAGATTTTTTAAAGTGGACAAGTCGTTGCAGTGGGGCTCTCAACCTCAGAAGTTCCAAACAAGCATCACAAACTGGGATCCTGGTTGCAGTGGATGACGATGGCATCTTCTGTGCCTTGTCATGTCCTTTGCTCTCCGTAGAGCGTTGCAGTGTCATTTTACTGGCCTTTGGATCTCATCTGCCTAATCTGCTGGACCTGACTTTGCATGCTAGGACAGCTGTGTCCCTATCGCACCTGGGTTTGAGGCCTGCTGGCTACCCTCACCTGGTTTAGCCCACCTGTTGAAGCAATGTATCGGTGTGGCCGCTGTCATGTGCAAACAGCTACTTGGAGCCACAGGTGAAAGCTGAGTATCTGGTGGGGACCAAAGCTGGGTGAGCTGTCCCAGAATAGACAAGACAAGCCCCTACACCAGAGATGCCACCCCTCCGGATGCCCCATACACCCCAGTGTCCATGTGACCCAGAATTGTCATTTCATCTTTCTAATCTTGGTATCTAGCTCCCTCTAGTGGTTGCTGCAAACTGTTCAGCGGCTGCCCAGATAATTCTCCTGTGTATATTCTTAAAGCTAATTCTCCTGCATCTTCCCTTTTTCTTGAATTCTGTACATAATCACATCTGGTTCAGTGTTCCCTTGTGATGTATGCTGTTAATACCCATTTACAGACCAATCCAATCAGTTTGAATGCTGATTGAGAATCGCCTGATAGTCATAAGGGGGAAAAGAGCACTTCAATCCATTGAAAACATGCTGACCACCAACCACCAATTTACATTAAGCCTGCATTACTCGCCATTGTGCAGCTGGCGTTTAGGGCAACGATGAAGGTCCTCTATCTCTGTTTGTATAGAAGGATTTTTCATTACTGTTTTTTGACAATTGTGGGACTTCAATTTTTCTGTCATTCATTTTATGGGGTTTGTTTTGTGGATGTCTATGAAGAGTATGAATTTCATGTATACTGTATACATTCTCTGACATTAAATGAACCTTTAAGCAGTCAGGGTTGTTAGCCCTGAGCTGAACCCCTGAACCTGGAGGACCAGTGAACCAGCCTTAGTCTGGCCTCTACCCTTTGAACTGCTTGGCATGGGTGACCCTACCAAGATCCAAAGTACAAGCCCCCAACTCCAGCCAACACAACTCACCAGATTATTTGAGGCACACAGGCCTCCCAGTCCTACTTCTTGGAGGAAGTCCGCTATCAATCCCTTTTTTAAATACTCCCCTCATTCACAACACTTCTCCTCCCACGGCTCTCCCACTCATCTACATACCCTAGGAATAATTTGCAGAGTGAATTTAACCTACTAATCTCATCTTTTGAAAGTGGAAGGAAATGGGGGGGGGGGGAGAGCACTCATTCAGTTACGGGGAGAACATACAAACTCTAACACGGACAGCCTTGGAGGTGAAAACTGCACCTGGGTCTCCATAACTGAGGCAGGAGCTGCATCGTTTTGCCATTATGTGACTTTGCATATTATGTGGTCTATTTTTGATTTATGGGGGAGGGGGTGACACGGTAGCTTAGCAGTTAGTGCCATTCTTTATAGACCAGCTGTAAGATCAAGGTTCCAGTCCAGCCCCTGTCTAAGGATAGATGCAAGAGGTACTGTAGATGCTGGAAATCTCAATGTGCTGGAGGAGTGCAGGAGGTCAGGCAGCATCTATAAATAGGAATAACAATCAATGTTTTGGGTTGAGACCCTTCATTATGTTTATTCCTATCCATAGATGCTGCCTGACCTGCTGAGCTCCTCCAGCACATTGTTTGTATTGCCCTACCTATAAGTAGTTTGTACATCCATCCTGGCGCTCCGATTTCCACCCTCATTTCAAAAAGTGTGTAGAGTGGGTGAGTGAGTTGTGGGCTTACACAGCACAATCCTTGCTGATTTAATGCAGAACAACACATTTCACTGTTTCCACGTACATCTGATAAGTAAAGCTAGTCTTTATCTGTTTTAATCACTAATAGTGTGTCTCTTTTGGTAGGTTGTCAGAGAACCTTGATTAAGCATGGAATTGATGAAGAATATTCATTCTGGTCTCCCTCTTCCTGAGCCAGAGTCTGATACTCACAGACTGTCCCTGATCCGAGGGGATTATCTCTATTACCACTACAGTTGTGATGGCATGGACGACTGTGGATGGGGCTGTGGGTACCGCACAATGCAAACCCTCTCCTCCTGGATAATATTACAGCAGACTAACAGGAAGAACCACAAGGTACCCACCCTGAGGGAGGTGCAAGTGGCCCTTGTTGAAATGGAGGACAAGCCCCACAATTTCGTTGACTCCAAGACGTGGATTGGCTCCTTCGAAATTGCCTTGTGCCTCGACAAATTCTACGATGTCCCCTGCAAGCTCATCCATGTGCGGCAAGGGGGAGAGCTGCTGCAGAAGATAGAAGAGCTTCACTCGCACTTTGACACATTGGGGTCCCCGGTCATGATGGGCGGAGACAGCGACAGCGCATCAAAGGGAATCCTAGGAGTTTACACAGGGTCAGAGAACCACTACCTGCTTGTTCTGGACCCTCATTATTCTGGGAAGACCCTAGACAAAGAATATGCTCAACGAAAAGGTTGGGTTGCCTGGAAGAGATTGGACTTGTTTGATCAGAACTCATTTTATAACTTCTGCCTCCCTCAGTGGAAGGGTGTGTAATTTCATGTCACTGAGGCAAACTTGCAGCTGCTGGCCAAAGACTCGGTCTGCTGTTGTGAAGTGATGGATATACAGGGCCATTTGATGAAATAGGGGTGAAATGGAGTTGACTTGCCAGTCTAGATTATGTGAAGCTGTTGACTACTATCTTGAGTGGTTGCAACTTCTAGTCATCATCGTCATTATGCACCATGTCCTATGACAGTGATCATGATCCATGACCAAAGTTTTTGGCAAATTTTTCTACAGAAGTGGTTTGCAATTAGTACTTTTGGGCAGAATCTTTAGAAGACAGGTGACTGCAGTCGTTATCAATACTCTTCAGAGATTGTCTGCCTGGCATCAGTGTCACATAACCAGGACTTGTGATATGCACCAGTTGCTCATACAACTATCCACTACCTGCTCCCATGGCTTCACATCACCCTGATTGGGGGAATGGGGGCTAAGCAGCTGCTACACCTTGTCTGTGGCTGGCCTGTGGGCTAGCAGAGGGAAGGGGTGCCTTACGCCTCCTTTAGAGATGTATCTGTGTCCCGTCACCCAGTAATGGAGATAGATCATACAGGAACAGCCATTGCTTCTAACTTCAAGTTTCATTCCTTACCATGAAGAAATTTTCAGTGACATACTAATTAATATTCTGGTACTGGAGAGGCTGGGCACACATCATCTGAAGAAACAAAGTACTCAGCTGGTCAGGCAGCATCTGACCAGCTGTCGAGAGTGGAACATTATTATTTCTGGAGATTTCCCCATTTTTCTCTAATCAGAACCAGCAGAATAAAATGCACTAACTCTTGACCCAGGAAGCAAGTGGCCCTTATTGCCAGTGCTGTTTCTTTTTTTTCTTAAAAAGGTTGAGCTTAGTTCAGGGGTTCCCAACCTGGGGTCCATGGATCCCTTGTTTAATGGCATTGGTTCCATGCCATAAGAGGTTGGGAACCCCTGGCTTAGTTCCATGCCTTTGAATTTTATCCATAAACATTCTCTCTAATCCTGGATCAACTCTAGTTTGAAATAATCTATTCTTGCGGAAAATCGGGGGGAAAAAAATTCTCATTTCCCATCAATCTATTGACAGCAATTTTGAGTATAATGTCTAGATACGTGCCCTCGCCTTAAACCCATCTTCCTGACAACCTCTTGGGTCTCCAAGAAGCTGGAAATTCCTCCATTATTTCAAACACAAATTTTTACAAAAGAGCTGACGCCCACAAGCTGCACCATACTAAGGGGAGTAGATTGTATTTTAAACCAGTATAGTGGGCTTTTAGAAATGGATAGTGTTCTACAGTGTGAGATGAGATGCCAATTTCACTTGTTCTCTAAAGCACTTATATAGGAACTTATTAAATCACACCAGATGATGTAACCTTGCCCCCATTTATGGAAACTCTCCATTTTCGAGCTTTCCTTTTTAAACAAAGCATTTCAAAATGGTTCCTGCTCCCTTTGTAAGTTGGTCTTTTCAAGCATGTCGCAGAATAGCTGGGCAAACCGGCAGGCCGGAACACAGGTGGAAGAAACCATTCATCTTATTGACACTTAAACTAATTTGCAATCTGGCCAGATTTACTTTGATCAAATTTCTTTAGTGGCTACAATCATGTTTTTTTTTTCCACATCTGCATTCTGGAGCTGCCTCTCTGCAGTGGGAATTAAAGCATTATCTTGCCTCCCGTTGCATAGCAACTGCCCTTGTATACCCATTGGTGAGTTTGACCTAATTTATAGATAAAACCCAGGAGGTAGGGATGTTGATTTAATTTCAGTAAAGCTAGCCAGGAGATAAATCTCTATGGTTTTGGGAATATCAGCAAACTCTGAGGAAACCCAAGCCTGCTGCCTTTTGTTTTTTAAAAGAAAATGTTGTTACTGATATTAATAATGAATACCTGTTTACTCAGTTATCTTAAATTAATTTATCTCAATAAATCCATCTTGTGACTTGATTTCTTTTGTTGTGTGCTGTTCTTGTTGATCCCCAATTGCTGGAATTCACAAACTGAGCCCTCCCCATCATGTGCTGTATGTCATATACAATCACTGTCTTTTCATGACCGTTCTTGTTCTCGGCAAATTTTTCTACAGAAGTGGTTTGCCATTGCTGCCTTCTGACAGCATCTTTACAAGAGGGGTAACCCCAGCCATTATCAATACTCTTCAGAGATTGTCTGCCTGACGTCAGTGGTTGCATAACCAGAACTTGTGATATGCACCGGCTGCTCATATGACCATCCACCACCCGCTGCCATGGCTTCACGTGACTTGGGGGTGGGGGGGGGGGGGTAGGTGGTCCATCTTGCCCAAGAGTGGCCTGAAGGAGAATGGAGGGGAGGAGTGCATTAGACCTCCTTTGGTAGAGACGTATCTCCAACCCGCTACCCACCATTGAGGACATTTACACAGAGCGCTGTAGGAAAAGGAAATGGCGTCCTTCACTTATCATCCAGGCTATGCCCTCTTTGTGCTACTACCAGCAGGTTCAGAAGTCTTCAACCTTCAGGCTCCTGAACTGCCATGGATAACATCATTCACTGAAGCTGCTATTTACAGGCTCACTTTGAAGGACTGTTTACAACTTGTTACTGTAATTTTCTTAACCTCAATTTGTCTTTTGACTGTTCAACATAATTTTTTGTAAATTCTATTTTCTTCCTGTAAATGCCTACAAGCAAATGAACCTTGAAGTGTAACATGGCAATATGCACATTTTACCACATTGACTATACTTTTTCCATAGATGCTGCCTGACCTGCTGAGTTCCTCCAGCATTTTGTGTGTTGTTTTGATTTCTAGCATCTGCAGATTTTTGTTTATTGTAACATACATACATTTGTTAATAATACCTTTATTTTGAGCTAGTGCCCTGAATGTAGTGTATGAACAAAATCCGATATTTATACAAGCTAAACATAGAAACATAGAAAATAGGTGCAGGAGTAGGCCATTTGGCTCTGAGCCTGCACCGCCATTCAGTATGATCATAGCTGATCATCCAACTCAGAACCCTGTACCTGCCTTCTCTCCATACCACCTGATCCCTTTAGCCACAAGGGCCATATTTAACTCCCTCTTAGATACAGCCAATGAACTGGCCTCAACTGTTTCCTGTGGCAGAGAATTCCACAGATTCACCACTCTCTGCATGAAGAAATTTTTCCTCATCTCGGTCCTAAAAGGCTTCCCCTTTACCCTTAATCTGTGACCCCTCGTTCTGGACTTCCCCAACATCAGGAACAATCTTCCTGCATCTAGCCCGTCTAATCCCTTTAGGATTTTATATGTTTCAATAAGATTCCCCCTCAATCTTATAAATTCCAACGAGTATAAGCCTAGTCGATCCAGTCTTTCATCATATGAAAGTCCTACCATCCCAGGAATCAATCTGGTGAACCTTCTTTATACCCCCTCTATGGCAAGAATGTCTTTCCTCAGATTAGGGGGCCAAAACTGCACACAATACTCCAGGTGTGGTCTCACCAAGGCCTTGTACAACTGCAGTAGTACCTCCCTGCTCCTGTACTCGAATCCTCTTGCTATGAATGCCAGCATACCATTTGCCTTTTTCACCACCTGCTGTACATGCATGCCCACTTTCAATGACTGGTGTACAATGACACCCAGGTCTCATACCTCCCCTTTTCCTAATCGACCATGATTCAGATAATAATCTGTTTTTGCCACCAAAATGGATAACCTCACATTTATCCACATTAAATTGCATCTGCCATGAATTTGCCCACTCACCCAACCTATCTAAGTCACCCTGCATCCTCTTAGCATCCTCCTCACAGCTAACACTGCCACCCAGCTTCATGTCATCTGCAAGCTTGGAGATGCTGCATTTAATTCCCTCGTCTAAATCATTAATATATATTGTAAACAACTGGGGTCCCAGCACTGAGCCTTGTGGTACCCCACTACTCACTGTTAAAGAATGAAGCTCACTAAAGTTAATGTATTAAATTGGGTTGTCAGTTCATTTGTGGTTTTAACACATGGAAATCTGAGAGGGCATCTTCTATGCCATTTAATTGGCTTTCTAAAGTTGATGTGCATGGTGCATCTTGAAGAGGAATGGCTTCTTCCCACTTCCTTTCCAGCCTTGATAAAGGACCTTGGTCCAAAACATCAATTATTTATTCCTCTCCATAAATGCTGCTGAGTTCCTCCAGCATTTTGTGTGTTACTCTGGAGTTTCAGCATCTGTTGTTTATTTGTTTGAGATAGAGTGCAGATTAGGTCCTTCAATCTATACTGCCCAGCAATCCCCCAATTTAATGCTGTCTTATCACAGGACAATTTACAATGACCATTTAATTCCAACCAGTACATCTCTGAACTATGGAGCAGCCAGAGAAAACCTAAATGTTCATAGGGAAAACTTACAAACTCCTTACAAGCAGCAGCAGGAAATGAACCTGGGTCTCCTGTGTTATAAAGCATTGTGCTAACCACTACACTACTGTGCTTGAAAGTAACTCTGAAATATGCGAGGGGAGGTGGGTAAATTTGCTCTTGCCGCACATGGTAGGCAGGCTCCAAATGATTAGCTGAGAAATGACATGGTAGTCAGAGCTGCCGCTACACAACTCCAGCAACCTGTGACCTGCTCTGCCCTTAAATGCTGTCGGCGCAGTTTGTACATTACCCTTGTCAAACTGTGGACTTCCCCCTACATTTGAGGTTTGCTGGTAGGTTGGTAACTGGAGAACAGGGAAGAGATAATTGGCATGAGGTTACTGACACATTTCACTACATTTTGATGTAAATATGACAAATAATGCTAATCTTACCTTGGTATGGAATTGATGGGAATGCTCTGACAGCTGGCATTGACTCACTTATGTGACCTTGTCATTAGAAGGAATGGAAATTTTAACAACTGTCCTAGTCTATATGAAGGAAGTGCAGGTGCTGTTCTTGTGCCAAGGTAGCCAGTGGGTTTAACCCTGAAGGCTGAGAGGTCTCTGAAGCACAAGGAATTGAGTCTCTAGCTTCACCTTTAGCAGAGTTTCAACATTGGTATACAAGACCATAAGAAATAGGTGCAGAATTAGGCTAACTCATCATGGATGATCCACCTTTCCTCTCAGCCCCAATTTACTCCCTTCCCCCACTATCTCTTCATGTCCTGCCCAATCAAGAATCTATCAACCTCTGCCTTAAATATACACAAAGACTTGGCCTTCACACTTGCCTGTGGCAAAAAATTCCACAGACGTTTTGGAGACTACATGATCCAGGACTTGAGTAAATTTATTGTAACTGAATGGAGCAGTCATGTTTCTGGAGAAGGAAATACAGTTGCTACTTTTGGTCTTAGATTATAAAGGGCAATAAGCCAGTGATCTTACTTAGTATGCTGGAATGTTTGTGCATGTGTGGCAGACAAGAATGGGTACTGTTGTGTACTATCTGGCAGGGAAGTCCTGTTGACTTACCAAGGTCAATTTCTGGATGAGGGAGAGGAAGGGTAATTTGCCCTGAACCCACGTAATTTTACCCCAGCAAGCAGCAGAGCAGGAAAAAAACTCATGGGTAAACATGGGGCTGACAATAAATGAATTAGGATGATTAATAGTGGATTATCACTATCAGTTCCTCCAAGCAAACCACAACCTTGTCGTAAGGTTTGGAGGTTTGTATGCCTCAATGACCCGGAGAGGAGCTATGTTGACTGGAGTAAGGGTTTTATGCTTTGGCTCTTGGTAGGGTCACCCATGCCAAACAGGTCAATGGGTAGCAGACGGGCTAAGAGTGGCCCACCGGTCATCCAGGTGCAGGGGTTCAGTAAAACAAAATAGTTATGGAAACAGCAATGAAGAATCTATCTACGTCTAAGTGCCACAGTATTCCTGAGTCTCCACCTGGGTTTTGCATGATTGAAAACCAAGAGGAAGCTACTGGCACGATGAACGGAGCCAAGAAAACTGTCAGAGATGGAGGACCTTCACTACTGCCCTAAACACCAGCGACGTAACGGGCAGTAGAGAGGTCAGAATCTGTTGATATACAGCATCCAATAGTCTAACATTTCTCAAAAATGAATGAGAGAGGCAGGATTCTTCTACCCTTTAATGGGCCAAAACTTAAAAGAACAAACTACGTACATTCATGTGACAAAAAAAAAATTACAGTGTCAATAACATTTGTATGCCGCTGTAGGCTGCACTTCTGCTGTTTCACTTCACTTATCTGGACACCATTCCAAAGAGTCAATTTTCTCTGCATACAACAATCCTTACAACAAACTTCATTCTACAAAGAGGGTTTGCAAATCCCTTGTAAATAAAGTAACAGCATAAAATAAAACAGAACTTTGATGCATCTGGGTCTCTACTCAAAGTCAGTTCACAAAAATAACCTCCACTGTGTTCACTTTAGAGGTGTGGTGCACTGGCAAATACAAACTGGGATGCTACTGTTAGGAATCTGCCTATTTGGCTCTGATTAGAATGGATGAATGTTTTGACAAATTTTTAGTGCCAGTCTGACACAAATACAAGTTCTTATATTCACAAATAATGGCAAGTTATGGGGAAGGAGAAAACATTTGGGCACAACTCAGATTGGGATTAGCCAATTTTATACCTAAGCAAACTTCTACATATGTTGATGCATAAACTAGATATTTATTTGTAAATAATAATTATCGTGTGGGCTAAACAAGCCATTTATTTCCTCGGGAACTGACAATAGTGGAAACAATTTTGCATTAAATTTTAAATGACTTGGCCTTAAACCACAAGTGTTTGGTCAGTAATCTTAATGGCACTACTAAAAATATATGTGCACCTGTTACCCCAAAGTTCCTTGCCCAAATTTCCCAATATACAGTGTCAGAGAGCTCTCCCACCCCCATACTGACTTGGAATATACTGCAGTTCCTTAATTGTCACCGCTTCTAAATCCTGGAATTCCCTTCAAACAGAATTGAAAAGCATCACCTTCAGGATTGCAATGTTTTGAGTTGGCAGCTCGCCTCCACTCTCATGCCAATTAGGGATGGTCTCGTCAGCAAAATCCACATCTTGAAAATTGAATAAGTAAAAAAAAAACTTTTGATATCACTCAGAACATGTTCAGACCTTATATAAAGAAAAAATTGAATGAATGAGACTGCAACTCGCTCATTGGTGGATCACACTCCGGTATGCCTCTTTCACTCTCCAGTTCAATCACCTTCAGTTTGCCACTTAGCTGTGTGTCAACTTTACCGTCCTTCAGTCTTGCACACTCCTCCTTCGAAGCAGACTCTTTTCAGCCATTGTGAGACCCTACACTATTTCTCAGTTAACTCTTTCATTAAACTCTGCTCCTTTGATCACAAAATAGACTAACTAAACCCTTCAGAACATCAAAACAAGGCCCTGAACATCTTTAATTATTGTCAGGATTATTTCTGTATATTCACCAGTGGTTACCAGAATAACTGGGTATTGAATTTTTGGGTACTAAAGATTCATTTCAGTAGAATTACTAATTGGCTTCCAACTCTAGAGAAGCAATGATCAAACATTTCAATCACATCGATTAGGAGTTCCCAACCTTTATGCTATGGACCAATACCATTAAGGAAGGGGTCCATAGACCCCAGGTTGTAAACCCCTGGGATGTTGTTACATGTTATGACTTAATGTAGCATTTCTTCAATTATGGTGGGATCTCGGAGAAACAGTTTAACAGGGCAGAATTAACTTGTGCATTTTCCACAAGGAAATAATATCAAACAGGTTCAGCATCATATAAACTGTTGCTTAGAACACGTGGCTTGTCTTTCCTCCCAGTTCAACTGGATCCTTTCAGAATGGCTGGACTCGGCAAGGAAATCACACTTGCCAATTTCAGTCTCTTGAGCCACCACTGGCAAAATGTCTCTCGAGATCACTGGGTCAAATATTTTAACCTCAGTCCCCGAGGATGTGCCGTTTACTCTGGATGTCCAAGTATGATCGTGATACTTCGGAGGGGGAGTGGTGTATTTACAATCAGGCAAGGATACGTGATGCATTTTAGGAAGTTCCATGTCATGATGAGACCTTAATGAGCTGTTACAGTCATGAAGAAACGAGAGGTGCTTTTGCTCAGTTCCATCACCATCCTTTATACCTGAGGTTCCTGAATTGCCTGATAAATGAATGCCATTAACTTTAGCCTCTGGCTGGAGAATACCCTCGCCCTTCAGTGAGCACGATGGTGTTTCTGCCTCTGCGCAGTCCAACGGAGCACAATGCTTAAGTTCGAGTAAGGTGCTGATGGCATCATGCTCTGCTTTAGATATGGGCCTGTTCTGCCCCTCACACCTGTTCAGATGGGGAGGAGCGAGACTCGGCACCGTTCTCTGAATGTTCGTTGGAGCCACACATGTGGACATGATAGGAGGTGGAGAGTTCAGTTGTAAACCCTGAAGCATCTGTAAAGACGAATGGATAATAGTTCATACAGTTATACAGCATGGAAAGATGTCCTTCACCCAACTGATCCATGCCGACCACAATGCCCCAATCCAAGCTCGTCCCATGTTCATCTAAACCAGGAGTTCCCACCCTGGGGTCCATAATGGTATTGGTCCATGGTGTAAAAAAGGTTGGGAATCCCTAATCCAAACTTTCCTATCCATTTACCTGTCCAAGTGTTTTTTAAAAAGTTGTTATTGTGCTGGCCTTAACTACTTCCTCTGGCAGCTCATTCCAAATACATACCATCCCTTTTTGTAAGGTAAAAGTTGCTCAAGTTCCTATTAAATCTCTCTCTTCTCAGTTTCAATCTGTGCAGTCTAGTCCTTCACACAAAATGCTGGAGGAACCCCACAGGCCAGAAACCATCCATGAAGGGTAATGAAGTCCTGATGGAGCGAATCAGGCAAAAATGTCGACTGTTCATCCCCCTCCCTCGATGCTACCCAATCCGCTGATCATTACTAAGAATCAAAAACACAGTGACAGTTTGAACAGAAAGGGGTGGATACAGGCCAGACCAATCCAAGAAAAGCCCTCTCCACCAATGAGAACATTTACAAGGAGCACTGCCACTGCAAAGCAGCATCCATCACCAAGGACCCCAACCATCCAGCCGTGCTCTCTTCTCACTACTACCATCAGGCTTAGGTCCCACACCACCAGGTTCATGAGCAGGTACTACCCTACAATGATGTTTACTGAACCAACTTCACTCATCTCAACTCTGACTCTACAACCTATAGACTTTCATTCAAAAACTCTACATGTCATGTTTCATACATTTTAATTTACTTTTTAAAATGCATTATTTGTACAATTTGTCCTCTTTTACACTTTTCCTCTGCTTTTTTATGTACAGTTTTTCATAATTTATACTGCATTTCTTTATTTTCCTGTAAATTCTAGAAAGAAAATGAATCTTAGGGAAGTATATGATGACACAAACATAATTTGATAATAAACTTACATTGAACTTTAAAAATCTTTTCCCAAAACTCCAGTAACTCAGAATTGTACAGCGTAAAAATAGACTCTTTCAACCCACCTAGTTCAAGCAAATAGTGATGCCAATCTATGCTAATCCCATTTGTCCATACTTGGCCTGTATCCCTCTACAGCTTTCCTGTCCAAAGGTTGTTCAAATGCCTTTTAAATATTATAATTGCATCTCGCTCTGGCAGCTCACTCCAAATAATGACACTGCATTCTGTCTTTATTTTTCCTATCGTACTACCCCGATGTATGTAGCACAGCAATTAGCATAACACTATTGTAGTCCCAGCAATCAGTGATCAGGATTCGATTCCTGCGCGGTCTCTAATGAGTGTGTTTGTGCTCCCCATGAAAACATGGTGCTTCGGTTTCCTCCCATATTCCAAATGGGTAAGAGTTAAAAATTGTGGGAATGCCATGTTGGCACAGCGACACTTGCGAGTTGCCCCCAGCACATTTTCAGACTGCGTTGACTGTCACACATTTCACTGAATGTTTCAATATACTCAGGACAAATAAAGCTAATCTTTTGTAATGTAACACACACAAAATACTGGGGGAACTTAGCAGGTCAGGCAGTATCTATGGAAATGAATGAACAGTTGACATTTCTGGCCAAGACCCTTCTTCAGGACTGAGAAGGAAGGGGGAAGATGCCAGAATGAAAAGGTGGGGCTAGGGGTAGGAGGACAGCTAGAAGGTGATAGGTGAAGCCAGGTGGGCAGGAAAGGTCAAGGGCTGGAGAAGAAGGTACCTGATAAGAGAGGAAAGTGGACCACAGGAGAAAGGGAAGGAGGAGGGGATAGGCAAGTGGGAAGAGGTAAATGGTCAGAATGGGGAATAGAGGAAGAGGGGAACAGGAGAGAATTTTTTTTTAAACCGTAAGGAGAAATCGATATCAGGTTGGAGGCTACCCAGCTGGAGTACAAAGCGCTGTTTCTCCACGCAGAGGGTGGCCTCATCTTGACACAAGAGGAGGCCATCTTTTGTAATGATCTGTTTACATGACATTTAAACAAAGCTTTCCAATGTCTCTGTGACAATAATAAACCAACTACCAATGACACCCCCTCTATGCAAGCATATCCCCCCCAATGCCTTAAAAGTTTATCCTCTCTCACATTAAACTTGTGCCCTCCAGTTCTAAATGCTCTACCTCAGAAAAAGATTTGTATCTATACCCACCCCATTTTTATAAAGCTTCATACAGGGTGGTGGTAAAGGCAGATACATTAGGAATTTTTAAGAAACATTTAGACAGGCACGGGAATGTGAGGGAAATGGAAGAATATGGACATTGTGTAGGCAGAAGGAACCAAGTTTATTGACCATTTAAGCACTAATTTAATTGGTTCGGCACAACATCGTGGGTTAAAGTGTTATACTGTTCTATGTTCAGGGTCATCCCTCAGCTTCCTACATTCCACTGAGAATAATGTGAGCCTACTCGAGTTCTCTCTCTATGGCTCACTACACCAGGCAACAGCCTGCTGAATGTCTTCTGCACTCATTATTGCTACCTTGACCTTCCTGTACTGTGATGAGCAGAAATGTACACAATGCTCCAAATTTGCTATGATAAAATCTGGAAGATTCTGATTTACATTAAAAATTCTGTTGAACAGCATATGCAAAATATCAAGTATAAATACATGACACTGTTCAATCACTATTTGGCATTGTTCAATCACAGAACAGAACACTACAGCACAATACAGGCCCTTCAGTCCACAATCTTATGCCTGCTTTTTAACCTACTCTAAGATCAATCTAACCTTTCCCTCCTACATAATCCTCCATTTTTCTCCACGTATCTATCTACAAGTTTATTAAATGGCGTTAATGTATCTGCCTCTGTCACTATCTGTGGCAGGGCATACAATTCACCTACCAATCTCTGTGTATAGATTCACCTCTGACATCTCCTCCTACACTTCCCTCCAATCACCTTAAAATTATGTTTCAAAGGTTCATTTATTATCAAATTATGTATGCAGATGAATCTGAGATACATAGAAAAACATCAAAGAAAAACATCAACCACCCCTTCCACCGTACAAAAAACAACAAAACTCACAAACCCCAAACGCTTAACTCCCTCCCTCGCACAAAGAAACTAAAAGATTGCTCCGCATGGAAAAAAGCAACAAGGACATCAAACCCCAAACCCTATTCCCCCCTTGTATTAGTAATTACCACCCTGGGAAAATACCTATGGTTGTCCATTATCTATGCCTTTTATCTTTTACAACTATCAAGTCACTTCTCATCCTCCTTTGCTCCAAAGAGAAAAGTCCTAGCTTGCTTAACCTATCATCATAAGATGTGCTCTCTAGTCCAGACAGCATACTGGTAATGGTGATCAACCTCAGCTGCTGTGTCCCTTCCAGGCTGCAGTGCTCCACAAGGAGCAGAAGGAATAGCTACTTGTAAGCAGTGGGAAGGAAGGAGCTAGATTTCACTGAAGCTGTTGGCTTCATATTATTGGCATTCAAAACCTTCAAGTGCACCATATACAAAATAGCAGACTACTCCAACAGCACCTCTGCAACCCAAGACCTCTACCCGCAGCAAAGACAAGGTCAGGTGTCAACAGAGGATAACCAGCAACCACAGGTTCTAAGTCACACACCATCCTTACTTGGAAATACGTTACCAGAGAATTGCTGGATCCAAATCCTGAAGCTCCCACCCAACATCACTGTAGAAAGGACTGTACATTCAAAAAGGGTGGCTCATCACCATCTCCTCAAGGGCAATTAGAAATGTGCAATAAATGATGGCATTTGTTGATGATACTCAGATCTGGAAAATCAACAACTCAAGCCACTTGTCCTTGGCTAAGGCACATGAAAGGGGTTGCTACCTACTGGGCAGTAGGGAAGAAAGCAACGTAACATCACTCATGAGTAATGCACTGAGCAACCACAATGCCACATGAACAAAACATGGTCTATAGAGAAACTAGCATTCCCTTGATAGTCAAGATAAAAGGGAGATGCGGTAGTGGCCAAAACTAGTTAAGACAGATTAGCTTTATTTGCCTCATGAACACTCAGACACGGCTTAACGCTGAGGGTGAGTTCCTCGGAGGTGCAGCACTATGTAAATCAGCACTATGCAGGGGCATTATAACATTACGTAAATGGACTGGTGTGCCTGATTTTAAAAAATCAGACCCGAATAAATGATATACTATTTTATGTACACACAGTAATTCATGGAGTAATATATATTGCTTTCATATATTGGCGAGACCCAATGCAGACTGGGAGACCGCTTTGCTGAACACCTACGCTCTGTCCGCCAGAGAAAGCAGGATCTCCCAGTGGCCACACATTTTAATTCCACATCCCATTCCCATTCTGACATGTCTATCCACGGCCTCCTCTACTGTAAAGATGAAGCCACACTCAGGTTGGAGGAACAACACCTTATATTCCGTCTGGGTAGCCTCCAACCTGATGGCATGAACATCGACTTCTCTAACTTCCGCTAATGCCTCACCTCCCCCTCGTACCCCACCTGTTACTTATTTTTATACACACATTCTTTCTCTCACTCTCCTTTTTCTCCCTCTGTCCCTCTGAATATACCCCTTGCCCATCCTCTGGGTCCCCCCCCCCCCGTCTTTCTTCCCGGACCTCCTGTCCCATGATCCTCTCGCATCCCTTTTGCCTATCACTTGTCCAGCTCTTGGCTCCATCCCTCCCCCTCCTGTCTTCTCCTATCATTTTGGATCTCCCCCTCCCCCTCCAACTTTCAAATCCCTTACTCACTCTTCCTTCAGTTAGTCCTGACGAAGGGCCTCGGCCTGAAACGTCAACTGCATCTCATTATTGATGAACTGGTCCATGATTTGTGTGATGCTAGTGCTGAGGAATTTTGTGGTGAGGCTTCTTGCTGGTGTTTCCTCTTCTCCATCCGTGTCCTCAGATTCACCCAGGATACATTGCTCTGCCAATTCTCGAAGCACTTCGTTATTAAGGCTCTTGTTGGCTGTACCAGCTACTATGGAGGTTACTGTGCTGTTTAAATCTATCAGAGCTACCTGTGAATGTTACCGACATATCTTCTTCTCGAATATGATTGAAGATGCTTCTTGCCTGTTCCATTATTATCAACTGGCTTAGGGGCATGTTTCATTGTGTTTGGACATCCACCCATATATCTAGTCTATTTTCCATTTTTTCAAGCAAATGGCTCCTTGAACGAGTCACCTTAATTGATGAAAACTTTGAAGTCATCATTGCAGAAACTCTTATCTTGTCTGCATATTTTATAATTGTTCTGATAATCAATGTAGCCAATTTCAAAGAGGTGCCAACATCAACCTGATGCTCACCAGCTTCCAAACACCATATCACTTGCAGTTTCACATCCATGCTAATGCATTTCCTCGACATCTTAAATTTTTTTACTCTCTGCTAGATTATGTAATGCATTAAACTGCTGCTGCTAAAGTTAACAAATTTCACGTCACATGCCGGTGATGATAAACCTGATTCTGATTCTGACTACCCTCAATGGAAGTTGCAGGCAGTTTTCCAGACATTATGGGTGAAAAAATGAAATAAATTGCGAAGGAGCTAGAATGTTTACACACGCAGGGGAGGTAGAGCATGAACTAATACATGATTGGCTGTGAGTGGCTCAGAGTGTATGTAAAGCACTTTCATTGGCTGATTGAATGTTTACTGTAATGGCGGCCGCTCTTGAGGTTTTAAGTGTTGCTTAGAATTAATTTTTGTCATTTTTTAAGATTTCAGTAAAGTATTAAATAAACACATAATAACGAATCAGTGCTAAGCAGAGTAGCGTTAAATGGGGTCTGAGTGTACATCAAAACATACAGTAAAATGCATCGTTTGCATCATCAACTACAGTCCGAGGCTGACTGCAAGTGTCACCAAATTTCCAGTGCCAACATTGCAAGCCCACAACTATGGGAGAAAACTGGAGCATACAGAGGAAACCCATACAGTCATAAGGAGAACATACAAACTCCTTACAGAAAGCAGCAGGAATTGAACACCAATTGCTAGCACCATTAAGTGTTACAGTAACCGCTACGCTACCGTCTCAGAATTTCATTAAAGATTTTCCATTGCTAGTTTAGGACACATAAAAATAATGGATAAGAGTTCCAGGAGACAGAAAAAAAATCAAAACTTGATCTGTAGTATTTATGTTGGGTTCAGAGAAGCAGATACCACAGTAACTTCCAATCGAAAAAAAAATGTAAATATTTTAATATTAAAGGGATCAGTTGGGAAGAGTGAAATTAAATTAGACATATCATTGGATGGGCCAGTTGATTACCCACACTGAGTTGTCACTTTATTAGATACACCTGTACGTTAATACAAATATCTAATCAGCCAATCATGTGGCAGCAACTCAATGCATAAGAGCTTGCAGACATGGTCAAAAGATTCAGTTGTTGCTCAGACCAAACAACAGAATGGGGAAGAAATGTGATCTTGGTGACTTTGGCCGTGAAATGATTGTTGGTGCCAGACAGGGTGGTTGGAGTATCTCAGAAACTACTGACTTCCTGGGACTTTCACACACAACAGTCTCTAGAGTTTACAGAGAATGGTGCGAAAACAAAAAAAAAACACTAGTGAGCAGCAGTTCTGTGGACGAAAACAGCTTGTTAATGAAAGAGGTCAGAGGAGAGTGGCAAAACGGGTTCAAGCTGACATGAAGGTGACAGTAACGCAAACAATCATGCGTTACAAGAGTGGTGTGCAGAACACCTCTGAATGCACAACACATCAAACCTTGAAGTGAATAGGCTACAGCAGCAGAAGATCAAAAACCTACATTCAGCACCCACCTAATAAAATGGCCACTAAGTGTACTTCACTGTAATATCTTCACTTCAGAATTAACAACAAGGGTGTTGAGTGCTGCTTTCTGATTGTTCATAGATTCACTTGGGGTAGCAGGGTGGAGATACGTCTCTACCAAACTGTAAGGTGCTCCTTCCCTACACTAACCTATAAGTCACCCTTGGACAAGGTGCTTACACCCGACCACCCCCCCAACCTCCCAGTCAAGGTCATGGGTCATGGTCATGAAGCCATGGGAGCAGGTGGTAGATGGTCATATGAACAGCTGGTGCTTATCATAAGCAATCACTAATGCCAGGCAGACAATACTCTTAAGAGTATTGATAATGGCTAGGATCACCATCTTGAGTGTTTGGTGACTGTCCAGCAGAAGGCAATGGCAAACCACTTCTGCAGAAAAATTTGCCACGAACAATCATGGTCATGGAAGACTACGATTGGCCATGTCATACAACACAGCACATAATGATGATGATGATAATTACCTGGCGTGTGGGAAGCGAAAGATGGTTGTAAACTCGATAACCGGAAGGCAGCATTGGGTCTGTGTAGAAAAACTCACATTGGTGGAGAGCGGGCACTGAAATGGAAAGGTCGAGGACAAGGTGAGTTAGACTATCTTTACTTATTCAGGTCACAGCTATAACTGGTATTTCACAGCATCAGAGGGGACAAAATATTAGAGGATCACTATGTATAAAATTATGAGGGCATCTTATTGAATACAGGCACAGTGGCACAGCAGGTAGTGCCTCCCACATACCCAAAAACAAAACGTGTGGATAGGTATGTCAAATGGCTACTGCAAACTGCCCCGAGATTGGAGTTGATGTTACAGTCTGCGATGTTGGTAGAAATGTGGAGGGATATAAAATCGGTTAGGGTAGGATTAGTGTAAAAACAGGAGTTGGGTGGTCAGCATGGGCTTTGTAAGGTGAAAGACATGTTTCTATGCCATCTCTATGACTTTTGGAATGAAGGATGACAACAGGCTGTTTGCTGTAAAACTCAGAGCATTTAAAGGTCTTATTGCAAAGTTCTTATTCTTCTTACTCAACAAGATGGTAAGAGACATAGAAAGAGTGGATTGGCAGACATTTTCCCAGGGCGGAAGTGGCTAAGACAAGGGGGCATAGCTTTAAGGTGATTGGAGAAAAGTGTAAGGGTCAGAGGCAAGTTCTTTACACAGAGTATTGGGTGTGTGGAGCCCTTGCTTGGGGTGGTGGTAGAGGCAGACATATCAGGGGCATTTAAGAAACTCTTAGTTTTAGGCCTCTTATCTATGAACAGATGTGCTGGCATTGGAGGCAGATCAGAGAAGGTTCACAAGAACAATCACGGAAATGAAAGAGTTAACATATGACAAACACAAGAAAATCTGCAGATGCTGGAAATCCAAAGCAACACACACAAAATGCTGGAGGAACTCAGCAGGCCAGGCAACATATATCACGAGAAAATACATGTCTTGCTTGAGTTAACATACAAGGAGTGTTTGGTGGCCGTGGGCCTGTACTTGCTGGAATTTAGAAGAATTAGGGCGGATCTCATTCAAACCTATCGAATACTGAGAGCCTAGATATGGACAGGATGTTTCCTATAGTGGGAGAGTCTAGGACCAGAGGGCACAGCCTCAGAATATACGAATGTCCATTTAGAACAAAGATGAGGAGGAATTTCTTTAGCCAGAAGGTGGTGAATTTGTGGAATTCATTGCCACAGTTGGCTGTGGAGGCCACCATTAAGTATATTTAAAGTGGAGGTTGATAGGCTCTGGAATAGGAAGGTTGTCAAAGGTTACAGGGAGAAAGCAGGAGAATGAGGCTGAGAGGAATAATAAATCAGCCAGGAGGGAATGGTGGAGAAGACTCGATGGGCCAAATGTGCTAATTCTGCTCCTATGTCTTATGGTAAGTTCTTTACTCTGAGAGTGGTGGGTATGTGGAACACCCTCCCAGGGATGGTGGTAGAGGCAGCTACATTAGGGGACATTTAAGAAACTCTTAGATACGCACATGGATGATAGAAAAATGGAAGGCTATCCAAGAGGGAAGGGATAGATTGATCTTAGAGTAGGTTAGAAGGCTGGCACAACATCGTGGGCCAAAGGGCCTATGTTGTGCTATAATGTTCTATGACTATTAAAATGTGATTTGAAGGTCTTACTGCAAAGTTCTTATTCCTCTTACTGTCAATTGCTTGGGAATGGAAGCCCGTGGCTTCATATTTTGCCTTAGAGTCAGCTGATGAGCAGGAATCGACGGAATCTTTGTTCTTGAAGGTGGAGCTGCCAATTTCTGTGATCGGGCTCTGTCTCTGCCGATACGAAACAGCGGTGTAAAAAGATTGGAAAGACGGATGTGATAATGTCCTCATGGCGAATGGGGCAACGACACCCGAATACCTTGCCTAAACATGAAAAAAAGAAATACATGCGTGGGTACTTCTCATCTTAAATTACTTTCTCGGTCTGTTTCTTTCGGCCAAGAGCCCGGTCAGATTTATGTTTCTTAAATTGGGGATTAACTTAAAGTGGCTTTCCCAATATTCTTCCATAAAACTACATTGAGATCAGCTGTTACCTCTATAATGATGTATTACATTTTTTTCTTAATGACAGTCTACCGTTACTTCCTTTCTGTAACCATCATTTTGTGATTAATAGTGCAGTTTTCCAGTCACAGTCACAGAAAAGTACAGCACAGAAGCAGACCCTTCAGCCCATTCAGTCCATGCCAAACCATTTAAACTGCTTACTCCCATTGACCCGCACCAGGACCATAACCGTCCCATCCACATACTGTAATTATCCAAACTTCTCTTATATGTTGAAATTGAGCTCGTATGCACCACTTGCACTGTCAGCTCACCCCATACTCTCACTACCCTCTGAGTGAAGTCTTTGTGACTTCCACAAAATCCAGAGAAAGTTGGTAGATTGTAACCAATAGATCTACAGTACCAACAGCCACTTTCTTCAAGACTCTTGGATGCAACCTTTATGTGCCTTTACTAATTCATTTGCCTGGTAAGGGTGATAGGGCTGCTCCAGTGGCCTTTGTTAGATCCCAGCCTCCAGCACTGCCCACGAAGCACCTGAACATTTTCTCCGGTGATTGTGTGTTCCTCTGGGTGCTCAGTATCTCAAAGAGTTGATTAAGATGATGCCAAAGAGTGGCAGATCTTCGCTTGCATCTCCGAAAGGAATCATCAGATGTTCCCATTTAGTACTACTATAGTTGAAATCTGCAGTCACAGTCCTAGATACTTCCGTAAACAATGTTGTTTTAAGCTCTTTTTGCACTACTTATTATGGTGCTTTATAATATTTATGAATTGCACTGCACTGCTGACTCAAAACAGCACATTTCATGACATATTTCAGTGATAAAGTGGTAATAAACCTGATTCTTATATACAAATTGACAGGTTAATTGGTCACTGCAAATTACATTGAACAACAAAGATTTTGCTTCCTAAATACTTTCGGGTGTAATGGATTTTGGGCTGCTGGTCATGAAAATCACCATAAAATTTCCCTATCGTTCACTTTTTTTTTCTAATCACCTATATTTGTTACTTCAATTCATAATTCAAGTCAATTAAAATGTTGCCCACAATGCAAGTTGAAACCATGAAGTGCAACATGTCATTAAAGATTCATTTTCTGCATTCCCAGTTAAGACTTCTTCTCTACAAATCTTGGCACTATCAGTGACGAGCATGGCGAAAGATTTCATCAGTATATTGCGGTCATGGAGAAACAGTATCGGGGCATCTAGAATCTATCAATGATGTGGTTGATCATTGTTGGAGACTTAAGCAAGAAGCCTCAGACACAGTACAAACGAAGATCATCAACAAAACATTTTTAGCTTAGTTGAACTATTGCAAAGGGTCAGCACCATTATGCAATTAAATGCATTATATTCAGTCAAAGTTAATTTGTTTCTCCAAATTCCTACATGATACAAGTAGTCTGAAATTATATATGTGTTCAGTTTCAAGTAGTCTACCATAAAGAAAAAAAACTTTGAGGAAACAACACCCACAAAAAATAGTGTTATCCCAAGAGAGCAGGTGAGAGGTAGAGTCTGGGAGAAGTTCAGGAGAATCTGGGCAAAATAAAATCAGGGATTTGTTCAAGATTAGTAGATGGATGATTAGTGATCTGAAAGACTGCTTCTGTGATTATGACTCTGAAGTATGATACGGGCACCTGTTATTTGCCTGCCTAATAACCAATAGACCTAATAGCAGACAGTTCACAAAACTGCTTCTTTCACATCTTTTTCCTTCAAATGTGATTCTCCTTATGTTTCAGCCTGTGAGCTACATTTTGGTGGTGTGCTTTGGGCCAATTAGGCGATCTAGCGCTTTGCTGTCTCTGAAGGGGTTGAAATCGTTAAAGTGAATGCAGAAGACAAGCGAGTGCTCAGCACTATCTACCAGCCTCTTGCTTGCATCTGCCAGAGGAAGATGTCTGTGCATGACATTCTCTTTCTTCTTGCTCACTGCTCATGAAGGAAGGTCCCTTCATTCAAATAGTTTCTTTCTCTCGATGCTGTTGGAGGATGGTATCGGAGTTCTGTGTCTCGGGCGAGATTTAATCGATGCAGTTTGTGGATGGGGCTCTGTAGCTCACACTATGATGTGTTTCTGGTTTCTGGTCACTCATAGACTAATGGAGGTAGACAGCACGCACACCGGCCCTTCGGTGTAACATGTCCCTGACAACCAAGGTGGTTTCCTCAGCACGTCCCATTTGACGTCATTTAGCCAACATCCCTCTAAACGTTTTCAATCAAGAACTTGTCTAAAGGTCTTAAAAATGTTTCAGTTCTATCAGCGTCTACCATTTCCTCTGGCAGCTCATCCCATTAACCGACCACCGACTGTGTGAAAAATTTGCCACTCAGGTCCCCTGCTCTCCTTTACCATCTGAGCTTAAATCTATATCCTCTAGTTTTAGACTCCACTACCCTGGGGAAGGACTGTGACCTCATCACTGCCCTGTAAGATTTCATAAATCACAATAATGTCCACCTTCAGTCTCCTTTGCTACAGGGAAAACAGTCCAGGTCGATCCAGATTCTCCTGAAGCCCTTGAGCCCCGGTAGCATTCCTGTTAATCTTGTCTGCACACATTCCAGCTGAATGTCATCCTTTCTACAGCTCGGTGACCAGAACTGCACCCAGTACTCTGAGTGTGGTCTGAACAATGTCTTGTACAACTGTAACATGACAAACTATCTCATGTACTTAATACCCTGATCGATGAAGGCCAGCGTACCATACACCTTCTTCACTACACTGTCTACCTGTGTCTCTACTCTCAGGAACTATGTACTTGTTCCCCTGGATATTTCTATTCTACACTTGGAGTACTGTGCTCAGTTATGGTCGCCTCACTACAGGAAAGATGTGGAAGCCATAGAAAGGGTGCAGAAGAGATTTACAAGGATGTTGCCTGGATTGGGGAGCTTGCTTTTTGAAAACAGATTGAGTGAACTCGGCCTTTTCTCCTTGGAGCAACGGAGGATGAGAGGTGACCTGATAGAAATGTATAAGATGATGAGAGGCATTGATCGTGTGGATAGTCAGAGGCTTTTTCCCCAGGGCTGAAATGGTTGCCAAAAGAGGACACAGGTTTAAGGTGCTGGGGAGTAGGTACAGAGGTGATGTCAGTTTTTTTACTCAGAGAGTGGTGAGTGCATGGAATGGGCTGCTGGCAACAGTGGTGGAGGTGGATACAATAGGGTCTTTTAAGAGACTTTTGGATAGGTACATGGAGCTTAGAAAAATAGAGGGCTATGGGGAAGTGTAGTAATTTCTAAGGTAGGGACATGTTCGGCACAACTTTGTGGGCCGAAGGGCCTGTATTGCGCTCTAGGTTTTCTATGTTTCTATTTTTTTGCTGCTGTTTTGGACGACTTTAAATCGTGGCAGCCTGCAGATAACAAACACTGTCCTGAACTGAATATGCCTGGACACTTGTTTTTGTGTTTTATATTCTGGGTTTTTCCACTTCTTTTTGTTGCCATTTGCACAATTTTTAGCGCTGGGCTTCGTTTAACATTTTTCTTTGAATGGGTTCCATGGTTTTCTTCCTTTCATGGCTGTGAGGGGAGAACGAATCTTAGGGCTGTATACTGCATAAATACTTTAATAATAAATGTACAGTATATTGAATCTTGAATCCTGCAATGGATAGTGTTCATAATCAGGTTTAATATGACTGGCATACATCATGAAATATATATATTTAAAAATAGTGCAAAAAGAGAGCAAAAATAGCAAGGTAACATTCATGAGTTGGTTCATTGTCCGTTCAGAAGTCTGATAGTGGAATTGGAAGAAAATGTTCAAGGAAGCATCTTCTCAAGGGCAACAAAGGGTGGGCAATTAAATGCTAGCGCAGCCTGCATCCCACATCCCTTGAATAAATTTTTTAAAGTGTCAAGACCTTCTGATTCTACATCCCATTCTCCTTTTTGCAGGAGGAGTCAAGGTCAAACAGACACAAGCTTCAGTCATGAACTGCTTTGCCCTGGGACACAGGTCTAATATTTAACATTAGCCTCCTGCTCACCACATCATTAAACAGGAAGCAATTCATCTGAGATGAAAAAGCTTGAAATGTTGGCATCAGAATCTGTGCCCCCAGGCATTGCTGAATCGGGAGCCAAAGGAGGGCTTCTCTCATTGTAAAAATGAAATCTCAGTCCTTAAGATATAGATATAGAAATAGAATTAGGCCATTCAGTCCATCAAGTCTGCTCCACCCTTCCATCATAGCTGATTTATTTTCCCTCTCAGCCCCATTATTATGCCTTCTCCCGTAACCTTTGACACCCTGATTCATCAAGAATCTAGCAACCTGCACTTTAAATATACCCAATGACTTGGCCTGCACAGCCATCCGTGGCAATGAATTCCACAGATTCACCAGTTCTCGTACCAGCAGACCACAAGCTCTTAGCACTCAAGCAGTTGGCAAGACTGTAGGAAAATAAAATGCTGGGGTTTCATGAGGGGTAAAACTCTGGCATTTGATTGCATCCCGAAAGCATAAAATCATAAACATAAAAGATTCTGCAGATACTGGAAATCCATAATAACACACAAACATGGGGGTAGCTCAGTAGGTCAGGCAGCATCTATGGAGGGGAATAAACAACTGACATCTCAGGCCGAGACCCTTCATCAGGACTGGAAAGGGGAGAGGGGACGAAGCCAGAAAAAGGTGGTAGGGGAAGAGGAAGGAGTATAAGCTGGCAGGTGATAGATGAATCAGGTGAGGGGGAAGATGGGTGGGTGTCAAAGGAGGTAGGAAGTGAGAAGCTGAGAGGTGATGAGGTGCAAAAAGTAAAGGGCTAAAGAAGGAGGTATCTGATAGGAGAGGAGAGTGAACCATAGAAGAAAGGGGAAGAGGAGCGGCACCAGAGAGAGGCGATTGGCAGGTGAGGAAGAGAAAGGGAAGCCAGAATGGGGGATGGAAAAAGAGAGGAGGAAGGCGGTAGGGAGAAATTACTGGAAGTTAGAGAAATCAATGTCCATGCCATCAGACTCCAGGCTACATTCCCTCCCCTCCCTCCCGCCTTCTTATCCTGGATTTCCTCCCCTCATTTTCTTATTCTGGCTTCTTCACCTCCCCTTTTCAGTCCTGATGAAGGGTCTCGGCCTGAAACGACAACTGATTATTCCCCTCTGTAGTGGCTGCTTGACTTACTAAGTTTCTCCAGCATTTTGTGTGTGTTGTTCTGGATTTCCAGCATCTGCAGAATCTCTAGAGTCTATACCATGTTCATTCTCTATTAACCTGTAACCATTTTCAAGGAATTATGGCTTATAACCCCAATATCACTCTGTGCATCAGCGTTCCTAAGGTTTCTGCAGCAGGACTCTGCCTGGCACAGCCCGATGCCATTCTGGATTCTGCTGGGGAATGTATCTCCACAAACCTCCACCAGCCAAATCTGATGCATTTTTGCAATTTTTTTTCCCACTGCACCTCTGTACACATGACAATAATAAACCATTTACCAATCTACATTTACTTGACTAAGGCATCACACCCAAGGTATTAGGAAGGGAAAGGCAAGTTTCTTTTTACTTTATTTTAATGCTTAAAACTTTTGGTTTTAATATTTTTAAATACTTAAAGCAATTGCGATGCTTTTTACATCTCCAAGCGCACTAAACTTGTTTCCAAACAGGTGAAGATTGCACAAGACCAGAGTAGTTGGCGAGCCATGGTTAGAATCCTTCAGAACAACCTAGAGAGGTGCCGAGCAGATCTAGTCACTGCTCCACCACCAGATCCAAAACAGTTTCCATGTCCTGATTGTGGACGTCCATGTCACTTAAAACTTAAGACTCACTTCAAAGCCATCTTCGTATGCACAGCAGGAGAACTGCAAAAATCTAACTCATTGTCAGATTCTGCAGTCAACCAATCAAACACATCTCCAAAAGCAAAACTTGTTTCAAGGCCTTACAGGAGATATGCTTGCAGCCTTGGCCTTGTCTCATGTCAAAGGTCATCAGGATGTTTTGGGGCAGAGGTTCAGGGGATCAACTCTGGAATCAGGAACCCCAGGATGATTTGATCCAAGAATCTGTAGTAGTTAGCATGGGTGTGTGTGGTGGGGGGGGGGGTGGAATTGAGGGTGCGGAATTGTGACAAAGCAAGAGCAAGCTGAATTGAGCATAATTTAGCATGTGAAAATTTATTTTCTTATGTATTTATTGAGGTACAGTGTGGAATAGCCTTCGAGCCACGCTGCCCAGCAAGCCCCCAATTTAACCCTAGCCTAATTTACAATCACCAATTAACCTACTAACTGGTACATCTTTGGACTGTGGGAGGAAACCATAGCACCTGGAGAAAACCCATGCATTCCACAGGGAGGACGTCCAGACGATGTCAGAATTGAACTCCGAACTCAGACATCCTCAGCTGTAATAGCGTCTGACTAACGCCACGCTACCATGGCACCCAGTTCACCAAGAACAGCTGCCATGTAAGTTTGCACATCGGAACTCCCACTGATTGTGCATTGTGCATGCTCCAACTATAGGGATGAACCAATACAATTTCAGAATTGTATTGCATATGCAATCTATTGCATCCGGTGCTCCCGGTGCGACCTCCTCTACATCGGTGAAACCCGACGCAGAATGGGGGACCGCTTCGTCAAGCACTTCCACTCCATCCGCCACAACAGACAGGATCTCCCGGTAGCCACCCACTTCAACTCTGCTTCCCACTCAGATATGTCCATACATGGCCTCCTCTACTGCCATGATGAGGCTAAACTCAGGTTGGAGAAGCAACACCTCATATACCATCTAGGTAGTTTCCAGCCCCTTGGTATGAACATAGAATTCTCCAGCTTCCGGTAATTCCCTCCCCCTCCCTTCCTGTATCCCTATTTCACTCTACCCCCTCCCCCAGCTCCCTCATGGTTCCGCCTCCTTCTTCTACTACCCATTGTTTTCAGGGCTATGACATCATGCTTCCCCTCCCCCACCCCTTTGTCTTTCGAATTACTGGTCTTTCAACTGAAGCTACAAGCATTCTGCAAATCCTTCCCCATCTTTCATTCTTCAGTCCTGACGAAGGGTTCCGGCCTGAAACATCGATTCATCATTTCTAACTGATGCTGCCCGACCTGCTGAATTCATCCAACGTACTGAAAGTGCCACAATTTCATAGAAACATAGAAAATAGGTGCAGGAGTAGGCCATTCGGCCCTTCGAGCCTGCACCGCCATTCAGTACCATCATCGCTGATCATCCAACTCAGAACCCTGATTCCCCCCCATACCCCCTGATCCCTTTAGCCACAAGGGCCATATCTAACTCCCTCTTAGGTACAGCCAATGAACTGGCCTCAACTGTTTCCTGTGGCAGAGAATTCCACAGATTCACCACTCTCTGTGTGAAGAAGTTTTTCCTAATCTCAGTCCTAAAAGGCTTCCCCTTTATCCTCAAACTGTGACCCCCTCATTCTGGACTTCCCCAACATCGGGAACAATCTTCCAGCATCTAGCCTGTCCAATCCCTTTAGGATTTTATATGTTTCAATAAGATCCCCCCTCAATCTTCTAAATTCCAACGAGTATAAGCCTAGTCGATCCAGTCTTTCATCATATGAAAGTCCTGCCATCACAGGAATCAATCTGGTGAACCTCTTTGTACTCCCTCTATGGCAAGGATGTCTTTCCTCAGATTAGGGGACCAAAACTGCACACAATACTCCAGGTGTGGTCTCACCAAGGCCTTGTACAACTGCAGTAGTACCTCCCTGCTCCTGTACTCAAATCCTCTTGCTATGAATGCCAGCATACCATTCGCCTTTTTCATCGCCTGCTGTACCTGCATGCCCACTTTCAATGACTGGTGTATAATGACACCCAGGTCTCATTGCACCTCCCCTTTTCCTAATCGGCCATCATTCAGATAATAATCTGTTTTCCTGTTTTTGCCAGCAAAGTGGATAACCTCACATTTATCCACATTAAATTGCATCTGCCATGAATTTGCCCACTCACCTAACCTATCCAAGTCACCCCGCATCCTCTTAGCATCCTCCTCACAGCTAACACTGCCGCCCAGCTTTGTGTCATCTGCAAACATGGAGATGCTGCATTTAATGTTCTCATCTAAGTCATTAATATATATTGTAAACAACTGGGGTCCCAGCACTGAGCCTTGCGGTACCCCACTCGTCACTGCCTGCCATTCTGAAAAGGTCCCGTTTATTCCCACTCTTTGCTTCCTGTCTGCTAACCAATTCTCTATCCACATCAATACCTTACCCCAATACCGTGTGCTTTAAGTTTGCACACTAATCTCCTGTGTGGGACCTTGTCAAAGCCTTTTGAAAATCCAAATATACCACATCCACTGGTTCTCCCCTATCCACTCTACTAGTTACATCTTTAAAAAATTCCATGAGATTCGTCAGACATGATTTTCCTTTCACAAATCCATGCTGACTTTGTCCGATGATTCCACCGCTTTCCAAATGTGCTGTTATCACATCTTTGATAACTGACTCTAGCATTTTCCCCACCACCAATGTCAGGCTAACCGGTCTATAATTCCCCGGTTTCTCTCTCCCTCCTTTTTTAAAAAGTGGGGTTACATTAGCCACCCTCCAATCCTCAGGAACTAGTCCAGAATCTAAAGAGTTTTGAAAAATTATCACTAATGCATCCACTATTTCATGGGCTACTTCCTTAAGCACTCTGGGATGCAGACCATCTGGCCCTGGGGATTTATCTGCCTCTAATCCCTTCAATTTACCTAACACCACTTCCTTACTAACATGTATTCCCTCAGTTCCTCCATCTCACTGGACCTTCTGTCCCCTGCTGTTTCAGAATCATTGCCTGAACAAGTTGGGCAGCACGGTAGCATAGTGGTTAGCATAACACTTTGCAGTACAGGCAACTCGGGCTCAATTCCCTGTAAGGAGTTTCTATGTTCTTCCCGTGATCACATAGGCTTCCTCTGGGTCCTCTGGTTTCATCCCACTGTCCAAAGGCATACCAATTGGTAAATTAATTGGACATTGTAAGTTGTCTTGTGATTAGGCTAGGATTAAACCAGAAGTTTGCTGGACAGCGTGGCTCGACGGGCTAGAAAGGCCTATTCCATGCTGCATCTCATTAAATAAATAAACAAATAAAATTTAGAAGCTATGTTGCCACAAAGCATAGAGTGTCAATGGCCTTTACACTGCCTGTCAGAGGGGTAAAAATTAGAGTTTTTGGCAAAGAAAGAGCCAGATAATTGTCTTAACCCACCTCTGAGGCACATTGTAAAGTGCTTGACAGGAGAGGAATTGCATCAGAAAGCCCATACAACACAGAAAGCTTAAATGCAACAGATAAAAATGTAACAACAAATGTACAAACCTTTTTGTTCTGGGAAACACCGCCTAAGCTCGATGATTCTCCCTCATCAGCACTGTTAACTGTTGCAGATATACCTTGGTCCAATGACAATCCATCATCCCCACGGCTGGGAGACTCTCTTCCTTCTTCGCGATCTTTCTTGGAACAAACTGTGTGAAAAGATCCATCAACTCTCACATTCTCAATAGGTCAGAACCTCTCTTCCATAGTTACAAACATGGACATAAACTAATCTGTACAGGTGTCCCCCGCTTTTCGAACATTCGCTTTACGACACCTCGCTGTTACGAAATACCTACATTAGTTACCTGCTTTCGCTAACAGGTGTTTTTACTGTTATGAAAATAGGCAGAGCGTGAAAAAAGGCAGCGCGCGCCCCGAGCAGCCAAGCTCCTCCCCCGGAACTGCATTCTAGTCGGCATTGCTTAAACACGTGCCTGTGAGCATCTGTGCTTTATGTCGATTTATTTTGAGCATCCGTTAGCAAGATCAGTTCTAAAGTATTGGAAAAGCCTAAAAGAGCTCATAAGGCTGTTACACTTAGTGTAAAACTAGACATAATTAATCATTTCGATCATGATAAACGAAGTAAGGACAAAGTGAGTTTGGCTTGTGGAAGTTGACGAAGATGATGTTGAAGAGGTTTTGGCATCCCATAACCAAGAACTGATAGATGAAGAGCTGATGCAATTGGAAGAGGAAAGGATAACAATCGAAACCAAATGCAGTAGTGAATGGACCAAAAGTGAAGTCGTCCAGGAACTGAATGTGAAGCAACTGCGTGAGATTTTCGCTGCAACTGACAACACTGCAATGATTGCAGAAAAGTACGACTTTAATTTTGAAAGGCCACGTCAGTTTAGGGCAATATTTGCAGGATGGTTTGAGTGCTTACAAAGAACTGTATGATAGTAAAATGCGCAAGGCTATGCAGTCATTTTTCAAGGCTTCCACATCAGCCACAGCAGATGACGAACCTCGACCTTCGACATCGAGGCAAGCAGACATAGAAGATGGCCTGCCTGCCCTGATGGAAACAGACGACGATGAGATGACACCCCAGTGTCCCACCACCCCAACCTCCGACGACTCAGCCTAACACACCAACATCAGTGTGCTTGCCGTCTTCCCGATTCCTGTAAGTGATACTACACTGTACATACATTATTTCTACTTTATATAGGCTGTGTATTTTTGTGTTATTTGGTATGATTTAGCAGCTTCATAGCTTAAAGGTCACTGGAGAGAGTGCTTCTGCCGAGAGTGCTTGCGTGAGACTTTCGCTACGGTGGACAGTGCAGCAATTATTGCAGAAAAGTATTTCTACTTTATATAGGCTGTGTATTTATCATATCAATCCTGCTTTTACTATATGTTACTGTTATTTTAGGTTTTATGTGTTATTTGGCATGATTTGGTAGGTTATTTTTTGGGTCTGCGAACGCTCACAAATTTTTTGGTAATTGCTTCTTCACTTTACGACATTCCAGCTTAAGAACCGTTTCATAGGAACGCTCTACCTTCGAATGGCGGGGTAAACCTGTATGCAAAGGTAAAACAAGCTGAAGTAGCCACTGAGGGCTAACCAGTGACTGAGTGGTTCTTCTGGGGATTGTGTCAATACAAGAGGGCTTTCATTGAAGACAGAAAAATGCTAGAAAGAGAAGTAGTATTAATGCTTCAGGTCATTTGATAAAGGATCTTTGACCCTGAGCATTAACTCAGTTTCCCTCTCCACTTATTAAGGATGGCACTGTAGGATAATGCTATTAAGGCGACTTGGGTTCAATTCCCACTGTCATCTGTAAGGAGTTTGTACATTCTCCCCATGACTGCATGGGTGTCCTTCCACTTTCCAAAGATGTACTGGTTAGTGGGTTTGATTGGTTACGAGTGTAATTGGGTGGTGTAGGCTCATTGGCCTTAAAGAGGCTGTTATCTAAATAAAATGAAATATTATATATCTAAATAAAAATAAGATATTACCTGACCTGCTGAGTATTTCTGAAGATTTTCTATTTTTATTTCTGATTAGCAGTATCTGCATTTTTCATTTTTTTTAAACTTCCTTTTGTTGAAAGTTAGGAATGACAGATGCAGAGGTAGAAGGATACCTTGAGGTGAATGACCACAAAACCCCAAACAGGACATGTAAGTAAGATGTAATACACACAAAACGCTGGAGCAACTCAGCAGGCGAGGCTGCATCTCGGGAAAATAGTAAACAGTCAACATTTCGGACTAAGACTCTTCATTAGGATTAGATAGGAAGGGGGAAGGAGCCAGACAAAGAAGGTGGGGAGAAGGGGGAAAGTAGTACAAAGTGGCAGGTGATAGATGAAACCGGGACGGGGGAGGGGTGAAGTAAAGAGCTGGGAAGTTGATTGGTGAGAGATAAAGGGCTGGAGAAGGAGGGATCTGATAGGAGAGGACAGAAGACCATTGAAGAAAGGGAAGGGGGAGGAGCTCCAGGGGGAGGTGATGGGCAGTTAAGGAGATAAGGTGAGAGAGGGAAATAGTAGATAAGATGTTAAGTTTAACCTATGGACTCACTTTCAAGGACTCTACAACTCATGTTCTCAGTATTATGTATTTACTGATGGATTTATTTATTATTATTTGTCTTTGTTTGCATAATGTGTCTCTTACACATTGGTTGTTATTGTGTTTGTTTTTCACTAATTCTACTGTATTTCTTTGTTCTATTGTGAATGCCTGCAAGAAAACGAATTTCAGGGTAGTATATGGTGACATATATATACTTTGATAGTAAATTTACTTTACACTTTGAAGGCATAAGGTATACCTGCCTTTGTTAGTGAAGAAAATGAATACAAGAACAAAGACAGCATGGTTCAATTATATGCAACATTAATTAGACCACCGTTTGAGCACTGTGTACAGTTCTGGTTGCCACATTACAGGAAGCACGAGAGAGGGTGAAGGAATGTTCCTAGAATTATAATTATCAGGAGACACCGCTTAGATAAGGATTGTCTTTGGAACAAGAATGAAAGACAGATTAATTAGGATTAATAGGATTCTGGTTAATTGGGTCATTGGTTAATTGAGGCAGCCATATATTTCCATAAGAGATAGGAGCAGAACTAGGCTATTTGGCCCATTGAGCCTGCTCCACCATTTGATTATGGCTAATCCATTTCCCTCTCAATCCCATTCTCCTGCCTTCTCCCAGTAACTTTTCACTCCCTGACTCATCAAGAATCTAGCAAACTCTGCCTTAAATACACCCAGTGACCTGGCCTCCACAGCTCCCAGTGGCAATGAATTCCTCAGATTCACAACCCTCTGGCTAAAGAAATTTCTCCTCATCTCCGTTCTGAATGGATGTCCCTCTATTCTGAGGTTGTGCGCTCTGGTCTTTGAATCCCACACTATAGGGAACATCTTCGCCACACCCACTATCTTGGCCTTTCAACATTTGGAAAGTTTCAATGAGATCACCCCCTCCTCACTCTTCTAAATTCTAGCAAGTACAGGCCCAGAACCACCAAATGTTCTTCATACGACAAGTCTTTCATTCCCAGAATCATTTTTATGAACCTCCTTTGAACTCTCTCCAATGTCATCACATCCTTTCTTAGATAAGGGGCCCAAAACTGCTCACACAACTCCAAACGAGGCCTCACCAGTGCCTTATAAAGCCTCAGCATTACATCCTTGTTTTCATATTCTAGTCCTTTTGAAATGAATGCCAGCATTGCATTAGCATTTCAGTCAGCTCTTAAAGAACAAAATACAGAAACTATCCGGGTTTCCCTTTGTTTATATGGGACACTATTCCATTTAATTAGGGCAGCAGACTGTTCTGGAACCGTTTCCAACTAGAGTCAGTCACATGCATTTGCTTGGCTGTTAGATACTACATAGTGCTTAGAGCAATTAGTTTTTAAATAACATCAGTTGCATGTGTTTGTGTTAAAAAGCAGTAATTTTTGTCACTAATAGTTGGCGAGAAATAAGTAGTAAGAATATGGAAATGTTTTACTCACCTCAGTTTCAGTTATTCAGGCTTGGAGACGTGAGAAATAGCCATTAGACATTACGGAGTGAACAGTTTTTAAATAACATCAGTTGTGTGTGACTGTGTTACATTATCTATTTGGGCCAAATGATGCTGATGCAAAAAGCAGTGATTTTTGGTCCATTTTTTTTAAAAAATTATCTTTATGCAGGTAGTCCATTATCTGCACTAGGGTGTCTCCACTGATTTTGTTCATGTACAGTTAATCAAAAGAAAACGGCAGCGATTAATTCTTTAGAACTAATACACAGTTTGATAGGACTGTAGCAGTATTGGTAGTGTTCTAATTTGTTCTGTATTTCATTTAAATGCACAATGAGTTACTCAATTTGAATTTGTTATGCTTTTTAACCATTTCCATGAAACTTTAACTCATTGGGGCAGCCGCTTAATTGGGCCAAAATGTACTAGTCCTGATGCGTCCAAGTTAACCAGAATCCACTGTATCCAATACTACAAAAGCCTTGGAAGGTATATCTGATCTACAGTCTGGTGGCAAAAACTTAAATTAGTTGGATCAATGGGGAATTCATATAAAATGATATTATAAAACAAGCAATAAAAGACTAGAATTCACTGCTTGAGATAGCGACAAAGAGCAAAACATTCCCCAGATTCTCTCGCTCTAAATTAACACATTCATTTTGAGGGGACTAGAATATAAAAGCAAGGATGTAATGCTGAGGCTTTATAACACACTGGTCAGACTGAACTTGGGAGTTTTGGGCCCTCTATCTAATAAAGGATGTGCTGGTACAGGTGTCCCCTGCTTTTCGAACGTTCGCTTTACGAAACATCACTGTTACGAAAAAAGCAGTGCACGAAAAAAATCAGCGCACGATAAAAGGCAGCACACACCCCGAGCAGCCGCTCTCCCCCGGATTTGGAACTGCATTCTCGCCGTCATTGCTTAAACACGTGCCTGTGAGCAGCCGTTAGCAAGATGAGTTCTAAGGTATCGGAAAAGCCTGAAAGAGCTCCTAAGGATGTTACATAGCGTAAAACTAGACATAATTAAGCGTTTTGATCGTGGTGAACGAAGTAAGGACTAAGTGAGTTTGGCTTGTGGAAGCTGACAAAGATGATGTTGAAGAGGTTTTGGCATCCCATGACCAAGAACTGATAGATGAAGAGCTGATGAGGAAAGGATAACAATCAAAACCAAATGAGTAATGATAAAGTACGACTTTAATTTTGAAAGGGTATGTAGGTTTAGGGGATATTTGCAGGACAGTTTGAGTGCTTACAAAGAACTGTATGATAGAAAAACGCGCGAGGCTCAGCAGTCAAGCAAGCCTTCCACATCAGCCACAGCAGACGACGAACCTCGATCTTCGACATCGAGGCAGGCAGAGATAGAAGAAGATGAGCTGCCTGCTCTAATGGAAACAGACGACGATGAGGTGACACCCCAGTGTCCCACCACCCCAACACCCAGGCCACAGACACGCAGCACATCTTTAAGAAAAAAGCCAAAATAAACATGCTAATTAATTAGGTACTGCCCGGCACGTAGTTGTCGGCCCAGATCAGTGGCGATGCAATCGGCAATCAACTCTGATCTGGGCCAACAATTACGAGTCGGGCGGCACCTAATTAATTAGCTTGCTTATTTCGGCTTTTTTCTTAAAGATGTGCTGTGTGCCTCCCGGCTACCGCTGGACCCCTGAATGCTTCACGGCAATGTATCGGGTCGCTGCCCGGAGGGTGGGAGCCACTGCACCACCCCAACCTCTGACTCAGCCTAAGACACCATCATCAGTGTGCTCAACACTGTCCCAATTCCAGTAAGTGATACTACACTGTACATACATTATTTCTACTTTATATCAGCTGTGTATTTTTACGTGTTATTTGGTATGATTTGGCAGCTTCTTAGCTTAAAGGTTACTGGACAGCGCTTGCGCCGTGTTTTTGCCGATGGCGCTTGCGTGAGATTTTCGCTACGGAGAGCAGTTCAGGCAATGATTATGGAAAAGTATTTCTACTTTATATAGGCTGTGTATTTATCATATCATTCCTGCTTTTACTATATGTTACTGTTATTTTAGGTTTTTTGTGTTATTTGGCATGATTTGGTAGGTTATTTTTGGGTCTGCGAATGCTCACAAAATTTTCCCATATAAATAAATGGTAATTGCTTCTTCGCTTTATAACACTCCAGCTTACGAACCATTTCATAGGTACACTCTACCTTCGGATGGCGGGGGAAACCTGTATTGGAGAGAATACAGAGAAGGTTTACAAGAATGATCCCATGAATAAAAGGGTTAACTTATGAGGAGTGTTTGATGGCTCTGGGCTTACACTCACTGAAGTTTAGAAGAATTAGGGTCGATCTCATTGAAACCTATTGAATATTAAAAGGCCTAGACAGAGTGTATGTGGAGAGGATGTCTCCTATAATGGGGGAGTCTAGGACCGAACAGCAAAGCCTCAGAATACATGGATGTCACTTTGGAACAGTGATAAGAAGAAGTTTCTCTAGCCAGAGGGTGGAGAATCTGTGGAATTCATTGCCATGTATGGTAGATGCCACAGATACTGGATATTTTAAGGCAGAGGCTGATAGATTCTTGATTAGTAAGATTGTCAAAGGTTACTGTGAGAAGACAGGAAAATGGGGTTAAGAAGAATAATAAATCAGCAATGACAGAATTGCAGAGCAGGCTAGATGGCCCAGATGGTCTAATTCTGCTCCTATCTCATGGTCTAAACATTGGAAGAGCCGAGTCAGTCTGGTTTTGCTGGACAGAAAGGTGTCCTTGTATGCTGTAGATTTCTCCAAACTTAGCAGAGTTTCAAACCATAAGAAGTGGTTCCAAGTAAAAGTGCCTTAGAGAGACTGATAGAGCACATTAAGAGGAGTCATGGGTGGCTGCTAACATGGTAGTTTGCGCCACTGCCGCACAGCTCCAGGGACCCAGGTTTGATCACGACCCCTGATATCGTCTGTGAGCAGTTTGCATATTGTTTCCGTGACCACACAACTTTTCCAGATACTCCATTTTTCTCCCAAATCCCCAAGGTATCCTGGTTAGTTAATTGCCTACTGCAAGTTATTTCTTGGTGTAGATTAACAGCAAAGAGGACTTGGTGGGCACATAGGAGAGAATAAATTGCAGGTCTAGCAGGAATGAGGGAGTGGGGATGACTGATTGGTTGGAAGTAGGAATGGCCTTCTCCTCTGAATAAGCAAATTGTTGCTTGAGATGGGAAGGGTTGGTTATTTAAGAAAAAAGCAGAAGGAGAATGAATAAATTAACTCAATTTTAAGAAGTCTATATACACTTAAGACATTCCATCCCAAGTTGCCTTGGATGCTGGGCCCTCAAGTAGATTCACAGCAGAGATTGATACATTTCTGGACTCTGAAGGATAGAGTTATAGAAAAGTACAGCAGAGAAACAGGCCCTATGGCCCATCTAGTTCATGCTGAACCATTTCAACTGCATTCTCTCATCAACCTGCACCGAGACATGGCCCTCCACACCCTTACCACCCACGTACCTATCCAAACTTCTCTTAAAACGTTGAAATTGAGCTTGCACGATGATCTCACCTGGACCGTACACACTGGCTTCGTGGCAAAAAAAGCACAACAGCGTCTCTTCCACCTCAAGCAACTGATGAAGTTCAGCGTGAGCCCCCAAATCCTCAAGACTTTCTACAGGGGCATCATTGAGAGCATACTGACTAGCTGGATCATCGCCTGGTACAGGAACTGCACCAACCTTGATCGCTGGGCACTGCAGAGGGTGGTACGGACAGCCCAGCACATCTGTAGATGCGAGCTTCCCTCATGAGGTCATTTATAGCAGCAGGTGCAGAAAGAAGGCCTGGAAGATCATCGGGGTTATCGGTCACCCCAACCGCAAACTGTTTCAGCTGCTTCCATCTGGCAAATGGTACCGCAGCATTAAGGTCAGGACCAACAGGCTACGGGACAGCTTCTACAAGCCATTAGACTTTTAAATTCACATGTCTGTATATTGTGACTGAGTCATAACACAAAGATTTTTCCTCCCTCACATTGTGGGATGGATTTAAGATTTAAATAAATTCTAAAATTCTATTTCCTTTCTTTTATTGTTTGCATAATGTAGTTTTTTTCTGTACATTGGGGCTTTGACAGCTTTTTTTTTAAATGGGCTGTATTGGGTTTCTTTGTTTTGTGGCTGGCTGTAAGGAGACAAATCTCAAGGTTGTATAGTGTACAGACACTTTGATAATAAATGCATTTTGAACTTCTGGACTTCAATGGTCTGCATTAATTACTACAGCTATCATCACCACCAACTGCCTCCAATTGGGTATTACAATATGGAATCTTACAACATGCTCAAGCACGCATGTTTGGCAGCATCAGGGTCAAATGAATTCGATTCCGAACTCAAACGTGAAATGTTCATCATCAGGATAACTAAGAGATGGGCAATATCTGCGGGCTTCTTGGTCTCCCACAGTGACTGAGAGGGAGCAGTCTGAAGGACATCGGAATTAAATCAATTTTCTCATTATTGTTACCAGCATAGTTCCCTCTAAGCTGTGCGCGTGTGCACGCGCACACAAGTTTTTCAACTAGCGCACAAAGGAAATTAATGTGCGCACAAAAGGTTACCTAAAATAATGTAGTAGTTAATAATTATACTTATTGAAAATAATCTTTTAGTTAACTGTTTCTGTTAAATAGTCGTTTTTTCAAATACCACGATGCAAGTCGCTAATTTACGTCACCTCACCTATCCTGTTCCGGTTTGTACAGCTGCATCACGGCGGTAGCCATGTTTAATGGACAGTGTTCATATTGTAACGTTTACAAAGATCTGTTTCAAATCCTGTAGGTAGCTTACTAAGTTTTTATTGGAAAAATATTGATTCACTGTATCAAATTCAAAAGAAGCGAAGGGGGTGAAGCACAAAAGAACTGCAGATTTGTTTAAGGTTGAATGGCTTAACAAAATAGTAGACACTGTTACACCGAAAGCTCATGAGGTCATGAATGTTCAGCTATGAGAAATATTTATGTATGATTCGGAAACTGGAGTTATCTGCTTGTATTGTCGTGATGCAAAAGTTGCTGGAGAATTTTCTAGTGGAAAGAAGTGGGACGATATTTGAAAACTTGACTTTTTGAAGTGTCATTTGGCAAGTAAATCGCATTTGGACTGTGAACAAAAGCTCAGGCAACAGAACCCGTCATTATCTGTTACAGGAGTGCTACGCATGTTAAGGTTGAGTGCAGATGAGTGAGAGCGAAAATGATCAAACCCAGAGGAGATCAAAGTTGAGGCACAAGAATGGTCAGCTTTTGATTTCTCGGCACTTGCAGATTGTGACTTCACATTTGGTGATGAACGAGTTAATGCCTTATGTCTGAAATATCATGATTTTCTAGCTGAAAATATCAAAATAGTTAGGCAGTTTAATGATTTCAAATTTTTCGTACAAGAAAAAATTAAATCCAAACCGATTTCAAACTTCGCTCAAATGGTGGCATTTGTACTTCAAAATGAACAGCTTTCTGACCTTGCACAGTTGATGGACATTGGGGGAACCTTTCTTGCATCTAGTGCGGACTGTCAGCGAGGTTTTAGCCTAATGAATCAACTCAAAAACAAGCTGAGAAACCATTTAGGTGAATGTCATTTGGATATGTTAATGAGAATCAAAAGCTATCAAAGGGATGGAAGTTCTATTAGTCGAGATAGAGTTTACAAAGAATGGGTAAATGCCAAAGACAGGAGAGAGAAAAAAAAACTGAGTGACTTAAATATGATAAAAATTAAATATTCCCAACCTGATGACATAAACATTGACTTCTCTAACTTCCGTTAATGCCCCTCCTCCCCTTCGTACCCCATCCCTTATTTATTATTATTATGATTTTTTTCTTTCCCCTTTTTTTTCCTCTCTTTTTTCTCCCTCTGTCCCTCTCACTATAACTCCTTGCCCATCCTCTGGGCTTCCCCCTCCCCGACCTTTCTTTCTCCCTAGGCCTCCCGTCACATGATCCTCTCCCTTCGCCAGCCTCATATTCCTTTTGCCAATCAACTTTCCAGCTCTTAGCTCCATCCCTCCCCCTCCTGTCTTCTCCTATCATTTCGGATCTCCCCCTCCCCCTCCCACTTTCAAATCTCTAACTATCTCTACTTTCAGTTAGTCCTGACGAAGGGTTTCAGCCCGAAACGTCGACTGTACCTCTTCCTACAGATGCTGCCTGGCCTGCTGTGTTCACCAGCACTTTTTGTGTGTGTGACTTAAATATGTATGTTATTTTGTTGTTATTCTGTGTAGTTTTATGTCAAATATTTTGTAAACCTACATAGACTGTCCCATGTATGCACTCAGTGCGCACGTACTTTTGTCACAGGAAAAAAATTTGTACAACGTAAGATTTTTGCGCACACTGACTACTAAAAATTAGAGGGAACATTAGTTACCAGGTATGCATCAGAAGGCACACTGTTACTTTCCCCATAAACTCTCCAATTATCTTACCTCTGGCACACAGAAAAGGGAAAGAGTTCTCTTACCTCCGGCATGCAGAAAAGGGAAAGAGCTCCCTATTCTTGGACTGTTCATTGCATTTTCAAATTCAGTATAATAGCGAAATGGGGGAGGTTTCCCAACGATCTGCAGCAGAGACCTACAAAAAGGAAGAATGAACATAAGATTCATGACTCCAAACCCTAGTATATCCCTACCATTTCAGACCTGGCAAGCGAATCACATCCATTTGCAACCATTGTTGGCAGAATCTCAGATGGTGACGGGAGGGCATATAGGAGCAAGATATACCAACTGGTTGAGTGGTGTCACAGCAACAAACTTGCACTCAACATCAGTAAGACCAAAGAGTTCATTGTGGACTTCAGAAAGGCTAAGACAAGGGAACACACACCAGTCCTCATAGCAGGATCAGAAGTAGAGAAAGTGAACAATATCAAGATCTTGTGTGTTGACATTGACCCAACATATCGACGCAGCTATAAAGAAGGCACGGCAGTGGTTATACTTCATTAGGAGTTTGAGAAGATTTGATATGTCACCCAAACCACTTGAAAATTTCTACAGATATACCATGGAGAGCATTCTAACATGGCTGCATCACCATCTGGTATGGGGGCGGGGGGTGTGAGCAGTTGCTACTGCACAGGATCGAAGTAAGCTGCAGAGAGCTGCAAACTCAGTCAACTCCATCATGGGCACTAGTCTCCATAGTATCCAAAACATGTTCAAACAGCAGTGCCTCAAAAAAACAGCATCCATCATTAAGGATTCCCTTCACCCAGGACATGCCCTCTTCTCATTGCTACCATCAGGGAGGTACAGAAGCCTGAAGGCACACGCTCAACAATTCAGGAACAGCTTCTTGCCCTCTGCCATCTGATTTCTGAATAGTCATTGAACCCATGAACACTACATCAATACTTATTTTATTTCTGCTTTTGAACTGCTTATTTAATTTAACTATTTAATATATACATTTACTGTAATTCATTTTTTTTTTCTATATTTATCATGTATTGCATTGCACTGCTGCTGGAAAGTTACCAAATTTCACGACATGTTGGTGATATTAAACCTGATTCTGATTAATTGCCACTATTTGTTGCATAGACTACAAGACCATTAGGCACAGACTATAATTAGGCCATTCAGCCCATCAAATCTTCTTCACCATTCGATTATGGTTGACTTACTTTCACTTTCAACCCCATTCTACTTGTGTAACTTTGGTGGACAGGTCGGACTCAAGAGTTAACCAGAGGAAGACTGACACCATGACCCTCAATGGTCTCTTGCTCCCATAAAGGGATATAGCATCGACTTATCCAGCATCAGCAGATTCACCTAACTGGGCAGCATCATTTGGCAGGATGGCAGGACCAATGACGACATCCAGTGCAAACTCAGCAAAGCTAGGAACATCTTCAGATCAATGAGCAACATGTGGGGATCAACCAAGTACAGCATCCACACCAAGGTGAAGCTGTACCAGAGCTGTGTTCTGTCCGCACTCTTGTACAGGTCAGAAGGCTGGCGCATGTCAGAGAGTGAACTTGCCAAGCTGTAGCCATTCCACACCACGAGCATCCCCCGTATCTTCCAGCTGTGAAAGCTCTCCAATCGTGTCCTCGTGCTTCAGTGTCATCAAGAGGACGTGGACACAATCATGATGAGGAAACGTTGGAGATGGATTAGGCACATGATGAGAAGAGGCCAACTCCATCATCAAGACAGCACTTAATTGGACCCCTGAAGGGTGGAGAAAATGTGGGAGAACAAAGGTACCTTATCTCTGTACCACAAAGGCAAAAATGAGGACCCTGAATTACATCTGGGGCACAATGGACAAGATGGCCAAAGATTGACAGAGATGGAGGACTTTCATTGCTGCCCTAAATGCCAGCTACATAAGTCAACCCCATTCTCCTGCCTTCTCCCCGTAATCTTTATTGGCCTTACTAATCAAGAACTGATCAACCTCTACTTTAAATATGCTCAATGTCTTGGCCTCCACATTTTATCTGTGGCAATGAAATCCAGAGATTCATCACCCTCTGGTGAAAGAAATTCCTCCATATTTCTGTTTTAAAGGGATGTTCCTCTATTCAGAGGCTGTGCCCTCTGGTCCTACACATACCCACTATAGGAAAGATCCTCTCCATGTCCAGTCTATCTAGATATTTCAGTATCTGATAGGTTTCAGTGAAATCCCCTCCCCACGCATTCTTCCAAACTTCAGCAAATACAGGGCCAGAGACATCAAAGGCTCCTCATATGTTAACACTTTCATTCCTGGATCATTTTCGTAAACCTTTTCTGATCACAGTCTAATGGCAGCAATGCTTACTACTTATTTATAGATACAACATGGTAACAGGGCCTTCCAGTCTGAGTCTGTGCTGCCCAATTACATGATCAATTAACCTACTAACCCATATGTCTTTGGAATGTGATAGGAAACTGCAATACCTGGAGAAAACCCGCGAGCTCACGGGGAGAACATACAAACTCCTTACTTACAACAGTGGAATTGAACCCAAGTCAATCCCCTTACTTCTACACTACAGTGCCTTAATAGGATCGGATTTTGTACATCTCAAACTAGGATCAGGTGAGGTCCCTGCCACACAAAGCTTGACCCAAATGTTGATACACAACTTTCACTTTGCTTTAGACTCAGCAGAGGATGCCCACGCAACACAGTTGTTGATGAATCCAACGAGGGATTCCGGGAACAGTTCCTTCTCCAGCAAGTGGAAATCATTCCCATATGGAAAGATTGAGGGGAAGAGAACAAATGTATTGAAGTGGGAAATTTATCAAGTCCAGTGAAAACAAGGAATAAATATTATATTTACAGGGATGTGGGTGTAGATTCATGTGAACTATAAGTACCAATACAAACCAGTTGGAAGCAAGACCCATTTATGCACTTACATTGAAACACCAATGCCCAGGAATAGAAGTCTACGGAAAGTGGTGGATAGAACTCAGTCTATTACAGGCAAAGCCCTCCCCACCACTGAGCACATGTACAAGGAGCGTAGCCACAAGAAAGCTGTATCCATCATCAAGGACCACCCCCCCCCATCATCTTCTCACTACTACCATGCATAAACATAGACTGACAAAACAACCAATTGTGCAAATACAAAAAAATAATACTGAGAGCATGAGTTGTAGAGTCCTTGAAAGCGAGTTTGTAGGTTGTGCAAAGTTCAGGACATACAGGAGCTGTTGGATGCAATCACCAGGTTCAGGAACAGTTATTACCCATCAGGCTCCTGAACCAGAGTGGATAATTTCACTCAATACTAAACTGATTCTACAACTTAGAGATTCATTTTCAAGGACTCCACAACTCATGTTCTCCATTTTTTTTTACATTTGCACAATTTATCGTCTTGCGCACATTAATTGTTTGTCAATCTTTGTTTTTGTATAGTTTTTCATAAATTATATTGTATTTCTTTATTTTCCTGCAAGAAAATTGAATCTCAGAGTAGTACATGGTAACATATAAGTACTTTGACAATAAATTTACTTTGACTTTGAAAACTTCAGTATGGACTTTACACTGTGAAATACCAATGCAGTTCCAAGGCCAAAGAAGAAAATTATTCAAGCAATATTCTGTATCTGTGTAAAATGGTACAGCTGATAAATATAGAAATATAATAACAGTCTCCTGCCAGGAGCCATTGCAACCTAATGTGTAATACATAACGACCCTATTTATCTTTACATCTCACCTCAATCCATCTTTCCTGCCCCATTATTGAATACTCTTACCCTAGCAACACACACGAAATGCAGGAGGAATCCAGAAGGTCAGGCAGCATCCAATAAACAGTTAACGTATCAGGCCGAGACCCTTCTTCATGACTGAGAAGGGAGGGGGAAGACGCCAGAATGCTCTTACCTTATGCCTTCATCCCGTCAACAAATCTCTCCTACCTCCCATCAAATCAGAAAACTTCCCTTTCACTTTCTCTCTTTAGTCATCCTCTCCTTTCCCAACAATTTCCTTTTCCTGAATTCTTCGTTTTTATTCCCACCCCCGCCCCAGGTCTGAAGAAAGGGCAAAAAAAACCCAACAAACTCTGAGGGACAGGTAGCATTTGTGGAGGCAAAGGGATAGTCAACACTTAGGGGCAGCACGTTAGCATAGTGGTTAGCACAACGCTTCACAGTATCAGCAACCCGGGTCAAATACCCACCACTGCCTGTAAGGAGTTTGCACATTTTTCCATGACTGCATGGGTTTTCTCCGGGTGATCTGGTTTACTCCCACAGCCCAAAGACCTACCAGTTGGTAGGTTAATTGGTCATTGTAAATTGTCCTGTGAAGAGGATTAAATTGGAATATTGCTGGGCAGCGCCGCTTGAGGGGCCGTAAGGACCTATTCCGTATCCGTATCTCAACAAATAAATAAATAAAGATTGAGACTATGGATCAGGTCAGTCTGTCTCTGATGAAAGATCACTCATCCAACAGTTGAACTCATTGTCATCTGCACAGATACATGGCGAATATGAGGGGGCATAATTTTAATGTGATTGGGGGAAAGTATAGGAGAGAAGTCAGAAGTTTTTTTTTAAAAAAGCACAGAGAGTGGTGGGCGTGTGGAACGCCCTGCCAGGCATGGTGGTGGAAGCAGATACATTGGGGGCATTTAAGAGACTCTTGGATAGATAAGTACATGGATGATAGAGAACTGGAGAGCTATGTACTGTCCTACGCTCTCCATCAGAGGTTCCCAACCTGAGGTCCATAGATCCCTCAGCTAATGGTAGGGGTCCATGGTATTAATATACAAGGTTGGGAACCCCTCCTCTGCATGTTCTACAATGTTCTTTTGCACATTGGTTGTATGTCAGCCATTGATTCTCTTGTATTTCTTTGTTCTACTCTGAATGCCTGCAAGAACTGAGTCTCAAGGTTGTATATGTACTTTAACCATATAACCATATAACAATTACAGCACGGAAACAGGCCATCTCGGCCCTTCTAGTCCGTGCCGAACGCTACTCTCACCTAGTCCCACCGACCAGCACTCAGCCCATAACCCTCCATTCCTTTCCTGTCCATATATCTATCCAATTTTTCTTTAAATGATAATATCGAACCTGCCTGTACCACTTCTGCTGGAAGTTCATTCAACATTTACTTCAAGCTCCCCTGTCCTCCACCGATAGTTGAACTTTGATAATAAATTTACTTTGACCATTTATGAACAGGTGCAATGAAAAACTTCCTTCCAGCAGCATCACCGGCACATGCATCACGTTAGCAGCATTCATAAGAAAAACATACAGTAAACAAAATTCATAGTCAATTTTTACAAGATTGTTACGTTAACATCCAAAACATTAATTGTTTCTGTCCTCAAACACTGGCTGACTGGCAATTCTTATTTCTAATCCAGTTTAAAACAGGTTAAGTAAAAATGAGCCGAAACTACCTTTAGAACTTTTTACAAGTTTAACTGCAAGAGCGTTCATGGTCCAAACTGCAGTAATCTATGTGGAGGATGCCATTTTTAACAGTTTAGATTATATGACACAACAGTGGAATGAAATGCATATGTTTAGAGGAGCCCGTAAAACCTATTCACAGTTGTCTTGCAGGCAATACCTGAGATAGTCATATTCTTCATTTAGCTCCTCCTCAGACACATTGCTGTCCAAATCGAAAGCATCCGTGTCCGACTCCGAAGACCAATCCCAGGTTTGGTTCTCTGACCTTCCTGCACAGTTGCCTTGCATTCTTTCCATCAGTGATGCAGAATTCCAGTCAAGTTCCTTTTCTGTCAAAAGAAACTGCAGCTCGGTTAAGTTGCTCTAAAAGCTGCAAAGCAGCTGTAAGGGTGGGTATGGCTTAGTTACTGAATTGTACTAAATTACAGCAGGGAAAAAGGCCATTTGGCCCCAATTCCTTGCAGGCTAAAAATAGCCTTTAGGTTAATCCCATCTCACGGCTCTCGAAAGTACAGTGCACCCAGTTGCCATCAGCAACCTATCAGACAGCAACTTTGCCTCCATCATCAGTCAGCAAGTGAGGTAAAGTTTAATTGGCTCCCATCCATTGTAAAGTAAGGGCAGTGGCAGGAACGTTTTGTACCAAGATTGTTTAATTGGAAATGGTGACCCCTGACCCCTGTTCAGGGTTTTAAATAACTGTGACCCCGGCTAACAGTTATTTAAAAAGACTTGCCAGACCAGAAAGGGGGAAAGAAAAAGTGTCAGCAATTGCCAAGACTCTGCAGAGCACGGGATTGAATCTCAAAGCAGGGAAGCCATCAGCCCTCCCCATGCCAGCGCTGACTCGATAAAAGTGTCCCAAACACCCGTGTCCCCATAATATTTGACAATTGGTCTTCTGATCCCTAACCCTAATTGTTTTTAGATCTGTTTTAATCCGAAGATGTACCAGGTAGGTTAACTGGTCATTGTAAATTGCCCTTGATTAGGTTACGGTTAAATTGGGGTTGTCAGGGGGTTATTGTAGTGGCATGGCTTGAAGGGCCTATTCCATGCTGTATATCTTGGTCAATAAATAGACTACCTTTCATGGTAGTGCAGTCCAGTTCTTAAAATGTAAAAGATATGTTTATTTTTTCTCCCATTCTATTATTTTTAAATCTGTGTTTTGTTTTTAGAAACACATTGCAGGAAGAATAATTTTCTTCCTTCATTGAAGCAAAATCACATAAGGATTTGATTATGTCTCACGAGTAGAAGACTTGCACCAGACCATAGGTAAAGTTGCACAACAACAATATCGGGGAGAACAGCCATTGCTGGACTTACTAACCACACGACAGGTAGTTTCCCAGTTTGAATGCATTGGCTTCTGCTGTTAGATGCTTCAAATAAAAGTCAACAAGAAATGCAAGAGATTCTACAGATGCTGGAAATCCAGAACAATGCCCAAAAAATGCTGGAGGAACTCAGCAGGTCAGGCAGCATCTATGGAGAGGAATGAACCATCGACGCCTGGGCCAGGACCCTTTGCCAGGACGAAAAGGAGAGGAAAGAAGCCAAAATACCGTGTGGGGGGGGGGGGGAGGGAAAGAGTACAAGTTTGCAGGCGGTGGGTTGGGGAGAGTGGATGAAGTGAGAAGCTGAGAGGTAACAGATGGATAAGGTAAAGGAGGAGGAATCAAATAGGAGAGGAGAATGGACCATGGAAGAAAATCAAGGAGGACAGGCACCAGAGAGGGGTGATGGGTTGTTGAGGAGAAGAGAAGGGGTAAGAGGGGAGTCAGAACTGGGAATGAAGAGAGAAGGGGATTGGGTAGAAATTACTTAAGGCGAAAGAAATCAATACTCATGCTGTCAGGTTGGAGACTACCGAGACAGAATATGAAGTGTTTCTCCTCCAACCTGAGAGTGGCCTCACCATAATAGTAGAGAAAGCCATGCACCGAATGGGCAGTGGAATTAAAATGACTGGCCACTAGGAAATCCTGCCTATTGCAGACGGAGCAAAGTTACTCAGCAAAGCAGTCCCCCAATCTGCACCGGGTCTCGCTGACATAGAGGAGGCCACACACAGAAGGTGACCCCAAAAAAATCGCAAGTTAAGTGTTCCCACACCTGGAAGAGGCCCCGAATAGTGGTGAGGAAAGAGGTGAATGTAGTATTAGTAGGAGGGATGAATGGACAAGGGAGTCACTGAGAAAGTATTCCCTGCAGTAACCAGAATCAACCAGACTTTTTAATGTCCAGTCACTTTCCAGTGAGAACTGGTCAGAATAAAGCAGAGAAGGTGGTGCGATGCTTTCTCCAGCTGAACAGGCTGGCACCTCTCACTAGCTAAGCTTGAAGGATGGCCAGCTTCTGGTGTCTATGGAAACAGCATGGCTTAGTACTATTAAAGAGAGGACAAACACTCCAGGAAGAGGAAAACAAAAATAAAGTGAGCAACCTGTGTTTCTCTGGACATCAGATGTTGCCACAAACCCCACAAAGGAATCTGGTACAAGTCAGGTACCAAATCATGGAAATATTTACCTTCATCCCACTCAGGTCTGTAGCCAGTTCTGTTTTCAGGAGTGGGTTGTCCGCTTTGGCTTGGGGGGCTCCCAGCCACCTGCGACGTTGCCAGAAACTCTTGACTGGCTCCCGGACTTGACGATCTATTATCATCGCCTTCCATCCCGCTTTCAAAGTATCGACAAGTTAAGTTGTTGCATCATTGAAGGAGGTCCCAACACCAAGAATCTAAAATACAATAGCAGGTTACCAATCTCCACCCACACCTTGAACCTGGTTATCTAAAAGTATATGGTACAGTGAGCTGGATTGACATTGGCATTAGGTCAACTCTTAAGATACTTTCTAAGGTAGCCTATCTTCTTGAATGTGAAAGGGATGCGTTATTATTCTTAGCTGTACAATGAAGAACTCAGAATATCAAACATTTGATTCCATGGTCTGCTTTGACTATTTGTCTTAATCAGGATCTAATACTAGCAGTAACCTAGTAGCAATTAGCATAACAGTATTACAGTGCCAGTTATAAGATTCTGGTTCAATTACTGTAATGGCTTTGTATGACAAACATGAAAAAAAAATCTGCAAATGCTGGAAATCGAAAGCAACGCACACAAAATGCTGGAGGGACTCAGCAAGCCAGACATGGAAAAGAGTAAACAGTTGCCATTTTGGGCTGAGACCCTTCATCAGGACTCAGAAGTTTATATGTTCTCCCTCTGACTGTGTGGGTTTCCTTCCACATCCCAAGGACATACAGGTTACGGTTAGCAAGTCGTGGGCATGCTATGTTGGCACCAGAAGTGTAGCAACTTGCAGACTACATATGTTTCTTTGTTTCAATGTCCATGTGACAAAAGTAATCCCTTTTTGCAATCCTAAATAGAAGAAAGGCGATAAAAACCAGTGTAAACACTGGTTTCAATATTTGTGTCACGACCTTTTACTGGCAACGGATGCGGGTTGACGTTAAAAGGGAAGGAGTCTTGGGTGGAATGAGACAATTAGATCACCAGATTACAGTTGTGCACCACAAAAGGATCAAAGCACTATCCATGGACAAGTTCCATTAAGTCAGACACAACATGAACAGTCAATGTGGCTACCTCTCAGGAGCCTCCAAGGCAAGTGGTACCGCCATTAATATCGCGACTTCCAAGGACTGGACAATGGGTGGGGAAAGGAAGAAGGTGGCAAACAAAAGTTCAAAGGCATTCGAGGAAAAGTCCAACTAGTGTGGCAGCGCATTGGGTGAAGGATGAGGAGCTGGTAGTTAGGGTTAGGAATGAATGGGGGGTCTATCTGAAGTCCAGTTTGAGTTGGGTGATTAGATGATGTCCAGCTGGCAGAGGAGACAGAATTATGTTTGAGGAAAAGAGCATCCGGAGAAGGACCGAGGCAAGGCAAGAAAGTGAAGGTCTTGGTGAGGGAGGGGCTGTGTTGCTATTGGGGAGGGCATGAGGTGCAGAGGGGGCTCTTCCAGAGGAGCCAGTCACCCAGGGAGCAGGAGAGTTAGAGCTGGGCAGGGCTGACTGGGGGTGGGTCCAGCTGGGATAATGGACAAAGAGGAGGAGTGTGGCACTGAGGAAAAGGAGTGTGACTAGGGGAGGGAAGGGAAGGGCAGGAGGAAGAACCCAGGGTGCAGGGAATAGAGCTGGGCATGGCTGATAGCTGGGATGGAGGAGGATGGCGTTGGGGAAAAGGGGTGTGGGTGGGGGGGGGGAGATGGGGGAGGGGGGAGGGGAGATGGGGAGGTGGGGGAGGGGAGGAGGGGCGGTCCCGACGAGGGAGGCGGGGCCTAGCCGAGTGGGTTGAGGCGGGTCTGGCGCGCGCCCGACTTCGCAGCCGGCCCGTTGGCCCAACCGCCGCTTTCTCGCGACCCTTTCAAACGCGCGAGGGGAGTCCGTGCGCGTGCGCCATAAATTGTATATGCGTGTTGTGATGGGGGGGGGGCGCGCGGACCGCGTGGGGCGAATGGCGCCACCTTCCTCCCTCCCCTTCGTCACCGATTCGGTAAACGGGAGTTTTGCTTTCCTTCTCATTAACTCATTAATCTCACCCGTTTTTTTTAAAAAACAAAAATGTCGCCGTGTGTCTGCCGCTCTCCTCTGGGCCCCGGCCTGAGCTGGTGCGCAGCCTTTGTTAGGAGCGATGTCCCGGGCTGGCCGGTTCCAAAACCAACACTGACACATTAACTCCCGAAAAAAAACATTTTTTTTATTTCCGCCACAGGGACCCCGTGATCCCGATGAGGCGCCGGGGAGGGGAGAGCTGATGGCTGTTAGGAGAGAGCCTGTAGAAAATTTGCGCGCAGCAAGCTCCCACGGATATTTATTTGTTTTGCGCACGGCGAGGGCTCACCTGGGCTCGGACCGTGCACAGCAAGCTCCCACACAAACACACACCCAAAAAAAGATGTTTTGCCCAGGGGAGGCTCGAATTAGGTGCCAACCTGCAGAGCAAAGCTCCCACAACAATGTCTATCCACGGACATTTCATATCAGGTGCTAGTTTTTGCACAGTAAGCGCCCCCCCCCACACACACACACACACACACACACACAGATCACAAAACCCTGGGTTGGTGCAAAGAAAGCTCCCACAAGAAAAGTATGCTAATTGGAATTTTGTATCAGGTGTTAGTCTGTATACAGCAAGATCCCACAACAACGTATAAGGTGCTAGTTGTTGCACAGCAAACTCGCCCACGAAATCTAGTTTTGTGCACAGAAAGCTCCCACAAAAAAAGGTTTGCTGATTGGAATCTTGCATCAGGTGCTCCTCTGTAAGCAGCAAAATCACACGTGTGGATTTGTGCACAGCTAACTTAAACACACACACACACAAAGCTGTTTTGCCCACAGGAGGATCAAATCAGGTGCCAAACTGCACAGCAAGCTCCCACAACTATGTCTGTTCACGGACACTTCATATCAGGTGCTAGATTTTGCACAGAGAGCCCTCCCACAAAACCCTGGGTTTGATCACAGAAAGCCCCCACCAAAAAAAGTTTGCTGGCTGTGCACAGCAAGATCCCACACACACAAAAACTGTTTGGCCACAGGAGGCTGGAATCAGGTGCCAAACCACACAAGCTCCCGTAAAAAAAAATGTTTGCCTGCGGGCACTTTGAATCATTTGCTACTTTGTGCACCACAGCAACCTCCTCCCACAGAAATGTTTGCTCATGGGAACTTGGAATTAGATGCCAGTCTGTGCACAGTGAGCTCCCACAAATTGTTTACACACAGGAATACGTATCAGTCGCTAATTAGTGCATGGAAAGCTCCCATAACAGGTATGTTCATGGGAACTAATTTGCACAACAATTTCCCCCACAAGTGTAAATTTGTGCACAGAAAGTTCCCACAAAATGTTTTCCCCACAGGAATTCCTATCAGGAGGTAATTGGTGTGCAACAAGACCACACAGACATGGGTTTGTGCGTGGAAAGCTCCGACAAAGATATTTCCTGATGGGAATTTCATATCAGATGCTAGTCCGTGCATGGCAGTCTCCCACTAGAGTGGATTTGTGCACAGCAGGATCCCCTCCACACACACAGAAAGCTGGTTACCCGAGGGAGGCTCGAATTGGGTGCTGACCTGCATAGCAAAGCTCCCGAATTAATGTTTGCCCACAGGACACTTTGTATCAGGTGCCAATTTTTACACAGCAAGCTCCCACAGATGAGTTGGTGCACGGAAAGATCCCACAAAAAAAAGTGTTTGCTCATGGGATTTTCATATTAGGTGCTATTCTCTACACAGCAAGCCTCCAGAAATGTTGTTTTGTGTATAGAAAACTCCCACAAGAATATTTGGTCTTGGGAATTTCCCCAGTTGCTAGTCTGTGCAAACCCCCACAAACATGGGAATGTGCAGAGCAAGCTCCCATAAAAAATATTTGTTCTTGGGAAGGTCACTCAGGTGGCAATTTGTGTACGGCAAGCTCCCACAGGTGTGAGTTTGTATTTCCAGAGGTATTGGTCTGCACACAGCAAGTTCCTTGCATTAGTTTAGTGCAGGAAGCCCCAACAGACTCATTTTAGCACCGCAAGCTCTCAGAAAACCTTTGGTCTTCCATCTTTATATAGTGCCTTCAACACAACAAAATATCTCAAAGGGAGGAGTGCCCCCTCCTCCTTTCTCCCATGGTCCACTGTCTTCTGTCAGATTCCTTCTTTTTCAGCTCTTTAGCTCTTCTATCAGCTCCCAGAATCTCACCAGCCATCCCCACCCCCCACTGTCCTCCTCACCTGGTTTCACCAACCACCTGTCAGCTTGTACTCCTTCTCTTCTTCCCCCCGCCCCACTTTCTTATTCCAGCTTTTCCCCACTTACTTTCCAGCCCAACACATCAACTGTTTATTCCACTCCTCTGCCTGAACTGCTGCGTTCATCTGGCTTTTTGTGTGTTTTGCTCTGGATTTCCAGCATCTGCGGAATCTCGTGTTTATAATCTCAAACAAAAAAAAATGACATCAAGCCACATATCAGGGCAGGTGACCAGAAGCTTAAACAAAGAGCCAGGTGTTCAAGAGCATTTTAGGTAAAAGGTGGTAAATTGCATCACAACCACAAGTATGATTCACTTTTGTCAACTTTACTCACCACATACATTTACATGTATTAGGGTTTTGTTGTGGTGTGTTGGTCAGGGTAAGTCAAAAACAACAAGAATCTTTTAAAAGAAATTTCATTCTTTAAAGGTGTTTAGAGCTAATAGTCTTGTAGTAGAAATTGTATTGTTTCTTTTGTAACAATCCACATGAAGCACATATTCCAAGCAGGAAAGCTCCAGTATGAAAAAGAAAGCGATACCAGTCACATACTTGCTTCATCTGGACTATGATTATTCTTATGTGGGTCACTTCAATAAACTCTAAAGCTCCAATATTATGCTACGAAACAGAAATCTATGCATGTTAGACACTACATATTTTCCATTTTAAATAACCACTAACCTTAATCACAAGTTCCAAAAACCACTAATCCTAGCGTTAACCACAAACCACATCCTCTGAATGTAACCTAAACCACTGACTTTAAATTCTACCTCCAACTGCTAACCCCAAATCGTAACCCAAATCACTGATCCCAAGCATTAATCCTTATGCGTATGCAGACAGTAAGCCATTAAGGTAATTCATAATGCAGAAAAATCTTGCAATTTAGAAAGTAATTTTAAGTTTAGTGTAATCTAACTGTACATGTATACAAACAAATGAAACAGCATTCCTCTGGACCATGGTGCACCAACAAAACACATATCACACACAGCACATAAAATAAAATATTACCACAAATAAGTTAATAAAATGTAATTCAAAGTGCATGTAGTGTGCATCATAGATAAACTGTAAACAGGACAGTAAATAGGGTTAACTTCTATGGATAAGCATTGGGGAAAGTAATTTTAGATGATTGTGTAGAACTTTTCTAAACTGGAAATAATTTGGAAAATGCGTGTCTCAGGTGGAATCAGAATCAGGTTTATCATCTGGCATGTGTCGTGAAATTTGTTAATTTAGCAGCAGCAGTTGAATGCAATACATAATATAGAAGAAGAGGGGAAAAAAAAAGATAAATAAATAAATAAATAATGTGGCAGGAGCCTGAAATCATACATGCATATGAACAGTTTAGAAAAAGTTGAGTTGTCTCTGATCTTGGCAATTTACTTGCAAAGATTTCATCACCATATGAGGTGATAACATCAGTGCACTGATGATGTCTCCGCAAATGGTGACAAGACGTTTATAAGTAAGTTGCCAGGATTGGAGAACAACCCAACCCAAACCAACTTTTTCTAAACTGTTCATATGCATGTATGATTTCAGGCACCTGCCACACTCTACAGTACTATGCAAAAGACACAAATATGTAGCTTGGATGCCTAAGACTTTTGCACAGTACTGGAGTAATTTTATGTATTGCCCTGTACTGCTGCTGCAAAAAAAAACAATATTCATGACGAATGTGAGTGATGATAAATCACTAGCGTTTGTCGTGAAATTTGTTATGCAGCAGGGCATTGCAATATGGAATAACAAAAACTTTGGAATACAGTAAGTGTGTATATGTGTGTGTGTATATTACAAAAAGTTTAACTAAATAAGTACTGCAAAAAGAGGAAAAAATGTAGTGAGGTAGTGTCCATTCAGAATTCTGATGAAGGGGGGAAGAAGCTGTTCCAGAATTGGTAAGAGTGTGCCTTCATGCCTCTGTACTCCTCCCCGATGGTAGCAATGAGAAGTGGCAAGGAGAGGGGAATCATGGTTCGGAAGAGGGGAGGGAGTGGGAAGCACTGGTGAGACATTCTGTAATAATCAATAACCAATTGTTTGGAATCAAATGACCTTGCCTTGTGTCTCAGGGCTGGATGTGCCTGCACTTGTGTCACCACACCCCCCATCCCTGGCACACCTTCTCTTACACCAGTCCCACACCCCTCCTGCGGGGCTCCACCCTAGCCAGTCCCAACATCCTTTGCTCCCACCAGATTTACAAACTCACTCTTCGCTCCACATTGACAAATACAGTACTGTGCAAAAGTCTTAGCACCTTAGCTACATATATTTGCCTAAGACTTTTGCACAGTACTGTAAATAAAATTGTACAGCATAATAAGGAACTACTTAATTATTCAGACTTGTTTAATAAAATGCAATTTAGCATCATCACTTGAAACTTCTTTTCCCCTCTGAACAGATATTGACCAAGGTTCCTTTTGAAGAAGTCACCTAACTACTCAAGAACCACTTCCTCTGGGGTAACATTTCACAATTCCTCTGAAAAAAATAGATTATTCTTTATCTAGTAAATCTTTTAACTTTATCCTCATTTGTATTTTTGAAAAACTTTGAAGTCAGGGAAACAATTACAAGTAAACATCCAAATGTAAATCATACTGTAAACTCCGCTAAACACATGGACTTGTGTTTGCTTCCAAAGATTTAATCAGAAATGTTGAAGTAAATTTATTACAAAAGTACATATATGTCACCATGAGATTCATTTTCTTGTGGGCATACTCAATCAATCTATAGAATAATAATTATAACTATCAATTATAATGATCAGTATACAAAAGACAACAAACTGTGCAAATACAAATAGAAAGAATTAAAAATAATAAGTAAGCAATAAATATCAAGAATATGAGATGAAAAGTCCTTGAAAGGGAATCCATTGGTTGTTGGAACATTTAAATGATGGGACAAGTGAAGTTATCCCCTTTGGTTCAAGAACCTGATGGTTGAGGGGTAACTTTCCTGAACCTGGTGGTGGTGAGTCCTGAGGCTCCTGTATCATCTTCCCGAAGGCAGCAGTGAGAAGAGAACATGTCCTGGGTGGTGGGAGTCCCTGATGATGGATGCTGCTTTCTTGCAACAGGTTCCTAATAGATGTCCTCAATGGCAGGGAGAGCTTTACCTGTGATGTATCGACCACTTTTTGTAGGATTTTCTGTTCAAGGGCATTAATATTGCCATACCAGGCCTTGATGCAGCCAGTCAATATACTCTCTACCACACATCTATAGAGGTTTCTATGCTACTCCAAAAGAGAAATATGAAGACAGTAAGCAACTTCCCTGTCCCTACTCCGCATTGACTGTGTTGTCTGCTTTTTTTTTGCAGGAACTTCTAGGACAACACACAGAAAATGCTGAAGGAATTCAGCAGCTGTTTTGGACCAAGACCCTTCTTCAGAACTAGAAAGGAAAGGGGAAGATGGCAGAATAAAAAGGTGGGATGGGGCAGGTTCCTCCACCTGCCTCCCTCACCAAAGGAGCATTATGCAGGAATTAAGTTGTCCCATCCCACGCACAACTGAGGTGGCAGGTTGCAACCAAACTGCAAGTATGATTCAACTTAATCAACTTCATTGGTTGTATATACATACAAATATTAGGAATTTACTGTGGTGTGTTTGTCAGGGCATGACATGCAACAAAAAGAAACATTCAACAATTTATAAAGAACAAAGAATTGTATTTTTTAAAGTTTGAGGTTAAAATACGTATATGGAATAATATATGTTATATATATTTTATATTGGGAGTTTGAGGAGATTTGATATGTCGCCAAAGGCACTCACAATTCTCTACAGATGTACCATAGAGAGCATTCTAACTGGTTGCATCAACATCTTGTATGGGGAGGGGTGGGGGGGGGGCTACTTCACAAGATTGAAATAAGCTACAGAGAGTTGTAAATTTAGTCCGCTCCATCATGGGCACTAGTCTCCGTAACATCCAAGACGTCTTCAAGGAGCGATGCCTCAAAAAGGCGGCTTCCATTATTAAGGACCCCCATCACCCAAGTCATGCCTTGTTCTCATTGTTACCATCAGGAAGGAGGTACAAAAGCCTGAAGGTGCACACTCAGCGATTAAGAAACAGCTTCTTTCCCTCTGCCATCTGATTTCTGAATGGACATTGAAGCAATGAACACCACCTCGCTACTTCTTCATTTCTATTTTTGCACTACTTATTTAATTTAACAATCTAACATATATACTTACTGTAATTCACATTATCTCTATTATTATTTATTGCATTGTACTGCTGCTGCAGACAACAAATTTCATGACAAATGCCAGTGATATTAAACCTGATTCTGAAATCTGCATAGATACATAAATACCAGCATGCATTTACCATGTAAACAGTATTATAAAAAGTGGTTTAAAGTGTTCACAGTGCAGTGCAATGATCTGGATAATAGATAGAGGGAGGGTGGAGGTAACTAGAGTGATTGATATGACTAACTGCCTGTGGAAAGAAACTTTTAAAATGGTGTGAAGTTTTTGTTTTAATAGCTCTATAGTGCTTCCCAGAAAGGAGCTTTCAGTAACAGCAGTTTACAGGGTGTATAATGCTTGCAATGATTTTTTCTTGCCTGCTTCTTCGCGCTGGATGAATGCAAGTCCTGCAGTAATGGTAGACTGCAGCCAACAACCTATTCTGTTGATCAGGGAGTTTCCTGTAGTTTTTGTATATTGTAAGATGGGGTTCCCAACCTGGGGTCCACAGACCCCTCAGTTAATGATAGGGGTCCATGGCATTACAAAAGTTTGGGAACCACTGTTGTAAGAGGATGCTATGCCAAAGAAGATATGAGAATGTTCTCTGCCAGCCCAGACGTGCCCAGAAGTGTCCAATTGAGCTTCTGGGGCGGTACAAAACAATCCAAGGTGGCCATTAACACATTTTACTCCAGGACAAAGATAATTTCAGTTCTTAGGACTGAAAAATGCAGAATTATGCAACTTAATTCCAAGATATCTATGCCTAAGCCTTACAAGTAATACCAGTTCCAGGACAGCAGCAAGAATAACACAAGTGGACAAACATAACAAATATAACATACAATTATAATTGGAGAAGCCAGGGTAGGGCTTACATGGTCAATGGTAGGACACAGAATACTGCGGTAGAACATAGGGATCTGGGAATACAGATTCATAATACCTTGAAAGTGGCATCACAGGTAGATTGGGTTGTAAAAGAGAGTTTTTGCCACATTGGCATTGTTACCATCACAGCAGGTCAACAGCAGATGCCATTTCATTGGCTTTTCACTCAATCTTCTCAATAAGTTTCAAGACTTAGGCCTCAGTACCTCCTTGTGCAACTGGATCCTCAATTTCCTCACTTGCAGACCCAGTCAGTTCAATTGGCAACAACACCTTACCCACAATCTTCATCAGCACAGATGTACCACAAGGCTGTGTGCTTAGCCCCCCGCTCTACTAGCTTTATAATTATGACTGCAAGTCTAAGCACAGCTCCAAAGCCATAGATATTCTCTTGTTTGTGATGCCATATTTAAAGTTTGCTGATGACACCACTGTCATTGGCCAAATCAAGGATGGTGACAAATCAGCACTTCTAGGAGTGAGACTGAAAATCTGGCTGAATGGTGCCACAACAACGACATAATTATTGACTTCAGGAAGAGGTCCATGAGCCAGTCTTCATCGGGGGAATAAGAGGTGGAGGGGGTTTACATCAATGTTTCCTCTAAGATGTGCACTTGTAGGCGCGCACATATCTTTTGCTACTAGCGCACAAAAGAATTTAAACGGCACACAAAAGGGTGTCACCCTCTACCTCATTGGCATGTTAGGAATATTTCACAATCATACTCAATCACATTTCCTTTTTCAGTTGCTGATGTAGGTGGTGTTAACAACGTGGAGTTTGCAATGATTTGTTTGCAGATTTTAGAACTGGTTTATTTATTTTTTTACTGAGAAAATTATTCGGTGCGCACATGTTGTTGTCACTGGGCAAAATAATGCACAGTATAAGATTTTTGCACACACTGGTCATTACAAATTAGAGGGAACATTGGTTAGCAACTTTAAGTTCCTTGGTGTTATCATTCCCGAGGATTTGTCCTGAGTCCAGTATGTAAGTGCCATTACAAAGATAGCACCCCAGCATCTCTACTTTCTCAGAAGCAAGATTCTGGTGAAGATTCAGTATGTAATTTAAAACTTTGTCAAACTTCTATAGATGTGAGGTAGAGAGTATATTTTGACTGGTTGCAAAATGGCTTGGAATTGAAACACCAATGCCCTTGTATTGAAAAGTCTACAAAAAATAGTGAATATGGGCCAGTCCATCACAGGTAAAGCCCTCTTCACAACTGAGCACATCCACACAGAGTGCTGTTGTGGGAAAGCAGCATCTATCGTCAAGGACTCCCACCTTGCAGGTAATGCTCTCTTCTCGCTGCTGCCATCAGAAAGAAGGTTCAGGAGCCTCAGGAGTCACACCCAGGTTCAGGAAAAGCTATTACCCCTCAACCTGAGGCAATAACTTCACTCAGCCCATCAGTGAACTGTTCCCACTGAACTGGACTCACTTTCAAGAACTCTTCATCTCATGTTCTTGATATATATTTATTTATTTATTATTATTTATTTTTTCTCCATTTGTATTTGCACAGTTTGTTCATTTTTGTTTGCACATTAGTTGTTGGCCTCTTTGTTTACTATGGTCTTTCATTGACTCTAATGTGTTTCTTGTATTTACTGTGATTGCTTGCAAAAAATTAATCTCAGTGTTGTACATATATGGTGACATATACGTCACCATATAATAAATTTCCTTTGAACTTCGAACTTCAGAAATCAGATTATTGAGTACAGGAGTTGGGATGTTGTATATGACATTGATGGGGCCTAATCTGAAATGTGTGCGCATTTCTAGTCACCTACCTACAGGAAATATATCAATAAAATTCAAAGAGTACAGAAAAAAATTACTAGTGCTGGTAACATTTACCTGCACTAAAGGACGTGAGTTTATAGGGAAAGGTTGAATAGGTTTAGGACTTTATTCCCTGGAGCATCGGAGAATGAGAGATTTGACTGAGGTATTCCAAATTATCAAGGCTATAGGTAGAGTAAATGCAAGCAGGCTTTTTCCATTGAGATTGGGTGAGACTAGAGTTAGAGGTCATAGATTAAGGGTGAAAGGTGAAACATTTAAGGGCGACATGAGGGTGACTTTCTTCATTCAGAGGGTGATGAGAGTGTGGTAAGAGCAGAACTGGTCAATGCAATTTCAATATTTAAGAGAAATTTGGGTAGGTGCATGGATAGGAGAGGTATGGAGGTTATGATCCAGCTGCAGGTTGATGGGAGTAGACAGTTTAAATGGTTCAGCATGGACAAGGTTGGCCAAAGATTCTGGACTATACTTTTCTATGACTCTAACTGAGAAAATGAATCCCAGGGATGTGTGTATATGGTGACATATATGTGCTTTGATAATAATTATCAAAATTGAACTAATCAGAATATTGAGTTTTAACAATAATTGTTTACTTTCAATTTATTTCTCTTTCTTCAAATGAAAAGGAAAGAAAGTTGATGCCAAAGATCCCACAGCACTATTTTGAAGAAGAGGAGGGAGTTATCTCCAATGTTTTACCTAATAATTATTCCTGTATCAACATCACCAAAGTAGGTTATCTGGTTAATGTCACATTGGTGAGGGTGGCAGGGTGGAGATCAGTCTCGACCAAAGGTGGGTGGTGTAAGGCACTCCCTCTCTCCACTAGCCTGCAGATCACCCCTGGGCAAGGTGTAGCACCTGTTTAGCACACCCCCCAACCCAACCAGGGTCACGTGAAGCCATGGGAGCAGGTGGTGGATAATTGTATGAGCAGCTGGTGCATATGACAAGTCCTGATTATGCAAACACTGACACCAGGCAGACAATCTCTGAAGGATATTCATAATGGCTCGGATCACCCTTCTTGTAAATACACTGCCCAGAAGAAGGCAGTGGCAAACTACTTCTGTAGAAAAATTTGCCAAGAGCAATCATGGTCAAAGACCATGATCACCCACGTCATACAACACAGTACATGATGATGATGATGATGTTGATGATTGTGGTGGTGCTGTTTGGGATAATTTGCAGTGTGAATGACAACATTCCCAAAATAACTTCATGGACTCATGGGGTGGTACAGCCTGGAAACAGGCCCATTAGCCCACCAATTCTGTCAGGTAGCATCTATGGAAATGAATAAGCAGTCGATGTTTCGGGCCAAGACCCTTCTTCAAGACTGGAAAGGAAGGGTGAAGATGCCAGAATAAGAAAGTGGGGGGGGGGGGGGAGGTGAAGGAGGATAGCTTAAAGATGATAGGTAAAGCCAGGTTGGGGGAAAGATAAAAGGCTGTAGAGGAAGGAATCTGATAGAATCAGAATCACGTTTAATATCATTGGCATATTTCATGAAATTTATTGAGGAGAATGGATTGTAGGAGAAAGGGAAGGAGGAGGGGACCCAGGTGATAGACATGTGAGAAAAGGTAAAAGGCAAGAGTGGGGAATAGAAGAAGAGGGAAGGGGGAATTTTTTTTCCCCTGGAAGAAGAAATTGATATTCATGCCATCCGATTGGAGTCTACCTAGACGGAATATAAGGCATAGCTCCTCCTGAGGCTGGCCTTATCGTGGCACAAGAGGAGGCCATGGACCGACATGTCAGATTGGAAACCAGAATTAAAATGATTGGCCACCAGGAAGTTCTAGTTTTGGCAGATGCCGAAAATCATTCTTTGTTTTCCCCAGATTCTCATCAACTCCCCACGGATTCTCCAGCTCACCTACACTCTTGGAGCAATATAGTGGCAAATTAACCTACAAACCTGCAGAGGAGATTCATGTGATCACAGGGAACATGTCCAACCTCCACACAGACTACACACAGGGTGAGGATTGAATCCAGGTCTCCAGCAGCTGTTCTTCTGTACCGCTTAACTTCAGCGTCTGTAAGGTGCTTTAGGACATACTAAAAGTGACTGAATTGTCATATAAACCCTAGACTTCTCTTTGTGAGAACTTAAAAAAAGCACAGAAAGAAATCTCCTGTTTACAAAGTACTCTAAGACATCACATGGGTGTGACAGAACTCTAAATAAATGCTTCCCTGTTTTCTCTTTCAATCACTGGTCCAGCCTTTATGACTCATTCACAAAGCACTTTGTCTGATCAGCCCTTGAAATGTTTCAATGAATAATAGTTCACAATTGGAAGAATTTGACCTTACCTGAATCCCTAAGTGCATTAAAGCATGTCCACATTAAGGCTTCGCTGGATTCGGACTTGATTTTGGTTCCCTGATTCCCAACTCTTAAAACTAGCAATGACTGACCACGTAGAGACTACTCCTGTCTGGCCTTTAGTCCAGCCGGCAATCAGTTTGAGAGCCAGGGATTGGCCCAGGTCCCACAAGCAAATAAACCATCAGCACCTTCCTTTTACAGAACCAGCTGAGCAACTGGAACAACGAACGGGAGCCAGATGAGGTGCTAATGGTCCTATTGTCTCAGAGAGGTGGCTTCCAATGGGCTGCTCCCAATCAAGGCTTCCCATCCCCCATTGTGGGACACATGTAATTACAGTGTGCGAGGGACAATTGTACATCTTTAGGAACATTGGGATGGAGGGGGAAGAGAAATTTGAGACCACAAATGAGATTTTCCATTGATTAATCAGGAAAGTTGAATTCTCATGTTTCAGCAGGATATCCTGCTGCAAATACTTGACCTAAAAAATCCAGGCTGCAGACACCATAAGACATAAGATATAGGAGCAGAAATATGCCATTCACTCCATTGAGTCTCAGCTGTTATTCCATCATGGCAAATTTATTATCCCTCTCAGTCTCATTCTCCTGTCTTCATCCCATAACTTTTGGTGCCCTTACTAATCAAGAACTTATCAACTCCACTTTGAATATACCCAATGACTTGGCCTCCACAGCCATCTTTGGCAATGAATTCTATAGATTCACCATGCACTGACTAAAGAAATTCCTTCTCATGCAGAGGTCCTGCATAACTGAAGGACCTTTCTTTAGATGACACTTTAAATTGAAACCTTGTTTGCCTCTGCCCTCTTGAATTTATTTGTTTGTTTATTTATTTATTTATACAGTGTTGTGCAGGCCCTTCAAACTAAGCTGACCGGCAGCCCACCAATTTAATCCTAGCCTAATCATCAGACAATTTACAATGACCAATTGGCACGGTAGCGTAACAGCTAGAGCAACTCTTTTACAGTACCAGCGACCCAGGTTCAATTCCCACTGCTGGTTGTTAGTAGTTTGTACATTCTCTCTGTGACTGCGTGGATTACCTGGGTTTCCTCCAAGTGCTCCAGTTTCCTCCCAAAGTCCAAAGACACTAGCTGGTAGGTTGGCAATTGTAAATTGACCCAGGGTTAAATTGGGCATTGCTGGACAGCATGGCTTGAAGGGCCAGAAAGGCCTATTCCACACTGTATCTCCATAAACAAACAAATAAATAAATAGACACTAAATGCTTTCTCTTTCAACTGTGGGAGGAAACCGGAACACTCAGAGGAAACCCACATGCACACAGTAAATGTGCTTACAGATGACGCCAGAATTGAACTCTGAAATCTGATGTCCTGAATGGTAATAGCATCGCACAAAACTACTATGCTACCGTGTCACCCCAACTAGAGAGGTATTGCTATCACTGTCTTGGAAAAATCCTTCAAATCCACTGGTACCATCCTCCCTAATGCAATGTCCCAAGCACTGATTACATAATTACATTCAGTCAGCTGTGGGCAGCGTAGCAGCATAGTGGTTAGTGTAATGCTTTACAGCACCGGCAATCGGAAGGTTGGGGTTCGTTTCCCAACGTTGTCTGTAAGGAGTTTGTACATTCTCCCCATGACCATGTGCATTTCCTCTGGGTACTCTGGTTTCCTCCCACATTCCAAAGAATTATTGGTTAGGGTTAGGAAGTTGTGGACATACTATGTTGGCGCAGGAAGCATGACACCACTCGTGGGCTGATCCAGCACATCCTTGGACTATGTTGGTCATTGATGCAAATAATGCTCTTTACTGTATGTCTTGGTATTTCAATGTACCTGTGACAAATAAAGCTAATCTTTAAATCATTTTCTATGTTGAAAGAGCTATTTCATCTGCATGAAAACTATTTTAAAAACTATTGATGCTTGAAATCTGAAATACAGTGTCTTCTGGTTAATTGGGACACATCAGGACCAGTACATATTGGCCCAATTAAGCGGGTGACCATGTAGGTTTCCTCTGGGTACTCCAGTTTCCTCCCACAGTCCAAAGACTGTATGGTTAGCAGGTTAATTGGCCACTGTAAGTTATCCCGTGATTAGGCTAGGCTTAAATCAGGGGTCACTGAGTGGCACGGCTCGAGTAGCCCGAAGGACCTATTCCGTATCTCAACATCTCAATAAGTAAATAATTTTTAAAAACCTACCAATCTCCGGTTTCAATATACCGTGTGACTTGGCCTCCACAATCATCCATGGTAATGAATTCCACAGATTCACCACCCTCTGGCTAAAGAAATTCCTCTGAATCCTCCATGAGGAAATTGTATTGAAGGAAGTGTGTTAAACTTGGTTGCTTCATAGAAAACCAGAGAGGTGAAGTAAATGTTTCCTTTTTAGACTGAAAGGAGTTAACTAGTGGAAATTGACTGTTCACTATTTACATTTATGACCTGGAAGAAGAAAGAGTATGTAGAGCTTCCAAATCTGCTGAAGTTATGCAAATAGATGGAAGGGCATGCTGTGATATGGATACTGTGATTCTGCAGTGAGATATAGATGGATTGAATGGGTGAGCAAAGACTGGTAAATTAAATTTAACATGAAGTGTGAGGTCATGCACTTCAGTAAGAGAAATCAAATGGCCAGGCAGCATCTCTAGGAAGAGGTACAGTCGACGTTTCAGGCCGAGACCCTTCGTCAGGACTAACTGAAGGAAGTGGGAGGGGGAGGGGGAGATCCAAAATGATAGGAGAAGACAGGAGGGGGAGGGATGGAGCCAAGAGCTGGACAGGTGATTGGCAAAAGGGATATGAGAGAATCACCTCCCCTCTTCCTCCTCCCTGGGCCTCCTGTCCCATACTCCCTCCCCCTTTCCTCCTCCCTGGGCCTCCTGTCCCAAGATCCTCTCATATCCCTTTTGCCAATCACCTGTCCAGCTCTTGGCTACATCCCTCCCCCTCCTGTCTTCTCCTATCATTTTGGATCTCCCCCTCCCCCTCCCACTTTCAAATCTCTTACTGGCTCTTCCTTCAGTTAATCCTGATGAAGGGTCTCGGCCTGAAACGTCGACTGTATCTCTTCCTAGAGATGCTGCCTGGCCTGCTGCGTTCACCAGCAACTTTGATGTGTGTTGCTTGAATTTCCAGCATCTGCAGAATTCCTCGTGTTTGCGAAGAGAAATCAAATGATAGGTTATCATTTTGATGGGATCTCCAAGTAAGTAAGTGTCCTGTATTCAATATTTCAGTAGTATTTGAGTAATATTGTAAATATAGTATTGTAAATATAGGGTGGCAGGATGGAGATACATCTCTAACAAAAGAGGCATAAGGTGCTCTTTCCCTGCACTAACCTGCAGGACACCCTTGGGCAAGGTTTAGCACCTGTTTAGCCCTCCCTCCCCAGTCATAGTCAGCTATCATTGGGGCAGGTGATGGATGGTCAAATGAGCATCTGGTGCATATCAATCAGCTGGTCCAGGTTATGCGACCACTGACACTAGGCAGACAATCTCTGAAGATAATTGATAATGGCTGCAGTCACCCATCTTGTAAAGACACTGCCCAGAAAAAGGCAATGGAAAAGACGTTTTCACGGTACTGTATCTCAAAGTTCAAAGTTCAATTATTATCAAAGTATGCATACATTATACAACCTTGAGATCCATCTCCTAACAGGCTGCCATGAAACAAAGAGATCCCCCAAAAAAACCCAGTTATTCTCTGCATGTTGGGTGTTAAACAGCTTGACACCCAATGTGCAGAGAATAAAAACCACATCATGCCCATAAAAAATAAAATAATAAAATAACCCATAAAAAGAAGACCATTGAACCAATGTGCAACGAAAAGAACCCCCTGACAACCTGACCTTTTCAATCTGGTCTAACACTAAACTTTCCATCTAAACAATGGGTTCTGCTGCTTCAAGCAGCAATCTGAACTGGCTCACCCCTCACCTTGGGCCTTGACACCCTGACCTTTACAATCTGGCCTGGTGCTTAAATCTCTATACGAACTTCAGGTTCTGCCACTTGGATATGCCAGACTTTGCCGCCTTGATTCCACTTGTAAATCTCTATCGGCACATCGTGTTCAGCCATGTTGATACACTCTGAGACCTGGGCCCCATGGCTTCGATTTGGCCTGTGCCCAACCTTCTACACTCTTGGTGACAGACCCACCACTTTGCCTTACCTCAGTTCCGCTACACCAAATTGCCCCTAAGTCCAAAAGAAAGCTACAGTCTATCACTTGTGATGATTGTTTGCCAGAAAAAGCATGGTTAACAAAGTACTTAGTTGCTATCCTTGTTTTGTTAGCCATCAGCCAAAAGTCACTGAGGTTTACCTGCACTATCTTAAACCAGATGTATCTACTAAATGTTTACTAGTTAACAAAAACATAAGACTCAGAAGTATTGGTGATTCAAGGGCAAATAAAGAGAGGGGGAGATTGATTTTCTCCATGTGCTTTGAATAGAATCAAAATTAAACCCCCACCAAATTTAGTCGTGTCCTCATGACATTGAGATAACTTGCCAATTCTTCATGCAAAGCACAAAGTTTAACCCAGGTGTAAAAGGCAGTGACATAGCTCCCCAAAGCAGTAGGGGCCATACTCTGTTCCCCCGGTGCTACATAGGCCAGTCACTCCGGTGGTCTCCTGATTCTTTGAGACCTCCGTACCCCCTCATCTGCTTCTTCATGTTCCGACACTACTGGGGAGGCCTCCCCCGGTCTATCACTCATGCCCTCCTGCAACTCCGACCCCTCTGTCCCTTAGCTGAGCCCCGCTTCATCCCTTGCAGGGTCCCGCTGAAACCCAGGCTGTCACAGATAGCCCCCTCCAATTTCACCTGACTCAGCATGAGAAGGGTTGGGAATCTCTTCCTCAATCAGTGGGGAGTTAGCAAAAGGCAGTATATACCACACCCCCATTTCCTCATCTCCAAATCAGTATCCCACTCAGAGGTGGGGGCCGGTCTAATCTCTCCTGCTGTTGGCCCATCAGTCACCCCGTGTCACCGCACAGTCCTCTTACTAGGTGTAGGCTCCAGGTCGGGCTCTGGGTCACCTCCACCTCTTGTCCCAGAGGCAGAAGGTGGTTCTGATGGAGAATCTTGACAGGCCCATTCCCATCCTCTTGTTTCACCTGGAAAACTGGTACTTTTGGCACCTGACTCTCCACCAGAAAGGCCATAGCTGCCCTGTGGTCAGCCAACTTATGCTTCCCAGGTAGCCCCAAATTCCTTATGAGGACTTAGTCTCCCAGCACGAGTTGGGAGAACCTAACCTTTTGATCATACCTCCTCTTACTTCCTTGATTATACTTGGCAGCCGTGACCTCAGCTAGTTCATAAGCCTTTTTCAGCTCCCTTCTCATATCAGACACATACTTCAGATAAGTCTTTGGTGGTAGGTCTTCCTCGTCAGTCCCAAAACAAAGATCGATGGGCAACCTCGCCTCGTACCCAAACATCAGATAAAATGGCAAGTACCCAGTAGCTTCATTTCAGGTACAGTGTAGCATTGGACCAGATGTCCAATATGTTGACTCCATTTGTTCTTCTTGCTGATCTCCAAGGTTCTGAGCATGTCTCGCAAGGTCTGATTAAACCTCTCAACCTGCGGGTGATAAGGAGTAGTCCTTGACTTTTCGACTCCGAGCATACTCAGTAACTCATGTATGAGCCTACTCTCGAAATCCCGTCTCTGATCACTATGTATCCACTTGGGAAGGCCATAATAAATAAAATACTTCTCCCATAACACTTTGGCCACTGTGAACACCCTCTGATCCTTGGTAGGGAAAGCTTGAGCATATCTGGAGTACTGATCTGTGATGACTAAGACATTCACCATGTTGCTGGCATCTGGCTCTATTGGCAAGAAATCCAAGCACACCAGGTCAAGGGGCCCCGCACTCTGCAAGTGGGACAACAGAGCTGCCCTCGTAGGCAGCGTCTCTCTTCATATGCATCGAAATCACGACTTGCAGTATCCTTCGACCTCTTGCTTCATTCGGGACCAGTAAAACCAATCTCTGAGCAATCCATAGGTCTTTTCAATCCCCAAATGTCCAGAATCATCATGAAGTGACTTCAACACAATCCTCCAATACTTCAGGCAGAACCAGCTGGGAACGCCAAGGTTGGTCCAGAGGTGACGTGACCTGGTATGGGATCTGATTTCTCAACTCCAATCTGGGCCATTCTCTCAGTGATGGAGGCACCACAGCGTGTTTCATCTTCTCCACTTGGGCCATGTCTCCCTTTTTGACTGCTGACCAAATGGTACCGATGCCCAGGTCATCCTGCTGAGCAGCTGCCACTTCCCTAGGATTAGGATTATGAAGACACGTAGTCCTCTTTTATTGTCATTTAGTAATGCATGCATTAAGAAATGATACATTATTTCCTCCGGTGTGATATCACAAAACACAGAACAGACCAAGACTGAAAATACTGACAAAACCACATAATTATAACATATAGTTACAACAGTGCACAATACCATAACTTGATGAAGAAGTCCATGAGCACAGTAAAGTTTCTCAAATGTCTCACATCTCACGCAGATGGGAGAAGGAAGAAAAACTCTCCCTGCCATGCCGACCACAATCTGACTCTCAGTCATCCGAAAACTTCGAGCTCTCCGACACCGAGTACTGAGCGCCATCTCTGTCCGAATGATTCAACCTCCTTCTCGGTCACCAAAAGCAGGCAAGGCCGGGGATTTTGAGGTCTACCCTCCGAAAGATTCCCGACCACATTGTAACGACAGCAGCGAACGGGCGTGTCAGAAATTTCTCCAGATGTTCCTCTGTGCTTTCACGTCCATTCTCCATCAAATCAGAATTTTCCACGGCCCCTATTTAACAGATATGATATCATTTTTCACCGGAGAGCTGCGCACACGCAGGTACTCCACCATCTTTTCCTCCCCCTAGGACTCAATTCTAGTAACTGGTTTGTCTTCAGAGCAGTCAGGTTATAGTAACCTTGTGGAATGGCGTCATCAGAAGCTCCCAATTGATCTACCGCTCGATCCTGCCCATGCCTTCCGTCTGCCTTCACCGTAATGGCAAACTAACACATGGCTTTCACTCCCAGGGCTGGAACACTCTCGCACTCTCTGTCCGTGTCCAGGCCTTCATGCACATGTCGGGATAAAGTATCAGCACCAATGTTCTTACTTCCCGGCCGATACTTCCGGCTGAAATCATAGGCAGAGAATGCCGCCAACCACCGATGGCCTGTGGCATCCAATTTCGCTGAGGTCACAATATAAGTTAGGGTATTATTGTTAGTCCTCACCTCAAATTTAGCACCATAGAGGTAGTCACTCAATTTAGCCACCACAGCCCATTTTAATGCCAGAAACTCCAACTTGTGCATGGGATAGGATTTCTCAGAAGGCGACCAACTCCGGCTGACAACGCAACAGGTCTCAACCCGATGCCCTGGTCCTGATACAGGACACCCCCAGAGACCTCTCTGCTAGCATCCATATGCAGTACCTAAGGCAATCGGGGGTCTGAAAAAGCCAGCACAGGCAGTTGGGTCAGCATCGCCTTCAGCGACTGAAAGGCCTCTTCACACTTCACATCCTACCTCGGTCCAAAAGGCTCCGAAGGGCTAAGATACTTTTTACCCTCCTCTCCTTTTTTCCTCCGCCCTTTCTTCCCCAAGAGAGGGTAACCACACGGAAGCTGATTTAAAGGGCGACTCACTTTCGTGTAGCCCTTTACGACCTCTAATAGTAACCACGGAGCCCAAGGAACAAGTGCAAAGCGCTCACAGTCTGGGGCCTTGGCCATGTGGTCACTACCTCTATCTTAGACGGCTCTGTAGCTACTCCATCTGTGAGACTATGTGCCCAACATAGCTGACAGACGTCTTACAGAACTGACACTTGTCCAGGGAAAGTTTTAACCCTTCAGCTTTCAGGCAACCCAGCACCTTCAGTAGCCTCACTTCATGTTGCTTCAAGGTGGACCCAAACACTAAGACGTCATTCAGATACACCAATACCTCAAGCAAGTTCATGTCCCCCACTGTTTTCTCCATGACCCACTGGAAGGTTGCAGGGGCTCCCAATATGCCCTGGGACATCATTTCAAACTGGAAGAATCCGGGTGGACGTAAAAAGGCTGCCTTCTCTTTGTCAGCCTCACTCAAGGGGATCTGGTAATATCCACACCCCAAGTCCAGCACACTGAACCACTTTGCACCACTAAGACAGGCCAGCACGTCTTCGGTCCTTGGGACTGTATACTGGTTGGGGATGGTATGCCTGTTCAAAGTCCTATACCCCACATATGTTTGTACCTTCCCATTCTTCTTCCTGGCCACTACTATTGGAGACGCATAGGGGCTTCTGGACTCAGTGATGATCCCAGCTTCCTTCAACTTACACAAATGCTGACGAACATCTTTGACCTCTGCAGGAGCCAGTTACCACGGCCTCCCTCAGAACAGGGTGTCCTCGGTCACCTGGATAGTGCGACAAGTGCTCTTGGAACAACCTACACCAAAGTTGTCAATGGAAGGACACCTTCCTGTTTCACCACCTTCTCTGCCAACCTCCTCTTCCAACCCACAGGTATCGGAACGTCCCTAAACTTGAATGACTCAGCGGTCAACTTTCCCCCTTTTTCAGATAGTTTCTCCCGGGCTTGTCTCACAGGGACACTAGACATTATCATCACCAGGAAAAGATCCACCAGGAGCAACCCCACTTGAAGGTGACCTCCCTCTTCGTAGTGTTCCTGACAATCACTGCCATCCTGTTCACCTAAACATCTGAGGGCTTCTGCAGTTCGGCCCTCAGCAGTACCCCAGCAGGCACTTCTGACTCCTTTTCATGGTCTTCCTGGTCTTCCGGGGCATCCACCAGGAGGGCCTTGCCCTCAGGCATTCGGGATTCGGGATTCGGGAAATTTGGGGTTTCCCATTACTCTTGCTACTTCCCCGGGCCGTAACACGATTGGCTTGGACTGGGCGAACTACACAGTCCCTCGTTTAAACTCATTATCTGGCCCGATGCAGCCACACATTTCCTCAAAAGCAGCTCTAAACACCGGGTGAACAGACAATGTTCTCAGGAAGCTCTCTCCAGCTTTCTCCTTGCAGGCTCCCATGTGTCTAAGGCATTTGTACAATACTGTACACATAAGTAGACAAAGACTGACAAGCAACTAATGTTGAAGAGAAGACAAACTATTCAAATAAAAAACTACTACTGAGAACGTGTTGCAAAGACCCCTTGAAAGTGAGTCTATAGGTTGTAGAATCAGTTTAGAGTAGTAGTCAGTAAAGTTATCCATGCCTGATGGTTTAGGGTAATAACTGTTCCTTAACCTGGTGGTATAGGACCTAAGGCTCTTGTACCTTCTGCCGGATGGTAGTTGTGTCCTAGGGGTCTAGATGATGGATGTCACTTTATTGTGGCCATGCTCCATGTAAATGTATTCAGTGGTGGGGTGAGCGTTGGTGCGACGGACTGGGCTGTTTTATTAATGAACAGCTATTCAATAAACTGTTGACATTTCACGGCAAGACATTTCTTCACAACTCTACCTCACTAATTTGCAGAACTTATTTAATTTATGTATATATATTTCTTGCTGTAATTTATAGTATTTATATGTATTGCACTGTACTTCTGCAAAACTAATTTCAGAGCATATGTCAGTGATATTAAACCTTACTCTGATATTTTCTTGTGTGCTTTTCTTAACCTCACTCCATGTTGGCTCCCCGATCTTCTGAGTATTTATGACATTTTCTGGTTTAATCACTTTTTAAAAATTATGTTACATTGACTTTAAACCTAAAATAGGTTTCTTTTAAATATCCATATTTTTTTCCTCAGTGAATATAATTCTGAGCATGGAAAGAAATGTAATTGTGGATCCTGATAAGGTGAATACAGATGTAATCAGACACCCTGCGATGCCATGTAATCAGATATCCTGTAATCAAGTGCCTTGAGCTGGGGGGGGGGGGGGGATGTATTAAACATAAACGTGACGTACTATGGAATACATCCACACCAACTTGGCAAAAGAGAGAGGGCAGGTTCAAAAGTCATAAAATCTGGGCTGATTTATCTCCTACCTTACCTTAGGAGCCAACCTAGTAACTACCTGTAATACCAACTGTACAAGGCAGAATAGGAGACAGGTAAACATGTCTCCGGGGAGGACAGGTAAACATGTCTCCGGGGAGGACAGCTCTGAGGATTGATAATTAGTTTATACTGGTGTGTCTAATTTCCCTCTTTACACAAAAGCTTCCATCATTCGGTTTTCAAGTCAGCCAAAGTTCAAGCAGGAAATGTAGAAAGAGAAGCAGAAGTTAACATTTTAGGTCAATGGCATTTGCTCAGATGTAAATGTGCCAAAAAACAGTAACCTGTTGAATATCTTGCACATATCTGTAGGTGAATGTAAAATGTAAAGAACACAATAAAAAATCAAAATTGACAAAATAAATATAAATAAAAGGCAATCCTTTAAAACTTAATGTATAAGTAACTGTTATATACTGTACATAGACTGAATGTATGTACATAAAGTGATGCCAGGTGATGTGGTGAGATGAGTTATATGAAGTGAAATTTGTTGTTTTGCTGCCGCAGTACAGTGCAAATACATAAAATTACGATAAATTACAAAATAAGTAGAGCACAAAAAATGAATAATGAAATAGTGTTCATGACCTCATGGGCCATACAGAGATCTGACGGAGGAGAGGAAGAAGCTGTTTAGTGTGGGTCTACAGGTTCCTAGACGTCCTTGTCGATAGTAGTAATGAAAAGAGGGCATATCCTGGGATGGTGATGGTCTTTAACAATGGGTGCCACCTCATTCAGGCACCATGTATTGAAGATGTCCTTGATGGTGAGGGAGCTGAGTATATACCTCTTTGCAGCCTCTTGCAATCCTGAAATATCTGAGCAAACAATATTCCATTGCCCAATCCATTTTCAATGACAGATTTTTTGCAAGGTAAGAGCCACAACTGCAATTGAGCTTGAAACAAATTATGCCTCTCAGTACTTCAATAATGACAAAAAACACTTTTATTTCAAACAAGTTAGCTTTAGTTTTGCAAAATAATATTTCTACTGCCATGTTTGTGTACACCCTCAGCAAATGCAGAATACCTTCACAGACCAATGCTTTGTACTGTTTCTCATCCATTAACCAGCCTTCAATCTGCCAAGGAAAATGCCGCCCATTTCAATTCTACTTCCCATTTCCATTGCAACATGTCAATTCATGGCCTTCTCTACTGCTGCAATGAGACCACACTCTGATTGGAGTAGCAACACCTTATATTCTGTCTGGGCAGCCTCCAAACTGATGGCATGAACATCGATTTCTCAAACTTCTAGTAATTCTGCCCCCCCCCACCATTCCCGTTTCTCTCTCTCACCTTATCTCCTTACCTGCCCATCACCTCTCTGTGGTGCCCCACCTCCTTCTCTTTCTTCCATGGTCTTCTATCTTCTCCTGTCAGATTTCTCCTCCTCCAGCCCTTTATTTCTTTCACCAATCAACTTTCCAGCTCTTTTCTACACCCCCAGTCCTTCTCCCAGTTTCACCTATCACCTGCCACCTTTCTTCCTCCCCTTCCCCGACCTTCTTACTGTGACTGATATCCTCATTTGCTGTCCTGATGAAAAGTCTTAGCCTGAAATGTCAACTGTTTACTTTGTTCCGTAGATGCTGCCTGGCCTGCTGAGTTCCTCCAGCATTTTGTTTGTGTTGCTTTGGATTTCCAGCTTTTGCAGATTTTCTTGTGTTTGTGATGGAGACTGTTTCTTTATATTTATTTTCAGGGTCATTTGTATTTTACCACCCATCCCTTACTTGTGGAGAGTCCGTCATCGTGCCCGACGCCGTCCCCCTAGGCCTGAGTCAACGTAGTAGTAGTAGTATCCCAAATTGCTCTCAGGAAGGTGGTGATGGAGATGCTTACTTGAACTGCTGTTATCTTTTTGGTGACGTTACTCTCACAAAGGATTTGTAATAATGCAGAATGATCTATCTATCCCCAAGTCAGAATGGTGAATAAATAACTATAGTATCACAGGCAGCATCCTCTAACCATATACAAAAACTACAGTGAACTGTCAGGACAGCAGAAAAGGTCAATGGCTACAGTCTGCCATCACTGCAGGAATTGCATGTGTCCAGGACAAAGAAATTGGCAGGAAAAATCATTGTGGACACTACCCACACTGCAAATTGCCTTTTCTAAAAGTTCCCTTACGGAAAATGTGATAGGGCTATTAAAACAAAAATTTCATGCCATCATAACAGGATGATTTAGACTCCGCAATACATGCCTGTCTGCTCGGTGTTTCCTCAGAAAAGACTTGAAATCTTCAATAAATATCCCTCCACTAAATGCATCTCTTCCAGCGAGGAGCTTCACAACACCCCGCTATAAAGTGTGTCTCTCTCAGTGTGGACTCAGGTTCATGAATGTTTTCCACTGTGGAGGTGGACTGAAATGTGAGAGCAGATTGTGACACAACACCTATACGGTTACAACATGGGCATTGACATGACACTGCACAGATCTGTCTGTTTCCTTTCATGACAGGAAAGGAATGGAGGTTTATGGGCTGAGTGCAGGTTGGTGGGACTAGGTGAGACTAGGTGAGACTAAGAGTTCGGCACGGATGAGAAGGACCGAGATGGCCTGTTTCCGTGCTGTAATTGTTATGTGGTTACATGGTTATAAGTTTCTTCCCCCAGACAGGTAATCTGATTAACCATTTTAGATACAGCCACTCCATAAAAGAGTCCAAACTCAAGCCATCCAACGCCGCTGAAAACTGCAGATGACCACAACAGAGTTTATCTACTGCTGAGTGAACACTGGGGAGGGGGTGGGGGAAACACCGGGGAGGGGGCGGGGGCAACACCGAGGAGGGGGCGGGGGCTACACCGACTCCAACCTGGACGCCACAGCACACCGCACCCAGTGGAGAGCACAGACTCTGACGCCTCTCCCTGGCAGTCTGACAATATCACTGGAGTGATTTCCCCTTGATCATGAATTTAGGTTTTATAAAGAGGCATATAAAGAGAATTTAACTTAACACTAGTTCATTCAAAGTCAAAGTAAATTTATTATCGAAGTACTATTATCACCATATACTATCTTCATGCAAGGTTTGACTCTAATCACTGGAGTGTTTTCCCAAGTTTTACAGAGTGTCTTGATGATACACTCAGTCAAATTCTTTCTTAGTGTCAAAGGTAGTCACTCTCACCTTGCCTCTGGAGTTCAGCCCAGAATGTGATGGGGTCTGGATCCCAGTGTTCTTAGCAAAACACAGACTGAAATTGGTAAATAGATTATTGGTAAGTAGGTGTTGTTTGATAATGCTGTTGAAGACAGATTCCATTACTTTGCATGCTTTAGAGTCTGTTTAATTACCCGGATTACATTTGTCCTGTTTTTTGTAAACAGACAGATCTGTGCAGTGTCATATCAATGCCCATGTTGTAACCGTATAGGTGTTGTGTCACAATCTGCTCTCACATTTCAGTCCACCTCCACAGTGGAAAGCATTCATGAACCTGAGTCCACACTGAGAGAGACACACTTTATAGCGGGGTGTTGTGAAGCTCCTCGCTGGAAGAGATGCATTTAGTGGAGGGATATTTATTGAAGATTTCAAGTCTTTTCTGAGGGAACACCGAGCAGACAGGCATGTATCGCGGAGTCTAAATCCACACTAGTTCATTCAAAGTCAATTTATTATCAATGTACATATATATTACCATATTCTAACTTGAAATTAATTTCCTTGCAGGCATTTACAGGAAAATGAAGAAATACAACAGAATTTATGAAAAACTATACCAAACTTCACTGACAAAAACATATTCAAAAGAAGAAAAATTGGGCAAATACAGTGAAATAAATAATACTGAGAACATGAGTAGTAGAATCCTTGAAAGTGAGCCTGTAGGTTGTAGAATGATTTCAGCGTTGAGGTGAGCGAAGTTATCTTTGCCAGTTTCAGAAACCTGATGGTTGTCTGTTTACTGTTCCTGAACCTGGTGGTATGGGACCTAAGGCTCCTGTACATCCATTGTACAGAGGAATATTTATTACAGACTGACCTCTCTCTGGAAGACACTGTAGGTAGACTGACTCTGCACCGTAAGAGGCATATATGGATTGATTTTCTGTCCTTTATGACCTATGTCAGTCCCCATGAATATGCCTGCACAATAGGTGGCGCTGTGGTGCTAATCCTGATCATCCTTATGTTAGTAATGTAATGAGTGCTACAGTTGTACTCGCAGCCTCTGTTCCTAGGTCTAAATTTATGACCTTTGCTTTTCAGCTTTAACCTATCAGTTTTACTTACCTTCCAGTCTGTCACTTATGCCACTGTCATTGATAGATCCCTTGCCTAATTTCATTCTCCCATTGCATTCGCCCAAGGTGGCGGGGTGTAGATATATCTTTACCAGGGGAGGTGTAAGGCACTCCTTCCCTCCGCTAGCCTGCAAGTCACTCTTGGGCAAGGTGTAGCACCTGCTTAGCTCCCCCTCCCCCCACCGATCAGGGTCACATGAAGCCATGGAAGCAGGTGGTGGATGGTCCTATGATCAGCTGGTGCATATTATAATTACTGCCAGGCAGACAATCTCTGAAGGATATTGACAATGGCTGGGGTCACACATTTGTAAAGACACTGCCCAGAAGCTGGCAATGGCAAACCAATTCTGTAGGAAAAAATTGCCAAGAACAATCATGGCCATGGAAAGACCATGATTGCCCACGTCATATAACACAGCACATAACGAACAAACTATTGCATTCACTAGATATCTTACTCCTACAATTAACTAAATCCATAGATCTACATGGTGTCCACAGTACAGAACTGGGTACTAAACCCAATCAGTCTGCGCCAGCGTTGATGCTCTTGGAGCCTCCGCTCATCCCATCAGCATACCCTTCTCTTCCTTTCCCTTTAATTTCTTTTTGCCTATAAATTCAACTATAATACGACTGTTGTTGGCAGAGTCTCAGATGGTGATGAGGAGGTGTACAGGAGTGAGATAGATCAGATGGTTGAGTAGAATTGCAATGACAACCTTGCATTCAACATCAGAGAGACCAAGGAATTAATTATGGACTTCAGGAAGGGGACGTTTGGAGACGCACACTAGTCCTCATTGGGTGGAAAAGGCGAGCAGCTTCAAGTTCTTGAGTGTCAAAATCTCTGAAGATTCATCCTAGAACTAATGTATTGATGCAATTACTAAGTAGGCACACCAGCGGCTATATTTCAGAGTTTGAGAAGATTTGGTATACCACCGAAGACCCTAGCAAATTTCTACATGTGTACTGTGTTTGCATCACCACCTAGTATAGAGGATCAGAAAACGCTGCAGAGGGTTATAAACTCAGATAGCTCCATCATGGGAACTAGCCTCCCCACTATTGAGAGCATCTTCAAAAGGGGATGCCTCAAGTAAGTAGCATCCATCATTTACAACCATCACCATCCAGGACATGTCCTCTTCTCATTACTGCCATCAGGAAGAAAATACAGGAGCCTGAAGGCACATACTCAGCATTTTAGGAACAGCTTCTTTCCTCTCTGCCATCAGATTTCTGAACAATCCATGAACTCATGAACACTACCTTACTATTTTGCTCTCTTTTTGTACTTTTTTTATTTGTCTATCTCTTTACTATACTGCTGCAGCAAAACAACAAACTTCGCAACATGAGTCAGTGATAATAACCCTGCTTCCGATTCTTATTCTAATTATCGATCTTGTCTTTCAGTGTATCCATACTAAATGTATCTACTCTTCTATGATGGCGTAAAGATATGTGGGTTTGAACAAACAAAAGATGACTGGAGTCGCTTAGCACTTTCGTACAAGGGTGTTTATTAAGTGCGTCAAAAATCAAACTTACAAAACTTAGCAAAAATAGTAAAAACAGCCAATATTTACAAAAAGGTATCTACCAGTAAACACAATTTAAAGTTCCGTACTTTGTCCATTGTGAACTCCTGGCAGCTTGATCTCTCTCTGCTACTGAGAGTGAACAGCCCCATTTTATTAGGCACCAGGACATACCATTTTAATTACCCACAAAGTTAACTTAAGACTACACATGAATTACAATATGATGCACCCCTCAATGGAGTTACAATCATATTACAAAATAAACAGAAGGATCTACCTTAAATACAGAATACAAATGACATATATACACACATCAAATAGTAGCTATAATAGGATCAATGAAAGCTCAACTAGAGTGCAGAAGGCAAGGAACTGTGCAAATGCAAATATAAATAAATAGCAATAAATAACGAGAACTTTTCAATATTTTTATTAATTTCTACATAGAAGAATAGAGTACAAGAAAGTGTATATAAAAGGTCAAAAAAAATTTTTAACTACCAATTACATTATATCTATTCATAATAACAATCTCATTACCCTGTATTCATGTGAGTTAGTCAATAGTTATATTGAAATATACTAATTTATTACGAAAAAGTCTAACCCCTACCAAGACTAAAGCTGTTTATTAAGGAGAAAAAAGGTAAAATACCTTCTCGTATAATAAAAAATTAATAATAGCCAACATTTGAATTTAAACAAAGAATTGAGGATTTTGAAAGTTTTGAAAATAATTCAGAAAGGGTCCTCACAATGTTTGAAAGTCTTGACGAGATTCAGAAATTGAACAACAAATCTTCTCTAAATCTAAGCATGACATAACGTCGCATAACCATTGAGCATGAGTAGGAGGAAAAACATCTTTCCATTTAAGCAGAAGCGTCCTCCTAGCTATAAGAGAGCTAAAGGCCAAAATATGTAAATCAGATGTCTTCAGCTTGATATCTTGTCTTGCAACAATACCGAATAGGGCCATCAGAGGATTAGGCTTAAAATTGACTTTGAAAAGTAAAGAAAAAGTTTGAAAAGCTTCCTTCCAATATTTTTCAAGACACGGACAAGTCCAAAACATATGAATTAATAAAGCTTCTCCATTATTACATCTGTCACAGTAGGGAGATATATCCGAATAAAAAGGAGATAGCTTATCTTTAGTCATACTCTATGTACCATCTTAAATTGTATGAGGGAATGGCGAGCATATAGTGATGAAGTATGAACCAGCTTAAAAACTACATTCCAAGTTTCCTCAGATATTGATGTCTGTAAATCTTGTTCCCAGAGATTCTTAATTTTGTCTAAAGGAACATTCCTCATCTCCAGTAACATACCTTAAATATTAGGTATTGAACCATTGTGAAAAGGTGTCAAATTAAAAATTACATCTAGTGAGTTGTTATCTGAGCTTATAGGAAATGTGCATAATTGAGATCTTAAAAAGTCTCTGACTTGTAGATATCTAAAAAGGCGAGTTTTGAGTAAGCTATATTGAGCTGACAATTGCTTAAATGAGAAAAGATCTCCTCCAACAAACGGATTCCTAAAACATTTAATACCCAACCTGTCCCATTCTTTAAAAACTAAATCAGTCAGTTTTTAAAAATCTTTTTTTTGACCTTTTGTATACACTTTCTTGTACTCTGTATTCTTCTATGTAGAAATTAATAAAAATTAATAAATATTGAAAAGATTAACGAGAACTTGAGATATTGAGATAAAGAGTCCTTAAAGAGAGATCATTGATTGTGGGAACATCTCAATAGATGGGCAAGTGAGTGTAGTTATCCCCTTTTGTCCAAGAGCCTGATGGTTCAGGGGTAGTAACTGTTCTAAAACCCATTGGTGCAAGTCCTGAGGCTCTTGTACCTTCTACTTGGTGGCAGCAGCAAAAAAAGAGCATGGCCTGGATGGTGGATCTTTGATGATGGATGCTGCTTTCCTACGACAGCATTTCATGTAGATGTGTTCAATGGTTGGGAGGAGTTTACCCGTGATGGACTGAGCCAAGTCCACTACCTTCTGTAGGTTTTTCCAATCAGGGACATTGGTGTTTCCATACCAGGCTGTGATGCAGCCTGTCGATATACTCTCCACTACTCATCTGTAGAAATAGAATTCACGTGTATGGTGGGAAAGGCACCTTAAAGCCAACCCTTTAGGACCCATTATTAGAATATACCGGGAGGGGGGAACATTTAAGTGCGCACACTCATCGCAACAACAGTAGAACCCCCATTGAGAACATCTACTATAAACGCTGCCTGGGCAGGACGAAAAGCATTATCAAGGATGCATCTTACCTTAACCATGGACTTTTTACTCTCCTCCCATCCGGTAGGCACTACGGGAGCCCCCGCTCCTGCACTAGCAGGCACAGGAAGAGCTTCTTCCCTGAGGCTGTGACCCAGCTGAACCTGCTCTAAGCGGTATTGCACCCATATTGTACTGTCTCAGTAGTTTTATATTTGTGTGCTGTAGCACTTACTTTTTATTCACAGTTATTTTGTAAACAACACCATTCTTTGCATTTCTGGTTAGATGCTAACTTGTTGTCGTGGCTATCCCTCGAGGTCAAGGATGATGGTCTTCGTTCTGTTGATCTACTTATGGGCTCTCAAGTGTCTTATGAGTCCAATCTTAGCTTTGAAAGTTCTTCCGCATTCAGGACAGGTAGTTCCAGATGGCAGATCGGGCTTTGGTTGTTGCTGCCTCTCTTTCCATTTTCTTCTCTTTTCTTCTAATTCTGCACATCTGTTGGCTTCAAAAGTTGCTGTTCCCTCTCAGATGATGGCTTGCCAGAGTTTCCTGTCCTTGGCATTGGTTTCCCAATTGTTGATGTCAAAGTTACATTTCTTCATGTTGGCTTTTAAGACGGCTTTGAATCTCTTCTATTGCCCGCCTCTTTTACGTTTGCCTTCTTTAAGCTGGGAGTAGAAGATTTGTTTCGGCAGACTTTCATCTTTCATCCAAACAACATGACCGCTCCATCTTAGTTGGTTCTTGATGACATAGGTTTCAATGCTTGTTGTTTTTGCTTCATTTAGCACACTGACGTTGGTTCTTCTATCTTCCTAGCTGATACTTAAGATGTTTCGAAGACAGCGTTGATGGAACTTTTCAAGTGCCTTCAGATGCTAACTGCATTTCATTGGCTTTATATCTGTACTTGGCACAATGACAATAAGGTTGAATCTAATCTAATCTAATCTAATGACAAGGTAATTTGTGTGAGTGTGTGTGTGTGTGTGTGTGTGTGTGTGTATCTAAATATGAGTGTACAGAGTAAGTTTACTGAGCGCTGTCACAATGAACAACCACACACTCCAGAGAGTGATAGAAGATAGACCAGAAGTAAACAAATTAGCATCTTGAGCCTGCTGCACTATGTTGCATGGCTAATCTGCTATTCAGAATCCTTACAGGTGTTTTTGCTCTATGTCCCATGACTGAACCACTTGGCTCTCAACCCCATTCTCCTGCCTTCTCCCCATAATCTTTCATGCCCTGACTAATTAAGAACCTATTAACCTCTGCCTTAAATGTACCCAGTGACCTAGTCTCCACAACTGCCTGTGGCAATGTATTGCATAGATTCACCACCCTCTGGCAAAAGTAATTCCTCCTGATCTCTGTTCTAAATGGACATCCCTCTATCTTGTGGCTGTGCCCTCTGGGTTTTGGACTCCCCCACCATTGAACACATCTATACGGAGTGTTGTAACAGGAAAGCAGTATCTGTCATCAAGGACCCCTACCATCCAGGTCATGTTCTGTTTTCACAGCTGCCATCAGGATGGAAGTACAAGAGCCTCAGGACCACCATCACCAGGTTCAGGAACAGTTATTACCCCTCAACCACCAGGCTCTTGAACCAGAGGGGATAACTTCACTCATTTTCACTTCCCCATCATTGAAGTGTTCCCACAACCTATGGACTCACTCTCAATGTCTCTTTTCTCATTTTCTCAATAGTTATTGCTTATTATTATTTCTTTTCTTTTTGTATTTGCACAATTTGTTGTCTTTTGCACACTGGTTGTTTGTTTTGTGTCGGTTTTCATTGATTTTATTGTTTGTCTTTGTATTTACTGTGAATTCCCACAAGATAATGAATCTCAGGTTTGTATATGGTGACATATATGTACTTTGATAATAAATTTACTTAGAAATTTGAATATTGAACTTTGATTTTTTTTGCTTTTTAATTAATCTATTCATGGGATATAGGCCAACATTAATTTTCCTTCACTTATTGCCTCTTTTTAGTTAGGCCATTTCAGAAGGTAGTTACAGACATCTATGTTCCTATAAGTCTAAAGATAGATGAAGATTCAGACAAGAAATGGGCTGCAGATTTCTTTCCTTGGTGGACAATAGATAAGTAATTGTTTTCTTTTATGACAAACCAGAAGTGTTTTGGTTGCCTGGTAGGGGTTTGTATGTAAGGAAACAGGGATTCTTAACCTAGGACCCACAGACCCCTCGGGCACCATGGATAAATTGCAGGGAGTTCAGAAATTTAGATGGGAAAATTTTACATCTTTATTTTCAGTAATCTCTAACTAAAATTTAGCATTTCCTTCAATTAAGAATGTAGACAACAAACCACAGTAGTATCAGCAGTACCTGTGACTTTGTTACTAATAGAAATCACAGATATTTTAATATCACATTACAGTTGTTACAAATATCTCAAAATATCATTTAAGGCACGCTCGTCATTACTTCAAAATTATAGTAGTTATTAGATCCGCCATTAGATCAAATGTGATTGCAATCTTCCTGTTGCTCATGCAATGTAGCTGGCCAACTATTGGGCAGCCTTACGGTTGGCTGTCCAACATGACATGTGTGTGGCTTTGTCAAAGAACACCCCACAGTTTAATGTTCTTATTCAAGCTAAGTAACAACAGCATTCATACTAATGGGTCTTAAAAATAAATTTAATTATAAACTTGCCTGTATTTTAAATGTTTTATTTAATGTGTTACAAAGAAGCACATTACTATATCAGAAAAGTGTTTTAATATTTTGATAACTGTACTCCAAAATAATTGGTTTCTTTTGTAACCCTATGTATTTTATTTTATATATTTAAATACATTATTCTGAGAAGGGGCCCATAGCGGACTGACAAAGGGATTCATGACATAAAAAAGGTTAAGAACCCCTGCTTTTAAACCTCAACATACCACTCCTTGCTCCTTTAATCTCTGCACTGTTTCCTTACTCTTTATCCTCCATCTTACAGTCCATTTGCCCAAAACTTTCTGCAGGCATGTTCTTTCCACCTCGTTCCTCTAATGGCGTTTATTCATCTCAGCCCCAGCTCCTTCCAACTTCACCCTCCATCTGAAAAGCAACAGCATCCTCATAACAAGCTCCACACATTGAAATTCAGTTTGATGTCACACACCCATTGCTAGGTAATCGCTATAGTTGACATAGTTGACTCCAAAGCAGTCTTACACACTTTTTTGGATATTTATCTAAAATTCTCCATACAAAAACATACACCCAGTGGCCACTTTATTAGGTACACCTGCTCATTAATGCAAATATCTAATCAGCCAATCATGTGGCAGCAACTCAATACATAAAAGCATGCAGACATGGTCAAGTCAGTTGTCCTTCAGACCGAACATCAGAATGGAGAAGAAATGTGATCTAAGTGACTTTGACCATGAAATGATTGTTTGGTGCTACATGGGGTGGTTTGAATATCTCAGAAACTGCTGATCACCTAGAATCTTCATGTACAATAGCCTCCATGGACCCCTTGGTTAACGGTAACACTCCATGGGATAAAGAAGGTTGGGAACACTTGCCTTAGAGTTTACAGAGAATAGTGTGCAAAACAGAAAACATCCAGTGAGCAGCGGTTCTGTGGGTGAAAATGCCTTGTTAATGAGAGAGGTCAGAGGACAGTGGCCAGATTGGTTCAATCTGACAGGAAGGCGACAGTAACTCAAATAACCACATGTTACAGTAGTGTGCAGAAGAGCATCTCTGAATGCACAACACATCAAACCTTGAAGCAGGTGGGTTACAGCAGCAGAAGACCACAGGCACAAACTCAGTTGCCAAATTATTAGGTACAGGAAGTACATAATGAAGGGGCCACTGAGTGTGTTAGTGAAAACATTTCTGGGGTACTGATCTCCATACTTAATGATTGATGTATGTATATTGGAAGCATTTCAGGTAAGGTATAAAGTTCAAAGTAAATTTATTATCGAAGTGCATACACATCACCATATACAACCCTGAGATTTATTTTCTTGCAGGCATACTCAATAAGTTCAAAATAGTAAAAAAATTGAAATGAAACACCACACCAACTTGGACGTTCAACCACTGTGCAAAAGACAACAAGCTGCAATTACAAAACAAAAGGAATAATAATAATAATAAATAAAGAATAAATAACAAGAACATGAGAAGAAGAGTCCTTGAAAGTGAGTCCATATGTTGTGGGAACATTTCAATGAAGGGGCAAGTGAAGTTGAGTGGCGATGGTTGAGGGGTAATAACAAATCGTGAACCTAGTGGTGCGAGTCTTGAGGCTCCTGTACCTTCTTCCTGATGGCAGTAGAATGCTATTTAGAATGGGCAAGTTGCCTAATGACAGAAGGTTGTACGAGGTAGGCTGGTGTCCGCTAACTTTTAAGAGAGTACAAGGAGACTTGATTGAAACATATTAGATCCTGAGAAGCCTTGATAGGGTAGACATGGAGAGGATGTTTCTTCTTGTAGAAAATTGACAATTCGGGCTCACTAATTGAAAGTAAGGTGTCATCTTTTTAATCCTTCACATTTTTTTCTCTCATCGGGCTGTGAGAATTCTAAACTCTTTTCCTTGAAGGACAATGGAAGCTGAGCATTTGAATAACGTTAAGTAGAGATAGATGTTAATAAGGAATGGGCAAAAGACTTCTGTGTGTGTAGTAAATGGGAATGCAGAGTTAAGGTTATAACCAGATCAACAATTATCTTACATAATGTTGAATATGTTCAAGAAACCAAGTTTTTATTCTATTTTTTGCTTAGAGATACAGCAGGCCTGCATTCGCCTGACTGCAGCCAAGTGACTAACTAACGCACAACCCTGTATGTTTTTGGAATGTGAGAGGAAACCCACATGTTCACAGGGAGATCGTACAAACACCTCACAGACAGTGGTGACATTGAACCTGGTTGGCTGGCACCATAATTGCGTTACTCCACCTACCTACACCCTAATTCCCTGTACATCATCATCATTATGTGCAGTGTCGTATGGCGACACATTTCTCAGTATGTTCCAATGTTTCATGCGACAAATAAAGCTAATCTGGATTTCATTTGAGGTGATGGTGAGCTGTCTTCTAGAACTGCTGTGCTGTGGGAGTGCTCCCAAAGTGCTGCTGAATAAGAAGTTCCAGGATCCAGTCCAAATGTCAATGAAGGAATGTTGCAGCTTTTTCCAAATCGGCTTGGTATTTATTTCAGTGCCACAGATTTGTCGCACTGAAATAAATTCCAGCTTTATTTATTTCTCTTTATTAATCAAATCTTAAAGTTATGCAGTGAAAAATCTATAAAGTGCAACTGTATCTTGTCCCTAATGGTTTTATGATGTGTAATATTGCTTTAAGTTATAAATCAGAAACAATCCCTTGGCATTGGCTGTTTTGTCTATATGTTTTTTTTTTGGATACTGCCTCCCACTCCTTAGGGTTCAACCTACTCAGTTTTTGTTACCTAAACACAAGAGATTCTGCAGATAACACACACAGAATATTGGAGGAACTCAGCAGGTCAGGCAGCATCTATAAAGGGGAATAAGCAGTTGACATTTCAGACCAAGACCCTTCTTCTGGACTTTGTTATCTATTTATTTGCTTGCAGAATAGTATTGCAGGGAGTGACTATCACACAGACTATGTTAACACAAAGCCTTGTATTCATGTTGAGGATCCTTCATTTAATTGCGTGGTACAACCCTCACTCCATAAAGCAGGGGTTCCCAACCTTTTTTATATCATGGACCCCTACCATGGCATATGCACTGCGGGGCATTGGGATTTGGGAGTTTGATGTTCCTGCCACTTAAAAATCTACTTTTCTGCGTGGAGGAGGGTTGATGATCGTGTTGCTGTTGGCGAAATTGTTTTTTTTGTCTAGGGAGGTTGATGTTTCTCTTTGAACTATTTCCATTGTTTTCATTGTTTCATAGCTATCTGGAGAAGACAAATCTCAGAGATGTATACTACATACATACTTCGATAATAAATGAAACTATGAACCATTAACCAAGGGGTCTGTGGGCCCCAGGTTGGGAACCCTTGCAAAGGTGGACTCAATGGACAGGCAGCTTAATACTGGGTATCCTTAAAACGCTGTGGACTGTCAGCAAGAGTAGGAATGTGTTCCACTACCATCATGGTTCACCTATCCTTCACTTTACCCTCACAACTAAGACAAAGGATTAACCTTAATGCACGTGCAGAGCCAAGTCTTCCTAAATATGAGGAATCACCATCAAGGCCATGCTCTCTTCTCACTGCTGCCCTCGGGTAGGAGGTATAGGATCTTTAGGTCCCGCACCACCAGTTTCAGGAACAGCTATTATCCTTCAACCATCAAGTGTGGATAACTTCACTCACCTCAATACTGAACTGATTCCACAACCTATGGACTCACTTTTAAGGACTCTACAACTCATGTTCTCAGTTTGTGTGTTTATTTATGTATCTACAGTACTGTGCAAAAGTCTGAGGCACATATGTATAGCTAGGGAGCCTAAGACTTTTGCACAGAACTGTAGTAATTTTATGTATTGCACTCTACTGCTGCTGCTGCAAAAAAAAATAATTGTGGACATCTGTGAGCATTGATTAACCAGATTCTGATATGGATATCTATTCTGGCCTGGGAGTGGGAAGAAGGCAGGAAGAGGGAAATGATGGTTGGGGAAAGGAAAGGGAGTGGGGAGGGAGTGGGAAGCACCAGAAAGATATTCTGTAATGATCAGTAAACAAGTTGTTTGGAATCAAATAATCTTGCTTAATGTCTCAGAGCTGGGTGTGTCTGCACCCTTGCCAACCAACACCACCCCCCCCACCCCTGCACCTCTTCTCTGCCACCTGTCCCACACTCCTCCCATGGTGCTTCACTCTCACCATTCCCAACATCCTTTGCTCCTGCCAGATTTACAAACTTGCTCTCCACTCCATGTTGACAATGCAGTACTGTGCAAAAGTCTTAGGCACACCAGCTATATATATATGTGCCTAATACTTCCACACAGTATAGTATTATTTATTAATTATTATCTATTACTGTATGTATGTATTTGCACAGTTTGTTTTCTTTTGCACATTGGTTATTTGTCAGTCTTTGCGTGTAGTTTTTCATTAATTCTATGATATTTCTTTGTTCATAGTCTTAGAAAAAGTACAGCACAGAAACAGGCTCTATGGCATATCTAGTCTGTTCGGAACCTTTTAAACTTCCTACTCCCATCGACCTGCACTGGGGACCATAACCCTCTATACCCTTAACATCCATATACCTGACCAAACTTCTCCTAAAAGTTAAAATCAAGCTCACATGTACCACTTGAAGAAGTTTCCGCTCATGTTTCCCTTAAACTTTTCACCTTTCACCCTTAAACCATGACATCAGGTCATAGTCCCACCCAACCTCAATGAAAAAAGCCTTATTCTACTGTGAATGCCTGGAGAAAATGAATCTCAGGGTATATATGGTGATATATACGTTCTACCTACAGTCAATAATTCTGGTCCTAGTTCTGCCCAACTGAATGCTGGTGGACAATTAAACCACTAATAGTAGAAGGAAACTCCAAGAACATCTCTGTCTGCCCTCAGTGATGGTTGTGCCTAACTCGTGAGAGCTATAGACAAGGCAAAGTTATCTGGAACCATTTTCAGCTAGGAGTATTGAGTGGACAATCCATCTTAGGTCATTGCAGAAGCCGGTCTTCAACCAAATAGATTCACTCCATGTGCCATTACCTACTGCCCGTTACACCACTGATGTTTAGGGCAGTAATAAAGGACCTCTGTTTCTGGCAGTGTTGAGGGCTTCCTTTCGGTTTTCACTACTGTCAGTCATGCATCTCAGGGATACTGTCACACACAGATGTAGAAGGATTTTTCATTGCTGTATCCATAACAATTTTGTTTTACCAGTCGGGGTTGTTAGCCCTGACCTGAACCCCTGACCTCGAGGACCAGTGGACCACTCTTAGTCTGGCCTCTACCCTTTGACCTGCTTGGCATGGGTGACCTTACCAAGAACCAAAGCATAAAGCCATGAATCCATCCAGCATAGTTCTCCAGGTCATTGAGGCATGCAAGCCTCCTAATATAATGACAAGGTTGTGGTCCTCTTGGAGGATGTGACATTAGGAAACAACTAAGACAGGGGTTCATGGACCCTTGCTTATTGATATTTATCCGTGGCATACAAAAAGGCAGGGAACCCCTGAACTAAGAGCACTGGGAAAAATAAAAGATATCCAAGCTGTGGTACTAAAGACTTATCTTCCAGAACTACATATACACACAAAATTCTGGAGGAGATCAGCAGGTCAGGCAGCACCTATGGAGAGGAAAAAAGATGAACATTTTGAGCCAAGACCTGATGAAAGGTCTCAGCCTGGAATGTTGAATCTTTATTTCTCTCCATAGATGCTGCCTAACTTAATGATTTTCTCCAGCATTGTGTGTTATTCTGGATTTCCAGCATCTGCAGGACCTCTTGGGTTCTTCCAGAACTGCTGTCTTTCGATCCAAATATCTCCAGTACAGATAGAATACATGAATCAACCTGACAATGTGGAAAATTAGCTTAAGTATATCCCATTCATGATACAGAGGACAAAGGCAGGATAACAGGGCAGGGTTGTTAAGAGGATGTATGGTGTGTTGGCCTTCTTTGGACAGGGGATTGAGTTCAAGAGCCATGAGGTAATATTGCAGCTCTATAAAACCTTGGTTAGAACACACTTGGAATTCATGTTCAGTTCTGGTCACCTCATTATAGGAAGGATGTGGAAGCTTTAGTGAGGGTGCACAGGAGATTTACCAGGATGCTGCCTGGATTAGAAAGAAAGGATAGAATGAGTGCTCTGGGGCTTTTCTCTTTGGAGTGAAGGAGGTTGAGAGGCGATTTGTTAGTGGTATACAAGGTGATAAAAGGTATAGATCGAGTAGATAGCCACAGACGTTTTCCCAGGGTGGAAATAAGGGGGCTTACAAGGGTGGTGATGAATCTGCATACTGGAGGGAGATTGAAAATTTGGCTGAGTGGTGTCATGACAACAACTTCTCACTCAATGTCAATAAAACCAAGGAACTGATAGTAGACTTCAGGAGAGGGAAATCAGAAGTCCATGATCCAGTAATCATTGGAGGATCAGGGGTAGAACAGGTCAGTAGCTTTAAATTTCTGGGTGTCACTATCTCAGAGGACCTCTCCTGGACCTATCATATAAATATAATTGTGAAGAAAGCACAGCAGTGCCACTACTTCCTCAGGAGTCTGTGGAGATTCAGCATGTCATCAAAAACCTTACCAAATGTCTATAGGTATGTGGTGGAAAGCGTGCTGACTGAGTGCATTACTGCCTGGTATGGGAACACCAATGCCTCTGAGTAGAAAATCCTACAAAAGGTAGTGGATTCAGCCCAGTACATCATGGGTAAAACCCTCCCAACAATTGGGCACATGAAACATTGCGATAGAAAAGCAGCATCCATCATCAAAGATCCTCCTCACGACCCAACTGGTGCTCTTTTCTCACTGCTGCCATCAGGTAGGAGGTACAAGACCCTCAGGACTCGCACTACCAGCTTCAAGAACAGTTCCTACCCCTCAACCATCAGGTTCTTGAACAGAAGGGGACAACTACACTCATTTAAGGACTCTGTTATATTGTTATTTCATGCTCATTATTAATTGCTATTTATTTATTATCTGCATTTACACAGGTTGTTTACAGTTTACAGAGCTTATTTACAGTTACTGTTCCATAGATTTGCTAAGTATGCCCACAGAAAAAGAATCTCAGGGTTGTATGTGGTGACATGTATGTACTCTGATAATAAATTTTACTTTGAACTTTGATCATTTTAAGGTGATTGGAGGAAAGTTTAGGGGAGGATGTCAGAGGGAAGTTATTCTACACTGACGGTAGTGGGTGTATGGAATGTGCTACCAGGGTGCTAGTAGAGGCAGATACATTAGGGACGTTTAAAGGACTCTTAGGTAGACACAAGGATGACAGAAAAGTTGAGTGCCGTGTGGGAGGGAAGATTTAGTTTGATCTTAGAGTAGATTAAAAGGATGGTACAACATCATGAGACAAAGTCCTGTACTATGCTGTAATGGTCTATGTCTATATCCTAAATGTAGTCTGGATAATTTCTATCCAATAGTCTACTCTCAATATTCACCAAGATGATGAAAGATGTCATTGACAGTGCTATCCAGCAACATTTACACAGCTGACACACAAGGTACTGTAGACACTGGAAATCTGTTGTTCGTCCATCATTGACGTCGATGAGGACCTTGACACCATTATAATGGTGTTGAGACTAGCACGTGATTTGGATTTAAGTGAGGGAGAATTGCGCAGCGTCAGCCTCACTCTCTCTTCCCAATTCCCATCTGGATCCAGTGGCAAGACAGAGTCTAGACGGCTGGAGATGGGACTAGGCGCAGTGGATGACCAGGACATCTTCTGTGTCTTGTCCTGCTCTACATGTTCCATGACGCTTGCAGAGACCGCCTTCTTGACCGTTGGACCTTCGATTGGTCTCGTCCGCTCAATCCGCCGGAGTCTGTCTTCACATGCTGGGATAGACAACTCCCTATCTCACCGAGGGTATCTCACTGGAAATCTAGAGCGATACACATGATGTGCTGGAGGAGCTCAGCAGATCAGGCAGCATCCATGGATGGGAACAAACTGTTGCCAATTTGGGCCAAGACCCTTTATCAGGACTCACAACTGCTCACCCTTGTCTAGCTTGGATTTAGCCAGAATTACTGAGCTGCAGACCTCTTCACAGCCGTGGTCCAAACATGGACAAACGAGCTAAATTCCAGAGGTGAGGTGAGAGAGACCAACCTGGACATCAATGCATCAAAGATTTCTGGTGGAACAGAAATGAATGGGCAAGAAGGAGAAAACACTCAGTGGTTGAAGTCATAGCTTGCCCAAAGAAATTTGGTTGTGCTTATCAGAGGTTAATTAGCCCAGCCCAAAGTTGCAGAGGTTCTTCAAGATCCTCGGTGTCCATGAACCAACCCTCTTCAGCTGCTTCAACAACGATCTTTCTTCCATCATAAGTGGGAATATTTGGCCCTCAATTGTACAGATTCACTTCTATTCACAGCTCGTTAGAAAGTGACATCGTCCACACCTACAGGCAATAGGACCTAAACAACTTTTCGGACACAGGGTGACAGCAGCAAGCAACATTGGGGCTATACAATTGTCAGGTAATGGCTATCTCCAACAAGAGAGACTCTAATCACCAACCTTTTCCCCCCTGATTTTTTGGGGTTTTGCGGCTGCATGTTAGGAGACGAATCTCAAGATTGTATAACATATACTTACTTTGAACTTTGACACTCAAATGGCATTACAATTGCCAAGCTCCTTATCGTTATCACCCTGTGATTATCCTTGACCAGAAATTCAGTTTGACCAGCCAGAATGTCCTGAGGATGTGGATGCGTGAATGAAAAAGGGAATAAGGAAGGGAAACTGCTGAGAATATTGGGAGGTGGCTCTCAAACAGGTAAAAAGAACAAATTTATAGCCAGACAAAGCTTCCTGCCCCAAGTACTGATATTAGCTGGGGGGAGGGGTTTGTGAGGTTGGTGATGTTAACATCAAGGAGGGTGAGGCGGTGTTCTAAGCATGCCTTTACAAGGAGGAGGGGTACTAAGGGGTAACTTAAATATTTCCCATTGCATGAATGCTTTACCTTGTGAAACATTGGTTTTATGTGGCACTTTATAAAATGCCTTTTGTCATTCCAAATACATTGTATCTATTGTGCCTTTTTACCCACCCTGCATGTTACAACAGAATTTCAGAAAGCGCCTGGGTTATGATTTGGAAACCAAGTAGAGTACTTGAAAATTGAGTCATTGCTGGAGAAAGAGACAACGTAGATCAGTGGGCACAGGGAATGGTGAGTGAATCATCATGTAGTGCTACAAAATTAACTCTGCCGCATTTCAAATGGGATTGATTATAATACTTTCTAACCATTGTTAGATTAGGGTGTCAAATTCTCAGAATCAGAATCAGGTTTATTATCACTGGCATGTGTCGAGAAATTTGTTAACTGAGCAGCAGCAGTTCGATGCAACACATAATATAGAAGAAGAGAAAATAATAATAAAGAAATAAATAAATTCCGTATACGTACTGTATAATGAATAGATTAAAAATTGTGCAAAAGCAGATATAATATATATTTAAAAAGTGAGGTAGTGTTCAATGTCCATCTAGGAATCAGATGGCAGAGGGGAAGAAGCTGTTCCTGAATCGCTGAGTGTGTGCCTTCAGGCTTCTGTACCTCCTACCTGATGGTAACATTGAGAAAAGGACATGCCCTGGGTGCTGGACGTCCTTAATAATGGATGCTGCCTTTCTGAGACACCGCTCCCTGAAGCTGTCCTGGGTACTTTGTAGGCTAGTACCCAAGATGGAGCCGACTAAATTTACAACCCTCTGCAGCTTTTTTCAGCCCTGTGCAGTAGCCTCCCCATACCAGACAGTGATGCAGCCTGTCAGAATGCTCTCAACGATACACCTATAGAAGTTTTATAACTATATTATAAATAAATAATATATTTTTATATAATTTACAGTATTGTGCAAAAGTCGTAGACAGACAGATAGACAGACAGACACACACACACACACAGCTAGGGTGCCTAAGAATTTTGCACAGTACTGTAGTAATTTTATGTATTGTACTGTACTGCAGCTGCAAAAAAAACTTCATGACATTTGTGAGTGATGATAAACCGGATTCTGATATGGGTCTCTATTGTGGACTGAGTGTGGGAAGGGGGCAGGGAGAGGGGAGGAAGCACATTCTGTAATGATTACTAAACCCATTGTTTGGAATCAAATGACCTTGCCTGGTGTCTCAGGGCTAGGTGTGGCTGCACCCACACCACCTCCCACTCCTGGTACTCCTTCTCTGCCACCTGTCCCACACCCCTCCCTTGGCCCTCCACCCTCACTATTCCCAACATTCTTTGCTCGCGCCTGATTTACAAACTTACTCTCCACTCCACATTGACAAATAAAGTACTGTGCAAACATCTTAGACACCCTGGCTATAGATATGTGCCCAAGACTTTTGCACGGTACTGTATATAATCATATAACATGCAATCGTTCAGCGAAGTTTGCAAAATCATTTTAGATTTCTTGAATTTGGCTATTTTATGGGTTAATTGTTGGCAGAATCTCGGATGGAGATGAGAGGGTATAAAGGAACGAGATGTATCAGCTAGTTGAGTGATGTCACATCAACAACCTTGCACAGAACGTTGGTAAGATGAAAAAAACTGGTTGTGGACTTCAGAAAGGGTAACACAAGGGAACACACGCCAGTCCTCATAGAGGGGCCAGTAGTGGGAATAGTAAGCAATTTCAAGATCTTGGGAGTCAATATCTCTGAGGATCTATCCTGGACCTAAGATATGGATGCAGCTAGAAAGAAGGCATGACAGTGGGTATAGTTTATTAGGAGTTTAAGAAGATTTTGTATGTCACCAAAAACACTCAGAATTTTCTACAGATGTACCGTGGAGAGCATTCTGACAGGCTGCATCACTGTCTGGTATGGGGGAGGGGGCACTGCTCGGGATCAAAACAATCTGCAGACAGTTGTAAACTCAGTCAGCTCCATCATGAGTACACGCTTCCATAGTGTCCAGGACATCTCCAAGGAGCAGTGCCTCAGAAACGTGGCGTCCATCATTACCCATCCCCAGGACCTACCCTCTTCTCTTTGTTACCATCAGGAAGGAGGTACAGAAGCCTGAAGGCACACACTTAGTGATTCAGGAACAGCTTCTTTTCTCTGCCATCTGATTCCTAAATGGACATTAAACCCATGAAAACTACCTCACTTTTTGAAAATATGTATTATTTGTTTCTGCACTATTTTTAATTTAACGATTTAGTATAGAACATACAGAACATAGAAATCTACAGTATATTACAGGCCCTTCAGCCCACCATGTAACCTACTCTAGAAACTGCCTTGGATTTCCCTAGCGCATAACTCTGTACTTTCCTAAGCTCTATGTACCTATCGAAGAGTCTCTTAAAAGACCCTATCGTATCTGCCTCTACCACTGCCGCCGGCAGTGCATTCCACGTACCCACCACTCTCTGTGTGAAAAACGTACCTCTGATATCCCCCTTGTACCTACTTCCAAATACCTTAAAACTATGCCCCCTCATGTTAGCCAATGCATCCATGGGAAAATGTCTCTGGCAATCCACATGATCAATGCTTCTCATCATCTTAAACACCTCTATCAGGTCACCTCTCATCCTCCATCACTCCAAGGAGAAAAGGTCAAGTTCACTCAACCTAATCTCATAAATTACATCCTCCAATCGAGACAACATCCTTGTAAATCTCCTCTGCACTCTCTCTATAGTATCCACATCCTTCCTGTAGTGAGGTGACCAGAACTGAACACAGTACTCCAACTGGGGTCTGACCAAGGTCTTATACAGCTGTAACATTACCTCATGGCTCTTGAACTCAATCCCACGGTTGGTGAAGGCCAACACATAATATGCCTTCTTAACAATACTGTCAACCTGCGCAGCAACTTTGAGTGCCCCACACTGTCATGAGTCTTACCATTAATATTATATTCTGTCTTCAAATTTGACCTACCAAAATGAACCACTTCACACTTACCTGTGTTGATCCCTATCTGCCACTTTTTTTTTTGGCATGTGCCTGCATGCATGCAAATCTGTGCGTGTGCATACGTGAGTGTCTGTGCGTGTGCGTCTGCGTGTCCATGATGATGTCTTTTTCATGGCTTTTACAAGGCGCGGAGCGAGAGAGAGACTGTGTGGCACGCCACTCCTCACACAGACATCTTCGCAGTATTTTCCCTTTTATTTTACGAGGTCGAGTTGTGATCTCGACATTCAACCCGGCATAGATGGAAAGTGTACTTGGGAGCGGACCCGACTGGTTTCGAACCCGGGAACCTCCACTCCCGAGTCCAGCGCCGATGTCGTTGCGCCACCAGCTGGCCCCCTATCTGCCACTTCTCAACCCAGTTTTACATCCTATCGATGTGCCGCTGTAACCTCTGACAACACTCCCAGACTATCCACAACACCCTCAACCTTTGTGTCATCAGCAAATGTACTGACCCACCCTTCTACTTCCTCATCCAGGTCATTTATAAAAATCACGAAGGGGGGGGGGTCCCAGAATAGATCCCTGCGGAACACCACTGGTCAGTGATCTCCATGCAGAATAGGAACCATCTACAACCACCCTTTGTCTTCTGTGGGAAAGCCAATTCTGGATCCACAAAGCAAGATCTCCTCGGATCCCACGCCTCCTTACTTTCAGAAGGAGCCTGGCATGGGGAACCTTATCAAATGCCTTACTGAAATCCATTTACTCTACATCCACTGCTCTACCTTCATCAATGTGTTTTGTTACATCCTCAAAGAATTCACTCAGGCTCATAAAGCACAATCTGATACATATATATACTTACTGCAGTTGATTTACTTATTTTTCTTCGATATTATCATGTATTCCATTGCACCGTTGCTGCGAAGTTAACAAATTTCACGATGTATGCTGGTGATTTTAAACCTGATTTTGATAATTATTGCCCTTTTGAAGAAGGTGGTAACTTTTCAACGTGCAGCAGGGGCAGGTTGAAAATGTCCTTGAATACTTCCACTAGTTTGTTGGCACGTTTTCAGAGACTTACCAGGTACTCCATTGGGGCCTGCCACCTTGCAGGGGTTCACCCTCTTGAAAGACAGCCTAACCTCAGCCTCTGTGGCAGAGATCTCTGGGTCACTGGATACAGCAGGGAGCTTCACAGCTGTAGTTATATTCCCCCTTTCAAAGTGGGCATAGAAGGCATTGAACTCACGGTGGTAATGAAGCATCGCTGCCATTCATGCTATTGGGTTTCGTTTCATAGGAAGTAATGTCCTGCAAACCCTGCCATAGTTGACGTGCATCCGATGTCACCTCCAACCTTGCTTGGAATGATCTCTTTGCCCTTGAAGTAGCCCTCAGCAAGTCATACCTGTTTTTTTTTTGTACAGATCTGTGTCACTAGACTTAAGTGGCACAGTCTAGCCCTCAAAAGACTCATAAAGTCTTGCCCTTGAGTTGGTAGAGCTGCAAGGCAGTGGAGGTTTGAGATCAGAGCTTTCCTTCTCTTGGAGAGCTGCCAACGACGGCTGACAATCTCCATCTGCTCGAAGTGACTGGTTTTAAGGTGCCTGTAACCTGCTTTTGCCCCTTCCCCTGTCAGTAGAAATGGTTCTGCCAGGCTAAGACACATGTGAAGGCTAGGAGCTAGACATGGTTGTCAGAGGCTATTTGAGACACACACCATTAGGAGGATTTAATAGGCAATGGGAGCTTATCTCCACTTCAAACCCTGGCTATAACAACATTAAGGAACCTTTCTGTAATAGGGACATTAAAAACAAGAGGGCATAGTTTTAAGGTGAGAAGAAATAGTTTTAAGGGGGACCTGAAGAGATAAGTTTTTTGACACAAAGAGTGGTTGATATCTGGAACGTACTGGTAGACGAGGTGGTGGAATCGGGTATAATTACTTAAATTAAGAGGAATTTAGACTGACATTTAAATAGGCAGGACATACCATCCTAATGTAGATGGGCAAAAGAGCTAATATGGACATGGTCAGCTAAAGGTCACTTTTCTATACTATTTGACTCAATAACTCCATACAGCACCCCTATCATTCAGGACCAGACTGATGAATCTTCAGTAGACTCCCACTTAAATGAAAGACATGGAAGGAGTTTACAATTGAGTATAATAACAAGGGGATTGCTGAGGGGATTCTCACGTGAGGGACAAGGAATATGAAGGAAACCAGAATAGATTGGAATAATGGACTGGATGGGATGTGAGGCTAGGCCTGAGACAGAATGAGAAAAAAGCCCAAGGCCAGAAGGAAGCAAGATTTGTGGGAGGCTTCAGGCTGGGATTGAGAAGATATGAGAGAGTACCTCTCAAGAGATAGGTGGGGTCAGTAATGATATGTGATCTGTTAAGTTATGTTTCAAACAGGATACGGGTATTTTGTTCAAGGTTAGATGAATAAGGGAGGTCTTATGGTAACAGAAAACACAAGAAAGTGCAGACTGGAGCAACAAACAATCTGCTGGAAGAACTCAGCAAGTTGACCAGCGCCTGTGGGAAGAAAGGAATTGCCAACATTTCAAGCTGAAACTCTACATCATGTTTTGTAGTAAGATGGAAGAAATAGATCAGGCAAGGCCTCAGGTCACTGTGTATGATAGCCGTGCCTTGGTTTGAGTTAGTCTGTGCCTTAGTGTGCACGAGGGTGTTTTACCAGTGGAAACCCCTTTATTCAGGGTCCTTCTCCTAGACATTGGGGACCTGGGGCGGAAGGTGTTGCATAGGGCAGTACTGTGCAATAGATTTTAAGTAGATTGACTGACACCCTGTCCACTTATCCATTCTGTGACCAGGACTAGTCAGTATACCATGCATACATGGAATGTGAGAGGTTGAATATCTGAAGGGGCTGCTCCTTAGGTTCTGGCTAAACTTCAGCCCTGTGCTCCTTAAATAAGGCACCCAGTACGGAAGGGGGTGGGTCACTTGGAGCATTTACTTGTGAGCTTGCTTCTGGACCTGGCCAAGATGGCCATTACTGGGTCAAGGTAGCAGACAGTCGAGGGCTCTCCCAGGGTTGACTGCCTGCCCTTCTTCCAAGGATACATTCATGCCCAGTTGTCCTTGGAGAAGGAGCATGTGGTCATGATGGGTATAGTGGGGGAGCGGTGGCGCCCCCAAGGAATAGACTGTTTTATAGTAATACTCATATTTTAATTTGAAGTTATTCACTGTCTGGTAAATATTTGATGTTTTTATTTTGTGTAAATAAACTTTTGTAGTTCTGTAAAAAAAGATACCATCTTGGGCAGGATGTGTAGGCAACATGGACTTAAGAATTTGACAGAAGCCACCTCAGCCTGTCACATGGACGAGTCAGTCCACGGCCAGATTGGCCATGACCTTATTGAGTGGCGGAGCAGGCTCGACGGGCCAGATGGCCTACTCCTGCTCCTATTTCCTGTGTTCTTATGTAAAGGGCAGGGAGACAGCATGCTGGTTGCGGAAAGGCTGAGGAGTTGGGATGTGTCCTGTGACTGAGGATCACTGTTCAGGGTTCAATTTCCACAGTTGTCTGTTAGGAGTTTGTACGTCTTCCCTGTGACTGCGATGGTTGCATTTCCATCCACGTTCCAAAGATGTACAGTTAGGGTTGGTGAGTTGTGGGCATACTTTGTTGGCTCGAGAGGCGTGATAATACTGGAGGGCTGCCTTCAGGGCAATCTGGGGACTGTGCCGGTGGTTGATGCAAATAATGCATTTCACTGTACGTTTGGATTTACGAAACAGGTAGAGCCAGTTTTAAAACATTTTTATGTGGTGACACAGTAGCATAGTGGTCAGCTCAACACTTTATGCTACCAGCAACCCAGGGTTCACTTCCAGCTGCTCCCTGCAAGGAGTCTGTATGTTCTCCCTGTGACTGCATGGATTTCCTCCTGGTGCTCTGGTTTCCTCCCACAGTCCAAAAGACGTACAGGTTGGTAGGTTAATTCGTCATGTAAAATTGTCCCGTGAATGAATAAAAATAAATTAATCAATATACAAGCTGAATATGAGATCGTGCGGGGTTCTGGCAACGTGAAAGAGGAAACTCGGGCAGAGGCTTAGAAAACATCCGAAGGGATATGGGAACGACAGTGTGGAAGGATACTCGGTGAGGGACTAAGGCCGTTGGGCTGCAGGGCACGGCGGGGCGGGAGAGAGCGGTAAGCAGCGGGCGGGAGACCGTCCTTACCCCCATCCCACTCGTTCCCGCGCGGCACGTGGCTCGGGACGCCCGACATCCGGGTCCCGGAGGCGGCTGCGCGTGGGGGTCACGTGAACGGGAGCGCAGCGGCCATCTTAGAATCGGAGAATCCGCAGAGAAGCGGCGGCGGCGATAGTGTGTGAGAGAAAGCGAGAAGGAGAGACGGAGGCGGACCACTCTGCTTTATACCAGGTAATCAACGCTCGCGTGGATATCATCTCGGGCTCGGTGCGGATGGGAAGAGCTGGAACCTCCATCTTGCTTACCCACTGGCCCGGCTCCGCCCCTTCGATCTCCCCCCCCCCCCATCTCTTAGGCCCCGTCGCATCCCCCCGCCTCGAGTGACTGCGGTTCCCGCTTTGGTCTTCAGGAGAGCTCGAGGCCTCTTACCTCTGACCGAGTGAAGCTCGTCGGAGAGAGAGAAGTAGCTGCCTGACAAGGTACTGGGCGGAGAAAGGGAAGATAATCCCGGCCCTCAAGCCGCCGTTCAAAACTAACCCATTTCACCCCCGAATTAATTCGGTTTGAATTTACTCGAACTAAAAATGAACGCGCAGTAAATCTGGAGAGCGGTGGATGGAGATCAGACGTGGCAGCTCTGCTTCCAGGGTTGTTTGGCAACGAGGAACCTTCTCGCAATTTGAGATGTCAAACATCGGGCTTTTTATTAATATTTCATTCATAATTAATAAACAACCCCCCCCCCCCCAAGAACGTCCCCGCTCCCACATCCAAACAGATGGCAGTTTGTGTTGCTTGGCAAGTTCTAAATGGACATTTAACTTTAAAAAATCTTTCTGAAATAATACATTGCATTATTATGCAAAGGGAATGGCTGTTTGCATTAGGGTGCCTGCAGACACTTTCTACGGTGATCTTTCTCCCTGTATTTGAAGTTGTCCCCATCCTTTTTGTATTTGGAGTAGGTCCAAATTATGACTTATTAACAACAGTGAGCGATCTTTGTGCGTTTTGATCACATCTCTCTTTGTATGACATTGATTTATATATCTTTGGGGGGTAGAAGGGGGAAATGTTTTGTGGGAAGGTAAACACTTGTGCGTTTTGAATCTTGTGCACTTGGGGGAATGTTTTGACGATCTGAGACGGTCTTGTCAGTGGGGCGTGTTGCAGTCTTTGCAACAGACAAGGCCCAAAATACTCTTGCATCTGTTTGTTATTGTATTTGTGGGTCATGATGTGCTTTAAATTTTAAAAAAATGCTAACTGAATTTATATGTGCTTCAACAGTTAATAGTAGTCCATAGTCTGTTAGACCGTCGTTAGACGGTTGTTTGAAATTGAGAGTCATGTTTTGCACTTATTTTTGGCATTGTTCCATGTGACAGAGTATGCTTGTATGTTTAAAGCATTTTTCTTTTGTAATGTAATTGCCAAGTAAACTTTTGGAAATGCTATGCTGTTGAACAAATTTTGTTTTTTTTAAAATGTGGGCGTGCAATAATTTTATGGTTTCAAAAGTGATAGAGCAAAATGGCTATCCAAGTTTGATGGTTATTTGCCTGTTGTGTTAATGACGACCAGTAAGGTTTTTTTGGTGTGTGTTGTGCTGCCTTGTAGTTTTGAAATTGCAGTGCTAACCCAGTTTAACCAGTGGAATTAGTTGCTTTTCTCATGGATCCGTTGTCCAAATTGAAATACAAATGAACTGCTGGACATGTTCTGCAGAACTAGTTGGGTCACTGATGTAAAATACTAACATTCTTTTCTGCTTTGTCTGACTAATTGAGATTTGTTTTAATTTCAGTTTTTAAAATTTCTGGCAGCTGTAGTTTTTTTTAAAAAGTTCAATCAGTGGTTGATTGCCTTTATCTCAAATGAGAAGTTAGTATATCCCATCACTTATACGTGGGATGCTTGGTTTTGTGTACACTCTCACATGTTACTGCCTGTTACGCTGCTGGCATTTAGGTCAGCAGTGAAGGTCCTCCATATTCTATGTTGCTGTTTCCGTCACAATTTTGTTTTTATCAGTCAAGGTTGTTAGCCCTGAGATGAACCTGGAGGAGGGACCACTCTTAGCCTGGCCTCTACTTTGACTTGTTTGGCATGGATGACCCTACCAAGAGCCAAAACATAGAGCCCTGATTCCAGCCAACATAGCTCTCTGGGTCATTGAGGCACGCAAGCCTCCAAACCCTACAACAAGGTTGTGGTCCTCTTGGAGGAAATTGATTTAGAGGAGTCGTGAATTTACTTATTGATAATGATGGAGATATTTAGAAACCCACAATCTCCAACCTGTCAGTGACCCCTCAACAAACTTTCTGTTCTGTCTTTTCCTCCCTGTTCCATCCACTTTCAGTTCCCTGGAATTCCCTCCCTCTCCCTCCTTTCTATGTCACCACCCTTTGCCTTCATTCACTTGACAGCATTCCCTCTCTCCTTTCTCCCTCCATCAACATCATCATCATCATCATCATCATCATCAGCAGGTGCCGTGCCCAGTTCGAGCTTTGGCTGCCATGGCCCACGTACTCCTGTTTCGGGTCAAGTGGATCAATTCATTGGTATTCATTTCCAGTTCTCTGGCTGCTGTCTCCATCATCATTTGCCTTTGCCTTCCTTTTGCTTTCTTCCCTTCAATCTTTCCCATAATTAGCAAAAATTCTAACTCCTCTTTCCTAATCACATGTCCAATGAAGTTATGTTGCCTTTTCATGATCTCATACATTATTTTTGTTTTTGTGTTTGCTCTGCTTATGACATCGTCGTTAGATAATTCGTTTCGTCCATGATATTCTTTGCATCCTCCTCAAAAAAACACTTCTCTGCTGCTTCAATTTGTTTCCTCATGTTACTAGATATTGTGCAACATTCTGAGCCATATAACATAACTGGATAAACGTAACATTTCAGTACTCTGAGGCGGGTTGTCATGCCTAGTTTAGTGTTGGTCAGTGTACTCTTCATTCTCGTAAAGGTGTCTTTTGCCATCCCTATTCTTCTTTTGATGTCCAAGTCGCACCTGCCGTCTGATGTCACCCAGCTTCCTAAGGAGCAAAAGTTCTGTACTTGTTTTATGTCTTTCCCATTTATTCTCAGCCTGCAGATAGGATTCTCCTTTTTGGATATCACCATACGTTCTGTCTTTTTGCAATTGAGATAGACTCATTTTTGCACTTTCTTCAACAACTATATCAATTAAGTTTTGTAATTCTTCCTCTCTACTTGCAATTAACACAGTGTCATCCGCATATCTGAAATTATTGATGTTCTCCCTCCATATTCCACCCATTTATTTTCTCCCCCACCTCTGCTTAGTTACTATGATTTCTGGTTTTCATTAGGTTTTAGCATAATCCAATTTATAACAATGTTGCAACATTAAAGATGTATTATAGAACCAGAAGTACAAGTGTATGTAGGATGATTCAGATACAAAAGGTTGTGTATCTCTATGATCCCATACGACTGAGACACGAGTTGTCAAAGACTTGAAACAACCCATTCCTACTTTCTAGGTGTCACTGGACGATGATGCTGTAAAAGTCTTGGTGATGTTTACTGTGTCTTTTGCACCTCTAGTTGAATGCACAAGTTGTTGCAGTCTTTCATTCTATTATGATTATTCTATTATGGATTTATTGAGTATGTCCACAAGAAAATGAACCTCAGGGTTGGGTATGGTGACATACATATACTTTAATAATAAATTTACTTTGAATTTTTCAACTTTGACGGCTCTTTGCCGCCTGCCAAGGCCTTTTGAGACATTGGTAACATCACCATCTTTCCAATTTGCTTTGCCTTTAGACACTGACATTTATATAACCCCTTAAAATGGAGAAAATGGCAAGTATGGAAGTATTAGGACCAATGATTGAAACTTTGATATGATGGTAGGGTTTAATCAAGGATGAATTGAAGCAATTTTTTTTGTTCAGTGCCTTGGAGACCAGTGAACCAGAATCAGAGAGAGGCTATCTTGAAGCGTAATGTAGTTGAAGGAGTTTAACATTGAACATAGAAGAGTACAGCTCAGGAACAGGCCTTTCAGCCCACAGTGTTGTGCTGAATCAGAATCAGGTTTATTATCACTGGCATGTGTTGTGGAACCAGCTATGAAGCAAATCAAAACCACCCAAACGGTTATCTCTCTTATCTACACAATGTCCATATCCCTCCATCTTCCTCACATTCATGTCCCTATCCAAATGTCTCTTAAAAGCCTCTAATGTATTTCCCTCCACCACCATACAAGGCAGCGCATTCCAGGCATCCACAACTCTGAGTTTAAAAAAAACACCCCTCATATCCCCTTTGAATCTACACCCTTCTCACCCTCAATGCATGCTCCTGGTATTAGACATTTCTACCTTGGGAAACAGATGCTCCCCATCCACCCTTTTTATGCCTCTCATAATCTTATAAATCTCTATCAGATCTCCCTTCAGCCTCTGGTGCTCCTGAGAAAACCCAGCTTAGATAAAGCTGAGGTGAGAGAGGGTAGGGGATGGGAGCTGGGAATTTGGAAATGAGGATGGGAGTTTTAAAATTGTTTTCTTGTTAAACGTCTAAATCTAGTTCAGCAAGTAAAGGAATTTGGGTGACCATGAAATGTTCATATTCATATACAGTTGGCATGGTTTTACTGTTGAGAGGGGAGCCCTAATATCAATCCATGACTGAATAATTGAAACAATGGGGTCCATTCAAATGAAGTCTATTAGTAGGTTTCCCTCCTACTCTGTTGCACTTAGTTTTCTTATCTGTGAGACTGTTTGATTACTGGGGTGGTATTGCACAAGTGCCTGCAAACCTGCCTAAGTTTTCTTTGAAGTGTGTGTGGGCTGTATAACAATGGAAAGTACTACAGTAGTTGGCTTGTCCATTCAAATTAGGATGGTCTTGAGTCTGATTCTTGATCTATCTGTACTGCTATTTTGGGTAATCTTGCTGAATTTGTGACACCACTACCGCCCAACCCACCCTTCAAACATCCTAACACCTCCTGCTTGGCTTTGGCAGCCTGCTATGGTCGAACTGAAATACGGTGCTTAGGTTTGCAAGTGAGAATGGGCAGACATCTATGATGTGCAACTAGATCTCAAGTTGATTTGGTGCTTTCAGAAAAACAAAAAAAAACCCTTCGGCTCAGGATTCTGTTGATTAAATTGCAATTCTTTTGGTTAGTTTGTAGGAAATAACATTTACTTTTGGGTCTTTTACAGATTTATTTCTTTTAGGTGGTGGTGAGACATCAAGTCATCAGAATATACTCTGCAAACTTATTCCTGGCTGTAGTACAGTAAGTTAATTTTAAATTTAGTTTTATTGTACTAGCAAATCTTTAAACTCAGTGTAATCAGTGGGAGCAGTGGAGTGGGATTTTGTGAAATATTCATGGCTTGTACACTTGAATTGAAAGCTTTCAGTTTGTTACTGCCTTTCCAAGCTTTGGGTTGTCACAGCAGCAAGAACTTTGTAACACCATGATTAGTTAGCTGCATGGGAGCAACTTTAATTTCTCCTCCCCATTACACGATGCACTACATGGACCAGTTACGTGCATATATTTTAACCTGTGAAAGCTGAGAGTTTAAGCACATCTCACGAATTGTGTGTATTTCCTTTTAAAGGTTTCATTAGCACTTGGAGTACTGTCCTAATACAAGCTAAAAGGGCGCAGAGCTGGTATCCACAACCTTCTGATGCACTTGTCTCTATGGCTGCCAGCGCTAGACTTCGTGTCAGACGCTGTCCCCACCAATATCTGAACTAAAATACAAACTACGAAAACACGTAAGTAAATATGGCTAAATTTCACAGTAAGATCAGTGCAGGCACATGACCAAATCTGCATTTGTAGTAACTTCACTGGTGTTCCATTGTCAAATAAGCTCTTGGCTGGTTTCTGATTTTGAGACTGTCCAACCCCACCACCTCTTTTACATGTGTTAAAATGGCTGCTGTGGATCAAGAGAACTTCTGTGGCCTGTCTCTTGATGAAATTTCAATCAGCAGCAGAGTTGTGTGGGCAGAGAATAAGCCAGGTTAATCCTTTTGCTGGGATGGTGATAAGAAAAATTTGCAGAATTGAAAATAACATGCTGTCATCTATAAATGAAGAAATGAGCAGCCTTCACTTGGCAGAAAGGGAACCTTTTTTCCCTTTTAATCTTATTTTTTTAAAAATTACCCTTGCTAAAACCAGACTGTGAAGATGTAAACACAGGTAACAGTGCATCCTGCAAGTCCCATGGATTCACATTTGGCATCAGAGCTACATGACCAAGCTGTGAGTATGGAGAGTGATTTAGGGTACAGCATCATAGAAAGTAAATGACAGTCATGAAGTTACACAGCATGGATAAGGCTCTTCAGCCCAACTCATTCTCAGCTAGTCTCATTTGCTTGCATTTCTCATATATCCCTATAAGTTAGGGGTTCACAACCTTTTATGCCATGGACCAACACCGTTAAACAAGGCATCCATGGACTCAGGTTGGCAACTCCTGCTCTAATGTATGCACCTGTCCACATGTCTTTTACGTTTTGTGATTATACCCACATCCACCACTTCTTCTGGCCACCTATTCCGTTTTGTGCACCATCCACTGGAAAAACTTGCCCCTCAAGTCCCCTTTAAAATCTTTCCTGTATCAACTGAACCATTCTCTATAGTTTTTGACTCCTTCACCTTAGGAAAAAGACAAGTGATCACCCACATGATCTGTGCCCCTCAGTTGTATAAACCTCTATGGTCACTCCCTCAGCTCCAGGCAAAGCAGTCCTAGCTTATCTGGTCTCTCCCTATATCTCAAGCTCTCTAATCTCAGCATGATCTTTTTGAATCTTTTCTAATCCCTTCTGCCTTAAATTTCATCCTTCCAACAGTACATATTATTTATTATAAATTACACATTTAAAGATAAAGATTTTTACTTATGTATATGAAGGACTTAAGTCAATTCAATTGGATTCAGTATGTTGACCAGAACTGCACACAGTATTCTAGAAGTGGGCTTACTGGTGTCTGGTAGCCGTTGGTCTTCCCACATTCCGAGAAGGGTTACGGTTAGTAAGTTGTGGGCATGCAATGTTGGCGCTCGAAGCATGGTTATATTTTGGGGTATTGGTCATTGACATAAAGCGTGCACTTTACTGTATATTTTGACATGTAAAGCTACAGAAATCTGTTGTAACCCTGGACACACTGCACCATCAAGTTTGGTGTCGTCTGCAAACTTACTAATCATGCCACTAATGTTCTCATCCAAATAGCTAATATGTATGGCAAACAGCATTGATCCCTGCAGCATGCGTAGGTCACAGGCCTGCAATCTGAAAAACAGCCCTTCACTACCACCCTTTGAAATGCAAGCAAGGCACATTTCCCCTGACTCTCAATCTGGCTCTGTCCCTTGTATCTGTGATAGAAGTCACATCCACTATCTTGAAGATAAACTCAAAGTGGCTGGCCCATATAGAAGTCCTTGATTGGGTTCAGGAAGTGTGTGCCAGTCAATTGCATTGTGAACCATGAAGATGTGAATTGTTCACATGCAGAAGCCCTTTGAAGCAGCAGGATCACACCACATTACAAAGTACCCACTCTCCTGTCCCATCCCTGGAATAGTTTGAAGTTCCCTCAATGTCTTTATTAGTCACCTTAAAACCAGAGTGCAAGCAACTTTCAGGAATGCATAAGGAGTGGCAAAACAAGCGGGATAATGTAAAGAGCCAGCTCCTTTTCATGTTTTCCTAAGCCTGATCCCAGATGTGGCATGGAGAAGTGAAAGTTACTTAGAATTCTACCACAATTGTTATATATTGCCTTATTTCCTATTTCTTTGAATCTGCCCAGTGCACTGTTATTGGGCAAGGACAGGGTGAAGTTTTGACTTTTGAAGTTTCATTAAAGCTTGGTGAAGAATACCCACTTTGTCCCAAAGAGTTGTTGAGTGATTATTCTTGGCTTGTTAGGGAAAGTATAAAATACCTTTAGAATTGACAGAACTGAGTAGATTAGGAATTAGATCAGATGATTATTCTCTTTTCCATGACTTTTTTGTACAAAATTAATCTTGATCCTTTTCTTGATGCTGTACCACAGCTGACCATAGGCTTCTGTAGAATGTCAGATTATTTTTAAAAAAAAGACGCTCAAAGCTGCTGCGCAGTTGACTTTGTGGTTAAGAAAGCATATGGTGCATTGGCCTTCTTCAAACGTGGGATTGAGTTTAGGAGCCGAGAGGTAATGTTGCAGCTATATAGGACCCTGGTCAGACTGCACTTGGAGTACTGTGCTCAGTTCTGGTCACCTCACTATAGGAAGGATGTGGAAACTATAGAAAAGGTGCAGAGGAAATTTACAAGGATGTTGCCTATATTGGAGAGCGTGCCTTAAAAGAATAGGTTGAGTGAACTTGGCCTTTTTTCCTTGGAGTGACAGAGGATGAGAAGTGACCTGATAAAGGTGTATAAGATGATGAGAGGCATTGATCGTGTGGATAGTCAGAGGCTTTTTCCCAGGACTGAAATAGCTAGCGCGAGAGGGCACAGTTTTAAGGTGCTTGGAAGTAGATACAGAGGCGATGTCAGGGGTAAGTTTTTTACGCAGAGAGTGGTGAGTGCGTGGAACGGGCTGCTGTTGACGGTAGTGGAGGCGGATACGATAGGGTCTTTTAAGCGACTCCTGGTCAAGTACATGGAGCTCAGAAAAAGAGGGCTGTGGGTAACCTAGGTAATTTCTAAGGTGTTCAGCATAGCTTTGTGGGCCAAAAGGTCCTATATTGTGCTGTAAGTTTTCTATGTTTTTATGTTCTATTGTTAGAAGTTAAAAAGCTTCTGCTAAACACAAATATGATTTTTCGTAAACTAGTTACTATATGATTTATTTAAAACTTGTTATTACTCAAGTGTTGTGTTTTGGGATATTAAAGTGTTTGAAAGCATTTTGCAACTGAGTTTCATTTTCCAAGGTCAGACTAATTCAGAGTACGCTTTAAAACATGGTATGTATGCATCAAAATGTTAAGCCAGATGAAGCAGTGTGGGGATGTCACAAATCTGATGCTAGTTTGCTCACGCAAATAAAATGCACAGTAAACCCGATCAGTTTCTTCTGCTCCACTTGAGTTTCTCCTCGCTGTTTCTTCTCAGCTTATCCCTCTTCCCTTTAGTTTATCCAAGTTCATCTTAAATGCATCCATTCTGCTCGGCTATGTACGGCGCAGAAGCATGCCCATACTCTTGACGTGCACCAAGTAAAGAAACTTCTTAATCTGTTTTGAAATTTTCTGGGAATTCATCAGTTGTTGGCCTTTGATTTTCGTCGTCAAGAAAAACTGCTGTTTGAGTGTCTATAGCCAACTCTCCGAGATCACACCTCAGACCCATTACTCTGTTCAATCCAATCGAGTTTAATTGTCATTTCAATCTTGCATGAATACTCATGAATACAGCCAAAAGAAACAGAGTTACCAGACGGTCAAGGTGCAAAACACAGTACAGTAACATATAGCCCAAAGCACACAAAAAATAGTAACACAATCACGCAATAAAAAAGTCAAAAATTCGCGCCATCACTACAATAGAGCTAACTGTTTCAGCCTGGACGTGATGCAATTTTTGCAGCAAAATGTGACTTGATCAAAAAGCTACAAGATAGCCAATCTTTGGGGACTCTGCTTGTTTTCATTGTACTTTAGACTTGGGAAATATCTTGGGTCTGATTTTTAAACTGATAGAAAAATCTCTTGTCTAGTTTTGGTCCCATTTGTCATGTCTCTAATACTCATGCTGCACTTTTATGTAGCTTAATATTGAACAATGGAAACTCAAACCAAATGTAAAATTCCCAAACTGCAGTATGAGTTATCCTCACTTTTATCTAAGAAAATACAAGGGAGGCAAAAATTGCAGATGTTGGAGATATGAGCTAGTAAATGTGGGAATGTTCAGTAGGTTATTCAGTGCTGTTAGTGAATAAGCAACAATGATTTGGATTTATTACATTTTGTCAGTGGCCCGAAATGGAGTAACGTAAAATTTAAAGTAAATTTTATTATCAAAGTACATGTGTGTCACCATGTACTGAGATACAATTTCCTGGGGGCATACTCAGCAAATCTATAGAATCGCAAACACGAGGAATTCTGCAGATGCTGGAAATTCAAGCAACACATCAAAGTGGCTGGTGAACGCAGCAGGCCAGGCAGCATCTCTACGAAGAGGTACAGTCGATGTTTTGGGCTGAGACACTTTGTCAGGACTAACTGAAGGAAGGGCTAGTAAGAGATTTGAAAGTAGTTAGAGATTGCCGGCTAGAATGCAGTTCTGGGGGAGGAGCTTGGCTGTTTGGGCGCACGCTGCCTTTTTTCGTAACAGTGAAAACACCTGTTCGCGAAAACAGGTAACTAATGTAGGTCTTTTGTAACAGCGAGGTGTCGTAAAGTGAACGTTTGGAAAACAGAGGCCACCTGTACTTGGACAATTGGAGAGTGGTTTTACAGCCAGTTTTTCAATTGGCACGTTTGGTTGTGAAGGTGTGATTTCATATTTTAAATAATCGGCTGCAATTGTAGACACCCAGAACTTAAGCACTGGGGACTTTAATAGACCCATTGCTATGGATATGGTAAACTTGATTGCGTGAATGGTGATTGTGAGACATTGCATTTTAATGTTCAAAATAGATTTATTATCCAAGTACGTATCTATTAGGTGGTGTAGTAGCATTCGCACCAAACTTTGAGGAGAGTGGACCTGGGTTCGAATCCAGACAGCTTATTGTACACTTTCCATCCATTCTGGGTTGAGCGTCGAGCTAGCAACTTGGCCTCGTAAAAAAAAAGACAAAAGGCCAAAGAAGCGGCAAAGGTTGCCGCCCTTTGCACCACAAGGCACAAAAAAGAATGTTTGATACCATATTCTACCTTGAGATTCACTTTCTTGCAGACATTTACAGGAAAACGTAAGAAATACAACAGAATTTACAAAAACACAAAACAGAGATTGACAAACAACCGATGTGCAAAAGGAAAAAAATGTGCAAATAAATAACAATAATACTGAGAGTGAGTTGTAAAAGAGTCCTGGAAAGTGAGTCTGTAGGTTGTAGAATCAGTTTAAAGTTGTGGGCAGTGAAGTTATCTATGCTGTTTCAAGAGGCTGCGGATTGTAGGCTCAAAGAGCAGACTGGCCTGCTTTTGAACCTGGTGGTATAGGTCTTAAAGTGTGTCCACCTCCTGCCTGATGGTAGCAGCGAGAAGAGAGCATGTCTTGGATGATGAGAGTCTTTGATGCATACTTCTTTCTTGTGGCAGTGCTGTAAGTGAATGAATTCAGTATGGAGAGGGCTTGGCGTGGGATAGACTAGGTTGTACCCACCACTTTTTGTAGTGTTTTCCATTCCTGGGTATTGATGTTTCCATACCAGGCTGTGATGCAACCAGTTCGGGTACTCTCCTCTGCATCTATAGAAGTTTGTCAAATACTTTGGTGGCTTACTGAATCTACACAAACATCTAAGGAAGCAGAGGTGCTGTTGTGCCTTTGTGCTGATATTTGCATGCTGATGCCAAGGAATTTAAAGCTGCTGACAATCCGTCTCTGATCTTCTATCAGGACTAGCTCATGGGCTTGCGGCTTCTTCCTTCTGTAGTCGATAATCAACTCTTTGGTTCTGTTGATGTTGAGTGAGAGGTTTTTGTTATGGCACTACTCAAAAAGATTTAAAATCTCCATTTTTTAAAATATATGTATGTGTGTGTATATGTGTGTGTGTGTATATATGTATATGTGTGTGTGTATATATGTATATGTGTGTGTGTATGTGTGCGTGTATATATATATAATTTAGATAGATCTCTGCCTGTGTTTAAAAAAAAAAAGAAGCCTTTTTCTTTTCTTCCAAGTCTTCGAAGTGGAACTTTCTCTCCTTTGGGGTTCTGTCTACAAACTACTACAACTGAAGCTTAGTTCCTTTCTGTGTTAGATTTTTCTACTTTTATACTGCACGTCTGACCATGGGATTTTACCTAGTTCTCTTTGTTCTGATGAATGTTAGTTTATAGAAGGCAAGTAATAGTTGTGTTTGGAAGTTATTATTTTCTTTGCATCCTAACACAACAACCCATGCTCATGGAGCACGGACAGCACAGCCCTTTGGGTATAGTGCATTCTTCAACAAATACTTCTGATGAGAATATCAATTATCCTTAGCACTGGAGTCTGGTGTAAATAAAAAGACCTGTGCCTGTAGAATGCCTTTCACAACCTCCCTATCCTAGAGCACCAGGAATAGGAACAGACACTGGCAATCCTGCACTGTGCCTCCTGCACCATTTATTGTGATGACAATATTCTATTTCATCTTTAGCTTTATATGTTTGAAAGCATTTGCTAGAGCACGAGAGAATTTTTCCTCATTCAAGGTAATGAAGAGTAATGTAGGTTTTTTGTTTGGTTTCTGTAAATAAGAACTGTTTAATGTTTCATCCAAAAAATATACTGCTGTAAACTTGGTTTAGTGCAGAGGTTCTTGACCTTTGTTATACCATGGACCCCTTTGTCAGTCTGGTGAAGCCTATGGACCCTTCTCAGAATAATGTATTTAAATAAATAAAGTACACAGGATTACAAAACAAACCAATTACATTGAAATAGTTATCAAAACATTACTATATCAGACATTTGTCTTTTTTAATATGCTTTATAACACATTAAATAAGATTATCCATTTAAAATATAGGCAAGTTTAAAATTTTTTTTAAAAGACGTATCAGTGTGAATGCTGTTGTTACTTAGCTTGGATAAGAACATTAAACTAGGGGTATTCTTTGACAAAGCAACATGCATATCATGTTGGACATCCAATGGATTTTGATTATTTTTTTTTAAAATGTCTACAAGTGTCGAAAATCCTGATTCATAAATAGAATTAAAGCTTCCTTAGATGGTTTTACAAGGCAAGGATAGGCTTCCCTCAGGGAACATCAGAATTCTCCAAGGCTTTTTGAGTTAAATTCCAATCGTAGTAAGGTTTTTTTTTTGACCTGAGATCAATGAGTTCATCTTTGGCTAGAATGATAAACACCTTTGATACAGGTCATATCGGAAAGAAAAGGACTGCAAAATCCATGGTTCAATTTAATGCCAATAAGATAGAAATAACTTTGGAAAGAATTCTAACGTGTTTCCAGGAGTTTATAGTTGTCTCTCTTCAAACTAATAGAGAATTACTTTGAAAAGAGAACTCCATCTTGATAGAGCACTTCCTCCAGCATTTGAAAATTTGCAAAGATGTCCTTCCTGTAATTTGGCTATTGTTGTGCGTGGAGTTGTGTGGTATTACAAAAGGTCGTGCGGCTTTATGGAGAGTTAAGAATTCCCACTTGAACTGCCCATTTTTGCAAAACTTTAACAAGCAGTAAAAACGACTGACCACTTTCTTTGCATTGATCAGCAAGCAATTATGGATAGGGAATAATGGAGTGCAACGTAGATGTCTGGGTCACAAATGTGAGTTCATATGACTTCACCATTTGGTGGCTGAACGGCTCCTAGGCACAAGGCAGCTTGATAGTTGGCCCGCTACGTCACACGAGCATCTGCAGACAGGAAGACTGTGATCATGTTTGATCTATCGACAGGTCTAATAACTACCATAATTTTGAAGTAGTGATGAGTGTGCAGTAAACAATATTTTGAGATTTTTGTAACAACTGTAATGTGATATGTAAATATCTGATTTCTATTGGTGGCCAAGTCACAGGTACTGCTAATAGTACTGTGGTTTGTGGTCTACATTCAATCATCGACAGAAATGCAAAATTTCAGTTAGAGGTTAGTGAAAATAAAGATATAAATTTTTTTCTCATCCAAGTTCACAGACCCCAGGTTTACAACCCCTGGTCTAGAGTTTTGTGCTTGTATTTATTGGCTAAGACTCAGACCAGCAGCCTTATAAATTGAATGGGCAAAAGAATGCTATACCATGAGCTGTGGTCGACACATAAATCCTAAAGCACTTCAGATAGTGAAATTCTGAAGGTTTAGTTGTTGATGTAACGTTTCAGTTAATATATACAGCAGTTGGTACAAATAGTAATTTGGATTATTACTAGCTAATAACCATTAGTCCAAGCTGTAGATGAGATAAATACGTTTACCTATAGATATTGATCAACATGCAATTTTTTTTTAAAAGGAATTTTGAGTGGTCACTGATGGTATTGGATTGTGTGGAGTTAGTTCAGCTTTCTAGTTTCTGTGGAGAATTTTCACTTGAGTAGTGTAGCTGGTGTGTAGTTGTACCTCGTGGTTGAAATAGGACTAAGTGAAATGTGTATCAGCTGGTGACCTTTTATGTTTCCTTTTTATTTGCGCTATTTTTATTCTTGTGTGTTTGTTCTTTGTAGCCTTGCCTGTAGCTGCAGCTAAAACATGATCTAAGGTACATTCAAACTGGTGTTGGTATATTGCTCTAACCAGCTTTGTAAATCTGACTTGCCTCTGCTCGATGTGGTATGGGAATATGAACTGACTTCGTTTTGTTGATGTCCTCAATGAAACCGAAACTTTACACAGGCCTCATCTATTTCTTAAAAAAAGTTTCTTCCCTCCATTCCTCCTACTCTGATGAACTATGACTCTTCCCCTCTATCGTGCCACCCCCAACATTGTTCTGTAATGATCATTCGTTTCCACAGTTGTTGCTTTTTGATTTGATCATGGGATAGGAGATGGTTATTAAGGCCACAGTTTATTGCTTTTAAGTTGCTCTGGCATAGGCTTCATGAATGGCTGTGACCTTGAGTGCAAGGATTTTGATCCAATGATAGCATTGACAATTTATTTCCAAGTCAGGATGCTGTATGCCTTACACGTGGTAGTGCATTTTCTAGATGCTATATAACTGTATGTAACCTCATTATGCCAAAGATGAAAAGATGATTGTTGGGTAACAGTGTGGATTGCTCGTTAGGGTTAAATTCAGCTCAACTTGACCTGACTTTGACAATCTACTCTGAGCTTGTTCTCTGCAGTGCTGCAAAGGTTTTGGAGAATCCTGAGGTGAGGCACTCATTACAAACCTATTGAATGTTGAAAGACCTCAATAGACTGGATGTTTTCTATGGTGGCAAAATCTTAAGACCAGAAGGAACAACCTCTCTAGAGGGATGTCCTTCTGATTTTGAGATGAGAAATTTCTTTGGCCAGAGAGTAGCGAATCTGTAGTATTCTTTGCCACAGGTAGCTGTGGAGACCAAGTCATAGGGTATATTTAAGGCAGAGATTGATAGATTCTTGATTGGTCAGGGCATGAAGGGATATAGGGAGAAGGCAGGAGATTGTGGCTGAGAGAGAAAATGAATCAGCCATGATGAAATGGAGGAGACTCAATGGGCCAAATGGCCTTATTCTGCTCCTATGTCTTATGATCTTATGATAATGATATAAGATCAACTAATTAGTTTAATCAGGGAGGGAAATGTTAGCAGAACACAAGGAGAACTTCCCTTCTCTTTTTGACTAGGCTTTATTGTCTTATATGTAAGCAAACAGCCGGAGTCTTGGTATGAAGTTTCATCCAAAAGCAGATATGGGTTCAAACTTCATTTCTAAATTCTTGAGTATACAGTATGCCTGAAATGACATCTTCCAGGTGAGAAGCTTTGTAAAGGCTGTGCCTTCTTCAGTGGATAGAAACATAGAAAATCTATAGCACATTATAGGTGGCCTACTTTAGTAGCTGCCTAGAATTTCCCTATTGCATAGCCCTCTATTTTTCTAAGCTCCATGTACCTATCTAAGAGTCTCTACTGTATCCGTCTCTACCACCTTCGCTGGCAGTGCATTGCATGCACCCACCACTATCTTATGTGGAGAAACTTACTTCTGACACCCACCTTGTACCTACTTCCAGGCACCTTAAAGCTATGCCCCTTGTGTTAGCCATTTCAGCCCTGGGAAAAAGCCTTTGGCTACCCACACAGTCAATGCCTCTCATTGTCTGGTACACCTCCATCAGGTCACCTCTCATCCTCCGTCTCCCCAAGGAGAAAAGGCCAAGTTCACTCAACCTATTCTCATAAGGAATGCTCTCCAGTCCAGGTAACATCCTTGTAAATCTCCTCTGCACTCTCTCTACATCCTTCCTGTAATGAGGTGACCAGAACTGGATTCAGTACCCCAAGTGGGGTCTTATATAGCTGTAATATTACCTCACGACTCTTGAACTCAGTCCCACAGTTGAAGGCAAACGCACCAGACACCTTCTTAACAACACTATCAACCTGTGCAGCAGCTTTGTGTCCTATGGACACAGACCCCAAGATCTCGCTGATCCTCCACACTGCCTTGAGTCTTAGCATTAGTATTATATTCTGTCTTCAAATTTGACCTACCAAAATGAACCACTTCACACTTATCTGGGTTGAGCTACATCTGCCACTTCTCAGCCCAGTTCTGCATCCTATCGTGTCCTGCTGTAACCTTTTGACCTTCAGACTATCCACAACACCCCAACTTCTGTGTCATCAGCAAACTTACTTACCCACCTTTCTACTTCCTCATCCAGGTCATATATAAAAATCACAAAGGAGGGGTCCCAGAACAGATCCTTGTGGAACACCACCAGTCAGCATCCTCCATGCAGAATACAAACCATCTACAACCACCCTTTGCCTTCTGTGGTAAAGCCAGTTCTGGATCTACAAAGCAATGTCTCATAAGATCCCATGCCTCATTACTTTCTGAATGAGCCTTACATGGGGAACCTTATCAAATGCTGTACTGAAATCCATGTGCACTACATCCACTGCTCTACCTTCATCAACGTATATGTGTCTTTGGTGCCATACCAAATTTCCCTAGACTCTTAATGAATTGTAACCGCTTCATGCCGCCTTTGTAACTTCATTGAAAAGTTGGGTCCAGGATAGATCCTCAGATGTTGGCACCCAGGAACTTGACATTGCTTACCCTTTCCACTTCTGATCCCTCTATGAGGACTGGTGTGTGTTTTCTCATCTTACCCTTTCTGAAGTCCACAATAAATTCTTTGAACTTGCTGATACTGGTGAAAGGTTGTTGCTGTGACACCAGTCAACCTGCTGAACTAGCTCACTCACATATGTCCTCTCTTCACCATCTGAAATTCTGCCAGTGATAGTTGTCTCATCAGCAAATTTATAGATGGCATTTGAGCTGTGCCCAGCCACCTGCTGAAAATGTTAAAATCCTGCTGGAAAAAAAACCTCCCCTGTGATTTTACAGCAGGACCAGCAAGTTCTTTCTCCCTTTTGTTACAAGAAGAAGAAATATCCATGAATTGCAGCCATCTGTTTTGTGTAGAGTTTGTTGATTTGCAAGAGGTCTTTCATATGAATGACAGGAATGGTATCCATAAGATCTGGTTGAATATTGCTCTCCAATAAAAGATAATTTCCTTATTCCAGAAGTTCCATGTGAAATGAAGGCAGAATGAGGATTAAATAATTATACATCGGGGCAGGATCAGGCCATTCGAACAATCGAGTCTGCTCCACAATTCCATCATGGCTGATTTATTATCCCTCCTAACCTATAACCTTTGATGCCCTTATTAATCAAGAACCTACCAACCTGTGATAAATATACTAAATAATTTGGACGACTGTGACAACGAATTCCACAGATTCACCCACCTCTGGCGAAAGAAATTCCTCCTCATCTCTTCTAAAGCGCTGTCCTCCTATTCTGAGGCTGTGCCCTCTGGCCCTCGACTCTCACTATTGGAAATATCTTCTCCAAGTCCACTGTGTCCAGGCGTTAGTAGGTTTAATTGAGATTTCCTTCCTCCCGCTGCCTCCCTCCTCCTCCAGTTCTTCTGAACTCCAGTGAGTACAAGCCTAGAGCCATCAAATTCTCGTGTTAACCTTTTCATTCCTTGGATTATTCTCAAGAACTTCCTCTGGACATGCCAATGCATCCTTAAATATAGAGATTCAAGATTGTTTAATGTCATTTTCAGTACACAAGTGTAAAAAGGAACAAAATAATATTGTTCTGGATCTGATGTGGCCAAAAACAAAACACAATAAGATAAATAACATAATAAAAAGCACAAATATAAATACATAGCTTATATATTGATTGTATGTCCATAAAATGATGCTAGGCACAGGGGTATCTACAAATAAGGTGACTCTGACAGGGAATGATAAAGTAGTGGTGGTGTGGGTGTGGAGAGGTAGGTTAGTGGGTGGAGGTATTGATCAGCCGCCTTCTGGAGAAACTGACTATCTTTGAGTTTGGTGGTCCTGACGTAGATACTATGTAGCCTCCTCCGTGATGGGAGTGGGGCAAATGGTCCGTGGGTAGGTTGGGTGGGATCCTTCATGATGTGGCACCTTTCTGTGTATATGTACTTGATGGTGGAAGGCTGGTGCCAGAGAGGCATTGGGCAGTTTTGACTACCTGATGTAGAGCCTTTCTTTCCAACACTGTGCAGTTTCCGTACCTTACAGTGATGCAGCATGTTATGCGCTCTACTGTGCATCTGTAGAAGGACGTGTGCATAGTCCAGCTCTCTTCAGCCTCAAAGTAGAGGTGAGCTTTGCCGATTGTGTAGAATGCGTTTAGGGGTGTGTTTGAAACTGCTCAGTTTCCACTGTTGTGCTGTCAACGTAAAGAGGATTGTGAGTGGTGTGAGTTCTGAAGTCAATAATCATATCCTTTATCTTATTGACATTAATGTTATTTGACTGGCATCAGCCTTGAGCTCTTCATTTCCTTTCTGTAGGCCGTCTCATCGTTGTTGGTGATGAGCCCAACCACTGTCATGTTATTGGCAAACTTATCAATGAGATTAATCAAGTGTTTGGCTTTGCAATCCTATGTGAGCAGAGTGTACAGTAGTGGGTTCAGCACACAGCCCTGGAGGGCACCCATATTTAGGACGATGGAGAGGGAGAAGTGGTTGTGCATCATGACTATCAGGTTGGTTAGGAAGTTTAACATCCAGTTGCACAGTCAGACAGTGGTGGTAGAAAGTTTGTGAACCCTTTAGAACTTTTTCTATTCCTGCATAAATATGATCTAAAATGTGATCAGACCTTCATGCAAGCCCTAAAATTAGTAAAGAGAACCCAAATAAAGAAATAACTTAACAATATATACTTTTTCATTCATTTATTTATTAAGGAAAAATGATCCAGAATGTTTCCAAGATGGCACAACATAATAAGGGGTTAAGTTTGTGGTTATTCTGCAAGCCTAACAAGTACAAGTACAGGTTTCCCCCACTATCCGAAGGTAGAACGTTCCTGTGAAACGATTCGTAAGCCGGAATGTCGTAAAGTGAATAGGGAATTACCATTTATTAATATGGGAAAAAATTTTGAGTGTTCCCAGACCCAAAAAATACCCTACAGAATCATGCCAAATAACACTTAAAACCTAAAATAACAGTAACATATAGTAAAAGCAGGAATGATATGATAAATACACAGCCTATATAAAGTAGAAATACTTTTCAGCACTGTCTAGCGCAGCAAAAATCTCACGGCAGCATTCTCGGCGCAAGCGCTTTCGGCAGAAACACTCTCTGCAGCAACCTTTAAGCTATGAAGCTGCCAAATCATACCATATAATGCATAAAAATGCACAGCCTATATAAAGTAGAAATAATGTATGTACAGTAGCCAAACTCACCATTGCTGTGTTTATTGTTGATGGTACAAAGCCTTTAAAATCGTTCACTGCTTTGGGACACAGTTTCCTCCAAAGGCCATTTCTCATCGAGACTGTTAGCCTTTTGAGAGCATCTTCAATGTTGGCGATTGCCAATTTTATATTGTATTCTTTCCAGATCTCTCGCAAAGACGCTTCGGAGTTGCCCCCTCTGTCAGTGGTACTTACAATAAAACGCGTCACATTTTGCGTATAGTAAGCCTTAATTGTGGCTATTAGGCCTTGGTCGCGCAGCTGCAGCAACGACATCATATTCGGCGGTAAGAACGCAACACTAATGTTACCGCCATACTTGGTAATGCCAGGTGGATGAGCAGCACAATTATTGACAATCACAAGACACCTACTATCGAGGTTATTTTCTCTATAGTATTTTTCAACAAAAGGACTAACGTATCCACTTATGTACTCAGAAAAAAGCACTTTGGTATTCCAACCACTTGGATGTGAACAGAACACAATGGGAAGCGATTTCTTATCAACACCTTTAAGTGCCCTTGGATTTTCTGAATGGTACACTAGTAGAGGCTTAAGGGCAGCATCACCAATGGCGTTAATAGGCATTAGGGTAAACCTGTCTTTCGATGCCTTGTGTCCCTTAGCCTGCTTTTCTTCTATCGAAATACATGTCTTGCTTAGCAATTTTTTCCAATAAATTGCAGTTTCATCACAGTTAAACACTTGCTTATATGAATAACTAAACGCCATTTCTCTCTGCGTATAAATAGTGCGAATGGTGGACGCAGGCAAGTTCAACGCGCGAACAATGTCCTTACTTCGTTCACCATAATCGAATCGCTTAATTATGTCTATTTTTACGCTAAGTGTAACACCCTTACGAGCTCTTTTAGGCTTTTCTGATACCTTAGAACTCATCTTGCTAACAGATGCACAAAATAAATCGAAATAAAGCACATGTTTAAGCAATGACGGCCAGAATGCAGTTCCGGGGGAAGAGCTTGGCTGCTTGGGCGCACGCTGCCTTTTTTCGTAACAGTGAAAACACCTTGTGTTAGCGAAAACAGGTAACTAATGTAGGTCTTTTGTAACAGTGAGGTGTTGTAAAGCGAACGTTGGGAAAATGGGGGCCACTTGTAGTTACACTATAAAGTAATTCAGAATCAGGTTTAATATCACCAGCATATATTGTGAAATTTGTCTTTGCAGCAGTACAATCCAATACATAACAATAGAAGAAAAACATGAGGTACAGCAAGTAGGTATATATAATATATTTGCTGAAATTTGTGTTAGATATATATAGTTAAATAACTGATGCAAAAATAGAAATAAAGAAGTAGCGAGGTGGTGTTCATGGGTTCAATGTCCATTCAGAAATTGGATGGCAGAGGGGAAGAAGCTGTTCCAGAATCATTCAGGCTTCCGTACCTTCTTCCTGATGGTAGCAATGAGAAGAGCATGACCTGGGTGATGGGGGGTCCTTAATGACGGATGCTGTCTTTTCGAGGCATCGGTCCTTGGAAGATGTCCTGGATACTATGATGGAGCTGACTAAGTTTATTACTCTCTCTAGCTTACTTCGATCCTGTGTGGACACAAACCACACCCTCTCCCCACGACCTCCCCCAACCTCCACCACCACCAGACAGTGATGCAGCCAGTTAAGAATGCTCTCCGTGGTATACCTGCAGAAATTTTCAAGTGTTTTGGGTGACATACCAAATCTCCTAAAACTCCTAATGAAGTATAACCACTGTTGTGCCTTCCTTGTAGCTGCATCAGTATGTTGGGTCCATGTTAGTTCCTTGGAGATACTGACACCCAGGAACTTGATATTGCTGGCTCTCTCCACTTCTGATTCCTCTGAGGACTGGTGCGTGTTCCCTCATCTTACCCATTCTGAAGTTCACAATCAGTTCTCTAGTTTTACTGATGTTGATAGTTGTATTCCTTGGAAACTTTACGTTGTAGAAAGATACAACCAAACAGGCTATAGTTGCTTTTAAACGCAAACACGAGGAATTCTGCAGGTGCTGGAAATTCAAGCAACACACATCAAAGTTGCTGGTGAACGCAGCAGGTCAGGCAGCAGCTTTGATGTGAGTTGCTTTTAAAGTTTAGATTTAAGCTGGTTTACCCAATTGTAATCTTATTCGACCAGTGCAGCCAGGATTATGCTAATAGTGTTCCCTATTCATTTGTAATAAAACCAATTTACTTTATAGAAATATATTATAGCAGAAGTACCTGAAATTATTTAGAACAGCTGTGGTTTTAATGGATTTCCATAGTAAGTCACCTCAAACCCCACTGACCTTCAAACCACAAATGCAGTTGGTTGTACAACGTGGTGATACAAGGTACAGTGGACACAAATCTAGAGAATCTTTGGCCTTTTCACTTTGGTTTTGTATGAGATGTCAAATCTTGGTCAGTAGAATAAGAACAGTACGATGCATGTGGTATATTCCTCACTACCATGATGCCCACGTTCTGATTTGGGAGTTGTAACCTTTTGGATGTACAGTAACAGGTTACTAGGAAAGTTACGAGGGTAAAGCGGTGGATGTTGTCTATATGGACTTCAGTAAAGCCTTTGACAAGGTCCCACATGGAAGGTTGGTTAGGAAGATTTTAATTGTTAAGTATTAATATTGAAGTAGTAAAATGGATTCAGCAGTGGCTGGATGGGAGATGCCAGAGAGTGGTGGTGGATAACTGTTTGTCAGATTGGAGGCCGGTGACTAGTGGTGTGCCTCCAGGGATCTGTACTGGGTCCAATGTTATTTATCATATACATTCATGATCTGGATGATGGGGTGGTAAATTGGATGAGTAAGTATGCATATGATGCTAAGATAGGTGGAGTTGTGGATAATAAAGTAGGTTTTCAAAGCTTGCAGAGAGATTTAGGCCAATTAGAAGATTGGGCTGAAAGATGGCAGATGGAGTTTAATGCTGATAAATGTGAGGTGCTACATTTTGGTAGGACTAATCAAAATAGGACATACATGGTAAATGGTAGGGCATTGAAGAATGCAGTGGAGCAGAGAGATCTAGGAATAATGGTGCATAGTTCCCTGAAGGTAGAATCTCATGTGGATAGGGTGGTGAAGAAAGCTTTTGGTATGCTGGCCTTTATAAATCAGAGCATTGAGTATAGGAGTTGGGATGTAATGTTGAAATTGTACAAGGCATTAGTGAAGCCAAATTTGGAGTATTGTGTACAGTTTTGGTCACCAAATTATAGGAAAGATGTCAACAAAATAGAGAGTACAGAGAAGATTTACTGGAATGTTAACTGGGTTTCCTCACCTAAGTTAGAGAAAGGTTGAACAAGTTGGGTCTTTATTCTTTGGAACTAGAAGGTTGAGGGGGAAACCTGATAGAGATATTTAAAATTGAGGGGGATAGATAGAGTTAACGTGGATAGGCTTTTTCCATTGAGAGTGGAGGAGATTCAAACAAGGACATGAGTTGAGAGTTAAGGGGCAAAAGTTTAGGGGTAACATGAGGGGGAACTTCTTTACTCAGAGTGTGGTAGCTGTGTGGAACGAGCTTCCAGCAGAAGTGGTTGAGGCAGGTTTGATGTTGTCGTTTAAAGTTAAATTGGACAGCTATATGGACAGGAAAGGAATGGAGGGTTATGGGCTGAGTGCAGATTGGTGGGACTAGGTGAGGGTAAGAGTTCGGCATGGACTAGAAGGGCCGAGATGGCCTGTTTCAGTGCTGTAATTGTTATATGGTTATATGGTAACAAATTACAAATCGTAGTATGATCTTTGCACATGTTGCAAAGCCATTGAATTGGTGCCTGATGTGTTCATTCAGATAATTTGTGCCAGGTAGCTTCAGTTGATTAGCATTCAACAAGTTCTCAAATTTTGGTTGAGTTCTAGTAAAGCATCTTGACATTTTTTACCCTGAATCTACAAAAAGGAAAAGCTCAAAAGCTTAAGTAAAATGCACACTTTCCTCTTTGTGCTTCTAATGTTGGTACAATTTTGAAGATAATACAACACACATTAAAAAAATGCTGGTGAATGCAGCAGGCCAGGCAGCATCTATAGGAAGAGGTACAGTTGACGGTTAGGGCTGAGACCCTGGCCTGCTGCGTTCACCAGTATTTTTTATGTGTGTTGCTTGAATTTCCAGCATCTGCAAATTTCCTCGTGTTTGAAGATAATAGAGCAGGTTTATTTGCAGTGGGTTAACTTTTAGTTGTGTGGTTGTGTGTCATAGTTAAGCTATGTTAAAATGATGTTTGGGTTCATTTTTTTTCCTGAACAGTCCATGTGCTTGGGTCAACAAAATATTTAAAATCATTTTCATGACTCATAGAACAGTTCCAAATATGTTAGTAACTTTACCATAATATGAACAGTTTTTCTGCGTAAGTGTAGGAGGCAGGAAATCTTAGGAAACTGTTTTGTCTGAATATTTTTAAATGCAGGATTAAAAGGAATTGGTATTCAATTGAGCTTTGGTATCTTTGTGTATGAATTACCGAGAGTAAATACAGGCAGCTCTGCATTACTTCCTTTTTGTAGCAGAAATTTGCCCTTGCATCAGTCACAAATCACTCCCCAGAAATTTGAGCTACAGAATAGAATTCACTGTTAGGGAATTTACAGGAAGAAAATGTTATAACTTTAATTCTTGTGAAATGATATGCATGCAGGTGACTTTACTGCAACTCTTGGAAATTAGTGATATGCTCTGTTTTCTCAGAATGCCACCTCCTTATTGTAGGGATGGGAGGGTTACCTATATTCCGATTTAGCAAGTAAGCAGGACGTTGTCTTTCACTGCAAGAAGAATGAGTATAAAAGAGGTTGCCTGGTTACATACAGAGAAGAAAGACTGCAACTGGAATATTGGGAACCTGGCTGGACTTCTGACTAAGGAAAGACCCCCATCCCAGTTTGGGACGTTGGGTGACAACCTTGCTGTTTCTGCACATTTGTTTTACGAGGCAGAGTTGCTAGCGGGCTGGATTTGAACCAGGGACCCCTCGTTCTGAAGTCTGGTTTGGATGTCACTGTACCACCGGTACAGGCATAGAAAGATGCAGCTAAGATTCTCCAGGTTCCTTTCTGGGGAGGCAGACTTGTTATGAGAGAATAGACTGGGGTTGCCTTCTGATGTTTAGAAGAGTGATATGTGATCGCATTGATGAGAGTGGTGGTAGGGTTGCAGTTGCAAAATAAGAAATGACCCTTGTAGTGTAGAAGCAGGTTCACAGGTTTGGTGAGTGAGACAGAAGACACTGACTATGAATAAGCATATTAATCATTTATTTACAAACAGTAATAGATTCAGCCAAACATCTAAGTACAAAACTAAATATTCAACGAACAGATACTTAGCTAAGAGTGTGTTCGGGCCTTCTAGGTCTGGAGCATACTTTCCCGATGGTTCTTCAGCACTGGTCCCAACCTCAATATGAAGCGCATCCAGGGAACAAAAGGGGAGAGCGAGCCTTCTGCATGTGCTATTCTTGTACCCCGAGGTGACGGAAACATGGCACACAAGACAACCATTGGGAAACAGCTGCTGTATACGTCAAACCGGCCACTCGATAACCCGCACGATAGAAGTGGCTTTTGACTGACAAGTAAACATTCTCATAACAGCCATTCAGGACAGCAAAGAGAAAGTATGTTTGTTCACCCAGATAGAAGATGTGTTATCCAAAAGAGCTATGGAGACCGAATCACTGAATAGATAAATGGCATTCATAGATTTTTAAATATTGTAGAATTGAAGGATGCGGCATTAGTGCAAGCAAATGAAAATGATACAAAAAAATGAGCCTTGATAGTACTGAATGGAAAGCAGGCATGCAAGGCCAAATTACTTGCATTTCTTACGGTCGTGTGTTATAGCTATTATAACATTCCAGTGCTTAAGCATTAGTTGCCCGCATGGTGATGAAGGGTTGTAATCTTTCTAAATTGTAGGACTCGAGGAAAGCTGGTACTGGATTAACTTGATTTATCAGTGAACATTGCTGTTACTAACTACTGTTCATGAGCAGTGAATTCATGGAAGTATTGGCTTTGGAGTATTTAAGGAATTTCTGTGACAGCAAAGATAACGTAGGTTCTTCAGGCAGATTTTAATGTTCAGCAATTCAATAAAGGCAATTATAAGTTAGTAATCACTTAATTGCAATGAATATGATCTCAACGTGTATGGAGTACAGGGAGAGGTTGGTTCAAGTTTAGTATGGGAAATTATCCCATTGAGATATTCTAGGAGGACTTATCATGGTCAATACTTTATAATGTTAGCTATAGGCCGATAAGGCATGGGCTAAGCTACTGTTGAATGGTAGAGCTGACCTGGGTGAAATGGGGGGGCTGAAAGCACTGGAGTTCAGTGCTACAAGGTTCACTTTGAGTATGATCTTACTGCTAAATTACAAAATGGGCAGGAGGTTTGTCGTAAATTTATCAACCAGTAAGAATATCAGTGGAAGAAATTCTTGTTCAAGATTAATGGTCATTGCATGGGAAATTGCATGTTACATGTGTATTTTTATCATAAGTCCAGCAGTTTGGTTAGTACTAGGCCAGCAGTGAAACCAAAAAACTTCTAACAAAAACAACAGGAATTCTGCAGATGCTGGAAATTCAAGCAACACACATCAAAGTTCTAACAAGGTCTGTTTCAGACAGGTGGCAACAGCTATTTTCTTAGCTGCTCTTTTTAACTGGTCACCAACTCCTTTTTGCTTTGCCACTCGACTAGTATGGATTGCATTGCATTTTTACATTTGAGTGGCAGCTCTTAGTAGTTGAATGTTATTAGATACTGTGGTTGGATCCTCAAATTGGCACATCATTGAGTAGCTGCGGGCGTACTGGTAATTTTAATTACATGTGCCATTAGCTCCCAGTCAATCATTGGCCATTCGATAACCTCCCATCTTCATTGTTCTCTGAAGTAGATGTTATGGTTGGAGTTCATCAGCACTTCCCATTGTGCAGGGGATTGGCCTATACAGCTTCAGCAGAGTTGACCAGACTTACCAGTTTCCACCTCTCATGACGGGGTTGTAGTGTTGGACTTTGGAAGATACTGATATTATGTTCAGCTTTTCTCATTTCTGCTGTATGTGTGGAAGAACTATCCATTTTCCCTATATAGTTCATTACTTTTTGAGATGTTTAACTATCTTACTGTTTTTGTTAGGGAATTGAACTTGGTAGAATTTTTGTTTGAAATTCAATTTGTTCCAAATATTTCCCAAACTATTCACTACTGGAATTAACAGAGCCAGCGTCAATTTTTAGCACGCATGCCTACCTTTAAAAGTTTTCTACATTTTGTTGCAACATTGGTATTGCCTGACCCATGTTCTCAAGATCCCTGTAGAGCAGGGACCCCCTCAGTTATTAGTATGGGTCCATGGCTTAAAAGAAGTTGGGAACCCCTGTTCTATAGTATAGAGTAAATAATGGGAGTGTTACATTATTTCATGTAATGATTTCTATTGGTTATTCAAGAAAAATAATTTCTTCACTTTTTATAAAGCAAAGAATACTATGACTTTTGACTCTTCTGTCATGTGATTTCACTTTTGAAGGTCCTGGTGAATATATCCTTTGAATCTTAAAATAGCAGTAATTTCCGCATTTTATTAATTCTTATCCAAAATGTTTATAATTGTTTGCAGCCGAGTTGGCCTTCTCTGTTCCAAAAAAATAGATGCTTCACATGATGTTTCATTGCCAACCAGCAATCTGCTTATTTGGAGTTGCTTATTGTCCTGTTGTCAATTTTTTTTTTCTTTCTCCTACCCAGTGATACTGAGACCAATTGTAGTATCCCTATCGCCATCCTAACTGACAAAAAAAATCCAGCTGAGCCTCTGGGGGAGATTGTGTGAGTATGGATTTAAATTCTTTCCTTTTGAAAGAGAGAGCTGATTTGCCTTGCCATTATTCCACAATATTCTTTTTAGCATTGTGTCAGTTACAAATTTCAATGGAAATCTGCATTTACGTTGCTTAAGCCTTCTGCCACATGGCTCACTCTCCTTTAGGCATGTAGTCAAATTTGACAACTTCCATATATAGTTCTCCACCAGTTCCTTTAGAAGTGATTGGTTTTAGTTTCTTCCCTACCCCTATTCTTCTCTCTTGTGTTATTGCTAAATTGATTTGTAATCAAATTGTTGAGGGTATATTAGTGCTGAGAGAGTTACTATAATGCTTTCAGTACTGGCTTTTCAAACTGCAGGCATTCCTCATACTGAAGGTTTACAGATCTTGTAGCTGTGATGTGTTGAAGGCACTGCATCCATGCAGTTGAAGGTATTGACAAGGAAGGAAATGTCTAAATTTAATTTTCTGAAGAATGCACCAGTGTCATGATCCTTGAGTAGTTGATATACATATACACATACACGTATGCACATACACGTGCGCACGAATACACACAAGAAGCTGTTCCTGAATAGTTGAGAGTGTGCCTTCAGGCTCCTGGATTACGTCCCTGATGGTAACAATGAGAAGAGGGCATGTCCTCAGTAAATGGGGTCCTTAATGATTGATGCTGCTTTCTCTTTTTTTGAGGCATCGCTCCTTGAAGATGTTCTGGCTGCTGGGCAGGCTAGTACCCATGATAGATCTGACTGAGTTTACAAACTTTCTGTGCCATAACATTCAAGGTTTAGAGCCAAGTACTGGAGAGTGAGATTATTGGAGCACCGCCACTGGTAGGTTCCCCTCCATCCTGAATTGGAAATGATCATTGCTGGAACTCTACTCAACAGCAATGTGAAAGTAACTTTGCCAAGGTTTCAGCTCTTTTAAGAGATCGTAATGAATGTTGGCTTCATCAGCCATGCTCAGTGAATTTTTAAAAAAATAATTGTCTTGTTAGTCTTATTTGGCATCATGGTCATGTGTTGAATGGGCTCCTTCTGTTAATGCACACCAAAATGCTCGTATTTGCAACACAAAGTAGATTCTGATCTCATTGCATAATATAGAATTTATCATGGTGCTTGTCCTTATTGGGGAAGGGGGTTAGAGATGGGATGTTGATGATTTATAGGTATCTTTTTAAAGTTAGTTGCTAATAATGTGAAGGAACAATTCAGACTGAGAACCCTATTCTTAGAGCTTCTGTGAGGTAACTTGTGCTTGCAAATGAGCATTCAGCTTGATGGGCTGAAGCTTGTTCTGATGATCAGTGATTTTTAACAGCAGCTTGTGAGCAATTTCTGAATATTTTGGAAGGCTGTAAGGAAGCAGAGTGCATTGGAACTAGGAACATAGATCCACTTTGGTTGGAATGCAGTCAAAATTTGTATTCTAGCGTTATCCTGGCATGAAGCCATGACTGATCAGTAGGCCACCATTGGATTGTTTAGCTGCTTGGTGTTCTTGAAGTGTGTTGTGTGATGGGCACACAGTTGTTATGCCTACCTGTTCAGGTAACAGAAGTTCACCCTCCCAGAATTCACAAATCACCAGCCAAAAATTTGAGATACAGGATAAAATTTAGAATCAATGTTTAATTTTTTTTCTGATCTCTAATTTCTTGATGCACACTTAGATGACGTGACTTTTTGTGTTATGGAAAATTGCTATACAATGTTTTCTAGGAACTATTTGCACCCTCCCCCGAGTAACATGGTGATCACCTTTTTTAATGTAAGAATTAAGCCGAGAAATGTTTGTTAAAATGCTGTAGGTGGGCAGTTTCGCAACTAACCAAATGGTTCAAAAGGATTCAAAGTATGTATAAATTATACAACCTTGAGATTTTGTCTGCTTGCAGGGAGCCATAAAGCAAAAAACCTGAAAGAAGCCAATTTTTTAAAAAGACACAAACGCCCAATGCGCAGAGGAAAAACCCAAATCATGCAAACAATAGAAGCAAGTAACAGCATCTTGAACCAAATTGAGTCCAAAGGCTCGAATCCCTGGAGCGGCCAGAGTAGGCCCAAAGCCTTGGTCTCAGTTCATCATATAGCAGGGCAAATCGCCACAAAGCCTACACACAAGAAGTGCATAGCAGCTGGAGCAATCTCACAGCCTTAGAGCCATGGAGAAAGGAGTGAACATCATGGGAGAGGGAGTGAAATTGACTCATCCCTCGGCTCCAGTCCTGACATCCTGTCTTTCCTGGGCTGGTTTTTAAATTGTCCAAGCACCAGGTTGTGTTACGCAATGGGACCTGGGTCCCGCCGAAGCGATGCACTCTGGGCCTAGACCTCACCACTCAGCCCAAAGCCTTTCTCAACCCCTCCAAATTGGTGCAGCACTTGGAGTGATCCAACCACGCACCCACTTTAGGTGGATGGATATCAGAATTCTTCCGAATCAGAAAGAAAAGTAAAAAGCATTGTACTTTAGGACATTGTTGGTTGTGGTTAAACTGATGTTGCTTCACAATAAAAACATCTGAAAACAAAAAAAAATTCTTCCAAATCACTCACTCTAACTCTAACTCCATCTTCAACAGCAACACCATCTGTCTCAGAGACTGTGGCAGAAAAATTAAGCTCGAGGACTAAGGGTTAGCAGAATCATGGGTATATTATAAGAATTGGTCTATTTTCCTTGTACTAACAATAGATCCCATCAATGAGGAACCAATTGTCTCGGTGCATTTGAATTGTAACATTGCGTTGGCGGAGACTTGAGGAACATCTCCCTGTGAATTCATGAAATTAGATTAGATTATGAGGACACTCAGTCCTCATTTATTGTCATTTAGAAATGCATGCATTAAGAAATGATATAGTGTTCCTCTAGAGTGATGTCACAAAAAAAAGGACAAACCAAAGACTACCACTGACAAGACCACATAATTATAACATATAGTTACAGCAGTGCAAAGCAATACCATAATTTGATAAAGAGCAGACAATGGGCACGGTAAAAAAAAAGTCTCAAAGTTCTAATTGACTCCCGATAGCAGGCAGCAAAAGGGAGAAACTCTCCCTGCCATAAACCTCTAGGCGCCGACAACTGCCTATGCATTGGAAGCACCCGACCACAGCTGACTCTGAGTCCGTCCGAAAACTTCGAGCTTCCGATACAGCCTCCTGAGCACCATCCTCTGCCGAGCGCTTCAACCCCGCCCCGGCTGCCGAGCAACAAGCAAAGCCGAGGACTCAGGGCTTTCTCCGCCGGAGATTCTGGATCACGCAGTAACAGCAGCAGCAAAGAAGGCATTTCAGAAGTTTCTCTAGATGTTCCTCCGTGCTCTCACGTCTGTCTCCGTCAAATCAGGATTGTGCACAGCACCCTACTGGACAGATTACAGATAACATTCACTGGAGTGGCCGCTGTGCGCTGCGTCGCGCTGCTATCTTCTCCTCCTCCTCCCATAAAGGCAGTATCTAGTTTTGAGGTCTTTGCCTACTTTGTGTTTGTTCGGTACTAAATTCTCTGAACAGTATCTGCTTCGCACCAGCACAGTTCATCCCTTGAGTCTGCTTTGCCTTCACTTGCCTCTTCTTTGTTTGCAGTGATAGTTTACTGCAATTTGCCTCAGAAAAAGTGTTGTTAAAATGTTTTTAGTTGTATTTCTTTCCTTTTGAACTACCGGTAAGCTGTTGTCCAACTTCCATAGTGCCATTTTAAACTGGGAGAACCAGTGTTTATTGCTGCTCTATTTTGTCTCTGAAATCCATTGAGATTCCAGTGAGAGTGAATGGAGGCTGCCTGTTACCAACAGCTATTTCTCAGAGAGAACTATTAATTGGTGTATGGGTAAAGTGAGACTCCTCAGACTTCACCTGATTGATAACTTACTATGCTCACGAGTGAAATTTATTGCATGTTAAAGAAATTGCCAGCTTGTTTTTGAGCAGGAGTGAGATATCAGGCTCTCATTTACTCTTCCTGCTTTTCCTCCTCAACAAACCAACTCATTGCAGTAACTTTCTCTTTTTCCTGCCCCTCCCTTCCTCCCATTGCCAATCAGACCGAGATCAATAGACCCAGCAGAGAGCCCATTTTAAATGCAAGACTTTCAAGTCTTTATCACCAAGGAGTTACTACCTGCTGGTTAAGCACTTAATGAGGAGGGGACATGGGAGGTGGCTTGTACTATTTTTAACTTCCTCTCTGGCTGATGCATCTGTTTGGCAGGTCTGCTTATGGTTCTGTAATGTGGGTGAATTGTGGGTGTGTTTGAATGGCCAGACCTCAATCCTTTATGAAAAGAAGTTGCTGACTCTAGTTTCACTTTTACATAATCAGTAATTTCTCTACCATGGAAAGTTGTATATACTATACTAAGTTACTTGGCCAGTTGTGCCCTTTGCTTATGCTGTTACTAAATGAGGCAAACAAAGGTCCGTGGCTTTCTGCCAGGCTTGGATAATTTCGCACAGCAACAGATTGCAGAATATCTGCTGATGTCATCTCAGCTTCTAATGCTTGCTATTTTAGTAAGAGCTTTCGGAGCTGTTTCCAAACTCAATTCCCGTGATGAAAAATTGCATGATTTTCAAAGCTCAAAGTAAATCTGTTGTCAAAATGTGTGTGTGTGTGTGCGTGTGCGTGTGTACACGCGCACCCCCCCTCGCGATTCATCTTCTTGCAGGCACAGTCAATAAATCCGTAATAGAATAATAATTGTACCAGAATCAATGAAAGATTGCACCAAATTGGGTGTTCAACCAGTGTGCAAAAGACAAAAAACTGCAATATTTTAAAAAAAAAGCAATAAATATTGAGAATATGACATGAAGAATTCTTGAAAATGAGTCCATTGACCATAAGACATGGGAGCCGAATTATGCCATTTGGCCCACGAGTCCGCTCCATCCTTCAATCACAGCTGATCCCTTTTCTTCCCTCCTCAGCCCCACTTTGCGGCCTTCGCCCCATAACCTTTGATGTCGTGTCCAGTCAAGAACCTACCAATCTCCACCTTAAGTACACCCATTGACCTGGCCTACACAGCTGTTTGTGGTAACAAATTCCACCAATTCACCACGCTCTGACTAAAGAAAATTCTCCACATCTATTTAAAATGGTGCCCCTCTATCCCTCTCGTCCTGGACTCCTCAACCATGGGAAACATCCTTCCTGCATCTACTCTATCTAGGCCTTCAGAAGTTTTCAATGATTCCACCCCCCCCCCCCGCAATCTTTCTAAATTCCAGTGAATACAGGCCCAGAGCTATCAAATGTTCCTCATGTGATAACCACTTTTATTTCTGGAATCATCCTTGTGAGCCTCCTTTGAACCCCTTCCACTGTCAGCACACCTTTTCTTGGATCTGAGCCCAAAACTGCTCATAATACTCAAGGTGAGGCCTCACCAGTATCTTACAAGGCCTCAGCATCACATCTCTGCTCTTATATTCTAGACCTCTTGAAATGAAAGCTAACATTGAATTTGCCTTCCTCACCACCAACTCAATCTGCAAGTCAACCTTTAGGGTGGTCTGCAAAAGGAATCTCAAGTCCCTTTCCATCTTAAGATTTTTAGAAAACAGTCCACACATTTATTTCTTCTACCAAAATGCATGACCAAGCATTTTCCAACATTGTATTTCATTTGCCACTTTCTTGCCCATAATCCTGTCTAAGTCCTTCTGCAGCCTTTGTTTCCTCAACACTATCTGCCCCTCCACTATTCTTTGTATCATCTGCAAACTTGGCAACAAAGCCAATCTATTCCATCATCTAAATCATTGATGTACAGCATAAAAAGAAGTGGTCCCAACACTGACCCCTGCAGAACACCACTAGTCACTGGCAGCCGACCAGAAAAGGACCCTTTTATTCCCACTCATTGCCTCCTACCAAACAGCCAATGCTCTAACCATGCTAGTAACTCCTGTAATACCATGGGCTTTTACCTTGGTATATAGCCTTGTGTGGCATCTTGTCAAAGGCTTTCTGAAAATCCAAATGTATAATATCCACAGCATCCCCTTTATCTATCCTACTTGTAATCTCCTTAAATAATTACAACAGGTTCGTCAGGCAAGTATTCCCCTTAAGGAAACCATGCTGACTTTGTCCTATCTTGCCCTGCGTCACCAAGTACTCTATAATTTAATCCTTAACAATTTACTTCAACATCTTCCCAACCACTGAGGTCAGGCTAACTGGTCTATAATTTCCTTTCTGCTGCCTCCCTCTTTTAAAGAGTGGAGTGTAGCAGTGTGCTACACACAGCGCTAAAATAACCACATGTAGTCGGTGAGTTGGAGTTGCGATGAAAGAGACTTATTCAAACTTCACGGCCTGCTTTAAAGCCTTCCCGTTCCCGCCCTCTCTGGGCGGGACTGCTGTGGGGAATGCATATTCCCAGACCCTTTCCGTGCGCGGGATTTTCCCCCCTGCTGGTGAAGATGGCCTGGTGCCCTTTTTGGGGCCGGCCCTTGCCTGCGCACGCTGTTTTGTGAGCCGGTTCGTGTGTGCTAGAAAGTGGGTTGCCACATAAACCATCCCCCCCCCCCCCCCCCCCCGAACCGGTGATACCTCCCCCAATGTCCACAGTCTGGATCGGCCTCTGTTTGGGAGGTCTGCCCCTGCGCCGCGGTGCCCGAGCCTGGACCGGCTGCGCCAAGTCCACATGGGCCGGTTTGAGTCAGTCCACCGTGAAAACCTCCTCTCTTCCCCCCCCCCCCCCCCCCCCAATGTCCAGCACGAACGTGGACTGGTTGTTCCTGATCACCTTAAACAGCCCCTCGTAGGGCCGCTGTAGCGGTGCCCGGTGTCCGTCCCGTCGTAGAAAAAGAAACTTGTAGTTCTGCAGGTCTTTGGGTATGCAGGTCGGGCTCTGTCCGTGCTGTGACGTGGGTATGGGGGCCAGGTTACCGAGCCTCTCACGTAGTCTGTCCAGGACTGCTGTGGGTTCTTCCTCTTGCCCCCTTGGGGCTGGTATGAACTCTCCTGGGACGACCAGGGGTGCGCCATACACCAACTCAGCCGACGAGGTGTGCAGATCCTCTTTGGGCACTGTGCGGATTCCGAGCAGGACCCAGGGAAGTTTGTCCACCCAGTTAGGCCCCTCCAGGCGGGCTATGAGAGCCGACTTCAGGTGATGGTGGAAACGCTCCACTAGTCCGTTCGACTGTGGGTGGTAGGCAGTTGTGTGGTGTAGCTGCAATCCTAAAAGGCTGGCCATAGCTGACTACAGGCTGGAGGTGAACTGGGCGCCCCTGTCAGAGGTAATGTGGACCGGTACCCCGAAGCGGGCTACCCAGGTTGCGATCAGTGCTCGGGCGCAGGATTCGGAGGTAATGTCAGTGAGCGGGACTGCCTCTGGCCATCTGGTGAACCGGTCTATCATAGTTAGGAGGTACCACGCTCCTCGTGACACTCGCAGGGCCCCACCATATCCACATGAATGTGGTCGAACCTCGGGCGGGTGGGTTCAAACTGCTGCGGCGGAGCTTTGGTGTGCTGCTGCACCTTGGACGTTTGGCACTGCATGCACATTTTGGCCCATTCACTGACCTGTTTACAAAGCCCATGCCACACAAACCTGTTGGAGACCAGCCAGACGGTTGTCCTGATGGAGGGGTGTGCTAAGTTGTGAATGGATTCGGAAACCCCCTGGTGCCAGGCTGCTGGGACGACGGGGCAGGGTTGGCTGGTAGCTACGTCACATAGTAGGGTCCTCTCACCTGGGCCAACGGGGAGGTCTTGGAGCTGTAAACCGGAGACTGCAGTCCTGTAACTGGGGATCTCAGCGTCTGCCTGCTGTGCCTCTGGGACAGGGCCTGTATGGTAGGTCTGGATAGTGCGTCCACCACGACGTTGTCCTTTCCCGAGACATGCCAGATGTCCGTCGTGTACTCGGAGATGTAGGACAGGTGTCACTGCCGGTGGGGCGACCAGGGGCCGGACATCTTCATGAACACAAAGGTAAGCGATTTGTGGTCTCTGAACGCGGTGAAGGGCCTACCTTCTAAGAAGTATCTGAAATGCTGGATTGCCAGGTATAGTGCCAATAGCTCCCGGTCGAAAGCACTGTATTTGAGTTCAGGTGGTCGTAGGTGTTTGCTGAAGAACGCCAGGGGTTGCCAGCAACCCTCGATGAGTTGTTCCAGCACACCACCGACCGCTGTGTTGGATGCGTCCACCATGAGGGCAGTAGGAACGTCCGTTCTGGGGTGCACTAGCATCGCGGCGTTTGCGAAGGCTTCTTTGGTTTAACGAAAGCGGCTGCGGCCTCTTCATCCTAGATAATGTCCTTGCCCTTACCCGACATCAGAGTGAACAGGGGGCGCATGGTTCGGGCTGCTGAGGGGAGGAAACGGTGGTAGAAATTCACCATACCCACGAATTCCTGCAGGCCTTTGATTGTGTTGGGTCACTTCCCCCGACCCAACACAATCAAAGGCCTGCAGGAATTCGTGGCGGACCGCGTCTACCTTGGCGTCTTTAGTAATCCTGTGGCCCAGGAAATCGATGGTATCGAGTCTGAACTGGCATTTGGCTGGGTTGATTGTAAGACCGAACTCGCTCAGGCGGGAGTAGAGCTGGTGGAGGTGGGACAGATGCTCCTGCCAACTACTGCTGGCTATGAGGATGTTGTCCAAATAGATGAATGCAAAGTCCAGGTCGTGTCCCACTGCGTCCATTAGCCACTGGAACGTCTGTGCGGCACTTTTTAGACCGAATGGCATTTGAAGGAATTCGAAAAGTCCGAACGGGGTGATGAGTGCTGTTTTGGGGATGTTGTCCGGATGTACCGGGATTTGATGGTATCCCCGGACGAGGTCTACCTTGGAAAAGATCCTTGCGCCGTGTGGGTTTGCTGCGAAGTCTTGAATGTGTGGCACAGGGTAGCGGTCTGGCGTTGTAGCCTCGTTCAGTCTGCGGTAGTCACCGCATGGTCTCCAGCCCCCCCCCCCCCCGGTTGCCTTGGGCACCATGTGCAGCGGGGAGGCCCATGGGCTGTCGGACCGTCGTATGATCCCCAATTCCTCCATCTTCTTGAACTCCTCCTTCGCCAGTCGGAGCTTGTCTGGAGGAAGTCTTCGAGCACGGACGTGGAGGGGTGGTCCCTGGGTCGGGATGTGGTGCTGTACTCCGTGTCTGGGCATGGCTGCCGTGAACTGCAGTGTCAGTACTGATGGGAAATCCGCCAGGACCCTGGTGAATTTGTCGTCGGACAGCATGATGAAGTCCAGGTGTGGGGCTGGCAACTGTGCTTCACCCAGGGAGAACGTTTGAAGAGTCTTGGCGTGGACTAATCGCTTCCCTTGCAGGTCGACCAGCAGGCTGTGGGCTCGTAGAAAATCCGCCCCCAGGAGTGGTTGGGCCACGGCGGCCAGTGTGAAGTCCCACGTGAACCGGCTGGAGCTGAACTGTAGCCGCACCGTGCGGGTGCCGTAGGTTCGTATTGTGCTGCCATTTGCGGCCCTCAGGGTGGGTCCTGGTTCTCTGTTGCGGGTGTCGTAACTTGTTGGAGGTAAAACGCTGATCTCCGCTCCCGTGTCGACCAAAAGGCGGCGTCCCGACTGCTTGTCCCAGACATATAGGAGGCTGTCCTGATGGCCAGCCGCCGTAGCCATCAGCAGCGGCTGGCCCTGGTGTTTCCCGGGAATTTGCAGGGTGGTCTGCAGCGGCGGGCCTTGGTGCCCCACCACTGGTGGTAGAAGCACCATTGTTCGTTGGGCTCCTCACTCCCGTCGCCGGGTTTTGTAGGCTCTGCTGTCGGGCCTGGTCTGGTCTGCCGCTGGGCACGTGGCTTGGTGATCTGTGCGACAGACGCCCCTCTCTCTTTCCTGGCCTTCCATAGCTCATCTGCCCGGGCCGCCACCTCCCGAGGGTGAAATCTGCGTCAGACAACAGCAGGCATATGTCCTCGGGCAGTTGCTCTCGGAACGCCTGCTCAAACATGAGGCAGGGTTTGTGTTCTTCAGCCAGGGCCAGCATCTCGTTCATTAATGCTGACGGCGGCCTGTTTCCCAAACCATCCAGGTGCATTAAGCGGCGTTCGTACCGTGAGAGTCCGAAAGTCCTTATGAGCAGGGCTTTGAATGCTTTGTATTTGCCGTCCTCCGGGGGCGACTGTATAAACTCCTCAACTTGTCCAGCTGTCTCCTGGTCGAGGGAGCTCACCACGTAATAGTAGCGAGTGGACTCCGAGGTTTCTGCCGAATGTGGAATTGAACTTCTGCTTGTTCGAACCACAGACGGGTTCTCAGCAGCCAAAAGCTTGGCAGTTTTAACGAAACTGCGTGAACAGGTGTGGCGTCGGTCATCTCTGATCCAAATATCGTTTGGGCCTTCAGGGTCACCAATTGTAGCAGTGTGCTACACACAGCGCTAAAATAACCACACGTAGTTGGTGAGTTGGAGTTGCGATGAAAGAGATTTATTCAAACTTCACGGCCTGCTTTAAAACCTTCCCGTTCCCACCCTCTCTGGGCGGGACTGCTGTGGGGAATGCATATTCCCAGACCCTTTCCGCGTGCGGGATTTTCCCCCTGCTGGTGAGGATGGCCTGGCGCCCTTTTTGGGGCCGGCCCTCTGCCTGCGTGCACTGTTTCGTGAGCCAGTTTGTGTGTACTAGAAAGTGGGTCGCCACAGGAGTTACATTTGCAATTTTCCAGTCCTCCGGAGCCATGCTAGAGTCTAATGATTCTTAAAAGATCATTACTAATGCCTCCACAATCTCTACTGCTATCTCTTTCAAAACCCTAGGGGCAGTTCATCTGGTCTGGGTGACTTACGAATCCTTGGGTCCTTCAGCTTTTTGAGCACTTTCTCCCTTGTAATAGTAACTGTGCTCACTTCTCTTGCTGCACACCCTTCACCTGGCACACTGCTAGTGTCTTCCACAGTGAAGACTGATGCAAAATACTCATTTAGTTCATATGCCATCTCCTTGTTCCCCATTATTATTTCTCTGGCCTCATTTTCTAGAGGTCCTATATGCACTCATTGTTTTATTTTTTATATACTTGAAAAGGCTTTTTCTATCCACCTTGATATTGTTTGTTAGCTTAAATATTTCATCATTTCTCTCCTAATGATTCTTTTAGTTTTTTGTGGGTTTTTAAAAGCTTTCCAAGCCTCTATCTCCCCATCTAATTTTTGCATTGTTGTATGCCCTCTTTTTTGCATCAGCTTTGACTTCGCTTGTGAGCCATTGGTTGCGGGAACAGTTCATTGATAGGGCTGGTGAAGTTGAACCCTTTGGTTCAAGAGCCTGATGTTTGAGGGCTAGTAACTGTTCCTGAACCTGGTGGTGTGGGTCTTGAGTCTCCTGTACCACTTTCCTGACGTCAGCAGCGAGAAGAGAGCATGTTCTGGGTGGTGGGGTTCCAGATGATGGATGCCGCTTTCCTGTGACAGCACTTCGTGTAGATGTACTCAGGGGTGGGAAGGGCTTTATCTGTGATGACTGGACTGTATCCACTGCTTTTCGTAGGATTTTTGCCTTCAGATATGACACTGTTACGTGTAAAATTTTCACCTTTGTGACCTTGTGGGATGTTCTTTAGGTGGAACCTGTACTACTGGGTTGTAGTTCATACATGTAATTCCTGGCTCTCTGATCTGTTCAGTTCCACAACCACACTCACACTTTTGCTCCCAAACAAACCTCCGGTAGATGCACAGCAATTCCAGCTTGGAATCTTGGTAAACACGAGGAAATCTGCAGATGCTGGAATTTCAGCAACACACATAAAAGTGGCTTCACATAAAAGACGAAGCCACACTCAGGTTGGAGGAACACCACCCTATATTCCGTCTGGGTAGTGTTACGTACCCCATAACTGGGTTGCCAAACCAGCAGAAATGGATCACTCAGTTGGAGTCTGGATTACTAGAACTAAAAAAGTTTTATTAAAGAAACAAGCAACACAGTACTCTAATCAAAAGGATAATAAATGTAACAGTTCAGCAATAATAAACACACATGTACACAGAATTAGGATAACAGGATCAATCAAGTTCTGTCGTTGTCTAGGGGTAAATGACCAGTTTCAAAGTGACGCAAAGTTCAGTTCAATTTAGTTTAGTTCAGTTCAATTCACTGTAATCACTGCTGTGGGAGATGGACAGTGGGGGGAAGGAGAGAGAGAGCAAAACGAATGAATATTCAAACGGCTTCCACACAGACCTTCGATATTCTTCGCAATCAGCTTTCGGGCGAGCCCTTTGTGATGTCTTCTGAGGTCACCGACTGTGACCCCTCCGTTTCCAGATACGATCGTTTCTCTGCGGTGAACCTGGCACCCAGGCAAGGGCGGACACACACCAGGTTCCCGCTGATCGTGCCGTTCTACCCTGTGCGTCTATGGCTTGGTCCCGTGACCAGCCTTCCAAAACTTCCCACCGACTTATGGGAGGCACACCGCTTCCAAGGTCTCGTTACCTCGTGGTGTCGTGTGTGTCCTGCCTTAGCAAACCTGTCCCTTTTTATCCCCCTGCTGGGGTATCGCCTGTCCATCACTTCAAACAGTTCAGGGTTCAAAGGGGGAGCCGACCTTGACAGCTCTCCTTCCGTTAAACTCTCCCGTCCCTTCATTAACATCTCCAAATGCTGCTCCATTGTTTTCCTTATCTCTCTCTCTCCTGAAGACAGGTGGCAGACCAACTGTTGATCCCACTGGTGCCAGCACAGGCCAGCTAACATCTTAATCTATGTGTATTCTCGTCACAGTAGCCTCCAACCTGATGGCATGAACATTGACTTCTCAAACTTCTGCTAATACCCCACCTCCCCCTTGTACCCCATCCGTTATTTATTTATTTATTTATTTATATACACACATTCTTTTTCTCTCTCTCCTTTTTCTCCCTCTGTCCCTCTCACTATACCTCTTGCTCATTCTCTGGGCTTGCCCCCCCTCCCCCTTTTCTCTCTTCCCGGACCTCCTGTCCCATGATCCTCTCATATCCCTTTTCCCAATCACCTGTCCAGCTCTTGGCTCCATCCCTCCTCCTCCTATCTTTTCCTATCATTTTGGATCTCCCCCTCCCCCTCCCACTTTCAAATCTCTTACTAGCTCTTCTTTCAGTTGGTCCTGACGAAGGGTCTCGGCCCAAAACGTCGACTGTACCTCTTCCTAGAGATGCTGCCTGGCCTGTTGCGTTCACCAGCAACTTTTATGTGTGTTGCTTGGAATCTTGGTAGACTGGCCTCATGCCAGGTTTGTACTTAAGGCATTGCACGGAATGGAATATCTGCCCAAAAGTTTTGCTCAGTTTTGCAGCAGCCAAGGCTGAAAAAAATAGTGTGGAGAAAGAAGACAGTGTGTTTATGTGCAACACACAAAATGCTGGAGGAACTCAGCAGGTCAAGCAGCATTTATGGAAATGAATAGATAGTAGACATTTTGGGCCAAGACAGTTTATCAGGACCAAGAAGGAAAAGGGAAGATGCCAGAATAAAATGGTGGGGAAGGGGAAGGAGGATAGCTAGAAGGTGCTAGGTGCAGCCAGGTGGGTAGGAAAGTCAAGGGCTGGAGAAGCATCGCCTCTGATCTGGGCCGACAATTACATGTCGGCGGCACCTAATTAATTAGCATGTTTAATTCGGCTTTTTTTCTTAAAGATGTCCTGTGTGCCTCCCGGCTACCACTGCATTCTCCGCGAATCGGTACAGTATCTGTCCGGGGCCCAGGGGTTGGGGTGGTAGGACACGGGGGGTGTCATCTCATCCATTGCTTCACTTTCGCTACTGCATTCGGTTTCGATTGTTATCCTTTCCTCTTGCAATTGCATCAGCTCTTCATCTATCAGTTCTTGGGCATGAGGCATGAGTTGCCAAAACCTCCTCAACATCATCTTCGTCAGCTTCCACAAGCCAAACTCACTTTGTCCTTGCTTCGTTCACCACGATCGAAATGCTTAATTATGACTAGTTTTACGCTAAGTATAACACCCTTACGAGCTCTTTCGGGCTTTTCTGACACTTTAGAACTCATCTTGCTAACGGCTGCTCAATGCAACGTGTTTAAGCAATGCCGTTCTGAATCCGGGGGAGAGCGGCTGCTTGGGGTGCGCGCTGCCTTTTATCGCGCGCTGATTTTTTTTATCGCGCGCTTCCTTTCTTCATAACAGTGAAAACACCTTCTGAAAGTGAAAACAGGGTACTGATTTAGGTCTTTCGTAACACTGAGGTTTCGTAAAGCGAACATTCGAAAAGCGGGGGACACCTGTACCTTTTGTATTAATATGTAGTCACTTAGACTGTAGGACTTTTAGACAATTCTAAGATAAAATGGCAGACCTATTTGTGTGGTATGTTATATACCAGTCATAGTCCTGACTTTGCATCAAGCATTTTTGTAACATTCCATATAAGCTGATTTTAATTTCTATACATTTTCCCTTCTACACATAACTGTTGCATCATTAACAGCCTTTGACCAGCAGTTCTGTATAATTATCTCTCTAAAGGTTGTTTTCTTACCTGCACCATGCCTCTTGATGATTTGATGTCCCCACTTAAAATCTTAACATATTCTATGTTCTCTCTATTGGTGCTGTAGAACTCTTACAGTTATTGAGTATTGATATTTATAGATATTAATGTTTGCTGTCCCATCATTGGACAAGTTTGTTTGGGTGTAAGAGGGTGTGGTTACCAATAGTTTTATCTGGTGGTTTTCTAATTTACATATATAAATGTCCAATAATGTTGGATGAGATGGGTTTGTTTCTAATTGAGAACTTTGTTCATTTTTCAGTGAAGCAAGCAAGTATTTTTTTGAGCCATAAAAGGAATATAAGATCAATTCATCCATTGTTGGCCTCTCAGAGCAACATACTTTGGGAGTCTCCAACGCTGCTTGTAGGTCGGGGACCTGATCTTGGGTCAAGGTACGTGACATTCTACTGTTACTTCATTTTGTGGATTTTGTATGAATGTACTTGCATTGTCCAAGTAAACAGACTCAAAACGTTTTCTCCCTTATTTTACAGCTCCTCCCTATTCCCCTGCAAATAATTAGTGCATTTTGTAATTAAAGTTGATATGTAAGTTTGAAGTAGAACGTCGATCTCGTAGTTAAAATTTAAACATGGGGGCACTGCAACGTACCGGTTGTGTTACTGAACTAGAAACCAGAGACCTAGACTTTTGATCTGGAAATATATTTAAAGCTCAGCACAACTGTGGAATTCAAGCTTGGTTATTGAATCTAGAATATAAAGTTACTGTTATGATGACAAAACGGGCGGATTATTCACTATCATTCAAGATAATTTTTACTCTTGCGGGTCATGTTATGTGTTAAGTTTTATTGAATGTGGTGCTTTCCACTACACTTTGCCTTATTTATCATGTGGACTACGGTACTGTGCAAAAGTCTTATATATTACACAGCTAAGTTCTCTTATTTCTATTTCCCAACCACCTTCCCATTTTAACCAATATACAGTACCATGCAAAGATCTTGGGCACCCTAGCTATATATGTTTACCTATGACTTTTGCACAGTACTCTATGCATATCGGATTTCAAGCTTCCCCAGTATTCATCTCTTGTGTCATCCTCAATTCCTAGTTAATTTAACCGGTATCCTGCCTTGTTTTTATTGAAGTTTGCTACGTAGTCCAGGACTTCCCATGTTTTGATCAGATAACTTTTTGTTACTTTGTGGAGAAACATTGGCCCTTGGATTTACTAGTTCACTTTTAAAGGTCATTTTACAACCACCTGATGTGTCATTCAAAATGTAAAAATTGCAAATCGGGCAGTGTTTGTAGTAAAGTATAATGAAATTGGGTTGATGACCTCTGAAAGTTCATGCCCAGTTTCCCTGACCATCTGTATTTCAATTTAGCATATATGATGCTTTGCTTTTGATGCTTTTCTCATATTTGGCAAAGAATCCTTAGGATGTTAAGGGAAGAATTTGTTTTATGTTGACTCTACTAGTGTTTTCATTCCCTTTATATTTAAAAAAAAATGTAATAAATAAACATCAGTAAAAGTTGAAGAAAATAATTGCTTTTGTATATTCTCCCTCCCCACCCCGAAGCTCCAAAGTTTCCAAAATTAGAGCAACTAATTACTTTTGTAATGTGGCGAACACCATCATTGGGGTTAAATCTCTATCCAGCAACACTGGTGGGAGTACCTGCAGCACAATTAGATGATTAGATATAAGAGCAGAATTAGACCCATTGAGTCTGCTCTGCCATTTCATCATGGCTGATCCATTTTACCCCTCAGCCCCAATCTCCTGCCTCCTCCCCATGTCCCTCCATGCTATGACCAATCACGAAGCTATCAACCTTTGCCTTAAATTTTCTTAAAGATAGCCTCCATAGCTATCTGGCAATGAATTCCACAGATTCACCACTCTCTGGCTAAAGAAATTCCTCTTCATCTCCCTTCTAAAAAGGATGCCCCTCAACTCTGAGGCCATGTCCTCTGGTCCTTGACTCTCCCACTTAGGAAACACCCTTTCCACATCCACTGTCAAATGGTGAAAGGCCTTGATATAGGTTTCAAAAAGGTCGTTCATCATTCTTCTGAATTCTAGTGAATACAGGACCAGAGCCATCAACTGCTCTTCATATAATAAACTGTTCAATCCTGGAATCATTGTCCAGTAAAATGGTTCACCACTTCCGTGTCTGGGATAATTAGGGCTAGGCAATAAATTCTGACCTTGCATTCCACAATATGAATTTTTAAGTGAATTATTGCAAAGCATGTTCCTCATTGTAGTCATCTGAAAAACAGATAACTATTCTATTTCTGGCAGTGACGTTTGAAGTATTTGTATACTTTATATTTCTTTGTGACCTGGAAGGATGCTGTTTCAGGCCATTGAGCCTATGTTGGTTCACAGTTTTGTGTTCTCCCACTAATTTTCCTTGGACCCTATTCTTTACAAATTCCAATGAACTGTCCCAAATTCTGGTTTTGATACCAGGAAGACTTGTCTTTCTTACCGCTAGATCTTTGTAACTGCTTGAGTCGATACTCATATTCAACCCTATTTCTGAAGTGGTCTACCTCTTAAAGTGCTGTTTCTCAGTCTTGCACAGAAAAGCTAAATATAAGGAATAGAAGCAGCTCTAGGGCATTTGGCCCCATCATGGTGATTGGTTCAATCATTCAGTAAGATTGTGCCTGATCTTTTTCCTCAGCACCACTTTCTGGTATTAGCATTTCCCTTGATTTCTAAAAATCTGATCTCTGTATTGATTAAGCCTACTGACCAAGCCTCCACAGCCCGTCTGGGAGTAAATTGCAAATGTTTACCCATCTCTGGGTGAAGTAATTTCACCTAATTTATTGTGAGTGGATTGCTTTGAAGGTGATCCCTTGGCTCTGGATACATTTCTCCAAAGTGAGCTATAGGGAAGACCTCAACAAGCTGCTTAGAATCTTGTACGTTTCAGTGAGATCTTTCACACTTAAGTGTAGGCTTAGTCGTATAACAAACCTGCTAGTTGGGTGAACCTTTGCAGCACTCACTCTGGAGAGAGAGATGTGATTGTGCGTGCGTCAAGCTTGGCACTCTGGACAGTCAGAAGGTTAATCAACTGTAAAAGCTTGTAGTTGAAAAGGCTGCTTTGCTGGACAGGTCTGAATGAAATATTGGGCACAATTGGTAACGCTTGAGGAGAGGTCAGCATTTCAATTTATTTCTTGAATGAGACCCTGTCACCTCTGGTGCTGCTCTGAAGCAGTGAAGGAATACTTAATTGATTTTATCTTTCAGACCTGGAGCTTTGTTGGCCTGAAAAGTTCCATGTTACTACTGTACAAGGAGCAAGTTAATATTCCTGGTCAACTTCCCATCAATCGATGTGTATAAAAATAGGCTTTTCATTAATACGGTTGCTGTATTGTTGGAGCATTTGTCCCTACAGCTTACTTTGGAGAAATGTATCCGAAGAAATCTAGCTCTTCCTAAGAGAATTTCTTGACAAGTATATTTTTAAAGGTTAACTTGAGTTGCAGTAAAACAGATCATTTTGTGACACAAGGTTCTTTGCTCTATATGGATTTTATGTATTTGTGATGTGTTCAGGAGAATTATTTTTCTTCCATTCCCAGAATGCACCTGCCTCTGATGTCCTTTCTCCCTAACAACAATTTAGATAAACATTTGCTTTTCTTTTTCAGAGGTTGCATGGGTGGAGAATAGAAGGCAAAGTCTCAGCTCAAATTTATTATTTAACTATATACATGTATATAACATGTATAACCATATAATGTATATAGAAACAAGACAATGTTTCTCCGAACTAGGTTGTAAAGCACAGTAGTACACGTAACACACGATAATTTATTAAGGTAAGAATAAAATCTACAGATGAATTGCACATACATAACAAACAAAAGTGCATAAATTAAATGGGTAAGAACAGATTAACCAGTGACACTTTAATTGCAGTGTAGCAGGGAGTTCAGAAGCCTAATGGCCTGAGGGAAGAAACTGTTTTCCATCTTGACCGTTCTTGTTTTTAATGCATCGGAGTCTCCTGCCTGATGGTAGAAAGTAACAGATAGTTGGATGGATGTGTGGGATCGTTGATGATACTAACAGTCCTGCAGCGCTCCTGATAAATGTCCCTGATGGATGATAGGGAGATGCTATGATCCTCTCAGCCAATCTTGCGGTCCTTTGTAGGGACTTCCGATCCGATTCTCAGCTACTCCAATAGCAGATGGAGATGCAGCTTTTCAGGCGCTCTCAATGGTGCTCCTGTAAAATGCAATTAAGATGGTTAGAGTGGAGAATTAATTGTCAATGATCTTCTGACTACTTTCCACAAGTTTTCCATTGACCTTTCATATCTTTGAGTCTGCTCCAGTGATACACTGTTGCCTGGCAGAGAGGTTATTGCTTATCTCCCAGCCTTGTGATGTTTGTACTTGTGTCCTCTAGTTGCTGTCCAAGTTAAATATGTTGTTTATCTCGACTACCTCTATATCGTTCCTCATTTTAGCTGCAGGTAATAATACAGCTAAAGTGCGGGGCAGGGGCAACCCTTTCTGTCTGATTACTAGCGTTCATGTAGTTTATAATACTCAGAATGATGCAGCACGGTGCTGCTAGAAAGTTATTTGCATGTACATTTGTGTTTGGTGTTTGAAATGGGAAAAGGTCTGATTTTGTGCAGTTTTGGTCACCTACCTACAGGAAAGATGTAAATAAGGTTGAAAGAGTACAGAGACAATTTACAAGTATGTTGCTGGATCTGAAGGAATTTAATTAGAATTTATTTAGATTTTGCATCCATCCCACAATGTGAGGGAGTAAATCTCTTTTGTGTTATGACTCTGTCACAATGTACAGGTATGTGAATTTAAAGGTCTAATGGCTTGTAGAAAGAAGCTGTCCTGTAGCCTGTTGGTCCTGGCTTTAATGCTGTGGTACCGTTTGCCAGCTGGAAACAGCTGAAACAGTTTATGGTTGGGTGACTGGTAAACCCAATGATCTTCCAGGCCTTCTTTCTGCACTTGTTGCTATAAATGTCCTCAATGGAGGGATGTTCACATCCACAGATGTGCTGGGTTGTCGATACTACTCTCTGCAGTGCCCAGCGATCAAGTTTGGTGCACTAGGGTGATACAGCCAGTCAGTATGCTCTCAGTGGTGCCCCTGTAGAAGGTCTTGAGGATTTGGGAGCCTATGCCGAACTTCAGTCACCTGAGGTGGAAGAGACAGTGTGCTTTTTTGTTTGGCTACAAAACCGATGATATACAGTCCAGGTGAGATAATCGGTGATGTGTATACTGGGGAACTTGAAACTACTCGTCCTCTCAACTGCAGACCCCCATTGATGTTGATTAGGGCGAGCCTGTCTCTGTTCCATTTGTAATCCACAATCAGCTCTTTTGTTTTTTGCACATTGAGGGAGAGGTTATTATCCTGGCACCACTCTTATCAGGGCATCAACCTCTCCTCCTGTAAACTGTCTCATCCCCACTAGAAATAAGGCCGATCAGAGTCACGTCATCTACGGATTTGATCAGAAGATTGGAGTTGTATGTGGCAGTGGAGTCGTGAGTTTAAAGGGAGTAGAGAAGGGGAGCCCACTCTTGCCATCTGTTGGCGATCCGATAGAAAGTCTAGGATCCAGCTGTCCAAGGTGGGGTGCAGGCTGAGGTCTCTGAGCTTCCTGTCAAGACTGGAGGGAATTGTAGTGTTGAATGCTGAACTGTATTCCAGGAACAGCATTCTAATGTATACAGTCGGCCCTCCGTATCCCCGGTTCTGCATCCACGGATACATTCCAGGAAATTCCTAAAAGCAAAACTTGAATTTACGGAGTGCCGAGCACTACGCTTAATAGATAGATAGGTGGATAAACTTTATTAATCCCGAGGGAAATTTGGTATCGTTACAGCCGCACCAACCAAGACGAGAGCGTAAGTATAGCAATACAAAAAACCCCAACAATCAACAACAAAATGCAAACTATGCCAGATGGAAAATAAGTCCAGGACCAGTCTATTGGCTCAGGGTGTCTGACCCTCCACTGGAGGACCTGCACGTTCGATGGCCACAGGCAGGAACGACCTCCCGTGCCGCCAAGTGTTGTATCATGGTGGAATGTGGCCGAAGTCCAACAGTAAAAAGTTCAATACCCAGTCTGCAAACACATTCCTCGATCGTAATATACCCTGGATTGCACCATCCGTTGTTCACCAGATCAGTAAGCACAAAACTCCTTAACGCTTACCGCTTTCGGTGCACTTCCGGTCAGCTGGAACGGTATTACCCACTGACTCTTCTCCAAAAGTCTCTCTTGTCTTGACCCGGTCCTCTTTCCTCGGCTTTGTGATCCCCCTCTGCATCCTCTGTGTGTTTTCCTCCGGATTTCAGCATGGGTGTCCGCCGCTCTGTTAGCTAAGCCGGCCGGGATTTGCTGGTCCGTGGAATACACAATGCGACCTTGCTTCTGTCCCGCGTGTGGAGATGTAACCATTTCCAGTGCTAAAGAAAACCCAAATAAAACTCTCTGTACCAGCATGTTAGAGAGGGTGCGACTTCGACGTAATCCACATGAATGAAGTGATGTGTAGGCATACCCTGCTGTAGCCTCCCGCCATTTCACAGATCCTCAGTCTCTCTCCAACACTCGTCGTTTGAGCACTGTTCGCCTTGCATCTTGTTCATTTGCTTCTTGTGTTGTGTGCACCCTTTGTTTCTGTGAAAAAAATGGCTCCTAAAAAGCAATTAAGTGGTCAAAGCAATTCCTCATGGGTTAAAAGGCAGTGTAAAGTGCCATCTCTCGCCGAGAAAATAAAAATCTTAGATCTTTTGAAAAGTGGCATGTCGCTTGCTGAAGTGGGCCGAAAGGTTGGTAAGAATGAATCGAGCATTCGCACAATAAAGCAGAAAGAAGCTGAAATTCGTGGAAGTGCTAGTGCTACCCCTACAACGGCAAAAATGGTCTCTCTGGTTCGTGCTAAAGTGCTTGCAAAGACTGAGAAAGCATTAAGTGTGTGGCTAGAGGACATGTCATAGAAGCGTATCCCTGTTGATGACAAAACTATGCGTGAAAAAGCACTTAGCCTCTATGAGCTGTACTGTGAAGGGGTTGAGGAGAGCGAGAGGAAGGAGTTTAATGCTGCTAAGGGATGGCTGGCTAGCTATGTAAAGCGCTACAGCCTCAAGAACTTAAAGATCGCAGGAGAATCGACATCAACATTCCCAGAGGAGCTCAAGAAACTCATAGAAGAGAAAGGTTACCTTCCAGAGCAAGTCTTCAGTTGTGATGAAACGGGCTTGTTCTGGAAGAAGATGCCCAACGGACCTACATCCATAAGAGCGCCAAGCAGGCCCCAGGGTTCAAGGCCTAGAAAGGTTGCCTTACTCTGGTGCTGTGTGGCAACGCAGCCAGTCACATGATCAAGCCAGGACTCGTCTACCGAGCAAACAATCCCCGGGCCCTTAAGAACCAAAACAAAAATTGCCTGCCCGTGTTCTGGTAACACAACAAGAAGGCTTCCGGCCATCCCCAACCTCCCTGCTTCGCCGAGGATAACGTGGAAGTGACGTTCCTGCCTCCTAACACTACGTCACTGCTGCAGCCACTTGATCAAGGCATCATCAAGTGTATTAAGGTGACTTACACCCGCCTCACCTTCGGGAGGATTCGTGCTGCCCTTGACGTTAACCCTGACTGCAGCATCATGGATTTAGGGAAGAGCTTCACAATTGCAGAGGCTGTAGATGCCCTAAAGCCGGAGACAGTCAGTGTATGTTGGAAGCCATTATGGAGTGAGGTAGTCAATGATTTCAGGGGCTTCCCCACTATTGATGCAGAAGTCAGGAATATCTTGAATGTTGCAAGGGAAGTTGGTGGGGAAGACTTCTCTGACATGATCAAGGACGAGGTCGAGGAACACATAGAAGAGCATAGAGAAACCCTTATCAATGAGGAACTCGAAGATCTGCTGAAATCCTCTACAGAAGATAACGCAGAAGATTTAGACGAGGCAGAGCCATCAATTTGGACACTTGAAAAATTTGCAGCAGTTTTTCAATGGGCACAAGTGTTGAAGGATATTATCCTTTGATAGAACGAAGCCTCCGTGTCACCTGAGGGATAACAACATGCCTACAACCACTGCAAGATTTGTTTGATGATGCAAAGAAAAAGAAGCAGCAGCTTCCTATAACGATGTTTCTAACTAAAGCATCTGCAATTGTGAAGCCTCGACCTTCAATGCTTAAAGATCCTCAGCCCTCAACCTCCACAGATCCTGATATTAGTATTATTGAGCCTCCTCCAAAGTGTCATTATTCCCTAAACAATACAGTACAACAACTATTTACATTGTATTAGGTATTATAAGTAATCTAGAGATGATTTAAAGTATGCTGGAGGATGTACGTAGGTTATATGCAAACACTACGCCATTTTATATAAGGGACCTGAGCATCCGTGGATTTTGGTATCCGCGGGGAGTCCTGGAACCAATCCCCTGCAGATACTGAGGGACGACTGTATATCCTTCGTCTCCAGCTGAGTGAGGACGGTGTATAGTGCTGTGGCTATGATGTCATTGGAAGACCGGTACCGTTGGCAGGCGAATTGTAGGGGGTCCGGTGTGGGTGGTAGCATACTGCAGGTGTAGTCCTGAGTGAGAAGGAAAGATTGAATGAGTTGGGACTTTATTCCTTGGAATATCGAAGACTGAGAGGAGATTCGAAAGAGATATACGAAATTGAGGGGGTATAGGTGGGTAAATGAAAACAGGCTTTTTCCATTGAGTTTGGGTGGGACAACCAGAGGCCATGGGTTAAAGGTGAAAGGTGAAAAGTTTAAGGGGAACATGATGGGAAACTTCAGTCAGAGGATCGTGGGTGTGGAATGGCCTACAGGCTCTACTTCAACATTTAAGAGAAATTTGAATAAGTACACAGATGATAAGGGTATGAAAGGCTATGGTCCTAGTGCAGGTTGATGAGAGTAGGTAGTCGGCAGTTTAAATGGTTAGCTGAAGGGCCTGTTTCTATGATGATTTTCTGGAAGGGATGATTGAGGAATTGCCCAAGTTTCTCTCTAAGCTTATTCATTTTATAATGCATAAATACTGCAGCAGTTCAAATAAAACAAATGTTCAGAATTGGAGTGAAGAATATGTAATTGAAACAACAGGTGACCAAGACTGATAAATGCAGAGCTTGGTGTGAGGTTGGGCGCTTTTCATTCTTCACCTTCCCCATGGGCAGCTTATGAAGGTAAATGTATTGTGGTTAAAATGTGCTTATCTTGGTACTCGTTCAAATCATGGATAAACTTGGATATCAGATATGTGCAATATTTGATATGGTACCATCATCTCCAGCTAACTGTTTGTAAGTTTCTAGAGGTTTAATAGCCTCTGTCCTTTCTGGAGAACCTGTCACAAGTTGTAAAAGCTGTTTTTTGCAGTTATCTCTTTATTGCCTAGCAGTTTTTGTCTGATTACACCTCATTTAACACTCTTATTGGGGGGGGGGGTGTAGAAGCAGGAAATCATCTAATGCTTCATTTGCAATCCCAAATCCCTTGGGCAATTTGTTTAGAAATACTTTCAAATAGGAAATCTTAAACCATGCTGCAGAATGGAGAGGCTCTAATTAGGTCTGCCTGGTGCACTGATCTTGACTGAGATGTAGCTTTGAGTGTAGTAGTGGCTGGATTAGAATCCAGTTGATTGCATTTGTTATCCTGAACCATTGTGTGAACATTGAAGATTTCTTGGTCAGAGTGGCACAACATAAAATCGGACCCTGTGGTTTAACACTTTGTGCACCACCTCTTCCAATTCTGTAAGATATAGAAGTAGAATTAGGCCATTTGGCCTATCGAGTCTGCTCTGTCATTTCATCATGGCTGATCTATTTTCCTCCTTCGCCCCAATCTCCTGTCTTCTCCCTGTTAACCCTTCATGCCTTGACTAATCGTGAATCTATCAACCTCTGCCCTAAATGACTTGGCATCCAGAGCCGCCTGTGGTAACAAATACCACAGATTCACCATTTCCTGGGTAAAGAAATTCCTCCTCAACTCCATTCAAAATGGACATCCCTCTATTCTGAGGCTGTGTTCTCTGGTCCTAGACTCCTCCCCCTCCCCCCATCGGAAACATCCTTTCCACATCCAAGAAACTGCAGTCAGCTTCGATGTATTCCTGAAGAATGACAGCTTTCACAGTTACTAAAAGGGTTGCATTTCTTAGCCCCAGTGCACAGCTTTTATTGACTGCTGGTTCAAAAGCAGTCTGGAGATTTGAAAATGATCAAAAAGGGATGGTCAAAGAAAATCATTTCGTATGGCAGCAGAGTTTGATGCAGATTGCTTGATTTTCTTATCATTTACCCAGTCAGCACTGGTGGAAAATTTCATCTGCTTGAATTTGGCTGGTGGATTGATGTGGAGATTGTGACACTGAATGGTAGTTAACAGTGGATGCAGATATATAGCATGGTGTAATAGCACTTTTTTCACAGCAAGAAAGCTCCATGTTCCTTGTCTGTCTGTTGTGGAGTGTAGGATTAAACTGAGGTCTCCTGAGTGTTCATTACAAGACTACTAGAATATAAAAGCAAGAATGTAATGTTAGGCTTAAGGCATTGGTCAAACTGCACTTGGAGGATCTTGAGCAGTTTTGGGCCCCTTATTGAAGCAAGGTTCACAAGAATGATTCCAGGAATGAAGGGGTTAACGTACGAGTAGCACTTGATGGTTGTGGATTTGTACTCGCTAGAGTTTTGAAAAGTGAGAGTGGAATCTCATTGAAATCTATCGAATATTGAAAGATAGAGTGGATGTGGAAAGGATGTTTCTTATAGTGGGGGACCAGAGGACACAGCCTCAGAATAGAAGGACGTCCATTTAAAACAGGTGAAGAGGAATTTCTTTAGTCAGAGTAGTGAATAGCTGGAATTCATTGCCACAGACGGCTGTGGAGGTCAACTCATTGGAGGCTGAGGGGTTCTTGATTACTAAGAACCACAAAGGATATGTGGAGAAGGCAGGAGAATAGGGCTGAGAGGAATAATAAATCAAGCATGATGGAATGGTGGAGCAGATGTAAATGTCTTATGGACTGCTGCTAGAAAATTTAATTCTGTTGAATGCAAGTTTGTTCCATGTGTGTTAATGCAAGAGCTTAGTACCAACACATTTGCAACAACTGGTGCAAACTAATGCTCAAAGCAGAGATTTACTGTGTGATACGAATTCCTTTTGTATGATTCAAAGGTCCCTCAGTAGGACCTGGAGTAGCCAGGGATTTTTAATATCAGGACCAATATTTGCCCATTTCAAAATTTCACTGAAAGTTCATCTCCACTGTCTGCTTGTGTTGTTGCATTTTCTCACAAAGCACTGAGCTAAGTTCAGAATTAATTCACTGCACATTATGCTAGAGTGTGAAAGATGCCATATAAATCAGGTTTACAGAATCTCATTAGAATTGTCTGTTGCATATTCTGTGGCTGCAGCTGATGTTCTTTAGGGAAAGTGCTAGTATGTTTTGTGTAGTACATTTGACTTCAACCTCTGTTTTTTAACCAGCACTGGATTTGTATTCCTCTGCTACTGACAGTTTTGCAGCTCTTCCTAAGTTTATTTCTGCAGATACTAGTGCCCTAATTTCTGTTGCATTTTGCTCTGTAAATTCAATTTGACTTCACTTGAAACTGCAATCTACTCTTCCTCATTTATTCTCTGTCACTGGAGGCCTAATATTGAAAACATGGGTGATGCAGTAATCTGAAATTGGAGGTGTAAACTGAATTCACTTCTGTTTTCAGGTAGAGGATCCTCTTCTGGAGTCCTAATCTGATGTTCTGTTTTTTCCAAAAAAAATCAGTGAGAACCATTGTAATGCACATGGAACCACAACAAGCTGTTATTTTTTGTACGTTCCCATACAGGATGATGAATTATTGTATCCAGGTTTGTGGCACACTAGGGAAAGAAGCCTGTGGAATAATGCTGGTGATGGCTATTATGCATAAATTGGCACCACTTGTGTATTTTTGTTTGGCTTAGTAAACAGTATTTCTGACAATGAATCGTACAGTAAGAGTTGGAAAAGGTTATTCATAGCCAGGTCTTTGAGGCATCTACTAACAAGCCCTTTCTGCTCTATTCTCCTTAGTTCTGTAAATTTATTCTTTAAAATAACAATCACTTTCTATTTTGTTTTTTTTAATTTTATTTTTGTTTGGATAAGGAATTCACAAATATCATGTACTTTTTTCACACATATAACCTTTTCCATTTTTTATATGTATAAAACTATAATTATTTATACATTCTTAAGTACACATTGAGATGATATAAAAGGAAATTAGACACTTAAATAGATAATTATGTACTGTGGTAATTCTAATCTATTAGGCTAAGTAATGGTATTAGTTGTTAAGCAAAATGGTAATAATAGTTTCCATATAACTCTTCTGGACCATTTCCACTGGTCCAAAATGTTGTATATAAGCCTATGTAACAACCATTGTAGGTGCTTATATCCTAATTTGTTCATGCTTGCTCCTGCCCGCAGACATAATTATCCAATCCCTATGTACTTATTGACTTAATTTTTTCATTTTTTTATCCCTTTCCCAAATCTTTCCCTTGTGTTAATTCTCTATTTTCCAAAAGAAAACAAAAAAAAAGACATTTAGACTAGGGGTGCTTACGTTAGCAATATTACTGTGTTGATGAGAAGAGCAGTATAAATCATTAGGAGAGTCATCTAAAGTCTGCTCGCATAGGAGTTATATATTCAATCCATTTATTCCAGATTTGATAAAATTTTTCTTTTTGAATTCTCAGGGAGTAAGTCAACTTTTCCATTTTAAATATTTCCAAGATAATTTCATGCCAATCTTCTAATGTAGGTGGTATTGGATTTAGCCACTTTCTAGTGATTGATTTCTTACTTGCCGCTAAGAGGGCCTGCAGCAACTTTATATCTTCCTTCTGTTCAAGAAACAATACATGCCCCAAATAGAGCATCTCAAAGTTCAGAGGTATCTGGGACCTAAGTACCTTAACTAATGTTCTATGAATACCTTCCCAATATAGACTTAATTTAGGGCAATCCCAGAAAATATGAAAATGATTTGCCTCCTTGGAGCCGCACCTTCTCCAACACGTCACATTTGTATCTTTATATTTTTCCTGATATGGGGTCTTGAAGTATCTTACAATGTTTTTCCAACAATGTTCTCTCTAAGTCAAAGAATTAGTCGAGGACCATTGAAAGCTGCAGATTTTCCCCCAAGCCTCCTCTGAAAGTACCAACCTCGCTTCTTTCTCCCACTTCTCTTTAATATACAGTGTATTTACATTTTTAGCATGGGAGAGTGCATTATATACTTGAGAAACTGATTTACTAGGTATTGAAATGCAAGCCGAATTCAGAATCTTGAAAAATTCTAATTCTACTGTTGATAGGTCTGTATATCTACAACTCTGGTTAACATAGTTTCGTACTTGAAGGTACCTAAAAAAGTCATTATGTTCTAGGCCATGTTTGTCCTGCAGGATTTGGAAACTTTGTAATACTCTTTTATCTATAAATGAGAGGTAGGTTGTAAGACCTTTCTTTATCCATAGCTCAAATCTTTTATCTCCTCTGTTGGGAAGGAATTCGGTATCATATGCACACCATCTAAAGAGTTTTAACGTGTTATTAATTCCACATGAATTAACCACCTTCTGCCATCCCTTTAATGTAAGATTTATCCAACTGTTTTTAAATTTTTCCAACTGGGCCATCAATCCTTTGTCAGCTATTGAGGCCTGTAGAGGAAAACTGTCAACTAATCCAAATTCTATTTCCTTCCATCTAGCTTTATATTCCCTATTACACCAATATAACAGAGGGGTTATCTGTGAGGCATAAAAATAATTTCTCAGGCAAGGAAGAACCATACCTCCTCCTTCCTTCCCTAACTGTAAGGTGTTATATCAAATTCTAGGTTTCTTTCCTTGCCAAATGAAGTGGGAAATCCATTTGTCCCATTCCCTGAATTGATTATCATCCACCTCCACCAGTAAAGTACGGAAAAGATACAATAACTGAGGAAGAATATTCATTTTTATAGTATTTATCCTTGAATTTAAACTTAAAAAGGGGATAAGATTCCATCTATGCGTATCTGCTTTTATCTCTGAGATTAATGGCCCATAATTTACCTGTGACAGTGTTGAAAGATCCTTCGGCAGGGTTATTCCTAAATATTTTAATGATTTAGCTTCCCACTTAAGATCGTATGTATCCTGCAATTTTTTGGATGGTGTGTAATTTAGGGACATAACCTGCATTTTCTTTACATTTATTTTATAACCTGATATTTTCCCAAAGTCATCCAACAGTGTAAACAATCCTATAAATGATTTTTCTGGTTCACTCAGATAGACCAAAACATCATCTGCAAATAACGCCACTTTCTGTTCAATCCCTGCCACCTTGATACCTTTTACGATTTCGCTCTGTCTTATTAGTTGGGCAAGCGGTTCAATATATAGCGCAAAAAGGAGAGGAGAAATTGGGCATCCCTGTCTAGTGCCTCTCTCTAAGATGAAGGAGTCAGAGAGGTCCCCATTTATCTTAATTCGGGCTGTAGGGCTGTCATATAGAGTCTGAATTACTTTAATAAAGTTTTCTTGAAAGCCGAATCTTCCTAACACTCTGTATAGGAATGCCCAACTAACCGAATCAAAAACTTTCTCAGCGTCCAATCCTACTACCATTGTCTCTGTCTCGTTCTTATTAACCTGTTCTAATATGTGCAGAGTTCTCCTTATGTTGTCCTGTGTTTGTCTTTGTTGAATAAATCCAGTCTGGTCTAAGTGGATTAGGCCAGGTAAAAGCTTTTCCAATCTGTGCGCTAATATAGATGTAAATAGTTTGTAATCTAAATTAAGAACACTAATTGGCTGATAATTGCCACATTCTAGTTTATCTTTACCCTCTTTAGGAATAACTGAAATAATCGCTTCTCTTCAGGAAGGTGGAGTTTCTCCTCTCTGCAAGATCCAATTAAAGGTGTTAAGTAGTAATGGGGCTAACTGTGTCTTCAGGGACTTGTACCACTCTGAGGTAAACCCATCAGAACCCGGGGACTTTCCAGCCTTTAACCTAGAGATGGCCACGTTCAGTTCTTTGACAGTTACTGGTTCTAATAAACTTTCATTTTGTAAATCTGTAAGTTTAGGTAGATCTAAGAAATTCAATACACTGTCTATATAGGGCTCATTGGGGGCCCGGGGTTGGGAGTACAGCTCTCGATAATATGTTTCAAAACTCTCTTGAATTTTCCCTATTGTACTCTCCACAAGCTTTGTCTTTGGATTCTTTATTTTATGAATTGTATTGTCTGCTTGTTGTTTTCGTAATTTATATGCTAATAATCTAGCTGATTTATCTCCTACTTCATAATTCTTTTGTCTCAGGTAAAGAAAATTTCTTTGAGTTTTCAACGTATAAATATCGTCAATTTCACTTTGCAATTTCCTAATTTCCTGTTTTCGATTTGAATTACTTTTGTTACTATCTACAACTTGAAGTTGTTTTAATTTTCCTTGAAGGTCTGCTAATTTTTGTGCATTGATTTTTTTCATGTGAGTGGTAATGGAAATAATTTTCCCTCTCAGTACAGCTTTCAATGTATCCCATAAGATCACTGGTGATGTTTCTCCGGTGTCATTAAGGTCTAGATATTCTTTGATTTCTCCCCTTAATCTCTCCATTACTTTCAGGTTATTGAGTATATGTGAGTTTAGCCTCCATAGTGTTTTCCTCATTTTCCTTTCCAGGATTAGAGACATAGAGACTGGGCTATGACCCGACAGATCAATTGTTGCAATATTACAGTTTTTTATCTTGAGTCTATCTGTATTAAAGATAAAGAAATAGTCTATCCTTGAATAGGCTGAATGAGGGAAAGAGTAATGTGTATAATCTTTACTAGTAGGGTGTAATTCCCTCCAGACATCTATAATTCCCAACTCCTCCATAAATGAATTCATTTTCCGAGTCAGAGGTTTATTCTGAGTAACTATTCTCGAAGAATCTAATACAGGATTTAATCTAATATTAAAATCCCCTCCACAAATTACTACTCCTTGAGAACTGACCATTAGGTCAAAAATGTGTCTATAAAATGACCATTCACAACCTGGAGGAGCATAAACATTCAGCAATGTTATTTCTGTACCTTCTATTCTTCCTGTGATTTTTACAAACCGTCCTTCTTTGTCTGTAGTCTCTGAAATATGTTCATAATTAAGAGTACTTGATATTAAAGTAGCTACCCCTCTTTTGTGACTCAATTTATATGATGAATAAAATACATGCTTAAAGCCCATTCTTTTTAATTTTCCATGTTCAGATTGGCTCATATGTGTTTCCTGGAGGAAAGCTATTTGTGCCTTCTCTTTTTTCAATTTAGACATAATCTTATTTCTTTTAATTGGATTCAAAACCCCATTAACATTATAGGAAATTATTTTTACCAATTCAGTTTGCATTTTTCTCTAGTAGAAAAAAAAACTCTCCTTTTCTAATCAAACAGTAAGCAATCCCTTCTCAACAGTAAACCAAGACATATAACCATACCCTAGACATTTTTGAACGTGTAACGTTTGAAAATTTTTCCCGACTTCCCACAGTGAGGCTTGAGCACCTACCCGCCTCAGTTCAGAGGGATAACCTCAATCTTCACCGTGTTAGAGGGCCCTCAGCAGTTTGAATAATCATAGAGAATTTTCTCCTATTTATGTCTCGACCAAATTGCTATCATTCAAGTTATTCCGTCTAGTTTATTTTCAGTTACCAGTTTTCATATTACCTTTAAGTCCGATTTACTCTTTTCAGTCATTTCTCTTAATTAATCTGTATTCTCTGTACATTCGCGTCTGAATATTTGCAGCTTTTCCTTGTAGTTTGACACTCTGGTTCGAGTGGAGCGTCCTCGCCCCACTAACTGCCACGACTTCTGCCGAATCCTCTCCAGTAGCGACTCCGGTTGGGTGATAACTTTTAATAGGTAGTCCCCGGTCCGCCAGGTCCAACGTTGCCTCCTCCACCGTAGCGTAAGTTTTTGTCCCTTCGTCGTAAAAGACTCTCAGCCGAGCTGGATACAGGGTCTGGGATCTGATGTTGTTTTCCTTCAGGACTCTCTGTGTTTCCGTATATTCCTTCCATCTGGCAAGAATCCCCGGTGCGTAGTCGTGGTCTAAACTGATTTTACAGTTGTTCCACATGAAACCTTTATTTTGCCATGCCCTTTTAAGCACCTCTTCCTTCGTTCTGTAACTGAGAAATCTGACCAGAATCGATCTGGGCTGGGCACCTGCCGGAGGCTGTGGTGCCAACGCGCGGTGAGCTCTTTCTATCTGTAGGTCTTTTGTGGCCGGTATATCAAGGTTCTCGCTAAGCAGCTTCTCCACGAAGGGAATCATCAATCCGGGTTTACCTTCGGTTCCTTCGGGAACTCCGTAAATCCTCATATTTTCCCTTCTTGAGCGGCCTTCTTGATCTCTTAGTTTCCACTGGAGCTGGTCTTGCAGCTTCAGCATTTCTGCTATCACTTCCTCGGCGTTTTGTAGCTTCTCTTCAATTCCGACAATCCTCACTTCGGCTTCATCTATCCGCGAGTTAGTTTTTACTATTTCTTCTTTAATATCTTCCAGCTGTTTGCTGTTATCTTGTCGGAACTCGCGAATCTCTCCGAGAATCAAAGACAGAGTCACCGATTCCCCCTCATTATCTCCATCCTGGCTTGCCGTGGGGGAGCTAGGCCCGTCGCCTTGCTGCGTCTCTTTATGTTTATCAGCCTTCGGAGCGGACTTTTTAAATCTTGTTCTTAGACATCATCCTTGCCCCTTTTATTAATACAGTTATGCAATATTAAGTATTTGTCTAAATTCGATTTTGGGGCAGTTTACCTTCTTTTTTGTCGAGAGACCTTTTCCTTACGCCGCCATTCCCTTGATGACCCGGAAGTCCACTTTCTATTTTGAAAGTATTAGTTATCTTACTTCAAAGTGAAAGATTGAAAAGTACATTTATTTATCAAAGTACGTGTGCAGCATACAACCCTGAAATTAGTCTTCCCCACAGACAAAGAATCATGAAACCAACTTGTTCAAAGAAAAACATCAAACCACCCCTCGCTCTTCACCCCACCTCGATTTCTGTGTTCCTCAGTGCTTTAATTAGTGAAGGATAGAGTCAATCATGGGCTCATGCCCTGTCTCATCTTCCTGGTCTCCATGTCACATACTTTGCTTGCAGCCTTGTGGAACCCTCTCGGAGACAGCAAAGTGCCAGATCACTCAATTGGCCAGGGAACACCAGAATCACCAGAATGTAGATAACAGGCTCCAACAGTAGCAGAGCCACATCTGAAATAAAAAGACGTGAAAAAGGTTGCTTCATGAGAATGTAACTTATGGTAGAGTTGTTTGCTGGCGCCATCTTCCTCCACACTTTCAGGTTCTGTTTCAGTTCTCAATATTGCATGATGTTCATTTCCCTGGTGCTTTGGTAATTTAGGATCGGAAACAGTTGTCTAAATGTCCTTTTTCAGGGAGAACAACCTCAACTTTTCATGGTAACTTCCTGTCATCATCCCTATATCTTCATCTTCACAAGCTTCCTCAAGTAATGTCCCCTGAATTAAGTATCACAGATTTGAGAAACCAGACAATATTACCAGAAAACAGAGGTCTCTATTGCCACATCTGTGAAATTTAAGATCTCAGGAAGGCAGTAAGTTTACCTGATTGGCACCTATGGTTGGCACTCCCCTGTCAATCCATTGCTATCCCCAAAGCACATGTGACTTACTATACCTAGTCATTGCTATCATTGTGGTTTGCTGAACTTTGTGACTTGGTTGTTTTTGCTACATCACTGTACTAATTGGCTAATAAATTGATTGGTTTTAAGATGTCATATACTTAAAGTGGTTATATTTGATGTTTCAATTTGCTAAATATTGGTTCAATGTACTAGGAAGTTCTGTACTTGTATTTATTGAATAGTTCAAATTTGTGTACCTCATGAAGGAGGTACAGAGAACTTGGGTCCCATGCCACCATGTTCAGGAATAGTTATAACCCCTCAACTATCAGGCTGCTGAACCAGAGTGAATAATTTCACTCACCCCAACACCGAGCTGAATTCCAAAACCCATGGATTCACTTTCAAGGACTCTACAGCTACCTTAGTGCATAAGGTATTAAATGTAAAGCACCACACACAATGCTGGAGGATCTCAGCAGGCCAGGTAACATCTATGGAAAAAAGTACAGTTGGGGCTGGCTGGGGGCACAATGACATCGGCGCCAGACCTGGGAGCGGAGGTTCTGGGGTTCGAGACCAGTCGGGACCGCTCCTGAGTATGCTTTCCATCCGTGCCGGGTTGAGTGTTGAGATCGAAACTGGACCTCGTAAAATAAAGGGAAAATACTGCGAACATGTCTCTGTGAGGAGTGGCGCGCCACACAGTCTCTCTCTCGTTCCGCGCCTTGCAAAAGCCATGAAAAAGACATCATCACACACGGACGCAGACGCCCATGCACAGACATGCATGCACGCAGATGCACGCCCACAGACTTGCACGCACGCAGGCACACACCAAAAAAAAAAAGGAAAAGAGTACAGTTGGCATTCTGGGCTGAGATCCTTCAGCTAGAGGGAAAAAAAAAGGTGGAGTCAAGAGTTAAAAGGTGAGGGGAGGGAAGGGAGAAACCAAGGTGATCGGTGAAACTGGGAAGAGGTGAAGTAAAGAGCTGAGAAGTTAAATGTAAAGCACTGTTTAAGTGACTGATTCCATAGGATAGCTTCTGCACACTCCATATTTCAACCAAGCATGCAGCCATTGTTCAGGTCTGAGCCAAATGTGTAGGTATCCTTAAGCATGTGGCATGTGTAACAGCACATGAAAATGAGCTATGCAATAGGACAGTATTGCAAAGTCAGATTGAGGTAGATATCTCATGGTGCAGCCCTGTGGATGACCTGATTCTTCACTGGTGTTGCTGACTGAGGTGTCGCAGGAGATTGAAGCAACGAGACAGCTGTCAAAATAAGTGACACTGCAGATTGAAACAATGAGTTTTTGGTCTCCTTCTTGCTGTGGCAGGAGCGATATACTTTGCTCTCTCGCTAGAGAGAGAAAGCCTGTCTGAGATGAAGTGTCAGGATGGGTAGTAGTTTCTTGATTAGATTATTAGATTAGATTACGAAGACACTCAGTCGTTGCTTGTTGTCATTTAGAAATGCATTAAAAATGATACATTGTTCCTCCAGAATGATATCACAGAAACACAGGACAAACCAAGACTAAAACTGACAAAGCCACATAATTATAACATATAGTTACAACAGTGCAAAGCAATACCGTAATTTGATAAAGAACAGACCATGGGCACGGTAAAAAAAAAGTCTCAAGTCCCGATAGCCCCATCATCTCACGTAGACGGTAAAAGGGAGAAACTCTCCCTGCCGTGAATCTCCAAGCGCTGCAAACTTGCCGATGCAGCAACATTGGAAGCACCCGACCACAGCGGACTCTGAGTCTGTCCGAAAACTTTGAGCCTCTGACCAGTCCTCCGACACTGAGCACTCGACTCCGCCCTGGCCGCCAAGCAACAAGCAAAGCCGAGGACTCGGGGGCCGTCCCCTCTGGAGATTTTGGATCACACAGTAGCAGCGGCAGCGAAGCAGGCATTTCAGAAGTTTCACCAGATGTTCCTCCATGCTCTCACGTCTGTCTCCATCAAATCAGGATTGTGCATGGCACCCTACTTGACAGATAACAGCTATCACCACCGGAGTGGCCGCTGCGAGTTGCGTTGCACTGCCGCCTTCTCCTCCTGTCTGATGGTCTCTAGATCATGGTCTCTGAGAGTCTTTGCGTGTTGGGGGGTTGATTCTTTTACTGGAGTAAATAGGGAAGGGGCAGGGTGATGATTTTGCTGCTTGTGCGTGGGGGAGGTCTTTGATGTTATAATGTTATCTGTCATTCATTCTTTGGGTTTTGCTTCTGCTTCACGATGACAGCAAAGAGTAAGGATTTCAGGTTGGATATTGTGCACGTTCTCTATTAAATTAAACTATTGAAGTGGATAGTATCAGGTGCAAAGTACACAACAGAATTTGCATTATATGAGGGCCACAAAGTTTCCCGTGGGATGATTGGAATTCCAGACCTGGAGGTGATGTAGACCTAAGACAGCACAGACACTGGCAGAGATTATTAGTGAGGAATTAGAAGTTGCTGTCTTCACAGCTTAAAAGCTGTACTGGATGTGAGCAGGATGATAAAAGTCCAAACTGCCCAGTTCAGTTGGAGAACTGCATGTATTTTCCTGTGGTGTAATTAATATTCAACTTGTAGCTCTGCTTTGGCTCTATAAACTCTTGTGTCTGAATCAGGTAATTGTGGGATCAAGCTGCACTCCAGACCTTCAGGGTAATGCTTCACTGTGGTATTGAAAGAGTACTGCACTGTCAGAACACCAACATTCAGATCAAATATTAAATTATGCACAGATTGTCCTAAGTATAATACATAATTCCCATTTTTGGGGAGTTCGGCTTGATGCTTTGAGCGATATTTATCTTCAGATTAAAGGAGATTAAATGGTCACTGTCTCACTGCTGTTTTGGGTGTTTGCTGTGTGTGTGTGTGTGTGGGGGGGGGAATAATTTGCTGTCTCCCCCTCCCCCCCCACAAGAGTGACTGCATTTTCAAATCAACCATGTAAGGTTGAGTTGTCCTGAATTGTGAACGGGCTGTAAGTGTAGCAGACTGTAGTGGCATGGTTGCATTGTGGTTGGCATGGCTCCTTACAGTACCAGCAACCCAGGTTGAGTTCCTGCTGCTGCCTGGAAGAAGCTTGTACATTCTCCCTGTGACGTGTGGGTTTCCTCCCACAGCCTAAAGAAGTACAAGTTGGTAGGTTAATTGGTCATTGTAAATTGTCCAGTGATTAAGCAAGGGTTAAATTGCTGGGTGGCATGGCTCAAAGGGCTGGAAGAGCCCATTCTGCACTGTATCTCAAACAATAAATGTCACTTTGATATATCAGCTGTAATTAATTCAAGTGGATGGTAACTCCCAAGGTATGGATAGGGTTAGCATTTTTGGTGCTGTTGCTCATTTCTTATTTTCTAATCCCACAGTCTCATTGGAAACCGTTGCAGATTATATGGTCACTGTCCCATTGCTCAGATTTTAAGCTTGCATTCTTTGAATAGTTAACCAAAATTGTTTATTGTATCTACTCTAAATCAGAAAGATTGCAACAAACCACTGACAAAGGTTGTAACAAATTTGTCACTATTTGGCCATGTGAGGTAAAATATGATTAGTTCAGAGGACCCTGTAATTGGGGAATTTAACTTCACCTTCATATTGGGTTGAATTCTTTGGTGTATCAGTTTGCAACTTGATGTCATTGGAAAGCAGGAAATTTCTTTTTGTATGTCCCCTGTCCCTTGCACTTCCCTTGCACTTTTATGTAAATGATGCTTTGAGGCCATTTCTGATATATTTTCTGGCACTTTAGTGTAGTGAGCCTTCAAGAGGTAGGTGCTGTGCTCTGTTTTGTGGGAATAAAATCATTAAAATGGCAGGTAACCTCTAGAAGATGTGTGGCATGCTGGCCTTTATCAGTCAGGACTTTGAGCATAGGAGTTGGGAAATTATTATACAGTTACATAAAACATTGGTGACATAAGATATTGCATGAGTATTGTGTACGGTTTTGTCATCCTATAATAAGAAATATTATTATAGACAATAGACAATTATTAAACTGGAAAGAGCGCAGATGTTGCCTGGACTTTGGCTGACTGGTGGGGTTGCTCAACCTCCCCCTACCCCAGAACGGCTGTGTAGAGTAGAATTTTTTTTTAAATCCATGGAATTTAAGAAATTGTAAAGTGACCTGACAGTAGTATAAATGATACTGAAGGGCATAAGAAGGGTGAAAGCTCATAGTCTTCTTCTCTCTCTCTCTCTCTCTCTCTCTCTCTCTCTCTCTCTCTCTCTCTCTCTCTCTCTCTCTCTCTCTCCTCTCTCCCCCCCCCCAAGAAGGGGGTGCTTAAAAACAAGGAGGCATAGGTTTGAGATCAGAAGTGAAAGACTTTTTAAAAAAAAAAAGTTATCAAGCAGTTTCTTCATGCGAAGGATGGTGTGTATTTGGAATGAGTTGCCAAAGATAGTGGTTGAGATGGGTGCATAATCAACATTCAATAATCATCTAGTTAAGTGTATGGATAGGAGAGGTTTAGAGGGTCATGGGCCAAATGTAGGCTGATTGGGCTAGTTTGCCAGACAATACAGGAAGAGTGATTTGGTCTAAAGGGCTTGTTTCCATGTTAAACAATTCTGACTCATTTACTACATTAATTTATGACTTGGAAGTTGTTTGGGAAGAATATTGTGAAAGATTCACATTCAGTTAGGACTTTAATCATTAGCAAAATCTGATTCTTTTGGCCTCAAGTTGAGATGATTTTTGAGTCATTTATAACAATCTACTTTACTCGTGCCTTTTACCTGCATCTGCACTCCACCCTCCCATTTTAAAATAGTAACTTGTGCTTGGCAAAAGTCACTTGGATATTTGCTATATTTTACAATACTGCTGTGCTTTGGAGGCAGCTTGTGTTGTTTCTGCTCAAGTCCAAAGCTCTTAACTGGTTCTTTCAGCTGACCATTTGTATGTTTTTCTACTAAATCTAATGCTTACCAAGGCTGACAGCTCTGGGAATTAATCATAACTTGTCTCTATACTTCTAGCATTGAGCATACTTGTGCAGGCTGCATTGGAAGGCCTTGTGATGAATAGGAACTAAATCTTACAACTCTCCTTTTAAGCATGATCTTAGTATTTCTGCATAATTTGGAATAATGTGAGTGTATTATCTGGGTTCATTATTGTAGTCCCCCAGTATCTGCATAAAAAGTACAAGAGTCTATGTATTCTAACCGGCTACCTCACCATCTGGTAGGTGAGGAGGGGGTGGTATGGCTACTACACAAGATTGAAGTAAGTTGCAGAAAGTTGTAAAATTAGTCAGCTCCATCATGGGTACTAGCCTGTGTAGTATATAAGGCATCTTCAAGGAGTGATGCCTCAGAAAGGTGGCATCTATCATTAAGGACCCCCACCACCCAGGCATGTCCTCTTTTCTTTGCTACTGTTAGTAAGGAGGTACAGAAGCCTAAGGGCGCACACTTAAGGATTCAGGAACAACTTATTACCCTCTGCCATCCAATTTTTAAATGGATGTTGAACCCATGAACACTACCTCACAACTTCTTAAAATTGCTGTTTTGCACTACTTATTTTAACTTAACTATTTGGTATGCATACATAATTACTGTAATTCAGTTTTTTCCTATATTTAGGATTTTTTTTATATTCAGGATGTTTGCTGGTGATATTAAACCTGATTCTGATCTCAGTGTCGTTTTTTTAAAAAAGAATTGTATTGTTGGTGTTTTTATGGGTTGTTTAACATTGTATCTGTTAACATAGCTTATTGTGGGGTTATTAAGCTTTTCCTTTCCAATATTCCCATTCTATAGTAATCCTTTTCCAGAAGGTAGTTATTACAAGGTATTTTGTGGGTGGTGGCTAGCATCTGGTACATAAGTCAGTTTTAACAGTGCAGTATGGATTAGTTTTAATTCTTGACTCTAGTGCCACCTGTAGCACTGTTATAGGCAAAGGAAGAAGTGGAGAATGGATACTGTTGCCCAGGTGATGAATGATTGTTCCAAAAAGCAGCTAAGGCAAAATGCTCAATCACCAAAATGGCTATTGAAGTATTGTATTAAAGCTCGTCAACTTGCCTAATTTCTTAATAGAAATGTTATCTTTGTGTTTCTCATTTTGTAGAACTGTTGTCAAAGACAAGGAAATGGCAGCGGAGACTCAGACACTCAACTTTGGACCAGAATGGTAAGGGGTATCCTTTCAGTGCTGCAATTAGGATCATTAATGGGTATATGGAGTCATTGAGAATATGCAACTATTTACGTGTCTGATACGTGTTACCATAACGGGCGTAGTGGCATCAGCACCAAGTGATCCTGGGTTTGAATCCAGCTGGCTCCTTGCACGCTTTCCATCCATGCTGGGTTGAGCGTGCAGTTAGCAACGGCCTCATTTTTTAAAAAAAGTGATGAAATGCTAAAGAAACGGCAAGGCTGCCAACTGATGCGGATAGAAATGACAACAACAAATGTGTTATCTTAAATTTCTTGAGCTCATTAATTACAATGGATTTCAGTCTGATTTTTTAAGATTAATGAATTTATTTCTGTATAATTTCAGAATATAAAATTAGTACTGAATATAGTCCCCTACCCATATCAGTGTGGTGTCTTACTGAATTAAGTTTTCATCCAATTATCTTTGTGCAACCCAACCTGAGTCCAACATAAGACTTCCTTGCCCCTGCCCCACCAGCCTTCTCTTTTAACTGCTTACACTCACTTGAACAGCAGACTTCTTAATTCTGTATCAGATTTATCCAAATGAGTGTTGAGGTGCTTAGGAAATGTTGATGTAGAGGAAGAGACCCTTCAGCCTATTTTGCTTTTGCTGGCTCTCCAGTTTGATCTAATTCTCATGTTCTTTGATTTTGCAGGTGATCTTTTCAGTCCAATGGTTCCATTAATATCAGAGAATGTATACAATATACAACCTAAAATTCTTACTCTCCACAGATATCCATTAAACAGAAGAAAAACCCCAAAGAATGAATGACAGGAAAAGCAGGAACGCTAACCGCCCCTTCCCCTCACTTATTCCAACAAAAAGCCTCAGTCTCCATCAACCACCAAGCAAACAATAGCAAAACCCTTAAATGGACTGTGATCTAGAATCCATCAAAAACCACTATTCATATGACAGTTAGATATGCCACAGGCTTTCTCACTATCAAGGGAGAGAGAGATGTTGCTCCTGCCACAGCAAGAAGGGAGACCAACGGCTTGCTGTTTCAGTGTTACAGTCTGTAGCATCGCTTTTATTTTGGAGTTCTGTGGAGAAATATTTGGTGGACCCAGATACTTTCTTTGGAATAAGAAAGTTGGAAGTCATAGATTTGGAGGGAGTGGGGGGGGGCGGAGAGGGGAGGGTGCTGGTGGAACAAACAACCATGGAGCAATTTTTTAAAAAGTTTTACTTGTCCTGCCATAATCTCATTTTAATAAAGAGGCCAAAGAACTGGAGAGAGAGAAGCAGTCTAAATTATGCATTTCATTCCTTCTGAGTTGTAGCAGTGATTATCGTTTAATAGTTTAACGTTATTTCCAGTTGTTCACACATTATTGGATGGAATTTGAGTTTTCTCTGTACACTTTATACTTTAAATTTCAGGATGTTACTATTATATATGTATCTTTTTGAATGCCCTTTGCCCTCTACTATAGGCTTCGTGCATTGTCCAGTGGTGGAAGTGTTGCATCCCCACCTCCTTCACCTGCATTGCCAAAATACAAATTAGCAGATTATCGTTATGGACGAGAAGAAATGCTAGCACTTTATATGAAAGATAATAAGGTAATCACAACAGTATTCCAGAAGTTTATAAGTCCCATTTGTTGTGTGTCACCAACTTTGCCCTTTGTGGATCCAACAGTTTCTGTTGTAAAAAGGTAATTAAATAGCTGTCTGTGTTATACACATCAAAGCATCTGCAGAATTCCTCTTGTTTGCTGTCTGTTATGTCAAGTTTTCGTATCTGGCTAGTTAGTATGTTGAATGAACATTCAAAGATTCAAAGTACATTTATTATCAATGAATGTATAAATTATACAACCTTGAGATTTGTTTGCTTACAAGTAGCCACAAAGCAAGTAACCTGAAGGAACCCAATTAAAGAAAAAAATGATCAACACAAGAGAAAAGGGGCGGGGCGGAACAAATCATACAAACGATTGAAGCAAACAACAACATTCTAAACCAAATTGAGCCCTCAGACCTGAACCCCAGAGTGGGCCCAAGGCCTCACTTATCAGTTCATCATATTAAGAGTATAGCAGCCGGGGCAGTCCTCATGGCCTCCATCCTAGGAGCAACCATCACAGAGAGAGTTGAGAAATCGGCATTTAAATTGACCAAACAACGGAACATCAAAAGGCTGTGGCGCCCAGGAGAGAGGAGTGAACATGGTGGAGAGTGAGCAGAATTGGCTCTTGCATCTGATTAGGGCCGGCATTTAGATTGCCTAAACAGCAGATTGTACAATTATGTTATCCAGGAAGTGGATGAAAATTGTTTCATGAATTATAAGGGCCAGAGACAAAGAGTATCAAATACTGTTTGATTTGGCTTAGTTGAATGTCTCTTCATTTATTTTGGCCAAACCTTCCTTCACCTGGTTAACTGGAATTAAAATAAATATGTCCTCTGTTTTCACTTGTGCATAAGCTTTGGGGTTTGTTTTGCATTTGAAGTAAGTTCCTTAACAGCAGCTCTCCATGATTGTGATTTTGGGCCTTTCAATCTAGGAAGCTGGTACACTTTCCTCTTTAACTGCAGTCCTGTACCAGCTCATTTGCTTTTCAAATTAATATGAGTAAAACTATTAATCCAGGACTATATGAATGTAGATTGAAAAGATACAGATTGATTTAAACTGATTGGAACTTGGCAAAGTTAGTGATTTGAAGGCAAAACACTCCTTGACTTCAACATGGTATGACACATTCGATTGTGTCTTAAAGGAATTGCAGCTAAGTTTCAATACCTAAACAAAACTTAAGAATCCATAAGAGTAAGATGAACTCATTGGCAAGTGGTATTGACTGCTTATGAGAGAAGGAAAGACTGCATCCATTTGGCAGTAACAAGTAAAATTTCTCCCATCAGCAATGGTTGTACAAGTGGTGAAGAGCAAGATAAATAACAGAAATTAAAATGACACAAAATATGGTTGAAGGTGCACTTTTGGATGTTAGCAATCTCCTTTGTGTATTGATGTATTTGCTGTGGAAAAATATTCCAATGGTGTGCATTGGGTGAGGATCCAAGGTTGTAAGTTACATAATGCATTAGCACAAGTATCCTTGGAAACCCCATATTGCAGGGGGCTCTGGCCCTGGAGAATCTTTTGGTTTAAGATAGTACTGGTGAAACACAGTGATGCCTTACTGGCAGTGAAGTAAATTACTAACTACTTTATTAATTACACTTTTTCTGGAGAACGATCAGTGCACTAATAGACTTTAACTTCCCTTTTGGAGTTGAGCTCTTGAACCGCCTGTACGACCTGGTAATTTTGTGGTGTAAACTGAAGTCTCTAAGATGCAGGGTGGTTGTGGCGTGGTATGTACAGGCTGAATTGAGGCAATGAGGCACAGGCCCTGAGAGCGTATCAAAGCGGTGGGGCCCAGGTCTGAGTGAAGAACGAACCACTGAGGGACAGGCTGATTTTCAGCCCAGCAAGGTTTACTCATTTCTGCACTGCCCAAAGGCTGTGGCCTGCAACTATCAGGCTCCTGGACTGGCCATAGTGATGACTGGTTCGTGGCTGTGGACTCACTTTCGTGAACTTTTAGTTCAGAATGTTATTTGGTTACTTTTCATTGTTTGCATGATTTATATTTTGCTTTGCATTGGGTGTTTGTTAGTCTTTTTTAAAATGGGCTTTATTGGGTTTCTTTGCCTGTAAGGTGACAAATCTCAAAGTCGTAAAAAGTATAAATACTTTGATAATGTACTTTGAACTTGAATTGAAGGTTATTATATTGTTTTACAACTGTAATTTTAATCTTCAGTGGAACAGTAAGGCCACAGTATTGTTTCTCCATTCATTGTGCTGTTCTTAGTTTCCCTCTCAACTTTGCTCCCTCATCTCCCTCTGTCATAACTTGTCTCACAGCAGCATAGAAAATTAACAAGGCATCTTGTGCTAAGTGCATTTGCCTCCTTGAAGCTTTGTGGTGTGAGGGGGCACTGCAAAACTCTTCTGCCCTAGGACATGAGCTTGCAGATCGCGCACTTCAAAGCAAATGAAACCAGAAGCAGGAGTTACATTAGCTTGTATACAAATAACCAGTTCCTCATTTTAATTTTACCAGGTTCCTGAAGAGTTGTCAGATAAGGAATTCCTGGCTATTTTACAGGATGAACCACTTCTGCCCTTGGCACTTGTACCTCTTACAGAGGAAGAACAGGTGGGTTGTACTGTGGCTTATAGAAGGCTGTGGATATTGCTGGATAAAGTGCTGAAATATTCTATTTTTTCCCTGAGTGGAATTGATAATTGTGTAACAGCTAGACTTGCTGAAAGTCTCTTGAGTATTTAACCTAGGACATGGCTAATAAAACTCCAGCTATATATAAAAAGAATGGAATAGAGGTAAACAAGTTGAGACATTCCTTGGTTTAATTCAATATATTGTGCACTCGAGCTGGAAGATTCTAGACTGCTGGCAGCACAAACCTTCAAATAGCTTTTGACTGCTTTGGGCAAACACAACTGAAGTTTCTTTCCTACTTTCAGCACACTTTAGGAAAGAATTAGGTTGCTCAATCTCAGTTATTTTTTTGAGTTTTTATTTAAATTCAAACTGCCTGCGTTTCACGTGACTGAAAGCTTTTATAGATATGTGAAAAGAAAAAGATTGGTTAAGACAAATGTAGGTCCCCTACAGACAGAAACAGGTGAATTGATTATGGGGAGCAAGGACATGGCAGACCAATTGAATAATTACTTTGGTTCTGTCTTCACTAAGGAGGACATAAATAATCTTCCAGAAATAGTAGGGGACAGAGGGTCCAGTGAGATGGAGGAACTGAGGGAAATACATGTTAGTAGGGAAGTGGTGTTAGGTAAATTGAAGGGATTAAAGGCAGATAAATCCCCAGGGCCAGATGGTCTGCATCCCAGAGTGCTTAAGGAAGTAGCCCAAGAAATAGTGGATGCATTAGTGATAATTTTTCAAAACTCTTTAGATTCTGGACTAGTTCCTGAGGATTGGAGAGTGGCTAATGTAACCCCACTTTTTAAAAAAGGAGGGAGAGAGAAACCAGGGAATTATAGACCGGTTAGCCTAACATCGGTGGTGGGGAAACTGCTGGAGTCAGTTATCAAAGATGTGATAACAGCACATTTGGAAAGTGGTGAAATCATCGGACAAAGTCAGCATGGATTTGTGAAAGGAAAATCATGTCTGACGAATCTCATAGAATTTTTTGAGGACGTAACTAGTAGAGTGGATAGGGGAGAACCAGTGGATGTGGTATATTTGGATTTTCAAAAGGCTTTGACAAGGTCCCACACAGGAGATTAGTGTGCAAACTTAAACAACAGGGTATTGGGGGTAAGGTATTGATGTGGATAGAGAGTTGGTTGGCAGACAGGAAGCAAAGAGTGGGAATAAACGGGACCTTTTCAGAATGGCAGGCGGTGACTAGTGGGGTACCACAAGGCTCAGTGCTGGGACCCCAGTTGTTTACAATATATATTAATGACTTGGTGAGGGAATTAAATGCAGCATCTCCAAGTTTGCGGATAACGCGAAGCTGGGCGGCAGTGTTAGCTGTGAGGAGGATGCTAAGAGGATGCAGGGTGACTTGGATAGATTAGGTGAGTGGGCAAATTCATGGCAGATGCAATTTAATGTGGATAAATGTGAAGTTATCCACTTTGGTGGCAAAAACAGGAAAACAGATTATTATCTGAATAGTGGCCGATTAGGAAAAGGGGAGGTGCAACGAGACCTGGGTGTCATTATACACCAGTCATTGAAAGTGGGCATGCAGGTACAGCAGGCGGTGAAAAAGGCGAATGGTATGCTGGCATTCATAGCAAGAGGATTCGAGTACAGGAGCAGGGAGGTACTACTGCAGTCGTACAAGGCCTTAGTGAGACCACACCTGGAGTATTGTGTGCAGTTTTGGTCCCCTAATCCTTGCCATAGAGGGAGTACAAAGAAGGTTCACCAGATTGATTCCTGGATGGCAGGACTTTCATATGATGAAAGACTGGATGAACTAGACTTATGCTCGTTGGAATTTAGAAGATTGAAGGGGGGGATCTGATTGAAACGTATAAAATCCTAAAGGGATTGGACAGGCTAGATGCAGGAAGATTGTTCCCGATGTTGGGGAAGTCCAGAACGAGGGGTCACAGTTTGAGGATAAAGGGGAAGCCTTTTAGGACCGAGATTGGGAAAAACTTCTTCACACAGAGAGTGGTGAATCTGTGGAATTCTCTGCCACAGGAAACAGTTGAGGCCAGTTCATTGGCTATACTTAAGAGGGAGTTAGATATGGCCCTTGTGGCTAAAGGGATCAGGGGGTATGGAGGGAAGGCTGGTACAGGGTTCTGAGTTGGATGATCAGCCATGATCATACTGAATGGCGGTGCAGGCTCGAGGAGCCGAATGGCCTACTCCTGCACCTATTTTCTATGTTTCTATATGGAACAGTTACTATGTGAAAGACAATCTGATCAAGCTAAAACTACACAATACGCACAAAATGCTGGAGGAACTCAGCAGGTCAGACAGCATCTATGGAAAGGAATAAACAACTGACATTTTGGGCCAAGACTCTTCATCAGGACTGAGAAGGAAGGGGGAAGAACCAGGATAAGGGGGTGGGGGGAAGGTAAGGAGTACAAGCTGGAAGGTGATAGGTGAAGCCAGGAGGATTGAAGAAGTAAGAAGCTGGGAGTTGATGGGTAGAAAAGGTAAAGGGCTGGAGAAGAAAGAATCTAATGGCAGAGGAGAGGCGAGACCTGATGTAGCTTGAGGGAATGCTTTGTCAAGTATCTTCACTTCATCCACAAAATGCAGGATTTCCCAGTGGTCAACATTTTAATTCCAGTCTTCATTCCCATTTTGACGTGTTGGTCCATATCCACCTCTACTGACAAGATGAGGTCACTCGGGTTGCAGGAGCAACACCTGTCTGGGTAGCCTTCAACCTGATAGCATGAATATCGATTTCTTTAACTCCAGTAATTTCTTTTTTTTCCATTCTATACTCTGGCCTCGCTCTTACCTTTTCTTCTTCTCATCTGCCTATCACCACCCCCCATACCCCTCCTCCTTCCCTTTCTCCCATAATCCACTCTCCTATCAGATTCCTTCTACTGTCCTTTACTTCTCCATGTATCGTCTCCAAGCTTCTTACTTCACCCCCCACCCCTTCACCACTCATTATATCTTGCTATCAACTTCCTGCCATTGCTCCTTCCCCTCCCCCTCTCATCTTTCTGGCCTCGTGGTGGAGGATTACAAATACCTGGGGATACGAATTGACAATAAACTGGACTGGTCAAAGAACACTGAGGCTGTCTACAAGAAGGGTCAGAGCCGTCTCTATTTCCTGAGGAGACTGAGGTCCTTTAACATCTGCTGGACGATGCTGAGGATGTTCTACGAGTCTGTGGTGGCCAGTGCTATCATGTTTGCTGTTGTGTGCTGGGGCAGCTGGCTGAGGGTAGCAGACACCAACAGAATCAACAAACTCATTCGTAAGGCCAGTGATGTTGTGGGGATGGAACTGGACTGTCACGGTGGTGTCTGAAAAGAGGGTGCTGTCTAAGTTGCATGCCATCTTGGTCAATGTCTCCCATCCACTACATAATGTACTGGGTGGGCACAGGAGTACATTCAGCCAGAGACTCATTCCACCGAGATGCAACACAGAGCGTCTTAGGAAGTCATTCCTGCCTGTGGCCATCAAACTTTAGAACTCCTCCCTTGGAGGGTCAGACACCCTGAGCCAATAGGCTGGTCCTGGAATTATTTCATAATTTACATAATGCTATTTAACTATTTATGGTTCTATTACTATTTATTATTTATGGTGCAACTGTAATGGAAACCAATTTCCCCCGGGATCAATAAGGTATGACTGTGACTTCCTTTCAAGTCCTGATGAACGGTGTCACCCCAAATGTCAACGGTTTATTCCTTTCCATTGATGCTGCCTGACGCACCGAGTCCCTCCAACATTTTGTGCGTGTTGCTGTGAATTTCCAGCATCTGCAGTATTGCTTATGTTTACCGTGGTTTCGTTCCACTCTTTGGAGAGTAGAGCAATATCTTTTCCCCATGATTGATGAGTAGCAGGTTCAAAATTAGAATCGTGTTTATTGTCACTGACTTGTGTGTCATGAATTTTGTAGTTTTTCAGTCACTGTGGCATCTTTGGAAAGATGGGAATGTGCAGATGGGGGTGTCTAGAAGCTACGGACCTCCTATCCAACTCAAGCATTTTTTTGGACATATACTTAATTAGACATTTCTGTTCATTGCTGACCTTTGTTTATTTTTTGAGATTCAGCGTGGAATTGGCCCTTTGAGTCAGGCTGCCCAGCAATCCCATGTTTTAATTGTAGCCTAAGCATGGGAAATTTAGAATGACCAATTAACCTCCCAACCGGTTTGTCTTTGGACTGTGTGAGGAAACCCATGCAGTCATGGAGAACATACGAACTCCTTACAGGCAGCAGCAGGAATTGAACCTGGGTATCTGGTACAATAAAGCATTGTGCTAACCACTGTGCTGTCTTGTCACCCCACACTCTGCTCTATTTGCCCTCAATGAACAAATGGTGAATTCACTGTGATGTGCTTTGGGATATACTGAAGACTATGGCTGAATGCTAATTTTTAAAGGAGATATCAATAATTGGAACTAGTACACCTTGTAAAGCCATAGAATAGATTAGATTAGATTATATTATGAGGACACGCAGTCCTCTTTTATTGTCATTTAGTAATGCATGCATTAAGAAATGATACAATATTCCTCCGGTGTGATACTACAGAAACACGGGACAGACCAAGACTGAAAAACTGACAAAAACCACATAATTATAACATATAGTTACAACAGTGCAAGCAATACCGTAACTTGATGAAGAACAAGCCGTGAGCACGGTAAAAAAGTTCAAAGTCTCTCGAAAGTCCACATCTCACACAGACGGGAGAAGGAAGAAAACTCTCCCTGCCATACCCGACCACAGTCCGACTCTGAGTTGTCCGAAAACTTTGAGCTCCGATCAGCCCTCTGACACCGAGCACCGAGCACCGAGCACCATCTCTGCCGAAAGCTTCGACCCCAGCCCGGTCACCAGCAGCAGGCAAAGCCGAGGATTTTGGGGCCTTCCCTCCGGAGATTCTTGATCACACAGTAGCAGCAGCAGTGAACCAGGCATTTCAGAAGTTACTCCAGATGTTCCTCCGTGCTCTCACAGCTGTCTCCATCAAATCAGAATTGTGTACGGCATCCAACTTACAAATACGATTTCATTTCACCAGAGAGGCTATACGTGCTGTGTCGCGCCGCCATCTTCTCCTCCTCCCTCCTCCGAGCAGAGTCGGGCCATTTGGCCCATCGAGTCTGCTCTGACATTTTCATCATGGCTGATCCAATTTTCCTCTCAGCCCCAATCTCCTTTATTCCCTGACCAATCAAGAATCTATCAACGTCTGCCTTCCATGTACAAAAGACTTGACCTTCACACCTGCCTGTAGCAAAGAATTACAGATTCACTACACTCTGGCCAAAGAAATTCCTCCTCATATCCATTCTAACATAGCATCCCTCTATTCTGAGACTGTGTCCTCTGGTCTTATACTGGAGAGAAAGTGGATTCTCTCCACATCCACTCTATTAAGGCCTTTCACCATTCAATAGGTTTCAATGAGGTCACCCCTCATTCTTCTGAATTCCAGCAAATACAGGCCCAGATGTTCATATGACAAGCCATACAATCCAAGAATCATTTTCATGAACCTCATTTGAACGTTCTCCAGTTTCAGCACATCCTTTTTAAGATAAGAGGCTCAAAATTGCTCTCAATACTTCAAGTGAGGCCTCACCAGTGCTTTATAAAGTCTCAATGTTGCATCCTTTCATATTCTAGTCCTCTTGAAATGAATGTTAACATTGTATTTGCCTTCCTCACCACAGACTTAACCTGAAAATTAACCTTTAGGGAATCCTGTACAAGGACCAAGTCCCTTTGTTTTTTTTTGTATTTTCTCTCCATTTAGTAGTCAGCCCGTTTATTCCTTTTACTGAAGTGCACGACCATACATTTCCTAACACTGTATTCTATCTGCCATTTCTTTGCCCATTCTCCTAATCTATCTGAGTCCTTCTATAGCCTCTCTACTTCCACAAAGCTACCTGCCCTTCCACCTAACTTCAATCATCTGCAAACCTTTCAACAAAGCCATCAATCCCATCATCCAAATCATTGACATGTAACAAAAAAAGAACTGGTCCCAACACGTACCCCTGTGGAACACCAATAGTCACTGATAATCAGACAGAAAAGGCACCCTTTATTCCAACTCTTCTTCCTGCCAATCAGCCACTGCTTTATCCATGCTAGAATCTTCCTGTAATACCATGGATTTTCAGATGGCCTTTGACAAGGCACTACAGATGCGGCTGCTTCACAAGCTACGAGTCCAAGTACACATCAACCGATTCTCCTTTCTCTATCTTGCTTGTTATGTTAGCTTTAATTAGCTTGGTTGTCATCTTCCCTTTAGAATATTTCTTCTTCTTTGTGATGTGTAAATCCTGTGTCTCCTGGATTGCTTCCAGAAATTCTAGCCATTGCTGCTTTGTCATCATCCCTGCCTTTTTTCCCCAATCAATTCTGGCCAACTCTGCACTCATGCCTCTATAATTCCCTTTATTCCAGTGTAATGCTGATACATCTGACTTTAGTTTCTCCTTGTCAAATTTCAGGGTGAACTTGATCATATTGTGATCACTTTCCCCTAAAGATTCTTTTACCTTAAGCTCCCTAATCAATTCTGGTTTATTGCACAACCCCAATCCAGAATAGCTAATCCTCTCGTGGGCTCAGCCACGAGCTGCGCTAAAAAGCCATCTTATAACCATATAACATATAATAATTACAGCACAGAAACAGGCCATCTCAGCCCTTCTAGTCCATGCCGAACACTTACTCTCACCTAGACCCACCGACCTGCACTCAGCCCATAACCCTCCATTCCTTTCCTGTCCATATAGCTATCCAATTTTACTTTAAATGACAATACTGAACCTGCTTCTACCACTTCTGCTGGAAGCTCGTTCCACACAGCTACCACTCTGAGTAAAGAAGTTACCCATGTTACCCCTAAACTTTTCCCCCTAACTCTTCCCCCTAACTCTCAACTCGTGTCCTCTTGTTTGAATCTCCCCTACTCAATGGAAAAAGCCTATCCACGTCAACTCTATCTATCCCGCTCATAATTTTAAATACCTCTATTAAGTTCCCCCTCAACCTTCTACACTCCAAGGAATAAAGACTCAACTTCTTCAACCTTTATCTGTAACTTAGGTGCTGAAATCCAGGTAATATTCTAGTAAATCTTCTCTGTACTTTCTTTATTTTGTTGACATCTTTCCTATAATTCGGTGACCAGAACTGTACACAATACTCCAAATTTGGCCTTGCCAATGCCTTGTACAATTTTAACATTACATCCCAACTCCTATACCAAAAGCCTTCTTCACCAGCCTATCCACATGAGATTCCACCTTCGGGGAACTATGCACCATTATTCCTAGATCCCTCTATTCCACTGCATTCTTCAATGCCCTACCATTTACCATGTATGCCCTATTTTGATTAGTCCTACCAAAATGTAGCACGTCACATTTATCAGCATTAAACTCCCATCTGCCATCTTTCAGCCCAATCTTCTAACTGGCCTAAATCTCTCTGCAAGCTTTGAAAACCTACTTCGTTATCCACAACTCCACCTATCTTAGTATCATCTGCATACTTACTAATCCAATTTACCACCCCATCATCCAGATCATTAATGTATATGACAAACAACATTGGACCCAGTACAGATCCCTGAGGCACACCACTAGTCACCGGCCTCCAATCTGATGCACAGTTATCCACCACCACTCTCTGGCATCTTCCATCCAGCCACTGCTGAATCCATTTTACTACTTCAATATTAATACGTAACGATTGAATCTTCTTAACTAACCTTCCGTGTGGAACCTTGTCAAAGACCTTACTTAAGTCCATATAGACAACATCCACCGCCTTACCCTGGTCAACTTTCCTAATAACCACTTCAAAAAATTCAATAAGATTTGTCAAACTTGATCTTCCACGCACAAATCCATGTTGACTGTTCCTTATCAGACCCTGTCTATCCAGATAATTATATATACCATCTCTAAGAATATTTTCCATCAATTTACCCACCACTGACGTCAAACTCACAGGCTGATAATTGCTAGGTTTACACTTAGAACCCTTTTCAAACAATGGAACAACGTGAGCAATATGCCAATCCTCTGGCACCATCCCTGTTTCTAGTGACATTTGAAATATTTCTGTCAGAGCCCCTGCTATTTCTACACTAATTTCCCTCGAGGTCCTAGGGAATATCCTGTCAGGACCCGGAGACTTATCCACTTTTATATTCCTTAAGAGCGACAGTACTTCCTCCTCTTTAATCATCATAGTTTCCATAACTTCCCGACCTGCTTCCCTTACCTTACACAATTCAATATCCTTCTCCTTGGTGAATACCGAAGAAAAGAAATTGTTCAAAATCTCCCCCATCTCTTTTGGTTCCACACATAGCTGTCCACTCTGATTCTCTAAGGGACCAATTTTATCCCTCACTATCTTTTTGCTATTAATATAACTGTAGAAACCCTTTGGATTTATTTTCACCTTATTTGCCAAAGCAACCTCGTACCTTTTAGCTTTTCTAATTTCTTTCTTAAGATTAATTTTACATTCTTTATATTCCTCGAACACCTCATTTACTCTATGCTGCCTATATTTATTGTAGATATCAAGTTTCCAATATCCCTTGAAAACCATGGATCTCTCAAACTTTTAACCTTTCCTTTCAACCTAACAGGAACATAATGATTCTGTACCCTCAAAATTTCACCTTTAAATGTACCTCCATTTCTCTGTTACATCCTTCCCATAAAACAATTTGTCTCAATCCACTCCTTCTAAATCCTATTGCATCTCCTCAAAGTTAGCCTTTCTCCAATCAAAAATCTCAACCCTGGGTCCAGGCCTAACCTTCTCCGTAATTATATTGAAACTAATGGCATTGTGATCACTGGACCCGAAGTGCTCCCCAACACATACCCTTGTCGCCTGACCTATCTCATTCCCTAACAGGAGATCCAACATTGCCCCTTCTCTAGTTGGTACCTCTATGTATTGCTGCAAAAAAACTATCCTGAACACATTTTACAAACTCCAAACCATCCAGCCCTTTTATAACCATATAACAATTACAGCACAGAAACAGGCCATCTTGGCCGTTCTAGTCCGTGCCAAACTCTTACTCTCACCTAGTCCCACCGACCTGCACTCAGCCCATAACCCTCCATTCCTTTCCTGTCCATATATCTATCCAATTTTACTGGGTTTCCTAGTCTGTGCGTGGAAAATTAAAATCTCCCACAATCACAACCTTGTGCTTTCTACAAATATCTGCTATCTCCTTACAAATTTGCTCCTCCACTTCTCGCTCCCCATTAGTCCCATTCCTCAATTCTACCCAAATAGCCTCCCTAGACGAGCCCTCTAATCTATCCTGCCAGAGCACTCTATATCTTGCAGACACTCTATAAATTCCCCCTCCTGGAAACCAGTACCAACCTGATTTCCCCAATCTACCTGCATTTTGAAGCCCCCCATAACTATTGCACCTTAGTCCTTTTGGCATACATTTTCTATCTTCTGTAATTTGTAGGCCACATCCTTACTACTGTTTGGGGGTCTCAACTCCCATCAGGGTCTTTTTACCCTTGTAGTTCCTTAGCTCTATCCACAGTGATTCAACACTTTTTGAACCAATGTCACCTCTTTCTAATGATTTGATTTCATTTTTACCAACAGAGCAACGCCACTCCCTCTGCCTTCCTGTCTGTCCTTTTGATACGTTGTGCATCCTTGGATGTTAAACTCTCAGTTATCATCTTCTTTCAGCCACTATTCAGTGATGCCTACAGCCATACCTGCCAGTCCACAACAGTGCTGCAAGCTCATCTACCTTATTCTGTATACTGTGTGCATTCAGATATAACACCTTCAATCTTGTATTCACCCTTTTCAATTTTGTCCACCTTTTATGTTGCAGCTCATCCTGTTGACTGCAATTTTACCTTGTCAGCAGCCTTTCATGACTATACATTGCCTCTGTTTGTAAACCAGCTACCTCATCTTCAGCACTATTGTCCACTTTTCCTACGATACTTCTCGCACTGAAATATATGCAGCTCAGGACACTGGTTGCACCATGCTCAACCTTTTGATTGCTAACTTTGAGTTCTTGCCAACATCTGCCTCCATAATGTCTCCACTAACTGTTTTGACACTCTGGTTCCCATCCCTCTGCAACCCCACCATGCAGCTTTAACAGACCTTCTGGCTAGGATGTTGTCTCCCCTTCTGTATAGGTCCTACCTTCCCTGGAAGGGAGTCGAATGATCCAAAAATCTCATGCCCCCCTTCCTGCACCAACTCTTTGGCCACGTATTAAACTGTAAAATTTTCCTAGTTCTGGCCTCACTAGCATGTGGCAGAGGTACCAATCCTGAGATCACTACCCTGGAGGTTCTGCCTTTTAACTTAGCACCTACCTAATTCCCTGAACTGCCTCTGCAGAACCTCGTCACTCTTCCTACCCATGTCATTGATACCTATATTGACCATGACTTCTGGCTGTTCACCCTCCCATCTAAGAATGCTGAGGACTCAATCCAATACATCCTGGATCCTGGCACCTGGGTGGCAACTTGCAGCTGGGATTCTTGTTTTCACCCACAGAACCTTCTGTCTGTTCCTCTTATCGTGTCCGTGTGCTTCTTCTTCCCCCTTTCCTTCTGAGTCATAGAGGAAGACTCAATGCCAGAGACCTGATCACTGTGATGTTCCTCTGTTAGGTCATCCCCAGCCCCCCTCTCCCCAACAGTTTTCAAAGTGCTGCACAGGCTCCTTAACCCCTTTCCCCTTCCTGACTGTCATCTAGTTTCCTGTGTCTTGTACCTTGGATGTAACTGCCTCTCTGTATGCCCTTTTTATCACCCTTCAGCCTCATGAATGATCTAGAGTTCATCCAGTTCCAGCTCCAACTCCTTAATGCTGTTTGTTAGAAGCTGCAGCTGGATGCACTTTTCACATTTGTGGTTGTCAGGGACACTGGAGATCTCCCTGCCTTCCCCATCCCGCAAGAAGAGCATTTCACTATCCTGCTTGTCATCCCTACTATCCTAGCTGAACAGATATGTTGAGGTATATGAAATGTGAGCAGGAATAAGTTCTCAATTATAGGAACTGGAACTATAACTAATGTTTCCAGGGCTGTAGGTTATCTTAACTCTTGTTTTATTTTAATCCTTGCTGATGCTTACCAAACAGGAAAGTTCTTTTTAAAAAAAAAGAACTGCATCTCTTTTATGTTTAAGTGATTTGTAAATCTTGGCTGTATGTAGTCAGGTTCGTTGCATGCAGAGAATTAGGTAGGTGAGTTCTGGGACTTCGAGCAAAGAAAGATCGCAGAAGTGGATTCTGAACTTCTCACTGCCAATGGCCAAGCTTTAAACCTTGGGAGGAAGTGGCTGGATAGCAGCACAAAAAAAAACTTGTATTTGTAATAGCATTGCATATCACTTTCAGGAAATCTTGAGGCCAATGAAGCACTTTTTGGGTGTAGCCACTGTTGCAATGCAGTAATCTATGCCCACTTGATAAGATCTGACTATGTGGTGCCAGTGAGGTAGTTTGTCTTTCTTTTGAATGTTGAATTTGCACTTGTCCAATTAATTACAGATTATTTTGTTATCCTCCTGACTGTCCTCAAAAAAACTTCAGAAGGTTGGTCACTGTAGACGCGCCAGTCCCTGACCTGCACATAGAGCGTCAGCATTTATGTTGTTTCTGCAATTGTGATCAGAATATTCATCAGTGGTAATGTTATATTCAGAATGAGAATAAGGTTTAATATCACTGGCATATGTCATGAAATTTGTTCACTTTGCAGCAGTAGTACAATGCAATACATGATAAAGGAAAAAAACTGATTTTCACTGTGTATGTATATGTATGTATATTAAGTAGTTACATTAAAATAAGTAGTGCAGAAGAAATTAAAAAGAAAGTAGTAAGGTGGTGTTCATGAGTTCAATGTCCATTAAGAAATAGGGTGGCAGAAGAGAGAAGTTGTTCTTGAAATGCTGAATGTGTGCCTTCGGTCTTCTGTACCTCCCTCCTGATGGTAGCAGTGAGAAGAAGGCATGTTCTTTGTGGTGGGGGTCCTTAATGATGGATGCTGCCATTCTGAAGCACTGCTCCTTGATGATGTCTTGCATACTATGGAGGCTAGTACCCGTAATGGAGCTGATAGTGGGTTAAATGCTTGCTTTCTAAGGCAGAGGTTCCTAACCCAGGGTCCACAGTCCACATGGTTAATGATAGGGGTCTGTGACACATAAAAGTTTGGGAACCCCTGATCTAAGGTGATCCTTATCTGGTATTTTGTGATGTGAATGCTACTTATTATGTACAGCCCTTGCTTCAGTATTGACTGGATCGTGTAGGTCCTATATATAGAGTATTGGCAAATGTTTGGCTGAAGTAGCATTCACTACTCGAGGAATTTACAGGTTACACCCTAGTATGATGCAGCTGAAAGATAGAGCTTGGTATTTGAAAGGAGTTTTGAATTTCATTTTAACTGAGATCCATTGTTTTTAAATCCCATACAGCGAAACTTTTCAATGTCTGTCAACAGTTCGGCAGTGATGAGGTTGATGGGGCGGGGAGGAGGAGCCCCACCAGCAGGGGTGGTCAGAGGCCGAGGCGGTGCCAGGGGCCGGGGTAAGTAACCAGTTTATGCCAACCCAAACCTCCCAACAGTTAAGCAATCTAAAAACCACTTTTAAAAACCAGCTTAGAACTAAAGTTCAGAGTTAGTGCACAAGACCCCCCTCATTAATTGAATTTATCCAGTGTGTCATGTGGCTGTCCAATTGATCTATAGCTCATCTTCTACACCTCTATCAAATCACCTCTCATCCTCCTTCATGCCAAAGAGAAAAGGCCCAACATTTTCGACCTTTCCTCATAAGATGTGCTCTCTTATCCAGGCAGCATCCTGGTAAATCTCTCCTGCATTCTGCACCCTCTCTAAAGTATCTAGTTCAATTCTGGAGCAATGCAATGCCAGCATGTAAAAGTTGTGCACCTCTTCCCCTCTAGGTTGTTTGGTGACCCCCCCCCCCCCCCCCATTCAATCAGTGCCTGTCCAACGACCTGGAACTTAGCACAGAGCTGCATGGTACAAGCATTAATAGTCTCTTTAAGATAAAAATAAATGTAGTGGTAGCAGTTCACTCTAGGTTTATTAGGTTGATACCTGGAATGGGCAGATAGTCTTGTGAGAAAAGGTCTAACAGGCTAGATTTTGAACCACTCTAGGGTTTAAAAACTGACATAACTTACTTGGATGTTTGACAAGGTGAATGAATGTGAAGAGGATGTTTCCTCTTGTGGGAGAATCTAGAAGTGGATATTCATTGCTTTATAAAACGCCCAGCTAAAGCATGAAGCAAAATGTTTATTGATGTCTGAGAAAGAGTCTTTGTAGCTTACAAAGGAAAGTAAATGGAGAATATTTGAATATTAAGGAAAAAGATAGGTACTTGATTAATGAGGACAGAAAGCTGTCAGGAGTACAGTTCACTTATCACCTTGTTTCTTCCTCCCCTCCCCCCTCCTTCTAACACTGACTCATTTTTTCCCCAGTCCTGATGAAGAGTCTCGGCCCGAAACGTCGATTGTATGTTCCATAGACGTTGCTTGGCCTGCTGAGTTCCTCCAGAATCTTGTGTGTGTTGCTAGGAGTACATTTGAGTTTGTATTTGAAGCAACCATGATCTTATTGAATGGAAGAGCAGGCTTGAGGGGTTGAATAATTACTTCCTAATTAATTTGTTTTTAAGCACATTCACATGTTCCACAAATATTTCTTAATTTTCTGTAAGCTGTAATTAATGCAAGAATCAATGACATTTAGATCAGAGGCTCAGAAATTGACCAAAATAGATCAATATGCTGCAAAATGTGAATATGTTTGATGTCAGATTATTTTGTTTTTTTTTGTTTTTAATGTCTTTAAACCTGGAGCTTGAAATTCAGTTTTTCATTATCCTCCACTCAATTTCAGAAGCTTCGTGTCCTGTTGCTCTACTGCAGACATTTCAGTGCAGCAAAAGTGGAAGAATATTGAGGTGTAACACAATATTTTAAAGCTCATTTGGGCTCGTGCTGAAGAGATCTTCAAGGAGCATTTTTTCATTTGTAAATGTATTTTGGCAATTGGTATTTGATCTATCTGAGTATTTTTACCTTGCCCCTTTTCATGCAGGTCGAGGGAGAGGAGAAAGCGGTTATTACCAAAGAAGTTTTGAAGATGGAGAAGGGGGGTTTGGTCGTGGAGGACGTGAAATGCTAAGGAGTCAGAGCTGGGAGGAAAGGTAAGTTTCAGGGGGTTCGATGCTTCATCTTGAGTATTAAAGCATCTATAACTTGGTGTTAAGATGTAGCAAGGTGTTGAAGCAGGATAGAAAAGTAATGCTTGATGTTGATTAAACTTCACCTCTTAAAGTGAAAGGTTTCCTTAGTGTCTGTGATGGTGGAATTATGGACTACTATGTTGTAAGAGAATAGGAAAGTTTTGGCTAGCATTTATTTTGTGAGCCAACCCTACTGCATACACTATCTAGCAGAGTGTGTATTTGGATGCCCATTGGAATTTCCTTCCAGGTTCAGTTGCCACTTGCATTTAACCCCCTGGTAAGGTCCAGCAAGCACAATACAAATGTTTATGAACAGTTTGTCTTTTGTCCTCAAAGTAAACTCCCTTTTTTTACATTTGTCGGTAGTGCCTTTTTTCAAAAAGGTTACTGCTATTTTGATTTCTACATCTCTGGTAGCTCTTTTATAACTATAGCTATTCAGTTAGTAATGAGGCTGAATTAGAGTTAGAAAATGGAAGACTTTCTTGCTATCCAGTAACAGTCAGTTCAAAAATTGTATGGAAGCAGAGAATGAGATTTGCACAGTACTGCCTCCAGTATCTACATCTTATTTTGAAATAGCAGTCCATAGAACCGTAGAAACTACAGCACAGAAACAGGCCCTTTGGCCCTTCTTGGCTGTGCAGAACCATTTTCTGCCTAGTCCCACTGACCTGCACATGGACCATATCCCTCCATATACCTCCCATCCATGTATCTGTCCAATTTATTCTTTAATGATAAAAAAAGAACCCGCATTTACCACTTCGTCTGGCAGCTCATTCCATACTCCGACCACTCTCTGTGTGAAGAAGCCCCCCCCAATGTTCTCTTTAAACTTTTCCCCCCTCACCTTAAACCCATGTCCTCTGGTTTTTTTCTCCCCTTGCCTCAGTGGAAAAAGCCTGCTTGCATTCACTCTATCCCCATCATAATTTTATATACCTCTATCAAATCTCCTCTCATTCTTCTACGCTCCAGGGAATAAAGTCCTAACCTATTCAACCTTTCTCTCTAACTGAGTTTCTCAAGTCCCGGCAACATCCTTGTAAACCTTCTCTGCACACTTTCAACCTTATTTATATCCTTCCTGTAATTTGGTGACCAAAACTGAACACAATACTCCAGATTCGGCCTCACCAATGCCTTATACAACCTCACCATAACATTCTAGTTCTTATACTCAATACTTTGATTAATAAAGGCCAATGTACCAAAAGCTCTCTTTACGACCGTATCTACCTGTGACGCCACTTTTAGGGAATTTTGTATCTGTATTCCCAGATCCCTCTGTTCCACTGCACTCCTCAGTGCCTTACCATTAACCCTGTATGTTCTACGTTGGTTTGTCCTTCCAACGTGCAATACCTCACACTTGTCAGTATTAAACTCCATCTGCCATTTTTTAGCCCATTTTTCCGTCTGGTCCAAGTCCCTCTGCAGGCTCTGAAAACCTTCCTCACTGTCTACTACACCTCCAATCTTTGTATCATCAGCAAACTTGCTGATCCAATTTACCACATTATCATCCAGATCATTGATATAGATGTCAAATAACAATGGACCCAGCACTGATCCCTGTGGCATACCACTAGTCACAGGCCTCCACTCAGAGAAGCAATTCTCTACCACCACTCTCTGTCTTCTTCCATTGAGCCAATCTCTTATCCAATTTATCACCTCTCCATGTATACCTACCACTTTAACACCTGTACAAGACTGGTGACTGAAAATTTACCTGATGACTGT